>NC_086450.1:100232474-100929141 GCF_028390025.1 Pseudophryne corroboree | reverse complement strand
ACATGCATTTGTCGGAATAGATCCGACAAGGGCTATTCAATGAACGGCCAAATCCGACAGCTGGAATCTCTACAGCTTTTTCAGAGGCAAAAACAGCTTAGAAAAATAAATCAATGCAAATCTTAAAAGAGGTTCTGGGTAGAATATGAAATGGCCATCTCGTATAACTAGTTACTAGTCATTATACTGTATGTGTAATTCTATACATCTTGGACACAAAATCACATTTGCCTGGAATTACTTCCATATTATTGCACCAGGCTAATGGCTGCAATGAGCGAGGCAGGTTTTATTTGGGTATTGGACTCAGGGTCAACACCAATTAGGTCGACAGTGGGTAGGTCGACACTAGAAATATGTCGACACGGCACTCGGGTCGACCTGAACAAGGTCAACATGGAAAAAGGTCGACATGTTTTTTTTTTTTTTTTTTTCGTTTTTTTGGGTGTCGTTTTCTCCGTCAAGTGACCGGGTACCCCAATTAAGCACCGCGTCCCCTTGCATGGCACGCGCTGCGGGCAAGGTGCCTCACTCCGCTACCGCTGCGCTCGGCACAGGTTACCGTTCCCAATCGTAGTCCACGTGGTTCAGAAAGTATGAAAACGTTATTTTTAAAAAGTGAAAAACTCATGTCGCCCTTTTTTCATGTCGACCTTGTTCACGCCGACATAATGGCTGCGTCGACCTATTTCTAGTGTCGACTTATCCACTGTTGACCAACGGGTGTCGACCTAATTGGTGTTGGCCTAGAGTCCGGATACTGTTTTATTTCCCTACAGCTAAAAATATCCACAAAAGTTACCTCCTTTAAACTATAATGTACACGTGTATAGGATGTCGTCTTGCTCCAGACATGAATTCCAGCACATTTCTGTACATACAACCCAGCAATATTGAAGATAATAATTTCTTGGAATCCTAAGAATGTCCACCCCTGTTTATAACTCGCATAATGCCTTGTTAGGGAAAGAATGTGACTGTGATCAAACGTATTTAACTCTTTATTTGATGTGCTCGATGGCATGGCCATTCTTTTGTATTTTAAATGACAAATCAAATTAAAATTGTGTTTGCTGGGTTCAAAGTTTTTTTTTGTTTTGTGTTTTGTAATTGAAAGATTTATTAAAGTAAAAAGTTGAAATTAAATAATGCTGTGAAGGCAACAATTTCTTAATGACAAAGAAAGTAAAGGCTTCAAGGCGATGTACCATTGTTTTTGACTTCCAATTCTGTGTATACTGCACACGTATTTTGTTTATCTATATATTGGGTATAACGTGAGAACCAGACAGCAAACAAAGGGGCAACTATAATCGTAGAATTCCACACGACTTGTAAGGGGCCCAACTGCACAGGAAAAGTGTGCCACAAAGAAAGTAATGTGAAAAGAAAAACAACTTCCCTTAAGAGAGTGGCGCGTTAGTGACTGGCTGCTGACAGCCACTTGTAATGATAAAGCACATTCTTTACAGTATGGCCCACAAATGGTTAGACTTTTTACTTGTGTTTTTCCTGCAAAGCTGTGACTGTGAACAACCCTGTTGTTTCAGAGTGTTTTCTGAATACATGCATACCAGACTTTTATTCAACCTGTGGCTGTTTTCCAGGAGGAAAGGAGGACACAAATGCTCAGGGTCCTCATAACTGGCAAAGAATTCAGTGCGACACCCCAACAGGCTACACTGGTGGCTGAAGTGGGATTGTACACCAATGGGTAGATTTACTAAAGCTTATAAAAATGAAAAGAGGAGGAGTTGCCCACAGCAACCAATCAGATTCCTGCTATCATTTCTCTACCACATGCTAGAATATTACAGAATCTGGTTGACTGCTATGGGCAGCACTTCCACTTTACTGTTTTAGAGGCTTTAGTTTACCCCAAAGCGATCCAAAGCCAAACATGGAATATTTCATGATGTCCATCCTAGAGAAAAAGCAATGCAAACAGGAATTTCTACAACAGCAGCAGCAGTAGTTCTCTATACATGTAAATCAAGGTGCAGACTATACCACAATCAGGAATATACTACAGAGCATAGTTGCCAACATCCTGGCTGATCTCTCCGGGAGAGAGCAGCCAGGTCGGCTCAACAGGGGGGCGCAGTGGAGGTATGATGCGTCAAAGGGGGCAGAGTGGAGGCAGAATGAGGGCGTGCTGACTGTGATTGCGTCATTGCAGCTACACCCCCTACTCTGCAATACCAAGATTACCGACATTATATTGCAGGGGGCGTGGCTACGATTCAGCGAGAATCGCATCATCGACTTCCCGGATAGCCCACTTTACTCACTATGTGGGCTGCCAGGCAAGGGTTTCAGGAGCCTCCCAGCCATTCTAGGAAAATTAGGCAAGTATGCTACAGCGGAACAAAAATCACTCTGGAAAATGACAGATAGGCAGTCCTATAACAGTTGAGATGACTGCCACCCATGAGGCCTAGCCTGAGCAATAGCGGGCTGATACCCTAGCTATGTTTCCCAATCAATGCCCAGAAAACCTACCAGGACCTGGAAGCAAGTGCTGCACACACCTCTGAAAAGCTTAAATTGGAGGTTTTTGCAAGGACATAGTCTGTGCACAGAGGTTCCATATGTGACCATAGAGCAAGAACTCACAAGTAAGGTAGCAGCGGTATACGGTCTACACTAAAAAGTTCTACAGTCGATAGGTCGACATTCATTATGTCGACATGGTCAAAAGGTCTACACATTTTTTAGGGTTTTTTTTTCTTTCTCTGACGTCCTAAGTGGATGCTGGGGACTCCGTCAGGACCATGGGGATTAGCGGCTCCGCAGGAGACAGGGCACAAAAGTAAAAGCTTTAGGATCAGGTGGTGTGCACTGGCTCCTCCCCCTATGACCCTCCTCCAAGCCTCAGTTAGATTTTTGTGCCCGGCCGAGAAGGGTGCAATCTAGGTGGCTCTCCTAAAGAGCTGCTTAGAGTAAAAGTTTGTTAGGTTTTTTATTTTCAGTGAGTCCTGCTGGCAACAGGCTCACTGCTACGAGGGACTTAGGGGAGAGAAGTGAACTCACCTGCATGCAGGATGGATTGGCTTCTTAGGCTACTGGACACCATTAGCTCCAGAGGGAGTCGGAACACAGGTCTCACCCTGGGGTTCGTCCCGGAGCCGCGCCGCCGACCCCCCTTGCAGATGCCGAAAAGTGAAGGTCCAAAAACGGCGGCAGAAGACTCTTCAGTCTTCATAAGGTAGCGCACAGCACTGCAGCTGTGCGCCATTGTTGTCAGCACACTTCATAGCAGCGGTCACTGAGGGTGCAGGGCGCTGGGGGGGGGCGCCCTGGGCAGCAATGATAGTACCTTATTCTGGCTAAAAATACATCACATATAGCCCCTGGGGGCTATATGGATGTATTTAACCCCCGCCAGGTCTCAGAAAAACGGGAGAAGAAGCCCGCCGAAAAGGGGGCGGGGCCTATTCTCCTCAGCACACAGCGCCATTTTCCCTCACAGAAATGCTGGTGGGAAGGCTCCCAGGCTCTCCCCTGCACTGCACTACAGAAACAGGGTTAAAACAGAGAGGGGGGGCACTTATTTGGCGATATGTATATATATATTAAAATGCTATAAGGGAAAAACACTTATATAAAGGTTGTCCCTGTATAATTATAGCGTTTTTGGTGTGTGCTGGCAAACTCTCCCTCTGTCTCCCCAAAGGGCTAGTGGGGTCCTGTCCTCTATCAGAGCATTCCCTGTGTGTGTGCTGTGTGTCGGTACGTGTGTGTCGACATGTATGAGGACGATGTTGGTGAGGAGGCGGAGCAATTGCCTGAAAGGTGATGTCACTCTCTAGGGAGTCGACACCGGAATGGATGGCTTATTTAAGGAATTACGTGATAATGTCAACACGCTGCAAGGTCGGTTGACAACATGAGACGGCCGGCAAACAAATTAGTACCTGTCCAGGCGTCTCAAACACCGTCAGGGGCTGTAAAACGCTCATTTACCTCAGTCGGTCGACACAGACACGGACACTGACTCCAGTGTCGACGGTGAAGAAACAAACGTATTTTCCTTTAGGGCCACACGTTACATGTTAAGGGCAATGAAGGAGGTGTTACATATTTCTGATACTACAAGTACCACAAGAAGGGTATTATGTGGGGTGTGAAAAAACTACCTGTAGTTTTTCCTGAATCAGATAAATTAATGAAGTGTGTGATGATGCGTGGGTTTCCCCCGATAGAAAATTATTGGCGGTATACCCTTTCCCGCCAGAAGTTAGGGCGCGTTGGGAAACACCCTTTAGGGTGGATAAGGCGCTCACACGCTTATCAAAACAAGTGGCGGTACCGTCTCCAGATAGGGCCGCCCTCAAGGAGCCAGCTGAGAGGCTGGAAAATATCCTAAAAAGGTATATACACACATACTGGTGTTATACTGCGACCAGCGATCGCCTCAGCCTGGATGTGCAGCGCTGGGGTGGCTTGGTCGGATTCCCTGACTGAAAATATTGATACCCTTGACAGGGACAGTATTTTATTGACTATAGAGCATTTAAAGGATGCATTTCTATATATGCGAGATGCACAGAGGGATATTTGCACTCTGGCATCAAGAGTAAGTGCGATGTCCATATCTGCCAGAAGATGTTTATGGACACGACAGTGGTCAGGTGATGCAGATTCCAAACGGCACATGGAAGTATTGCCGTATAAAGGGGAGGAGTTATTTGGGGTCGGTCCATCGGACCTGGTGGCCTCGGCAACAGCTGGAAAATCCACCTTTTTTACCCCAAATCACATCTCAGCAGAAAAAGACACCGTCTTTTCAGCCTCAGTCCTTTCGTCCCCATAAGGGCAAGCGGGCAAAAGGCCAGTCATATCTGCCCAGGGATAGAGGAAAGGGAAGAAGACTGCAGCAGGCAGCCCATTCCCAGGAACAGAAGCCCTCCACAGCTTCTGCCAAGTCCTCAGCATGACGCTGGGGCCGTACAAGCGGACTCAAGTGCGGTGGGGGGTCGTCTCAAGAGTTTCAGCGCGTAGTGGGCTCACTCGCAAGTGGACCCCTGGATCCTACAAGTAGTATCCCAGGGGTACAGACTGGAAATTCGAGACGTCTCCCCCTCGCAGGCTCCTGATGTCTGCTTTACCAAAGTCTTCCTCCGACAGGGAGGCAGTATTGGAAACAATTCACAAGCTGTATTCCCAGCAGGTGATAATCAAAGTACCCCTCCTACAACAAGGAAAGGGCTATTATTCCACACTATATTGTGGTACTGAAGCCAGACGGCTCGGTGAGACCTATTCTAAATGGGAAATCTTTGAACACTTACATACAAAGGTTCAAATCAAGATGGAGTCACTCAGAGCAGTGATAGCGAATGTCCCTGGACATCAAGGATACCTCCATGTCCCAAATTGCCCTTCTCACCAAGGGTACCTCAGGTTCGTGGTACGGAACTGTCACTATCAGTTTCAGATGCTGCCGTTTGGATTGTCCACGGCACCCCGGGTCTTTACCAAAGTAATGGCCGAAATGATGATTCTTCTTCAAAGAAAAGGCGTCTTAATTATCCCTTACTTGGACGATCTCCTGATAAGGGCAAGGTCCAGAGAACAGTTGGAAGTCGGAGTAGCACTATCTCAAGTAGTTCTACGACAGCACGGGTGGATTCTAAATATCCAAAATCGCAGCCGTTTTCCGACGACACGTCTGCTGTTCCTAGGGATGGTTCTGGACACAGTCCAGAAAAAGGTGTTTCTCCCGGAGGAGAAAGCCAGGGAGTTATCCGAGCTAGTCAGGAACCTCCTAAAACCAGGAAAAGTGTCAGTGCATCATTGCACAAGAGTCCTGGGAGAAATGGTGGCTTATTACGAAGCGATTCAATTCGGCAGATTCCACGCAAGAACTTTTCAGTGGGATCTGCTGGACAAATGGTCCGGATCGCATTTTCAGATGCATCAGCGGATAACCCTATCTCCAAGGACAAGGGTGTCTCTCCTGTGGTGGTTACAGAGTGCTCATCTTCTAGAGGGCCGCAGATTCGGCATTCAGGATTGGATGCTGGTGACCACGGAGGCCAGCCTGAGAGGCTGGGGAGCAGTCACACAGGGAAAAAATTTCCAGGGAGTGTGATCAAGTCTGGAGATTTTTCTCCACATAAATATACTGGAGCTAAGGGTAATTTACAATGCTCTAAGCTTAGCAAGACCTCTGCTTCAAGGTCAGCCGGTATTGATCCAGTGGGACAACATCACGGCAGTCGCCCACGTAAACAGACAGGGCGGCACAAGAAGCAGGAGGGCAATGGCAGAAACTGCAAGGATTTTTCGCTGGGCGAAAAATCATGTGATAGCACTGTCAGCAGTGTTCATTCCGGGAGTGGACAACTGGGAAGCAGACTTCCTCAGCAGGCACAACCTCCACCCGGGAGAGTGGGGACTTCATCGGGAAGTCTTCCACATGATTGTGAACCGTTGGAAAAGACCAAAGGTGGACATGATGGCGTCCCGCCTGAACAAAAAACTGGACAAGTATTGCGCCAGGTCAAAAGACCCTCAGGCAATAGCTGTGGACGTTCTGGTAACACCGTGGGTGTACCAGTCGGTGTATGTCTTCCCTCCTCTGCTTCTCATACCCAAGGTATTGAGAATTATAAGACGTAGAGGAGTAAGAACTATACTCGTGGCTCCGGATTGGCCAAGAAGGACTTGGTACCCGGAACTTCAAGAGATGCTCACAGAGGACTCATGGCCTCTGCCGCTAAGAAGGGACTTGCTTCAGCAAGTACCATGTCTGTTCCAAGACTTACCGCGGCTGCGTTTGACGGCATGGCGGTTGAACGCCGGATCCTAAGGGAAAAAGGCATTCCGGAAGAGGTCATTCCTACCCTGGTCAAAGCCAGGAAGGAGGTGACCGCACAACATTATCACCACATGTGGCGAAAATATGTTGCGTGGTGTGAGGCCAGGAAGGCCCCATGAAGAAATTTCAACTCGGTCGTTTCCTGCATTTCCTGCAAACAGGAGTGTCTAGGGGCCTCAAATTGGGGTCCATTAGGGTTCAAATTTCGGCCCTGTCGATTTTCTTCCAGAAAGAATTGGCTTCAGTTCCTGAAGTCCAGAAGTTTGTCAAGGGAGTACTGCATATACAACCCCCTTTTGTGCCTCCAGTGGCACTGTGGGATCTCAACGTAGTTCTGGGATTCCTAAAATCACATTGGTTTAAACCGCTCAAATCTGTGGATTTGAAATATCTCACAGGGAAAGTGACCATGCTGTTGGCCCTGGCCTCGGCCAGGCGAGTGTCAGAATTGGCGGCGTTTGTCTCAAAAAAGCCCATATCCGATTGTCCATTCGGACAGGGCAGAGCTGCGGACTCATCCCCAGTTTCTCCCTAAGGTGGTGTCAGTGTTTCACCCGAACCAGCTTATTGTGGTACCTGCGGTTACTAGGGACTTGGAGGACTCCAAGTTGCTAGATGTTGTCAGGGCCCTGAAATTATAGTTTCCAGGACGGCTGGAGTCAGGAAAACTGACTTGCTGTTATCCTGTATGCACCCAACAAACTGGGTGCTCTTGCTTCTAAGCAGACGATTGCTAGTTGGATGTGTAGTACAATTCAGCTTGCACATTCTGTGGCAGGCCTGCCACAGCCAAAATATGTAAATGCCCATTCCACAAGGAAGGTGGGCTCATCTTGGGCGGCTGCCCGAGGGGTCTCGGCTTTACAACTTTGCCGAGCTGATACTTGGTCAGGGGCACACCCTGACTGAGGAGGACCTGGAGTTCTCTCATTCGGTGCTGCAGAGTCATCCGCACTCTCCCGCCCGTTTGGGAGCTTTGGTATAATCCCCATGGTCCTGACGGAGTCCCCAGCATCCACTTAGGACGTCAGAGAAAATAAGAATTTACTTACCGATAATTCTATTTCTCGTAGTCCGTAGTGGATGCTGGGCGCCCATCCCAAGTGCGGATTGTCTGCAATACTTGTACATAGTTATTGTTACAAAAATCGGGTTATTATTGTTGTGAGCCATCTTTTCAGAGGCTCCGCTGTTATCATGCTGTTAACTGGGTTCAGATCACAGGTTGTACAGTGTGATTGGTGTGGCTGGTATGAGTCTTACCCGGGATTCAAAATCCTTCCTTATTGTGTACGCTCGTCCGGGCACAGTATCCTAACTGAGGCTTGGAGGAGGGTCATAGGGGGAGGAGCCAGTGCACACCACCTGATCCTAAAGCTTTTACTTTTGTGCCCTGTCTCCTGCGGAGCCGCTAATCCCCATGGTCCTGACGGAGTCCCCAGCATCCACTTAGGACTACGAGAAATAGAATTATCGGTAAGTAAATTCTTATTTTTTTTTACAACTTTTGCTCCATTTACTATCCATGTCATAAACTATTACCTTCAGTAACGTTGTGGCGAGCAAAGCGAGCCACCGAGCCTGAAGCGTGGCGAGCGTAGCTAGCCTGTGAGCGGACACATTTCCTAAAATTGACTCTCCATATCACAAACTATCACCATTAGTAACCTTGTGGCAAGTAAAGCGGAGCGAGCCACCGAGCCAGAAGTGTGGCTAGTGAAGCGAGCCCGCGAGGGGACGCATTTAAAACAAAATGGATAAAAAATGTTTAAAAACACACACACAAAAATATTGTGTCGACCTTTTTGACTGTCGACCTTTTGACCCTGTCGACCTTATGACTGTCTATCTTTTTAATGTCTATCTTCTTTATCAGGACCGGTAGCAGCTTGGTGGTAACATGTATCTCCTATGACTAGGCCACAATTTGCTTACATCTATAATAGTTATATTAACTCTGGACTAGTTCCTAAAGGAATTACTCCCTCATAAGAACTAGAATCTCTCACAGACCACTGATTATGAGCATTACCCAGCCACATATTCTGTGTAAAGCCTGGAAATCAGAGTCAGATCTCTCCGTCTCCCAGATTTCTTGCAACACTTAGGCGTGCTTCATTGCAATAAGCAGGGCCGTCTCCAGGCATGTTCGAATAGAGCGGCCGCGTGGGGCGCCACCCTTAATGGGCGCCGCACGCTGGCGCCGCCATATTCGTGCCTGGAGCCAACCTGCAGTGCTACCCGGCCTAAACTCTTCTGTGCGCACTGTGCGGCGCCGGCGTCTGACATGAGACGCCAGCGCTGCGCAGCGTGCACAGAAGAGTTTTGGAAGAGTCCGCCCGCACCCTCAGCAGCACTCCCCCTCCCAGCACCGCAGGTATTGTGGGGGTATTTATGGATCGGGCACTGTGTGGGGGCATTTATGTATTGGGCAGGGCACTGTGGGGGCATATCTGGCACTGTGGGGTCATATCTGCACTGTGGGGGCATTTATGTATCTGGCACTGTGGGGGCATATCTGCACTGTGGGGGCATTTATGTATCTGGCACTGTGGGGGCATTTATGTATCTGGCACTGTGGGGGCATTTATGTATCTGGCACTGTGGGGGCATTTATGTATCTGGCACTGTGGGGGCATATCTGCACTGTGGGGGCATTTATGTGTCTGCCACGTTAGGGGCATTTATGTATCTGGAACTGTGGGGACATATCTGGCACTGTGTGGCCATTTATGTATCTGGCACTGCTGCGGGGCATGTCATGTTTATTTGGCACTGCACATTATGTGTATCTGACACTATACTGGAGACATTGTGTGTAAGGAACACTACTGTAGCTGTTATGTGTAAGGCTGCTAATTGTGTGCGTAGAGGGGGTGTGAAAATATATTTATATATAGTTTGATAATATGAAGTTACGAGACCACGCCCACTTTCCCAGGGGGCCACGTCCACTTTCCAGGAGCGCGCAATAGGGGTTGGGGATGGGGAGGGGGAGGGCTTTTAAATTTTCTCGCTCAGGGTTCTAGTAGGCCTGGAGCCGGCCCTGGCAATAATGATCAAGGGGCATGGAGGGACAAAGATTCTATTCTAATGGTGAAAGTCCATCCAGACTCCCAAAATGTTGCGTAGCTTGCTATGATGAATGCATTGAAAGTGAAACAGTATGTCCAGAGTTGGGGCAGCACATACATTATCACCTTGGAGCATACTTACCGACAATCTGGCTGCCCCCTCCGGGAGGAGGCAGCCAGGTCGGAGCAGCGGGGGTGTGGAGATGCGTCTTGATGACGCTTAGGGGCGGGGTTAGGGGTGTGGCTGCACGATCACGTCATCGTGGCCCCACCCCCTGTCTAGCAATGCCATTAATATTGACATTGCAAGGCAGGGGGCGGGGCCAGGATGACGCGAATCGCGGCATCTGACTCCCGGACCGCGCACTTTGAACTGCTCCGCCGGGGGTTATGCAGGTGATACAGGTGGGTTGCGGGTGGTGGGCACTCGTCCGGGAGACTTGCCTTTTCTTCCGGGGAGCCGGGAGCGCCACTCGATTTTCGGGAGTCTCCCGGCCATTCTGGGAGAGTAGGCAAGTATGCCTTGGAGAGTGCTCTAAAAACCACAGGCTGCTGGGAAATGTGGGGGCAGTGATGACACCTGAAAAGTATAGTAAGTACATAAACACTTTAGAGGTAGCAGCAATCCAAACAGGAACTACACAGACATTACCTCCAGTTTTGACCTTTTGGTCTTTGTCTCACTTCATGGTACACAGCCATAAGGATCCTCCCTTCCTCTGCTGTCACTTCCAATAACAGGAGTACTAGTAAGAACATTTATCTTTAAGGGAAAGGGGGATGTTAAATGGAAAGGGAACAGCAGCCTTATCACTTCTGTATATGTTGGAGTGTAAAAGGTAACTTTATAATTATAATCCCAAACTGCCGAGTAACTTTTTGCAGGAGTAAATGTTTCTGTAACTGATGGGGAATGCAGGAAGGGCATACTTGCCTACCCTCCCGGAATGGTCGGGAGGCTCACGAAAATCGCGTGGCCCTCCTGGCCCCTTGGAAGGGTGGGCAGGCCTCCCCTTATCCCTGTCAGGCCCTATACTCCACCCACAGCAGAGAACAAGTGGGCGGCCGAGGGGATCCAATGACGCGATTTGAGCTGAATCGCGTCTTCTTAGCTCTGCCCCCTGCTATACAGTGCCCAGTTTCTCAGCACTGTATAGCAGGGGGCGGAGCCACGATGACGCGATCGCGATGCCACGCCCCCTCAGATTGCCCACTTCTCCGTCATCACGCCTCTCAGATGGCCCATCATCCCGCCGGTCACGCCCCTATGCGCCTATAACGCTGCCTCCGGAGGAAGGAAGGGTTACCCATAAGACCTACACCGACACTATATAATAGGTCGCACCAGGGACAAGTGTAAAAGTAATGACTGCCCTATGAAACTTCTCCCTATAAAACTAAAACAAATATACTGTAAAATCAGCTTGGGAGATAATGGGGGTCAGTCCGAGTTGATCGCTGAAAAGCTACTTTTTGCAGCACTGCGATCAGATAGTCGCCGCCTATAGGGGAGTGTATTTTCGCTTTACAAGTGTGCGAACGCCTGTGCAGCCGAGCTCTGCAAAAACAGTTTGTGCAGTTTCTGAGTAGGTCTGAACTTACTCAGCTCTTGCGATCAAATCAGCCTGTCTGGTTCCGGAATTGACGTCAGACACCCGCCCTGCAAACGCCTGCGTTTTCCCAAGCACTCCCAGAAAACGGTCAGTTAACACCCACAAACGCCTTCTTCCTGTCAATCTCCTTGCGATCGGCTGTGAAAATGGATTCTTTGTTAAATTCATTGCTAAGCAATGATCCGCTTTGTACCCGTACGACGCACCTGCACATTGCAGTGCATACGCATGCACAGTAGTGACCTGACAGCTGCGCTGCGAAAAACGGCAGCGTGCGAACAGGTCGGAATGACCCCCAATAAGCGGTCTGATCATGAAGCAGTGAAAATTGTGGAGAAGTGAGCCAGTGGAGAAGTTACCCATGGCAACCAGTCCGTATTTATGTAACATTTATCATTGACATACCATACAATTATACGGAGAATCTGATTGGTTGCCATGGGCAACTTCTCCACAGGTTCACTTCTCCACTCTTTTCACTGCTTCATGAATAGACCCCAGTGTAAGAAGTAAAACCATTTTCTGAAGAAAAAAAAAATCAATAAATTCTCTAAGCATGAAAACACACTAAGGTAAAGACATAAAGTAACAATAAATATAAAGGATAATACACTGATAATACCTGGGGTATATTTACTAAAGTGCGAGTTTGCAAAACTGGAGTTGTTACCCATAGCAATCAATCAGATTCTACTTATTTATCTAGGACAGTCTAGAAGATAATAATAAACATCTCCACTTTTGTAAATATATACCCCCTGGTCTCTACAGAAACCAGGAAACAAAGCAGGTTTTTCTTTTGTTCTCAGTATGATTCTATTTAACCCTCATGAGTGCCCTGGCACAGTTATTTTCTTATGCCGACTAGGGCCTTACACTTTTCATATGTGGATTTACCTACATTGTCTAGACTCCAGTGTCAGTAGCAGCGTTTAGGGTTCTCCTCTTACCCCTTGATTCCTTGGTTTACCATCTCCCATATTGTCCATTATTTACACAAAATGTAGTGATTTGCTATTAGTGTTGGAACCCATGTATATGTCATAACGGGAAGCAATCACCAGACCGCCTGTTGGGATCCCAGCAGTCACAATGCCGACGCCGGAATCCTAACGGCCGGTGAAATGCCGACCCCGGAATCCTGACGGCCGGTGAAATGCCGCCGACGGAATTCCGGCGCCAATAGCTTTTCGCCCTATATGGGAGTCCACGACACCCATAGAGGGAGAATAGATCCTGTGGTGAGCGCAGCTTTCTAGCACTCAACCCACTGCTGGCATACTGGTGTCTGAGATCCCGGTGTCAGGATCCTGTAACATTTATGTATTCCGTCATAGCACCAGGCTGGACTTGTCGCATGAAGTTTGTGGTATAAAGTATTGCAGTAAGCTGAAGAAACTTAACAAAACTGAACTATAAAATAACACCTAATAACTTTTAGTTATATACAGGGGTGGATTTAAGGGTCATGGCGCCCCCTAGGCACAACAATAATGACTGCCCCCCTCTGCCTAGTTTTATTATTTTAATTGATTGACTGATTATAACCCATAATGATTGTCACTTTAATATAATAATAAAATCCATGAATTATGACATTTTTTTATTTTTTTTTTAATTATGCATGCATAGGTGCTAAGTAGAACAGTTACTGGAACAATTAGGTCTGACAGTACTAAACCAAGCATCCAAATGCTATACTTCCCCCCCCCCCCCCCCCCCCCCCCCCAACAAGTGTGATCCCTAGTTACGTCTTATGTGCCTAACGGGAAATTCACCACTAGTTATATACTCAGGGCTGTAGGGAGCCAATCTGGGCCTTGGTACTGGCACGGGGGCATGGTCTAAAAGGGAGCATATCCACACCCCCTGAAAAAAAAAAAAGATTAAAAAATATTAATTGCGGGGCTGCGCTCCACAGGGGGCCCCATTCAAATCCATGGCAAGGGAAAGCACGGGGGAGGGCAACTGCTTCCTACCTTGCTTGCTCCAGGTAGCGGATTCCCCGTCCTCGGCTGGCGCAATCTTTCCAGTGATATTTGGGACGATAGCACATGTGCACTAGAGAGCAAAGATTCTGCAGCGGACCCGGTAATTAGTAGACGCACCCCCTTGACACCAGTGTATATAATTATATGAAATCTGTCTTTTATCTACTAAATAACTTAGAAACCCTGCAGCACGAATAAGAAACTGTATTCATTTGCCAGGTGTGCACAAAGGTGTACAAATAGTACTCTGCAGCTTGATTGTGCAAAGAGACCTATATATGAGCCAGCTCGAACTGCATAAAATAGCACAATAAGAAGCTTTTATAAGCTTATAATTTAAGAGAGATTTAATCAGAAATATGATCTGCGCTGCATTTCTATCAGCCAGAGGTGTCAGTCACCAGACTCATTATAAGAGAACACTTCACTGCCAGCTTTCTTCTTATACAACTATTGTTATATTTCTCCAGGAAGAGATAAACAAAACCTATTCTAGTTGTCATGGAAGAGGAGGAATAAAATTCCTCCGAGACTCAGACAGCAGCAGTCACCACTGTTCTTATAGCTATACCCTTAAAGCTCTTTGCTTCTTAAGGTGTATAGTGTTGCCTTTAAGAAGTACACAGACACGGTTATAAGAAATGGAAGCAGCATGTGGGAATGTTCATTACGTAGGACAAGGCAGCCTCTTACTAAGGATTACTGGCACCAATGAGGCATGAGGCACTTTTGGCCGGATTATGAGTTTCACGCAAAAGCGTCTCTATGCAATTGCCGCTACAAATTAATTCCCTTATGTACATTTGTCCGGCTGAATGTGCAAGGACTGAGAAGCCCACTGCCTGCGCCCATAAACAGAGTAATAATAAGAATTTACTTACCGATAATTCTATTTCTCGGAGTCCGTAGTGGATGCTGGGGTTCCTGAAAGGACCATGGGGAATAGCGGCTCCGCAGGAGACAGGGCACAAAAAAGTAAAGCTTTACTAGGTCAGGTGGTGTGCACTGGCTCCTCCCCCTATGACCCTCCTCCAGACTCCAGTTAGGTACTGTGCCCGGACGAGCATACACAATAAGGGAGGCATTTTGAATCCCGGGTAAGACTCATACCAGCCACACCAATCACACCGTACAACTTGTGATCTAAACCCAGTTAACAGTATGACAACAGAAAGGGCCTCTTAAAGATGGCTCCTTAACAATAACCCGAATTAGTTAACAATAACTATGTACAAGTATTGCAGATAATCCGCACTTGGGATGGGCGCCCAGCATCCACTACGGACTCCGAGAAATAGAATTATCGGTAAGTAAATTCTTATTTTCTCTATCGTCCTAAGTGGATGCTGGGGTTCCTGAAAGGACCATGGGGATTATACCAAAGCTCCCAAACGGGCGGGAGAGTGCGGATGACTCTGCAGCACCGAATGAGAGAACTCCAGGTCCTCCTTTGCCAGGGTATCAAATTTGTAAAATTTTACAAACGTGTTCTCCCCCGACCACGTAGCTGCTCGGCAGAGTTGTAATGCCGAGACCCCTCGGGCAGCCGCCCAAGATGAGCCCACCTTCCTTGTGGAGTGGGCTTTTACAGTTTTAGGCTGTGGCAGGCCTGCCACAGAATGTGCAAGTTGAATTGTGTTACAAATCCAACGAGCAATCGACTGCTTAGAAACAGGTGCGCCCAACTTGTTGGGTGCATACAATATAAACAGCGAGTCAGATTTTCTGACTCCAGCCGTCCTTGCAATGTATATTTTTAAGGCTCTGACAACGTCCAACAACTTGGAGTCCTCCAAGTCGCTAGTGGCCGCAGGCACCACAATAGGTTGGTTCAGATGAAATGTTGATACCACTTTAGGGAGAAAATGCGGACGAGTCCGCAGTTCTGCCCTATCCGAATGGAAGATTAGATAAGGACTTTTATAAGATAAAGCCGCCAATTCAGATACTCTCCTGGCAGAGGCCAGGGCTAGTAACATAGTCACTTTCAATGTGAGATATTTCAAATCCACCTTTTTCAATGGTTCAAACCAATGGGATTTGAGGAAATCTAAAACTACATTTAGATCCCACGGTGCCACCGGAGGCACCACAGGAGGCTGTATATGCAGTACTCCCTTGACAAAAGTCTGGACCTCAGGGACAGAGGCCAATTCTTTTTTTGGAAGAATATTGACAGGGCCGAAATTTGAACCTTAATGGATCCCAATTTGAGACCCATAGATAATCCTGATTGCAGGAAATGTAGGAAACGACCCAGTTGGAATTCCTCCGTCGGAACCCTCCGATCCTCGCACCACGCTACATATTTTCGCCAAATGCGGTGATAATGTTTCACGGTGACTTCCTTCCGTGCCTTAATCAAGGTAGGAATGACTTCTTCTGGAATGCCTTTCCCTTTTAGGATCTGGCGTTCAACCGCCATGCCGTCAAACGCAGCCGCGGTAAGTCTTGAAAAAGACAGGGACCCTGCTGTAGCAGGTCCCTTCTCAGAGGTAGAGGCCACGGTTCGTCCGTGAGCATCTCTTGAAGTTCCGGATACCAAGTCCTTCTCGGCCAATCCGGAACCACTAGTATTGTTCTTACTCTTCTTTGCCGTATGATCTTCAATACCTTTGGTATGAGCGGCAGAGGAGGAAACACATACACTGACTGGTACACCCAAGGAGTTACCAGTGCGTCCACAGCTATTGCCTGTGGATCTCTTGACCTGGCGCAATATTTGTCCAGTTTCTTGTTGAGGCGAGACGCCATCATGTCTACAATTGGTCTTTCCCAACGGTCTATTAACATGTTGAAGACTTCTGGATGTAGACCCCACTCTCCCGGATGAAGATCGTGTCTGCTGAGGAAGTCTGCTTCCCAGTTGTCCACGCCCGGGATGAACACTGCTGACAGTGCTATCACGTGATTCTCCGCCCAGCGAAGAATCTTGGCAGCTTCTGCCATTGCACTCCTGCTTCTTGTGCCGCCCTGCCTGTTTACATGGGCGACCGCCGTGATGTTGTCCGACTGAATCAACACCGGCTTTCCTTGCAGGAGAAGTTCCGCCTGGCTTAGAGCATTGTAGATTGCTCTTAGTTCCAGAATGTTTATGTGAAGAGACTTTTCCAGACTCGTCCATACTCCCTGGAAGTTTCTTCCTTGTGTGACTGCTCCCCAGCCTCTCAGGCTGGCGTCCGTGGTCACCAGGATCCAATCCTGAATGCCGAATCTGCGGCCTTCTAATAGGTGAGCCTTCTGCAACCACCACAGAAGTGACACCCTTGTCTTTGGTGACAGGGTTATTCGCAGGTGCATCTGCAGATGCGACCCTGACCATTTGTCCAACAGATCCCTTTGGAATATTCTTGCATGGAATCTGCCGAATGGAATTGCTTCGTAAGAAGCCACCATTTTTCCCAGGACTCTTGTGCATTGATGTACTGACACTTTTCCTGGTTTTAGGAGGTTCCTGACCAGATCGGATAACTCCTTGGCTTTTTCCTCTGGAAGGAAAACCTTTTTCTGAACCGTGTCCAGAATCATTCCTAGGAACAGCAGACGAGTTGTCGGGATTAAATGGGATTTTGGAATATTCAGAATCCACCCGTGTTGTCTTAGCACCTCTTGAGATAGTGCTAAAGCTGTCTCCAGCTGTTCTCTGGACCTTGCCCTTATTAGGAGATCGTCCAAGTATGGGATAACTAATACGCCTTTTCTTCGAAGAAGAATCATCATCTCGGCCATTACCTTGGTAAAGACCCGAGGCGCCGTGGACAATCCGAACGGCAGCGTCTGAAACTGATAGTGACAGTTTTGAACAATGAACCTGAGGTACCCCTGGTGTGCGGGGTAAATCGGAACGTGTAGATACGCATCCTTGATGTCCAAGGATACCATAAAGTCCCCTTCTTCCAGGTTCGCTATCACTGCTCTGAGTGACTCCATCTTGAACTTGAACTTTTTTATGTAGAGGTTCAAGGACTTCAGATTTAGAATAGGCCTTACCGAGCCATCCGGCTTCGGTACCACAAATAGAGTGGAATAATACCCCTTTCCTTGTTGTAATAGGGGTACTTTGACTATCACCTGCTGAGCGTACAGCTTGTGAATGGCTTCCAACACCCTCTCCCTTTCGGAAGAGACGGTTGGTAAGGCAGACTTCAGGAAACGATGAGGAGGATCCGTCTCTAATTCCAACCTGTACCCCTGAGATATTATCTGCAGGATCCAGGGGTCTACCTGCGAGTGAGCCCACTGCGCGCTGTAATTTTTGAGACGGCCCCCCACTGTCCCCGAGTCCGCTTGAGAGGCCCCAGCGTCATGCTGAGGTTTTTGCAGGAGCCGGGGAGGGCTTCTGTTCCTGGGAAGGAGCTGCCTGTTGGTGTCTCTTCCCTCTTCCTCTGCCTCGTGGCAGGTACGACAAGCCCTTTGCTCTCTTATTTTTGTAGGAGCGAAAAGGCTGCGGTTGAAAGGTCGGTGCCTTTCTCTGTTGGGGAGTGACTTGAGGTAAAAAAGTGGATTTCCCGGCAGTAGCCGTGGCCACCAAGTCTGATAGACCAACTCCAAATAACTCCTCCCCTTTATACGGCAAAACCTCCATGTGACGTTTTGAATCCGCATCGCCTGTCCACTGTCGTGTCCATAAGGCTCTTCTGGCTGAAATGGACATAGCACTCACCCGAGATGCCAGTGTGCAAATATCCCTCTGTGCATCACGCATATAGATAAATGCATCCTTTATTTGTTCTAACGACAGTAAAACATTGTCCCTATCTAGGGTATCAATATTTTCAATCAGGGATTCTGACCAAACTACTCCAGCACTGCACATCCAGGCAGTTGCTATAGCTGGTCGTAGTATAACACCTGCATGTGTGTATATATTCTTTTGAATAACTTCCATCTTTCTATCTGATGGATCCTTAAGTGCGGCCGTCTCAGGAGAGGGTAACGCCACTTGTTTGGATAAGCGTGTGAGCGCCTTGTCCACCTTAGGGGGTGTTTCCCAGCGCGCCCTAACCTCTGGCGGGAAAGGGTATAATGCCAATAACTTTTTTGAAATTATCAACTTTTTATCAGGAGCAACCCACGCTTCATCACACACGTCATTTAATTCTTCTGATTCAGGAAAAACTGTTTGTAGTTTTTTCACACCATACATAATACCCTGTTTTACGGTATCTGTAGTATCAGCTAAATGTAACGTCTCCTTCATTGCCAAAATCATATAACGTGTGGCCCTACTGGAAAATACGTTTGAATTTCTACCGTCGTCACTGGAATCAGTGCCCGTGTCTGGGTCTGTGTCGACCGACTGAGGCAAAGGGCGTTTTACAGCCCCTGACGGTGTTTGAGGCGCCTGGACAGGCATTAATTGATTGTCCGGCCGCCTCATGTCCTCAACTGACTGTTTAAGGGAAGATAAACCATCACGTAATTCCACAAATAAAGGCATCCATTCTGGTGTCGACCCCCTGGGGGGTGACATCTGCATATTTGGCAATTGCTCCGCCTCCACACCAATATCGTCCTCATACATGTCGACACCACGTACCGACACACACCGCAAACTCACAGGGAATGCTCTAATGAAGACAGGACCCACTAGCCCTTTTGGGGAGACAGAGGGAGAGTCTGCCAGCACACACCACAAAGCGCTATATATACAAGGGATATCCTTATATTAAGTGCTCCCTTATAGCTGCTTTAATATATATATATATATAGCCATTAATGTGCCCCCCCTCTCTGTTTTACCCTGTTTCTGTAGTGCAGTGCAGGGGAGAGACCTGGGAGCCGTTCTGACCAGCGGAGCTGTGACAGAAAATGGCGCCGTGTGCTGAGGAGATAGGCCCCGCCCCTTTTTCGGCGGGTTCTTCTCCCGCTATTTTTCCAGTCAGGCAGGGGTTAAATATCTCCATATAGCCCCTATGGGCTATATGTGAGGTATTTTTAGCCTTGTATAAGGTTTATATTTGCCTCTCAGAGCGCCCCCCCCCAGCGCTCTGCACCCTCAGTGACTGCCCAGTGAAGTGTGCTGAGAGGAAAATGGCGCACAGCTGCAGTGCTGTGCGCTACCTTATGAAGACTGAGGAGTCTTCAGCCGCCGGTTTCCGGACCTCTTCACGCTTCAGCATCTGCAAGGGGGTCGGCGGCGCGGCTCCGGGACCGGACTCCACGGCTGGGCCTGTGTTCGATCCCTCTGGAGCTAATGGTGTCCAGTAGCCAAGCAGCAAATCCACTCTGCATGCAGGTGAGTTTACTACTTTCCCCCTAAGTCCCACGTTGCAGTGATCCTGTTGCCAGCAGGACTCACTGTAAAGAAAAAAACCTAAACTAAACTTTCTCTAAGCAGCTCTTTAGGAGAGCCACCTAGATTGCACCCTTCTCGTTCGGGCACAAAATCTAACTGGAGTCTGGAGGAGGGTCATAGGGGGAGGAGCCAGTGCACACCACCTGACCTAGTAAAGCTTTACTTTTTTGTGCCCTGTCTCCTGCGGAGCCGCTATTCCCCATGGTCCTTTCAGGAACCCCAGCATCCACTTAGGACGATAGAGAAAAAGCTTTAGTAATACCGGTTAGTCTTTAGACACCACCATTTCTCACACCACCAAAACTTCCACTAGTCCTAATCCAAGTTGTGGGAGACTGACCCTTTCGGGCAATCCCCCGCACCCTCATCAGACTGGCCACATCTCCCGCATCCCCCCCCCCCCACTTCACAGTGAAACGGATAGGATGAAAACATTATACAGGGAACTTGCATTGCCGTATGGAGAGGGTGAAGCAAAATTACGTGAATATGCGTCATACAGCCCTCCCCGCAAAACACAGCAATTTGGGGACGTGGCCTGAGAGCCCAGACCTGCAGCCCAAAGAGGCAATCAGCATCTCCTCTCTGGGCTTCTCCCTGAAATGTAGGCAAGTATGACTAATACTGTTTCATTGAAAAAAAAAGTTCCTGCAAATCCTGCAGCATTGAAAACTCACGATACCACCGCGACGGTAGTTGTTGTCATGGGCGGCTGAGGGGATTATTGCATTTTTTTGTCAGGAAAGTGTAATATTTGTGGCAAAGGTAAATGTTATATGGGTAAAAAAAAATTGTTGTTTTTTTTCAATAAAGTCATTTTTTTATATTTATTTGCATTTCTTATTTTGTTTTGTTTGATTGTAATGTTTGCTTAGGTAAATGTATTCTGAAGTTATAAATTTTTCTGTTTGACATGAATATATCAATTGTGCACACACACACACGCACACACACACACACACACTTATACATATATAACAGGGGTGTGCAATACATTTCTGGATGTAGTAGAGTAGACACACTCTGGGGGCCATTTATCATGGATCGCATATTTAATGCAATCTAGCAGGGATCTTACCGCCCAGGGTCGCATTGCAGCATGCGATCACAATGGGCTGATGTATGATCCACCAGCACATGCAGGGACAGGGGCTCTAAAAAGGAGCCCGTCCCTGCGATGTGCTGTGATGACTGCCAGGGGTGCTGCGCTCTTCTAGCGAGGGTTGCGGCGTAAACCTCTGAAAGGCTACAAGTGCGAGCTGCAGTCCATAGGCTACAATGGGCTACCGCCATCTTCAGATTCAGGTTAATTTTAACGGTGAGCACCTTCAGAGCCGACGTTCACCTCTCACATCAGTGGCATGTGGAGCTCCGCAGTTTTCACGTCAGTCTTTCGCAATGACGCCATTTGTCCAGTCACGATATACCATCACCATAGCAGCACGAGAACAGTTCACACACTGCGCTGTTTCAGAAATACTGCCACCCTTGCTCGGAAAGCCGATAATCATCCCTTTTTGCAACTTTACAGATGACAGCAACAAGTGATATATGTGCAGACGGTCTATCACACAACTTACCGTATATACTCGAGTATAAGCCGACTTTTTCAGCACTTTTTTTTGTGCTGTAAAAGCCCCCTCGGCTTATACGCGAGTCAGTGGGAAGGAGGGACACCGAGGGCACAGCGCGCGCCTCTCCTGTGTCCCTCCTGCGTCTCCGGCGGGTCTATTAAATGAAGTACCCGTTCATGAGCTCTGATTGGCTCACGAACCGGCACTTCATTTAACACACACACGCCGCTGCCGCCGGAGACGCAGGAGGGACACAGGAGAGGCGCGCGCTGTGTCCTCCGTGTCCCTCCTTCACAAAACAGCGCAGGAGTGGTGGAGGGTAAGTTGTAACTGGCACTGGGGGAGCATATTTGGCACTTGGGGGCGGGCATATGTGGCACTGAGGGGGCATATCTGGCAGTATGATGGCATATCTGGCACTGTGGGGGCATATCTTACACTATGAGGGCATATCTGGCACTGTGGGGGCATATCTGGCACTATGAGGGCATATATGGCAGTATGAGGGAATATCTGGCACTGTGGGGGCATATCTGGCAGTATGAGGACATATCTGACACTGTGGGGGCATATCTGGCACTATGAGGGCATATCTGGCACTATGAGGGCATATCTGGCAGTATGATGGCATATCTGGCACTGTGGGGGCATATCTTACACTATGAGGGCATATCTGGCACTGTGGGGGCATATCTGGCACTATGAGGGCATATATGGCAGTATGAGGGAATATCTGGCACTGTCGGGGCATATCTGGCAGTATGAGGACATATCTGACACTGTGGGGGCATATCTGGCACTATGAGGGCATATCTGGCACTATGAGGGCATATCTGGCAGTATGAGGGCATATCTGGCACTGTGGGCGCATATCTGGCACTATGAGGGCATATCTGGCAGTATGAGGGCTGTGTACAGCTAGAGCTGCATTTCCCACCCTAGGCTTATACTCAAGTCAATACGTTTTCCCAGCTTTATGTGGTAAAATTTGGTGCCTCGGCTTATATTCGGGTTGACTTATACTCGAGTATATACGGTATATACCCACCAAGCCATCACACGGCATGTGATGTACTTCTTGGGCTACGCGCTGCCGACATCAATGTAGGAGGTGATCATAATAATGTGACTAGACCATGTATGTATATATATATATATATATATATATATATATGTATATTTAACAACAAATATTCCAGAGGGCGCTAGATGAAATATAAATTGCAACTTCTTGTTACTATTAAAGTCCACTTTAAAACTGTCCATATAAATATGTAGAAGCAGACGATTGTTTGAAGGTGGTTTAAATGGGGGACTCTTCCATATAATAGGCAATGATTTCCAATGATTGAAGTGAAGAGGTTCTGTGGCGATACCCACTCACCGAAACAAACACCTAAAGGAAGCTAATGGCCAGCTGGTAGAAGATACCCAATTTTTTATTCTTAATACAAAGATTGTAATCAATTAAAAATGCTGAAATGCTTACACATAAAATTTATCACAGCCAATACAGGAGAAATTACACATATTTCCACCTTCACCTTATCAAGGTGTGAGCTCAAAAAGGTGGGAACCTCACAGATTGGATAATGGATATTGAATGGATACAAACCTACGCGTTTCATCCTGATAAGGACTTCTTTAAGGGTAGGTATCTTAAACATGGGTGAAAAATTGTTACTAGAGGGATATAAGGTGTTTATATACAACAGGTATAACTGACGTATATACATACCATAAAAGAAGGCACATCTAAGTGTGAAAAATGGTAGAACCAACTTTTGTCAATACAGCTCATTTTGTTTCAAACAGATTAGATCTGGGACAGGTTTACAGCCTGATAGCTTAAACTGCGCTGTCAATGTCTGTTACCGCAACTGAAATGCTCCCATAACACATGCACTGAATGGACTATTTTTGCATACACTACTATCCACCTCCCAGTCACCGCCCATCACTTTTCCACAACGTTTCTGATACCGTCTCTCACGATCAAAAATTTTCATACATTTGCATTTGATACAAATCCGTATTCAAGTGTTTTCCGCTGGGAAAGTGCGCAATTAAGACACAAGTACAGCTGATGTATAAAATACAGAAGTGTACATCCAACAGACACTTACACAAATAATACATAGCCAAAAGATAGTATTAATACAAGAGCGTTCAATGAACAAAGTAATGTGGAGCATGCATAAGGAATAAAAACAAATATAATCACCATAAAATCCGAGGTATTTTTATTGCAGTAACCTCAATTCCTCTTCAGTATCAGAGGTGAATCTAAAACAGAAAAAACCCACTTCCCACAGTGGACTTTGCAGTGCCCTGGTTCATATGGGTATAAAGAAAACATAGTGCAGAAATCCTTTAAAACTGTGACAGTTTAATTTACATAATGCACTTACAACACACAGACGTAACAGATAGCATGATTGACAATTCCACTGGCATACTGCTCGGCTAGAAGATCCTTCCTGGTAATCTCCAGGTGCAACACAAACGAGACTCTGGACCAGAGATCCGGATCAGAGGTGCAACCAGGTCCGACTTCAGTGTTGCCAGCAGGTCCAAACGGGGAACACTTAACATGTTTCGGACATGCCCCACATTACTTTGTTCACTTGAGCGCTCTTGTATTAATACTTTATTTTGGCTACATTTGATACAAATCCCCCAATCATGTGAACAACAGCATTGCATGTGGCAGGGGCCATTAAGAGAGGAGGGGGCCCGTGTACAGTCTCCCTCTAGTACTCCTTTATTGGCTACTCAGTAGACTTTGAGAACTAGTAGGGTCACTAGCAGATCCTAGCACTGTACCAGTGTCTAGAGCACATGTGCGGTGTGGGCTTTCCTGGACCTTGCACCCCTTACAGATACGCCATTGGCGTATGTATTGTGTGTCGACTCCGAATCAGGCCCTTTGTGTCTCATGCTTCAGTGTTGTCACAATTTTCTAAAGAACAGACATGCTGCCTTCTCATAAAAATTGGTTAATCCCATCAAATGGCTGTTTCCCATTATGTAGGTGAAGATTACAATACAATTACAAAGCTTCACATGTGGCCCTTGGTGGTACCGTATATCCATACCTCACACACCACACTCAGATTACGCAATCCATGTACATATTTGTCTAACTGCACACAACCATTTTGATCTACAAAAATTGGGACAGTTGACACGTTATTGGGTCACGTAACCAATCACCACAGCTAGTGAGACCTGCAAAATACAAGTGCAGCAAAAGGAAAGGAGAACAGGAACATTGCATACAAAGCTTTCATCATACCTCCCAACTTTTACAGTTGAGATGCGGGACTCTTACGCGGCATAGCAGTGCAGGACTTGGGAATGGGGTGTGGCCTCTGGTAGGTGGGTGTGTGGCCTCTGCATAGTGGGTGTAGCACGCACCTGTTTTTTTGCATGTTGGGAGCGCGCCAGTGCTCCACGAGCAGCTGGACAGCCCCTGGCTCACCTCCCAGCACTGAATAGATGCCATGCGCGTGGGATTTATTTATTTAGCATGATGCAATTAACACTCTGCATCGCGTACAAGCCCTACCGCAGAAATGAACCGTACCAGAGCTCCACTGTGCGCCACGCCAAAAATTCCTCTGTTCACCAAGTTTCACCGTCAGCCTAACAATGTCAACAAAAAGTTAAAGAATATGCAGTTGACAAAAGTTAAAGAATATGCACATGATCATAATAGTTAGACCCGGCGCAGACCCACTGAAGGCCTTCCGGCTTCACTGGGTCCCCATTAACAAGAATAGCTAATGCCACCCTGTTAAATAGACTCAGGCAAGCGTCCCGGCAGTAAGCAGAGCAAAACATATAATCATAGAGTCCTGTGGTGTAACATTTTTTAAGTTCATTTTTAGAGAGGCCAAAAAAGTCTATCCTGCAATGTTTACAGATGTGTCCTCATATATCATTGCTGCAGTCGCACCATATAGGCCCTCTGGGCAGCCAGGTCGCCTGAGAATCTTCTAGCGTCGGGCGCAATGCAATGTGGCTAGGATGCACCAGGCGACTGTGCTGATTAATTTCATATATGACACTTGTATATCTGTATGAGGGGATCCGGTCTCTAGGTCGACAGTAACTAGGTCGACACTATCTAGGTCGACCACTATTGGTCGACAGTAACTAGGTCGACTGTGTTTCTAGGTCGACAGAGTCTCTAGGTCGACATGTTCTAGGTCGACAGGTCAAAAGGTCGACATTATTTATTTCACGAGTTTTTTCTTCTTTTGTCAACCTTTTCATACTTAACGATCCACGCGGACTATGCTTGGAACGGTAATCTGTGCCGAGCGAAGCGAGGCACCTTGCCCGAAGAATGGCGAGCAAAGCGAGCCATGTGAGGGGACACGGTGCACTAATTGGGGTTCCCGGTCACTCTACAAAGAAAACGACACCAAAAAACCCATAAAAAACTCATGTCGACCTTTTGACCTGTCGACCTAGACCATGTCGCCCTAAAGACCCTGTCGACCTAGTTACTGTCGACCAATAGTGGTCGACCTAGACACTGTCGACCTAGTTACTATCTACCTTCCATACCACACCCCTGTATGAGACAGTCTCTGAATCTATACAGACTCAGGGGTCTTGTATTAAGCCTTGGAGAGAGATACAGTGAAGATAGATAAATGACCAGCCAATCAGCTCCTGACTGCCATGTAACAGGCTGGGTTTGAAAAATGACAGTTAGGAGCTGGTTGTTTGGTACGTTATCTCCATCCATTTTATCTCTCTCCAGTGCTTAATACATAGACCCCATAGTCACACACAATACCAATATCAAATGAATCAGCATCCTACTCACATTGCTAGCAGAGATGCCTAGGAGCCGACACCTCCCTCGCCCAGGCATTTCACCCTACGTGGCGTATTAACACTACGTAGATACAGATATGTCCCTGACCAGCTTACACAAAGTAGCGTCTGTTTGTGGCACGTTGGCTGAGATTAGTGAGCCCACTGGTTGTGAACGTGAATAATCCCACCACAGCGCATTCGCACACGGCAGTATAGACGGCGGTGGACACATCTGTATGCCGGAGAAAGAGCTTTTCTCAACTTCAACTTCATAAATACATTCACACATCATCGAAGAGAGAGACAAAGGAACAATAAAAGAAAACTGACACCATTTGCACGCGCAATTCACAGCCGTGTTTCTATTTCTATAAACCCAGAGCATTGCGCATATTCTTTTTTTTTCTTTCTCTGTGTTTAAAGTGTTTCAGAAAAGAAAACCCTTTAAATAGAAGAGAGGATTTAGATTTTTAAATTTAGATTAGGCTATTGCTCGCTCTATGTATAATGTGTTAAAGGAAGAAAAAATACTCTAGTCCTAATGGCTGCATATGACCCCTGAGGGCTGACCCCTATTACTGCTGAAGATTGCCATCTGACCATGCCTATAAGGGACTGGCTGTTCCAAAAGCACATCACACAAGGCAAATTCAATCACATCTTAAGTGTCTAGAAGAGCATAGGTCAAATGTCCCAATGAGCTGGTTTATAAAATGCTGAAAGCCCAGCCACTTCATTACTGGATTAACCAGCTGAAACATGACATGCTCTGATCACTGTGAGGCTTATCCATCCGCCTGGGAGCATCGGTCAGTGGCAGCTTTCCAGTGACTGCTCGGTGATCTGCAACATCCACATACAACCAAATAGGCAATCTATTGCACTGTACGCTTGCAGGTCTAAACAGGGATACTTACAAAGAACCAGAGGGGGAAAAACACAACAACAAGGACAAATTAACTTCATACATAAACAGCTCAAAAAGTCCCCAAAGCATTTAATTACCGTAGTAACGCTGTGGGAGGGGGGGGGGGGGGGGCATATGATTATACCATCACAGGAAAGGTGTGCAGCACCTATAGCAAATTACAAGATAATATATAGAGAAAGGTGTCAAACAAGAAAAAATTATATTTTTCTACACACCCCAAACTGTGAAGTGGCAACTGCTAGTTACTGCAGAGCTGTCCTCGTATGTACCGTTACCTATGCATTTCACCACTACACAATGTGACAGAAAATAGGTCACACATGTATTACCTTTCAACAAAACAAAATCTGGGGCCAAATGTAATAGAGTGAGAGTTTCAGAAAGTGAGAGATATGGTAAGGGTTTTCAGGTTTTTTTTAAAGTGGCAATCATTTACACTGCAAAACCAGGTTGATCTTTCTGTGTAAATGATTGCCACTTTAAAAAAAACTGCAAAACCTTACCAAATCTCTCACTTTCTGAAACTCTCACTCTATTACATTTTGCCCATAATCTTAAATAGCAGAGCTGGCCTACTAGAGTGTGCGGATGTAACCCCTTTTCTGGATCAGGGGGAAAAAGTTGTTTACCAGAATCTTCAGAGACTGAGCTGTTGATTGAGTGCGGGAACAATACTTTTTCATATTGTATACATTTATACAAGGCGATCTCTAATAACAAACAAACAATTAAGACAGCGCTGAATAAAATAGATATTTGAATTTACTCTGTAACATTTAAAATATACAAACAATACCAGACCGGCCTGTATACATATTAAGATATTCCTATACATTCATAGGCAGTTAATTGCTCCTTTAAAAAACACAATTAATACACAGACTAAAATATTTTTTAGTAGAATCCGCTGTGTGGAATCTGTCCTTAGATGGGGCTTTTCTATAGAAATGATTTTTATATATCCAAACTCCTGTCCAGGAACAAGTCAACGGGGGAAGAAAGAAATATCCCCAATTGTAATTAGCCCCTCACATGTACAGTAGGTCCTGCTACAGCCAGGGGAGTAGCAAGGATGGCTCCGGCCAGTGTACGGAAACTGGAGTTCCCGGCGGTAAACCAGCACGGGGAGAATATACAAACTCCACACAGTTAGGACCATGGTGGTAATTAAACCCATGACCTCAGTGCTGTGAGGCAGTAATGCTAACTATTACACCATCTGTACTGCCACGTCCCTATATTGTTGTTGCAAGCCTTCAGCACACACTGACCCTATTTGAAACATGGGGGCACCAAAAAGGAAACTTTCGCCCTGAGCTCCAGAGGGTCTAGAACCGGCCCTGTCACCGATTTAAGATTTTTAAATATTGTTTCTTTTAAAATGTAACATATACCCACATGTTGGCTAGGCTCCAATTCAGTACAGGGGAGGGGGGCGCTAAAACATACCCTTGCTCCGGGCACCATGATGCCTAGCTACACCTCTGGCTACAGCGTCTCCCGGCTTCTGGTGCTTTTTCCTTTATGAAGCCTTTTCTGGAGTACTCAGTCCCATGTATCTCCCATATGTGGCGTATCGTTACCGGCTGGTTAAGGTATTGTAGGTGAAGATACAGATGGAGCCACGCTAATCGTGGCTCCGTCTGTGGCGCGCCTATCGTCGCATCTGGGTCACGTGCGTCCGTGATGCGTATGCGCCCCATTCACTAGAAAGGGAGTGTCTCTGTGCGCTCTCGGCATGACTAGGCCGACGGATCGCCTAGTCACGCCAGGAACAATCGTATGCGATGGAGCCGCGACAGATGAGCGCGGCTCCAGCTGTATAAAGGTCCTTGCGCATTTCTCCGCCTGTTTGTTTTGTTCAGACGAAGCAGGAAGTGTTATACATTTACCTAATAGCCTATTACATGGCAGTTAGAAAGCGGATTGGCTGCTCATTTATCACTCTTTATCCGTCACCACTTTGTAAGGCTTAATACATTTGGCCATAATTAATTAGTGTGGCTGCTACAGTATATTATATAAAGTCTCCACAGTCTATTTGCATTACTATTTTGATATTTCCAATTGGATAGCAGTAATTAAGAACATTCAGATTTATTTTAAATCTGTAATTATATTTTACATGATAAATGTGACTTTCACATTTATTAAGAACTTCAAAGAGACCTTGCGTATGCCAGGTGACCTCAGTCTGCGCTGCATTAAGGGGTCCGTCATGGACATAAAAAAGAACAGTGACTTTGCTGACTGCTCGTTCTCTTTGTACATTGGTCTGCACCAGTAAAAAATATATTGTTTTTTAAAAATCAATTAAAAAAAAATGTCTTTGTTGTAATAATATTTTCATTTTAACAGGTAAATTCAAACTCTTTAAATAGTAGTTTTCAAAACGTAATAAAAACACCAAGTGGGGAATTCCCACTCAAGCCACAAAGATATGCTGACTGTACGGACTTTTTGTTTTCATAAAAATTGCTTGGGTCATGAGAGTATGCTGTTAAACAACATTATCCCATACCGTCCAACTATCCTGGCTTAGACGGGACAGTCCTGAAATGAAGGGACATTCCCAACATTCCGACTGCAGAGACTGTGTGCAGGTATGTTTTTAGAGCATGGATGGGGATGGATAAGCGCTTCAAAACCACTAAACATGTCCACAGGGAACGCGGTATGGTCCTAAGAGACAAGAACAAGACCCTGATGTACATTTGCAACTACCCCAGTAAAAAAAAAAAACAACAGTAAAATGTCGGCAGAGAAGTTTTACAAATCTAAGCATTTTCTTTTTTATGCTGGAAAGTACTTGTTATGTCTGTGTGTGATGTCATAATATTGCTTCTTAAATAGAGAAGCAGAATTGAAGTCCACCCAGAAAAAGTGGGGTTTACCCCAATACACCAAGCTGCGAATAATAGGAGAAAAACAATAGATCTCCTCTGCTACAGTACTTGCTAATTGCTACTCCCCAGCCCATGTACTTATTTGGCCTGGAACCAAACAAGGTTGTCCTTTGTCCCCTCAGGTTTTGCCCTTTGGATGAAATGGCTTGTGTCAATAATGCATAGTAATCCTGATATAAGAAGTGTAGGAGCGACATCTTAGTGACACTAACCAACTACTACATTTCACTTCCTGCCCCTCATACAGACCTGCAGGAAACAGAGAATGCTCCAATTTCAAAATCTATATGGATAAATCTGAAATTCTTCCTTTTAATCTATCCCCTCAGGTACAACAATTGCTCAAATAAAACTAAAATTTTCGTTAGCAGTCTTCAAAACAAATAGAATACCTGGGCATATTTCTGACCGGACATTATGATAGTCTGTGTGAGACATTTCCCTGACTTGCTAGACACTTACTAAGTGGTACAGGCAATTTAAAACATGGATAGTTTAAATAATAGCCCTTTCACACTGCCAATGCCGGATCCCACCCGGGAATTGGAAACGGGTCCATCCCGTGTGGGATCCGGCATTGGACCCTAACAGGAGGCTTACCGACCCGGCAATATGCCGGGCCAGTTGCCATAGCGGTGGGCAGAGCCGGCAACGTGGGGCGGAGGCGGTGCTGGGAGATGAGCTTATCTCCACACCGCCTCTCCCTATTGTAGTGAGAGAAAGAAACCCGTTTACGCTGCCAGTGACCAGGTATTCAACCCGGGAATAACACTGCTTTATTCCCGGGTTGAATTACCGGGTCAGACGACCTGGGATTTCGACCATGGCGCTTTCACACCGTACACTGACCCGTGTCGACCCGGCACTATGCCAGGTCGATTCCGGGTTATTTGTGTGGCGTGAAAGGGGTATTAAAAACACACCCATTAAATTGTCCAAAAGCTTTAGAATGCCAAATAGTGAGATTCTGTCTGATCAGGTAGGAAAGCCAGAGATTCATCACGCATCCTATTTCACCAAACAACTGGGAAGGGGGGGGGGGGCTCCCTTATAACTAAAAATACTATATTAAAACACACTTAACTCAAACAGTAATCGCTGCACTAGTAAACTGATTTAATTAGCTGGAATGGGTCCTGGCGGCTTTCGCAGCCTCTGCTAGCACCCTATGGATTGGCAAAGTATTGCAGCACATAACAAGTACCCAGGACCTGATTCAGAGATTTATGTAATTCTCTGATGTTTAATGACATGCGCAGGAGCCGCACTGCGCATGTGCTGATCCGGTCCTGCAACGTCGCTCAGTGCCCCAAAGCAACAGCATGATTGACAATGGGGAGCGTTCCATAAAACGGAGGCGTCGGAGGCGTCGGCCCTGCTTTCTGGGTATGCCAAAGCCAGTGATTACATTCTTGGATGCAGCCTCACTAGCTAGCCCCGGCAGCGTGATTTTCCTAGAAATCCTGAGTAACGTGAGGGCTTGTCCGATGTGCACACAGATGTTCTGAGAGAAGCTTTTGCATAATTTCGCACAACCACTACATACAAAGACACAGCATCTGTTCCATTAGCCTACACCTCTGAATTAGCATATAGTCTATAACAGAACCAGTAATTACAATATATAGGGCACATGATATTGGGCATAATTCACATGTGGATGGAGGTGCTATCGCAGCTTACTTGGAAGCCGCAGCGATGCATTAATATGGTAATGCAGCAGTAGATGTCTGGTATAAGTAGTCGCCTACTGTTTGCATCAGTGATCCATGCTGCATCCTAGGACACCTGTGACACCTTCGGCCGCTGCATGACCCACAGCAGCTCCTAGAAAGAGGCCAGGCAATCTCCACCTTCCAGACATAGATCCTAGCCGCAGCACTCCCCTTTTGGGAAACACAGCCGCCACCTCCTCGCCCCCAAACAGCTGCAGACTGTGAATCTCTAGTACGCTCAGTCATACTGCACATGTGTGGGTCCGGGTAATTAGTACCCGCTCTCTTACCCCATCTCGGAACCCCGAGCAAGGACTGCTTACTGCTGGGGTCCTGGCTAAGAACTGACAAGTATCAGACAGCTGTACGCTGTGTGTCGGTACAGTGGCACCACTCACATGATCCTGACTGAGAACTGGGAAGTGGTCATCAAGCGGCTATCCACTAACATTAGCTCCACAGAAACTTGTATTGGCATAAGGTGAAAATTATGGCAACACACAAACAGCCACTTTGCGTCCAACCCCGATGTAGCCCCTATGTGAGCAGACATGGCACCACAACTACTGTTATCATGTTCTAAACTGTCTAGCAATACCAAGAGAAAAATATATTTCTACACATAACATCCAGCTATATATGCCATTTTACTGCACAAAGGAGTGGAGATGATGTGCAAGAAAACACAATATGGCTAATTTAGTAGAACAGTTACAGTACAACGTATTCTGTAATCCAAAAACATAAACTAGATATTATCTTTCATTCAATCAGATACACCTGAAGGTAGAAAGCGGATAACTGTTTGGATATTTGTTACATCAAACTATTGGATTTGCAAAAAGTGCATTAAGGCTCCAAAGCAAACCCCCCAAAAACCAAGGAGAATTAAACAATAAAAAACAGATATGTACTAATAAGTAACCTATCGCACTAAAACAAATTATTATTATTATTATTATTATTATTATTATTATTATTATCATACCTCGTTAAACTGTCAAAGTCTGCTAGTGGACTGACTTCCTTTATCTGATTGGGATGCGTTTAGCGTCCCTGGGGTCAAGATGCTGTCGCTCATGCGACCAACTCCGGGAATCCCAACACCACTCAGGAGACAGCTGACATACTGAAGGTAAGTATTGGGGTACCTGTTAGGGATAAGGCCCAGGGGGAAGAGGGTTAGGGATAGGCACAAGAGGGCGGGGGTTAGGGTTAGGCACTGGGTGGGGGGTTTATGCCTAGATGCCACCCCCAGAGGGTTAGCCCTAGCCACCACCCCTGGAGGGTTAAGGTCTGTGATCTTCATTGTTGGGATGCCGCTGTCAGTAATGTGACCGCCGGCATCCCAACCAGTGGTATTTCATAGCGAACCCATCTGTATGACAACAAGCTGCTCTTGGGCTAAGCAATAGAAAGAATCACCGCCTTCAATGTCAGAGAGACAGAACCAGGGAGGATAGCATCAAGGGAAAGACTAACAGCTATAATGAATGCTTAATTACCTGCATTCTGTCTTCTATCTAGAACAGGCATTCCCCACCTCGGTCCTCAAGGCACACTATCAGACCAGGTTTTAGTGATATCCAGGCTTGAGCATAGGTGACTTAATTAGTACCTGAGTTACTTTGATTTAACCATCTGTGTGGAGCCTGGATATCACTAAAACCTGCAATGTAAAGGTGTGTACACACGGTGAGATTCGGACTAAACCCCGATTCTCACTATGCGATAGGGGCTAGGTCAGTATCGCAAGCACATAATGACTGTGCTTGCGATACTGACTATGTGCGATTTTGGCTAAGTGTCAATTTTGACTATCTTTTTTACGAGATAGTCAAAACTGACTTGCCTGCACAGTCTATCTAGGCTTGCGATGCGACAGCGCATCGGCATCGTATCGGGATCGCAAGGTGACTTTCACCGTGCGATCTGCACTAACTTTTTTGATTATATAGTCAACATTGTAAGAAAAAATCTCACCGTGTGTACACACCATTAGTGTGCCTTGAGGGCCGAGGTTGGGAATGCCTGATCTAGAAGATCCAGTATACCAGAGGTTCTCAAACTCAGTCCTCGGGGGCCCACACAGTGCATGTTTTGCAGGTCTCCTCACAGAATCGCAAGTGAAATAATTCGCTCCACCTGTGGACCTTTTAAAATGTGTCAGTGAGTAATTAATACACCTGTGCACCTGCTGGGTTACCTGCAAAACATGCACTGTGTGGGCCCCCGAGGACCGAGTTTGAGAACCTCTGCATTATACTGTTGGTGGGCTTACCATAATATCCCTTTAAACCAGGACACTCATGAATTACACAGCTCCTGTGGCTGGCTGACTACAAGCCTGCATCTCACCTGCTTTAAATCAGCCGCAGAACCTGTGTAATTTATGTGTGTTCTGGTTTAAATGGAAGGTATGGTAAGTCTAGATATCTCCATAGTGCTCTGAAATGCAGTACACATATACAGTGGCAATTACAGACTTGTGGATCCTCCATCTTTCTTTGTCATCTTTAAGCTGGGTACACATTAAACGATGTGTCCCCAGTATGACATTGGCGGCAACGGGTCCCGACTGCATACCTCCCAACATGACCCTCTCCAGGAGGGACAGAATGCTCTGCTCCTGGACTTCCCTCTTAATCTATGATTGCCCTCACCTGTGCTGAAACACCTTTCTTATCCATTAACCTGTTCAAAACAGGTGCTGGCAATCATACATTAACAGAAAAGTCCAGAAGCAGAGCATTGTGTCCCTCCTGGAGAGGGTCATGTTGGGAGGTATGCGACTGGGTGCCGGCAGAGGCAAGTGCATACACACCTACACGCCTGCCGATGCTGGCAGTGACAGAGCGAAATCCAAAAGCGGGAGGGGGGAGAAGTGGGGGCTTTGCAACTTCTATTCTAGACAACTTTGAAACTGTGAATGTGTCTGGAAATAAAGGACTTTGCACATGTTCATTACCTACAGTGAAGGTGGAGACAGCTACAATAACAAGACAACCAACACTAAAATATAAATGTATTCAAAAGACAGGAAGCAGCTTTGTATCACAGGAATACTATCACCTGTACAGTCACCATGTATTCCTCAGCTTTTCACACACTGTAAGCTTTTAGCCAGTGTTACTGTGGTGTCTTACTCATACGCACTGGAGGATTTTACAGGATTATTCGCACAAACACCTAGCGGAGACAGAGTATGGGAAAGAAAAGCCACAAGTGGCAGCTGATATACAGTAGGTCAGGGATAAATGAACTCCAAAAAGTAAATATTCAGTGTGCATAGCTCTTCTAAAGGATTTCTATTCTTACTGCTACATGATAACATTGGGAGACACTATATATTACATTTTGCTTCTGTCTCCAATGCTCTACAAAACGGGAGGTAGTTACGTGACCGGCGGAACCACCGGTCACAATAACGACACCGGAATCCCGCCCCCTTACAGTCCCGACAGTCGGCATGGACTATTCCCACTCGTGGGTGTCCACGACACCCGTAGTGTGAGCCTATAACCTGTGGCGAGTGCAGCGTCTTCGTTCTGCTCGCCTCCCCGTCGGGCATCTGCAAGCCAGGATTCCGGTGTCGGTATGGTGAGACCGCCGGTCACGCATAACCAAACCCTACAAAACTATAGAGTCATTAAGGTGTTCGGTACTTTGCGCATGCACAGGCCCCATTCCGCATGTGTGCGAATGGGTCCTGCGATGTTGGAAGCAGGACAGCAGCGCACTATCATTGATTGAGAGTCTGCTCCTATTTGGGGGGTGCGGAGGGGTGGCAACTGCTTCGGTTTGTGAAAACAGTGGTGTGTCACTGCCATTTACAGGGTGGAAAGAAGTCAGGGGTCTCCGTCATAGAACAGAGATTTATTTGCTTCTGCGACGGGCGGCCTGTGTGGCACCATAGATGCCAAAAGCCCCCAATGCTGCATTCTAGGATGCATGTAAGATCACTACTGCAGCAGGAGGCATCTGCTTGAAATAGATGCTAGCGCTGTATGGTAATGCAGCAGGAGGCAACTCCAACCGCACCTGAATGCTGGCTCCATCTGGGCCCCCTCCTCTCCTGCTGGTGGCAGCGCTTACCTCTGGACACTAGGGTCCCTAGGGGACTCTTTGCGTTCACCCAGCTGCCAGCATACTGGCTGCTGGGATGCCGTGGTCGGTATACTGGCGGCCGCTGGTAAATCATACTGATCATGTGACTACTCCATAGCACTCCATCCTTCCCCTTCCATTCTTCTGCTGTCATCTTGCACAACAGGGGTATATTCACAGATGCACGTAGAGCAGCCACATTTCCGATATTTCACACTGCACGTGCTCATGAAGCCAAAGCGTTCTTACGTATCTCTACAGATTTACATGCTATTTACAGCAGCCTGGAAGTCAGCAGGATTCCTGTTGTGGTTAAATGGGTGTAACTGCGTGTCAACAGGGTATTCACACTTCACAAATGTTAGCTGTGGCTGTGCAGACTGAATGGGCAACATGGCGGCATAGGCGGTAGCACAACAGCCTCTTGAGTTCAATTCCTGCCAAACCCTATAGGTTTGGAGTTTGTATGTCCTCCCCATGACTGGATGGGTTTCCTCTGTGTGTTCTGGTTTACTTCCACACTCCCAAAACATACTGGTAGATTAAAATATGAAAAAATGAACCCTACTATGTATGTGCGTTCCATGTTACTATGTATGTGCGTTCCATGTTACTATGTATGTGCGTTCCATGTGTTAAGGAAGGGTGAGTACGGTATGCCGGCGCTCGGACGCCCAGCATACCGGCGCCGGGAGCCCGACCGCCGGCATACCGACAGCGTGGCGAGCGCAAAGGAGCCCCTTGCGGGCACGCCACACTATTTTATTCTCCCTCCAGGGGGGTCGTGGACCCCCACGAGGGAGAATAGTTGTCGGTATGCCGGGTGTCGGGATTCCGGCGCCGGTATACTGTGCATACAGAAGACCACCCGTTAAGGAATACAGATTGCAGATCCAGGACCAATTGAAAGCATTTATGGTCAATGTAAGAGGCAAGCAGGAAAAACTAAAGTGGAAAAAACTAAACAGAACTTCCTGAGACAACACAAAACACTGCTCATGTTGGAAATTATCTGAGTAATTATTGTTTTTTTTTTGAAATTTTGAACAATTTTATGGAGACATTTCCAGTGTTCATTAAAGTAACCTACTGTATGCAGGCACAGTCTTACTGGTTGCACTGACCTAGGCTTACATAACCCACAGTAACCAATACAGACAGTGCAACTAAATAGAACCTGTGATATGAAAAGGAAAAATAGAACAGGAAAAAAGTTCTAGCTTGCCCTGCCACAGTAAAAGTCCCACAACTGATGCAGATTCATAAAAGGCTTATCTAGGTTCTGAATTATGGTTAAAATCGGTGGCAGATTTCACCTAGTTAGGATGAAAAGTCAATAGACGCTTATAAGTAAAAGTTTTAACCCTAAATTCTAGCTTAATTAGAAAGCAATTTCTTTTCAAGTAAGGGTCAATTCAACTAATTTATATACATACACGCCCACATGGCACTGATCACATCCACATAGCACTGGTTAAAGCTCCTCCACTTCTAACAATAGGCATTCCATCATTTTCATGTGGTCCTTACTGCAGCCCTGCTACTGGGGTTTTTCTAACCCTGACAGGAAGTATGGTCTCAATGAAATGCTGTAGCACCAGGAACCAGTAAATGTTTTTTTTTTTTTTTTCATAATGCGCTGTGTTCTATGGGTATGTAGTTACTATCCCGGCGGTCTGGATCCCGGTGGTCAGTATACTGATGCTAGGATCCCGACCACCGAGAATGCCGACAGCTGTGCCAACGCTATTCCCACTCGTGAGTGTCTACGACACGCATAGAGTGGGACTAGAACCTGTGGTGAGCGCAGCGATCCACCGAGCTCGCAGAGTGGCGAGCGCAGTAAGCCCACAAGGGGCTTTCTAGTGCTCCCCTCGCTGCCGGCATTCTGGCGGCAGGATCCCGGGGTCGGTATTCTGACCTCCGGGATCCCGACCGCCGGGATTCCATTCCCAACCTGTTCTGTGCAGTCATGCAATTCCCTATGTAATGAGCATTCTGAATATATCACCAAGGGTAGTGCCACAGGAAGAAAGGGCCAGGGCACATAGACTAGATGCTGACTTTGGCTTGATATATGAAACGTGGCCTCCTATATATTTAGGGTACTTCCAACAAGGGCTGATTTTGTGATATGAAACACCCATACTAAAGAGAAATGTCATAATGGAAATGTGACAAAGTAAATGATGGCTTAAGGTCACCAACTGGGGAACAAAGCCTCATTATGTGCCCTCCCATACTCCAATTTCACATTACGTCCCCTTGCTGGATTTTTTTTTTTTAAAGTTAGGGTTTTTATTGAGATTGATCAATAACCAAAACAATATTGAAGTTGTACAGGTCAAGATATTGAACATGCATATAAAAGATTTTACAGGCTGCATTAGAGTAGAATATACAGTTCCATGACAATACAGGCTATCAAGTAATAGCAGTATGTACCCTGTGTAAATTCAAGCATGTACATGATCAGTCTCATTTTATTTTTCATTTATGGTATAGGACCTATACCAAAACAGAGAAAAAACTTATTAAAAGTAAAAAACAAAAAAGAGAAAGAAGAAGAAATAAAAAACAGGAAAGAGTAAGAAAAAGTACAAGAGTAAATGCAAAGACAATAGAAGAGGAAATAGCAGAGGTGTTAGAGGTATTAGCAGAGTCCGGGTATTAATAAAGAACGCGCAAGGTACCATGGGGACCAAATGTTGTGGAATTGGGCCACTGTGTTATTCCTCAGACTGGTAATATATTCCATATTGGCTATATAATTAATCCTAGCCATCAGTATTGCCTTGGAGGGTGGTTTATGGTCCTTCCAACATTTAGCAATCAGAGATTTAGCCGCCATGCAGATTTGCATAGCAAGCTTATCTTGGATTTTGGGTAGTGACGATATGGGGGCATGAAGTAAAGCGATTTCAGGAGAGAGATCCACGTTATGTCCGCAAGTTTGGGCGATGAGCGCTCCAACTGTGTTCCAGAGGGGGCGAATAGAGGGGCAGGTCCACCATACATGGAAAAAGGTGCCTTCCTCTCCACAAAGTCTCCAGCATAAATTCGAGGTTGCGGGGAAAATGGAATGAAGTCTGGAGGGGACTAAATACCATCTGGTATAAACTTTGTAACATGTCTCCCTGATTGCCACACTAATAGAAGCTTTAGCAGTGCGCAATCTAATTTCTTCCCATTGATCATCTTCCAACGGATGGGAGAGATCTGATTCCCAGGCTAGTTCATGGGGTTCACGGGCAGGAGGATCTGGAGTCAAAATAGAGTTGTATATTGTTGAGATATTCCCCTTTTTGCCAATCGAAAGTATACACATATGTTCAAAGGAGGTGGGTGATCTCAAAGGGGTAGTTTTAAGCTGAGATTTAAGAAAGCTAATAATTTGAATGTAATGGTAATGACACGAGGATGGAATACCGAGGCGCTCTTGAAAATCTCCAAAAGAGGTCGGTGCTGCGTGGCCTTTAACATGGATAAATCTCGTGACACCCTGAGATTGCCATGGGGCTGCTATATTTCGTTCGCTGCCTGGGGGGAAGGCAGGGTGACCCCAGATAGGTGACAGAGGTGAGGGGTATGAAGAAAGATTATAAGTGGTGCGGAGTTTGTCCCACAATCCAAGGGTGAATTTAATTGTGGGGACTGAATAGGCCGAGGCTGGTCTGCAGGACCTGGGGGGCCACAGAAGAGAGTCGAGGGGAATACCCTGATATATTGAGTTCTCAATATCGACCCATTTTCTAATCCCTCGGGGGGAATGCCAGGACACTACGTGGTTAAGGTGACAGGCGTTAAAATAAGCCTGAAGATTAGGATATCCCAAGCCGCCAGAAGTTGTACTCTTGGTCAACAAGGTTCGTCTTAATCGAGATTTACGATGAGCCCAAATAAATTTGTTACACAGGGTCTGCAGGGAAGCCAAAGTCTTTCGGGGCACCATTATCGGAATGGTCTGGAACAGATAAAGAATACGGGGAAGGAAATTCATTTTTAGGGCGTTAATCCGTCCAATCCATGAAATGTATAACCGATCCCATTTATCTAGGTCTTGAGTGAGAGTTTTAATTATAGGAACATAATTAGCCTGATAGAGGCTAGAGTAGGATTTAGTGATAAATATGCCAAGGTATTTGATAGCAGAGGGTCTCCAGAGAAAGGGGAAAGAGGAGGTTAAAATCAAATTAGTATGGGATGAAACATTAAACGCGAGGGCCTCAGATTTGGTATGATTTATTTTATAACCAGAGAGGGAACCATACAAAAGTAGTTCTTTCTGTAAATTAGGAAGAGAGATCAGAGGGTTAGAAAGAGTCAAGAGGACGTCATCCGCAAACAGAGATATTTTATACGAGCTCTGTCCCACAGTAACACCCCTAATATCAGCGTTGAGCCTAATACGGGCTGCGAGAGGTTCAATACATAAAGCAAAAAGTAGGGGTGAGAGAGGGCAGCCCTGTCGAGTGCCATTCTTTAAACTAAACCGAGGTGAGCTTAATCCATTAGTCAGGACCGTAGATGAGGGGTTAGAATAGAGGGCCGCTATTGCAGTGATGAAATGACCATGGAGGCCAAACGTAGATAATGTAGAAAACACAAAAGGCCAAGAGATGCGATCAAACGCCTTTTCGGCATCAAGCGCCAAGGCAATCGCTGGTGTTTTCGTCGAGTTTATATGATGAATTAAGTTAACAATACGTCTGGTGTTGTCTGAGGCCTGGCGGCCGGGAATAAATCCCACTTGATCAGGGTCAATTAATGACGGCAACACAGCATTTAGGCGAGACGCCAGTACTTTGGCAAAAAGCTTGAGATCAGTATTTATCAAAGAGATGGGTCTATAATTTGAGCAATACGAGGGATCCTTTCCGGGTTTCGGGATTACTATAATGCTGGAGTTCGTGGAGTCAGTGTGAAAAGGAGTGCCCTGCATTATTTTGTTAAACAAGATGACCATATGAGGAATGAGCTGAGGGGCGAAAGTTTTGTAGTATATCATCGGGTAGCCATCCGGGCCTGGGGCCTTAGAAGGTTTCTGGGTTTTTAGTGCAGCTTCAATTTCTTCAGCAGAAATATTAGCATTGAGAGCAGAGTTAGTTGCCTCGTGTAAACGAGGAAGAGCGCACGAATCTAGATAATGTTGAGCCTGGTCGGCATGTGTCAAGGGGTCGGACGGGGGGTCAAGGTTATAGAGTGCTCTATAATAATCAGAAAAGATACCATTAATTTTCTTGGGGTCATAGGTAACGTTACCTGAGGGTTCTTTAATAATATGGATGCATTGGTTAGCCTTCTTGGCACGTAAGCGATTAGCCAACAAAGTATGAGCCTTGTTGCTTTTGTCGTAAAACGATTGATTAGCCCATCGAAGTGAGCGCTCAATATTTTCCGCCAAAAGAGATTGTAGATCATCACGAGCCTTAGAAAGTTCGGCTAGTGTTTTCTTAGAGTGTGTGCGTTTGTGTTCCCGATCTAGCGTTGCAATGGTGTCTGTTAACAGAGCAATTTGAGTTTCCTGGCTTCTCTTACGGCGGGACGCAAATTGAATAATGGATCCTCGAACCACCGCCTTATGGGCTTCCCATATCGTAGCTATACTGCAGTCGTCTTCTACATTAATGTCAAAATATTCCTGAAGCTTAGTTTTAATTAAGTCCTGAAACTTAGGGATCTTCAATAGGGTTTCGTTAAGTCTCCATGTCGGTCTACCGTCAGGGTTATCAAATATGTCAAATGTCGCAGCTAAAGCCGCGTGGTCAGTCCAAGTAAGTGGGACTATCGAGGAAGCGCGTGCCGTCCGGGAGAGAGGTGCACAGCTCAAGAACATATCAATGCGGGAGTACACATCATGCGGATTGGAATAAAAAGTGTAGTCCCTGGTGGTCGGATTAAGAAAACGCCATACATCGAACAAACCAGCCTCGGCCATACCCCTGTGTAGTACCGAAGAGTTTGGGGTTCGGCCACTACGTAAAGGACCGGATCTATCCATGTACGTGAGAGCCATATTGAAGTCTCCACCGACAAGTGTCTTACCTCGTCTATATGAATAAAGGTCGTGGAAAAACTTGCGGAAGAATTTAGATTGGGCCGTGTTTGGAGAGTACAGATTAGCCAAAGTAACCTCCTCCTGTCCAATTTTTCCTCTCACCATTACATAACGACCTTCAGTGTCGCATTTACAGTCTAGGAACTGGAAAGGAACGGATCCTCTAACTAAGATCGCTACCCCATTTCTTTTTGCAGCATTATTGGAGTACCATGCCATGGGAAATTGTTTAGATGTCAGGGAGGGATGGGAGGCCGATTTTAAGTGCGTCTCCTGTAAAAAAATCACGTCGCCTTTTAAACCCCTTGCTGAATTTTAAACATGCTCCACTTCCGTTCTCTAGTACTATACTCGACATACAGTAAAAGAACATTTTTACCAGAAAAAAATTAGTGTAAAGGCCCGTACACACTGGTCGATATATCGGCCGTTCTCTTGAACGGCCGATATATCGCAGGAGCGTCGGCCAGTGTGTACGGCCGATACGTCTGTGAACTCCGCCGTTCACAGACGTATCGCGTCGGCCGCGCAGCACAGCCGACGGCCAATGTATCTACCGATATATTGGTGCGTCGCTGTGTGTGTACGGAGCGGTCGGCCGACCGCCCGTACACATGCTGCGGCGGCCGGCGGTGATTGACAGCTGAACTGGGCGGGCGTGTGTACACACCCGCCCAGTTCATGACGTCAGTCCCCGACGGATGGGGCAGTGTGTATGCTGAACACACTGCCCGATCCGTCCATAGATATATCTGCAGATCAATTGATCTGCAGATATATCTACTAGTGTGTACCCACCTTTAGATTCAGTAATGTGTAAAATTTGCAAGAAATTAAATTCTGCCAGAGTATGCAAAAATATGTATAAAATCCAGGGAAATGTAGTGTATCATCAGAGAACAGGTCCATTGAAATGCAATAAAGAAAGTGGGGATCATGGAAAAAATATAAATTCCGCCTGACTAAAATGTGACTAATTGTAGATTTCAAATGTTTTATGTGCAATTGTTTTTAAAAATGGATATTGCGTGATACCTGTATTCTGATATCCTGTAATACCACAGCTGGTTGTTTATATGTAAACCACATTAATGATGTAATATTCTTCTTTTTGTTGGCGTTTCAATAAAAAATATTTATAAAAAACATTTTACCTCTCTCCGGCTTCCTCTGTAAGTGGAAGGGCTACACTCCGAACACGCACATAACAATATATTTTTACTTAGATAACACACTAAAGATAAATAATAAAAACATTTGTATAAAAGGTCTCCCAGAGTCACATGAGTAGGAAGTTTCGACGAATAGTTGCAATCAATTCTTAATAAGGTTCTGTGTTTGTAGCAGACTTTCCTTGCAGCTTACAAAACTCTCAGATCTTCAGACTCAGACACTGAAAACTATGAGATGTACCCTCACATGCCCCTCCGTGCACCTGCTCTTCATTCATATGTCCACACTGGCCACCAACCTATGATTCACATCATATGCCACCCCTGCCCACCAACTTGTTACTTACTGTACATGCCCATCTGCTCATTAGTTTTCCCCTCAAATGCCAACTCCTGTCCATCAGTGTGCCCAACAAGGTCATTGCATTTACCTGAATATCTGCTCAGGAAACTGCCCTGAATATTATGTGACTGCAGGAGTCCATGACTCAATCTGACTCAATGCAGCACCGCACCAGCTGTTCCTCCATCTCTGTAGATGTCCGGCATCAAAGGGGGGAAAAAAGGGTAGACAGAGTTTTTTTGCCCACCTCTTCTCTTAAATAGAATGGATAAAAAACAACTTATGAAGTAATTAGCAGCTGCAATAGCTTTTACACCCCAGCCTGCATGCCCATTATTTTTATTTTATTCTTGGGTAGCACATACTCTAGGCAACACGTTCCTGGGTCTGGTGGGGGCGGACCTCCTAGCAAGTGCCCCTTAAGCTTCCCATTAATCCGACTCTGACCACAATAGCCTAACCTTGGTCCTTGGCAGGATTGTGGCATGTAGTTGTCCTAGGGGAGCAAGTTTTGCTGGAGGATTTTACACATACAGCATAGATGCCTATTTTAAGGTACAAATAGAGATTATATGGTGCAGCGGAGCCATGCTATTTCCTACATATTGTGTCAAGAAGTCCCCACCCACTTTACAAGAGTCCTAGAGGATGCACAAAATGTGTCTGTTTTCCAGACATTCTTGGAGAATAGGAAAGTGTGCAACAAATTTAATTGAAGGAGTTGTGATATAACTCAATCAACGGCTTTATTGGTGACTCTACAACATAGACATGTTTTAATTAAAAAAAAGACGTTTAACTGCATATTGCCTACTATAAAACTATCTGCATGTGTAAATGTCTGTCACTGTGTTATTGGAGCGTCACAGTGCTGTACATTTGAACAGTAATTAGCCCAACAGAGATTGATACCTTATCATAGTTACTGCTGTTTGTCTTCTATTACGAGTATCCTGTTATATTCAATAAAGCCTACTCTGGTTTACAATCGGACAAACGTTTGGACAAACCTCCTTGCTCATATACGCTACGCACCTACCAACTTGCAGGCATCTGCCAATAACAATCTATAAATCACACATTACAACATTGAGTAAACATACCAGCCAGTACTCCCAGAGTATACCAGCACTACAATATTTTAATAGGTGCAGACACCTCACTCGTTGTCCAACAGCAAACCAGTGTATCTGACTTTACATAGTGTTCAACACATTAGTGACCCACGGTTGGGTCAAGATGAAGAATAAGGAGATGAAAATCTGCATGCAACCTACTGGTGCTGACAGGGGCGGACTGGGATAGGAAACCAGCCCGGGAAATTTATGAGATCAGCCCTAATGGGGATGGTGTCTGACTGTCTGTCCAGTGGGTGTGGTTTGTCAAATAGGCGGGATCGCTCCTCAGAGGTCCTGATTCTGATTTGGATACAGTTGTGGCCTTCCTTGCATGTTCTGCTGCAGTTGCGTCTGCGACATTATGCTACTTTTGACATTATGCTACAATGCTCTTCCCTGGGTACATCCGTGTGTCTGAATATACAAAGACTTTCAGTGTCAACAGGCGCACGAGTCAGAGAAAGTAAATTCTAATCATACGGTGTAAACTTAAAGTCAAATAGAACACAGTATGCATATGGTGTTTAAAGCATAGATCGGACAGAGAATATTCTTCTCATATATGTACACTTCATGATCCCTCAGGGACGGGATCAGTATGGATGACTGCCGCACGGGATGCTGGCGGACAAAATACAGACGCCGGAATTCTGAAATGAGAAATCCCGACCGGGTGAGTATGCTATGGTAACCCTCCTCCCCTACCTCTTAACCCTAACCGTCCCTGCAGCCTAACCATAACCTCCTCCTTAGTACCTAACCATAACCTCCCCTCGGTGTACCTAAACCTAACCCCCCACTGCCCTGCAGTCTAAACCTAACCCTACCCCTCTTAGTGCCTAAACCTAACCTCCCCCCAGTGGTGCTTAACCCTAACCCACAGCCTAAGCTTAACCTTCCAGCCACCGCAGCCTAACTCTAAGCACCCTGAAGTTGACTAAACCTATCCCCCGGCACTATCCCGCCGCTGCGCTACTTACAATGGTTGGGATCCCGGCTGTTGGAATTCCAGTGTCTCCTGACCAAGTCTGGATTGCGATGTCAGTGTTCTGATGGGTGTCGGGATCCCGACATCGATATTTTGACTGCCAGGATTCTGACAGTTGGGATCTTAACTGCATACCCTCAGGGACATATGCCATAAGTCAAACAGAGAAAATTCTTGTTATACAATATATAATCAGCTAGAACACCATATACATATAGAAGATAACACTTAAGTCAGACAAAGAAAATTCTCAGCATACAGTTCCCCTCAGGGACTTATGCCACTATGTATTCATTTGAGCATGCTTGTATCTCAAAATGGAGGTAAAAAAAAGCCAAAATATCTAGAAAGTGAAATATCTGCAGTGAACCGCTGAAATAATAATACAACCGCACAACACTCCAATAATCCTCCTTAGGCAAATGAACATGAATAGGGGCTAATTCAGACTTGATCGCTGCTGTGCGTTTTCGCACAGCAGCGATCAGGTCTGAACTGCCCATCCCAGACAGCCGACGGCTGTCTTAGCCCTGCGATCGCCTCTGCCTGATTGACAGGCAGAGGCGGTCGCTGGGCGGGAGGGGGCGGGCCGGCGGCCAAGGGGGCTCAGTCCGGGCGACACAGGCGTGCACGAACCTTTGGCGGGGGCAGGCCACGGTGGCTGCGTGACGTCACACGCAGCCGCTGCGACCCGGGCAGCGACGAGTAGCTCCCTGCCAGGGCGCAGGAGCTGCGCTGTCTGGGAGCTACTCTTCCAATACAAAAGCATCGCCGATGTGCAATGCTCTTGTACTTGTGCGGGAAGGGGGAGGTGGAGGGGTGGGGGGAGGGGTGGGGGGTCGGGTCTGACATGCGGGGTGGTCTAGCCCTATGCTGGACGTACCCCTGCACGTCTGAAGACTGATCGATCAGGTCTGAATTAGGCCCATGGTGCGAGTGTCATGTTCCCGGAGACCTGAGCATGCGCAGTAAACTCTGGAGCAGTGCAGAGTCTACTCTTATATGCTGCATGATAGAGAGGAGGGGGACCACGCGGAAAGTGCACAAGGCCCCCCTCCACCCTTAATAGGCCGCCATATATAGGTTTACCATACTATCTATTTAAACCGGGATGCTCGTGGATTACACAGGTTCTGTGGCTGAGTAAAACCTGGTGAAATGTATGCTTGAAGTTAGCCAGCCGCAGAACCTGTGTTATTCATGAGTGTCCTGTATTAAAGGGCTAGTATGGTAAGCCTACCCATGTAACACATCACCTGTAGCTGCACAGTAAAGCTATTCACCAATGACTGCTTCAGTTTTGGCGGCTGATAGTGCTATTGGAGTACAGTAGCCACTTACACTCTCTCCACACAATTATAATTATTATTACGCTAGCTTATACATTATATCAGTTGCTCCGCACACCTTAGATTCTAAGCTCCAAAACTTGATTCACCAATTTATTTCTTATGTTAAAATGTAAAAAAAATAAAAATAAATCCATATTTGTAACAATAAAAGCTTTTAATTTTTAATAAAATATTTTTTTGAGTCCACTGCAAATAAAAATAAAAAGCCACAAGAGACAAAAACAACTGATCTGCACAAAGATCTGTGCAAAAAAAGATTCAGTTCACCAAGGGGTATATCCAATTGGCCGCATGATTTTGTGGCAAAAATTAATGCTCCTATCGTGCCCAATTTCTGATCACCATGGCTATACGTATTCCCGATTCTCACGGAATCCACATGGGACGTGATGATTTTATTTGCAAAATCCAAAAGGAAATTTAAAAAAAGAAAATATTGGAAAATCAGCTTGTGCCCTATAAAACAGAAAAATGTATATTAGGTAACATTATACTGCCACAAAGAAAAATATTTGGAGCTCTTAATAGCTTTTAAATTATTATTTTTTTCTATATTTTGTAAACAGTTAAAATTAACAAAAAACAATACTTATGTTAACCTTCCTGACCTGACCCCCTTATCCTCCACCTCTCGCCCCCCCCCCCCCCCCCCCCCCGACGTCCAAACTACTCCCCACTATTAAACTGAATCTTAAAATTTGGGACTCTCACTCTGTGAAGTTGCACCTCACCTCCACTCCCTCACCCTTGACCCCTATTTGGCAGAACCCTCTGTTCCCTCCTGGACTCTCGATTACGAGGTTCCGTACATGGTCGCAGTTGGGCTTCAAATTCCCAGTTGATTTTGACGATCGGGGCCAATGGTTGTCCCTACCTGATCTTCAACAGAAGGTCCCTTCGCATACACTTAATCCCTTCCAATTCCTACAAATCCGCCACTGTTTAAGTTCCTTGCCCTCTTCCGCTTTACTCCGCGACCTCACCTCCTTTGAAAATATATGTAAAAACTCTCACCTCTCCAAAGGCTTAATATCCCAACTTTATTCTCTCCTGCTAGACTCTACCCTTCCCACTACCAGATCCCACGAACTCGCTTGGGAACGTGATCTTGGATCGCCCCCGGATAATGAGGACTGGGAGGACATGAGACTGGGGATAGCTAGGAGCTCTATTGCAACTGCTTTCAAAGAGACGGCATACAAAGTTTACTATTGTTGGTACTATACTCCTGATCGACTCAGTAAACTCTTCCCGTCTTCCTCCCCAAATTGTTGGAGGAATTGTGGATGTAGAGGCACTATGCTTCATATATGGTGGACCTGCCCAGTCATTGTTCCCTTCTGGAACCTAGTCCACTCCGTCCTGAATTTCCTTCTGGAATCTCCCATGTCGAAAGATCCCTGGACCTTTCTGCTATGTTATCCTCCCCCAATCCTTGATAAATTCTCCAAAAACTTGGCTACACATATTCTAACCGCGGCAAAATCGCTGATTGCTCTCAATTGGAAAAACCCTTCTCCCCCCTCACTCTCCTCTCTTAAAGCCAAAATTGCATCTATGGAGAGGATTACGTATTATCTGCATGATCTGGATAACGCTTTTAAGCAGGTCTGGACTCCCTGGCTCCTTGCAGAGCGAGATCACCGCCTCCCCCCTCCACTCCTTAGCTCCATCCGCTGACCCATGGGCGACAGCTATTACCTCTTCTTCATTCTTTCTCCTTTCTTCTTCCTTTCTTTTCTAGTTCGGCAGCTCTTAAAGTATCTACGGATATGTGACTACGTTGTGGTCTTCCCCCTTTCCCCTGTCCCCCCCTCTTCCTCCCTTTCCCCCCTCCCCCATATTTGATATTTTATTACCAATGTTTCCACTTTGATTGTTCTTGTTTTTCATTTTAAAATTGTGGTCCCTGTTGGACGATGGTTTTCGGACCGTCGGCCCTCTCTCTCATACTGTTTTACCACTATGTTTGACCATGCAAAAATAAAGAATTATAAAAACAAAACAAAACAATACTTATTTTTAGGGGTGCATAAAAATGCTTGAAAGCTGATATTTTTTTTTGTGTGCAATTTTGAGTTATTAAGTCATTAGACCAAAAACACCTGCAATGTTAAAAACACCTGTCCCATCCAAACAGAATCCCCGTATACCTGTCCTAAATCTTTTAAACCATTTTTTTGCACTTTGCAAAATTTCACCCCAATAATGACATGTAATTACTGCCTGAATTAAGCTAATTAAAAATGTATATTTGTCTACTTTGGGGGGAGGGTCCCAGGGGTTCTAATCCAAATACTGACTTTTTAACCTTAAAATTGCTATTTTCCCTGACTTTGCACCTGCTCTGAAGCTGCGAGAAAGAAGCCGGGGTAAATACTATTGAAATTATCACGGTTATAAATCCTGCGACTAACAGTATAGGGAAAATAAGAATTTACTCACCGGTAATTCTATTTCTCGTAGTCCGTAGTGGATGCTGGGAACTCCGTAAGGACCATGGGGAATAGACGGGCTCCGCAGGAGACTGGGCACTCTAAAAGAAAGATTAGGTACTATCTGGTGTGCACTGGCTCCTCCCTCTATGCCCCTCCTCCAGACCTCAGTTAGGGAAACTATGCCCGGAAGAGCTGACACAACAAGGAAAGGATTTGGAATCCAGGGTAAGACTCATACCAGCCACACCAATCACACTGTACAACTTGTGATAACCATACCCAGTTAACAGTATGAACAACAACTGAGCCTCATTTAACGGATGGTTCATAACAATAACCCTTTAGTTAAGCAATAACTATATACATGTATTGCAGAGAGTCCGCACTTGGGACGGGCGCCCAGCATCCACTACGGACTACGAGCAATAGAATTACCGGTGAGTAAATTCTTATTTTCTCTGACGTCCTAGTGGATGCTGGGAACTCCGTAAGGACCATGGGGATTATACCAAAGCTCCCAAACGGGCGGGAGAGTGCGGATGACTCTGCAGCACCGCATGAGCAAACTCAAGGTTCTCCTCAGCCAGGGTATCAAACTTGTAGAACTTAGCAAACTTGTTTGACCCCGACCAAGTAGCAGCTCGGCAAAGCTGTAAAGCCGAGACCCCTCGGGCAGCCGCCCAAGAAGAGCCCACCTTCCTTGTGGAATGGGCTTTCACCGATTTTGGATGCGGCAATCCAGCCGCAGAGTGAACCAGCTGAATCGTGCTATCGATCCAGCGAGCAATAGTCTGCTTCGAAGCAGGAGCGCCAACCTTGTTGGCTGCATACAGAATAAACAGCGAGTCAGACTTTTTGACTCCCGCCGTTCTGGAAACATAAATTTTCAAAGCCCGGACTACGTCCAGCAACTTGGAATCCTCCAAGTCCCGAGTAGCCGCAGGCACCACAATAGGCTGGTTCAAATTAAACGATGATACCACCCTAGGGAGAAATTGGGGACGAGTCCTCAATTCTGCCCTGTCCATATGGAAGATCAGATAAGGGCTTTTACATGACAAAACCGCCAATTCTGACACACGCCTAGCCGAAGTTAAGGCCAATAGCATGACCACTTTCCACGTGAGATATTTTAGCTCCACGGTCTTAAGTGGCTCAAACCAGCGGGATTTCAGGAAATCCAACACAACGTTAAGATCCCAAGGTGCCACCGGTGGCACAAAAGGAGGCTGAATATGCAGCACCCCCGGAACAACGTCTGAACTTCAGGCAGTGAAGCCAGTTCTTTTTGAGAGAAAATGGATAGGGCCGAAATCTTGACCTTTATGGATCCTAATTTTAGGCCCATAGTCACTCCTGACTGTAGGAAGTGCAGGAATCGACCCCGCTGGAATTCCTCTGTAGGGCCTTCCCGGCCTCACACCAAGCAACCCATTTTCGCTATATACAGTGAAAAAGTCTTGCTGTCATGTCTTTCCTAGCCTTTATCAGCGTAGGAATAACTGCATCCGGAATGCCCTTTTCCGCTATGATCCGGCGTTCAACCGCCATGCCGTCAAATGCAGCCGCGGTAAGTCTTGGAACAGACAGGGCCCCTGTTGCAACATGTCCTGTCTGAGAGGCAGAAGCCCTGAGTCCTCTGAGAGCATTTCTTGCAGCTCCGGGTACAGAGTCCTTCTTGGCCAATTCGGAGCAAAGAATATTGTTCTCACTCCTCCTTTTATTACAATTCTCAGCCCTTGGGTATGAGAGGAAGAGGAGGGAATACATAGACCGACTGGAACACCCACGGTGTTACTAGTGCGACCACAGCTATCACTTGAGGGTCCCTTGACCCGGCGTAAAACCTTTTTTAGCTTTTTATTGAGGTGGGACGCCATCTAGTCCACCTGAGGCAGTTCCCATCAATTTGCAAACTGCGTGAAGACTTCCTGATGAAGTCCCCACTTTCCCGGGTGGAGGTCGTGCCTGCTGAGGAAGTCTGCTTCCCAGTTGTCCACTCCCGGAATGAACACTGCTGACGGTGCGCTTACTTGATTCTCCGCCCAGCGAAGAAATCTGGTGGCTTCTACCCTCACCACCCTGCTCCTTGTGCCGTCTTGGCGGTTTACATGAACCCCTGCGGTCTGACTGGATCAGAACCGGTTGGTCGCGAAGCAGGATCTCCGCTTGACTTAGGGCGTTGTATATGACCCTTAGTTCCAGGATATTGATGTGAAGGCAAGTCTGTTGACTTGACCACAGACCTTGGAAATTTCTTCCCTGTGTAACTGCCCCCCACCCTCGGAGGCTTGCATCCGTGGTCACCAGGATCCAGTCCTGAATGCCGAATCTGCGGCCCTCGAGAAGGTGAGCACTCTGCAGCCACCACAGGAGAGACACCCTGGCCCTGGGGGATAGGGCAATTAACCGATGCATCTGAAGAGGTGATCCGGACCACTTGTCCAGTAAGTCCCATTGGAAGGTCCTCGCATGGAACCTGCCTAAGGGGATGGCCTCGTATGATGCCACCATCCTTCCCAGGACTCGAGTGCAGTGATGCACTGACACCTGTTTTGGTTTTAATAGATTCCTGACCAGTGTCATGAGCTCCTGAGCTCTCTCTATCGGGAGATAAACCCTTTTCTGGTCTGTGTCTAGGATCGTGCCTAGGAAAGGCAGATGAGCTGTAGGAACCAACTGCGACTTTGGAATATATAGAATCCAGCCGTGTTGCCGTTACACTTCCAGAGAAAGTGATACGCTGTTCAGCAACTGCTCTCTTGATCTCGCTTGTATGAGGAGATCGTCCAAGTACGTGATAATAGTGACACCTTGAGCACAATCATATCCGCCATTACCTTGGTTATGACAATCCCGTACCGCAATTCTGAGGTACGCCTAATGAGGTGGATAAATGGGGACATGAAGGTATGCATCCCTTCTGACCCGATTCACGATAAAGTCTCCCTCTTTTTAGGCTTGCCCTGACCGCTCTTAGCGATTCCATCTTGAACTTGAACCTTCTCAGGTATATGTTCAGGGATTTTTAATTCAATATGGGTCTGACCGAACCGTCTGGTTTCGGGATTACAACATGGTCGAATAATAACACCCTCTTGTTGAAGGAGGGGACCCTTGACCACCACCTGTTAAAGATACAATTTGTGAATTGCAGTTAACACTGGCTCCCTCTCTTGGGGGGAAGCCCGCAGGGCCGTCGGTGAGGGGGCATCTTCTCACAGTCCAGCTTGTATCCCTGAGACACAATATCTATTGCCCAGGGACCTAACAGGGAGGGAACCCACTTGTGGCTGAACTTACGAAGGCGTGTCCCCACCGGGCCTAGCTCCGCCTGTGGAGCCCCAGCGGCATAGGTGGATTTTTGTAGGGGCCGGGGAGGACTTCTGTTCCTGGGAACTAGCTGTGTTGATCCCGGCTCTGACAAGAAAGGACGCACCTCAGACTTTCTTGTTTCTTTATTCGAAAGGCTGCATTTAATAATGTCGTGCTTTCTTAGGCTGTGCAGGAATATAAGGCAAACTAGCAGAATTACCAGCTATAGCTGTGGAGACCAGGCCCGAGAACCCTTCTCCACACAATCCTCAGCCTTCCATATGCCTCTTAAGTCGGCATCATCTGTCCAATGCATATTCTACAGGACACGTCAAGCAGAGATCGACATAGCTTTGACTCTAGGACCCAGTATAGTCATGTCTCTTTGGGCATGCTTTATAACTATATATCTATCACTTAAGACAGCATCTTTAATATATTTACTAGGGTCTCAATCTCTGCTGATAAGGTACCTGTCCATGCTGCCCTAGCGCTATAAACCCATGCCGACACAATCGCCGGTCTGGGTAGTATACTAGAATGTGCACGCTATCTGCAGGATCCCTGAGAATAGCAAGTGCTACCGTCTGTGCAAACAGGACACCCTAGGGGAAGATTCTCAACACATCCTGGCCCTAGTGGGGAAAGGATACAGCCTGAGAATTCTCTTGTGGGAAGCTGCCGTCTCTTGTCTGGAGATTCCCGCTCTTTTTCCTCATGAGAGGAGGGAAATTTACCTCAGCATTCTTCCCCTTAAACATGTGTACTCTCGTGTCAGGGACAGATGAGTCATCAGTGATATGCAAATCATCTTTTATTTCAATAATCATATATTGAATACCTTCTAGCCATCTTGGCTGTAACTTTGCATTATCGTAGTCGACAGTGGAGTTAAACTCCGTGTCGATACCAGTGTTTGTTATTTTGGATAGTGAGCATTGTGAGACTCTGAAGGTCTCTGTGACATAGGGACAGACATGGGTAGATTTCCTGTCTGTTCCCTAACCATTTGTGCAATAAATTCACCTTAGCACTTACACATATCCAAACAGGTGTCGGCGTTGTCGACGGAGACACCCTCTCACACACATATCCACTCTATCACCTCCTTAGAGGAGCCTTTTACCTCAGACATGTCGACACACGCGTACCGACACACCACACACACAGGGGATGCTCTATTTGAGGACAGTTCCCCCACAAGGCCCTTTGGAGAGACAGAGAGAGAGTATGCCAGCACACACCCCAGCGCTATATAACCCAGGGATTACACTACAACTCAGTGTTTACCCAGTAGCTGCTGTATATACAATTTTTGCGCCTAAATTTATGTGCCCCCCCCTCTCTTTCCACCCTTTGTGTACCAGGATACTGCAGGGGAGAGCCTGGGGAGCTTCCTTCCAGCGGAGCTGTGAAGAGAAAATGGCGCTGGTGTGCTGAGGAAGAAGGCCCCGCCCCCTCAGCGGCGGGCTTCTGTCCTGTTTCTGACTAAAAATGGCGGGGGTTTTACACATATACAGTCACAGACTGTATTATGTGTATTTTTATGCCAAAGGTATTTTTATTGCTGCCCAGGGCGCCCCTCCCCCAGCGCCCTGCACCCTACAGTGACCGGAGTGTGTGGTGTGCTGTGGGAGCAATGGCGCACAGCTGCGGTGCTGTGCGCTACCTTAATGAAGACAGGAGTCTTCTGCCGCCGATTTCATCGTTTCTCTTCTGTCTTCTGGCTCTGCAAGGGGGACGGCGGCGCGGCTCCGGGAACGGACGATCGAGGTCAGGCCCTGTGTTCGAACCCTCTGGAGCTAATGGTGTCCAGTAGCCTAAGAAGCACAAGCTAGCTGCAAGCAGGTAGGTTTGCTTCTCTATCCTCAGTCCCACGTAGCAGTGAGTCTGTTGCCAGCAGATCTCACTGAAAATAAAAAACCTAACAAATACTTTCTTTCTAGCAAGCTCAGGAGAGCCCACTAGGAGCACCCAGCTCTGGCCGGGCACAGATTCTAACTGAGGTCTGGAGGAGGGGCATAGAGGGAGGAGCCAGTGCACACCAGATAGTACCTAATCTTTATTTTAGAGTGCCCAGTCTCCTGCGGAGCCCGTCTATTCCCCATGGTCCTTACGAAGTTCCCAGCATCCACTAGGACGTCAGAGAAAACCTTGCGGCCGGCCACCATTTTGCACCCAATTGAATATGTTCCCAAGAGTGTTGATAACAGCTGATTTAGAGAAGGATAAGGCAAAGCTAAGATCACAGTCACAGGCTCTGATTCTTAAATGGTTAGAGAGGGTCTGGTATAGGGAATAGCAAGTCAGACATTTAGGAACACTGGTGCAAATTATGGCACCTGTCAGTGCAAAGAGCAGGCTTTAAATGGGTAGGACTCTGTTTCAATTTGGAGCCAGTGATGTCACATGACTCCAACTTTTACACAAGCGTAATGCTGCATGCCTACAATTAGGGGACCTGCAAATTCTAGATGACCACTAGCTCAGCAGGGTAACCCCATGAATGGATAAGTCAGAATACTAATGCACTCTTTACACAATGAGCTGGGCGTGGCTGTGCTCACCTGAAAAACCTAGGTATGGGACAGTTGGCGGATAGAGGTCCCACGGACTATTTTGAGAACCGAGTAAAACCGAGTAAAACCGAATCCGCTCATCTCTACTGATCAGTCCTGAATATCCCATGACAAACCTGATTTTCAAAGGCAAAAATGGGTGTGGCTCGCAAGTTTGAACAAATGGTCGCAAGTACAGGTGTGTATGGTTTGACAGATCAGCCATACCCTGGACAGTTTGGAAACATGCATTGCTAATCAGGAGCATATAGATTTTTATTCCAATTTTCCCTATTGAAAACTTGGTTTATACATAAAATATGAGGACCACTTACATTAATTTTCTAAAGCCTCTCAGCAACTGTAAAACATTAAATATGTCACAATGGCAATGGAACTTCAGTGGAAAGTATGAAATTAGGAGAAATTTCCCTTATTAGCCAAGTATCTTACAACTAAGGGGGGGGGGGGGTATTCAATTGATGTCGGATCCTTTCGGATTAAAGTCGGATTGACATTGTCGGAAACGGGGCTAAAACCTGTCGAATTTTGCTGCGAATCCGACAAAACACGTGGATCCGCGGCTAATACTCTGATCCACGTGTTTTCCAACCTGTCGGAAAGACGGCAGCCCAACTGAGTAGGTCGGAAAACTATCCAACCTACAAAAGTCGGAAACTGCCGTCTTTCCGACAAGACGGCAGTTCCGACTTGAATTGAATGCCCCCCTTAGTCTTAGCTGCTGATGGTATCAGGAGGTAATTTCTAAAAGCTATTACAGAGCAAAAAAAAAAAAAAAATGGCTCCGAGTCCCATAGCAGCCAATTATGTGTTTGCTCCAATTTCATATTTGACTTCTCTCTCGGAACGACCGTAAAGCTCCCAAAAATCAGGTGGCACTCCCGACCACCTGGAAAAGATGTCAATTCTCCCGGAACTGGACAGTCCCAAACCTCCCTCCACCCTCATCTGGGCGCTTGCTGTTCTAAAGTGGGCGGTGCGATGATCTGATTTGTGATTGCATCATCATCGCCCCCGCACCGCCCACCTATACCAATGCCCGACCTCCTTCTAAGCCGACCTAGCTGCCTCCTTCCGGAGAGGCAGCCAGAAAGTTGGCAGGTATGCCCTATTGCTTCAACTGCACTAAGAAAAACAACATTTATTCAGGATTTATTTTACTTTTTTTTTGCCAGGCACCAATCTTTATTTTTGTTCCTCTATGTACCTGTGCTGTATAGAAACAGATGCAAATATAAAAAAATTTTTTTAAGTACTTACAAATATGTATGCAGTCTCCCCCATTCCTGAATGAGAATTAAGCATTTTTTAAGTGTTAACCGCATTATAGAGGAACTTTTAAAACACTGTGCCAACAGCTTTGCTGCTTTTGCATAAATAGGTGTTTTTTTTAACATTTGCAACTCTTCATCACCTATTTTCATTTCACTTTACAACTACATGCCCTTGGCTCGACCTTGCTGTACTCTGACTGCGTCTGCATGCCAACTGCCCGCCCATTCCGCCCCATCCCTGCCCCTTGTTGTACTCAGTTGCATGTCCAGTATACACTTGGTAAACTTTATAGGGGTAAATTTCCTAAGATGGGAGTTCTTCTGAAGATGGGATGTTGCCCATAGCAACCAATCAGATTCTATTTCTCATTTATCTAGCCCCTTCTAGAAGACAATACCTGGTATCTGATATGGGCAACATCCCATCTTAAATAGAACTCCCATCTTAGTAAATTTACCCCATAGAGTGAGAAAAGACAAAACTTGCACACGTCTGACAAGGCGCACAGCTAGCTGGTAAGGAAACCTGTTGATGGAAATTATATTTTTATCCTCTAATCACTGAAATCAAGAATCATTGCAAAGAGCTGAATCACCATTCACACAATGGTGATAAAATTGAGGCGCTCACTGTCCTCTGCTCTATAAATAGGGAGCAATAATCAATGCCTTTTTTTTTTACCAATCTATTATTCACATAATTGATGCACATTTCCATTTTAATAGCTCTTTTAGTATAAATACCCGCTCCTATCAGCCCAGTCTCTCTACTCTGTCCTGTGAGCTGAACACATTTTGAATCTTTTCTAAAGACAGAAGTGTATGAGAACAGGCGAAAAAGTAGAACATAGACACAACAAACTGTATTGTAGTAAACAATGTCCGTCTCTGCAAGATAAAGACAACTGAAAAATAAGGTGCAAAACTTACTGTCCTTTGTGACATAAACCAACATTTAAAAGTTTTGAAATAGTCCATAATATCTGTAAATATCTGCTAAAACATCCAAATCTCCTCTTTTCCTAAATCAACCAAATACATCTTTCATTTGATTTTAGTTGCTCTTTGATTTGTTTTCAAATAGACTACAAAATTAGTTGTTTCCCTTTAACCCCCGGTTGCAAACATATACTGTAAATCACATCAGAATGTAAAACAGCAGATTAATGTTTTTGTGTACTGGCATAAAGATTTCATCATCCTCTAGAAATGCTTATATCTCGTAGTATACAAATAATACACAGATTCCCAACATGTTCAAACACGTTCCTGATTGCCAACAGATTAATCAAGCTAGATCATATTTTATATGTAAATTAAGAGTATATGGTGATTTATTATATTCTATATCCTATTTCCAAACTTCAATGGGCATGGCCTACATTTTCATGTACAAGTACAATGCAGTTTTCAAAGTTTTGGCTATAAGAACCCTAGCTAGTGCTATATACTGTAGACGAGGGTCTTTATGTGTTTTATGTCACAAGTTTAGCAACTTTAATACCTGAGCTCAGGGGTATAACTACAACTTTATGGCCCCCTTATCCAGGATCGGACTGGCCCATAGGGGTACAGGGGAAACCACCGGTGGGCCCCACTGCCTGGGGGCCCACCCTCTCACTTATACATTATGAATATATTACATTATACTGCACAGGACTATGGTGTATTTTCTACAGTGCATTGCTGTTATTATTCTGGAACATTATCATGCATGCACTAGCAGTATTTACTATATTTATTATTTATCAAGGGGCCCATACCATTCACTAATGGTTTGCCAAGCCTCTAAGAATGGGCCCCTACCACTGCATTTCCCCGGTGGGCCCTTCATGTCCCAGTCTGACACTGCCCTTATCAATATATTGAAGGTCTCCTAACCTTATGCTTCTAGATAGACATCTTCAACAGCAGTTGATTTTTTGCCCCATAGTACTGTTCTTGTTTATTTTATGCCACACAGTGGCCCCAGTCCACATTATGCCACAATGTACAGTATTTCCCCCAGTTTATATTATGCCACATTGAAGTGCCTCTAGTTCACATTAGTGGGCTTCTATTTACTGCGCTCCTTGATGAACTACAGCCGTGAAGATAGAGGTTACTGGCAACATTGTCTCATTTCTTGGCCATTAACTAATCTACAGTATGAGTTTGGAGAACCATTCCAAGAACAACTGTACACAGGGACGTAACTAGGGGTGGGTGAGTGGTGTGTCGCAGACCGCGCAGGTACATTGGGGGCGGTAAGCTGGCCTCTGTTGCAATCTCTACCTGCCCTGCTCCTTCTCTGCGCTCTGGACTTGGAGCTCCGGTCTCAGCCTCTTAGCACGCTTACAGCATGGGAGGCGAGGCCCCGCCCCATGCCTTATAGGTGTGCTGAGATCGGCAACAGCACACCTTCCTCCCGGTCTCCGGAATCAGCTTACACTAACAGTTGCCGCTGTGGTGTGTGTGCTGCCTGCAGCAGTGCCGGGTAAGAGAAGCGGAGATTGCAGTAGAGAGGAGCACAGGTGAGATCATGAAGCTGAGGAAATGGGAGGTGGTTGCCGGCACTTGTCATTGTCAGGTTGGGGGGGTGTGCTAGGCAGACAGTAACACACTCACTACACAGCTACTGTGCTGCTGTCAAATAGGCACAAGATGTCATGCATTTATTATAAATGTGTACAGCAGGGATCATAAACAAGGCGTAGAAGGTGGCCGCCTAAGGCCTGGTGGGACCCAGGGGGCCCGTCTGTCACCCACCACCAGCAAGTTGTATATGGAGATTTTTTTTATTTTGTCCAAGCAGCGGGTGCGCAAGCCACAATCAGGGAATGTGGGGTGACCCACAATAAGGTGACTGGGGGGATTCGAGCTATGATAGGAACAATAGGGTTGCACAAGCTGCGATTGTCATACTGTGGGGGTAAGAGCCACAAGTTCGGAGCATGCGAAGGGGGAGACGAGTGGGGTGTGCAAGCAGTAAAGTAGGGAAAGAGGGGAGGTATAATGAGGCAAGGTGACTTGCCAGTAGTGACGGCTTTGTCGAATGTTAGACTGCAGGTGAGATCCCTGTTGACAGTCACATGATGAGAGATCAGAGGAAGCATGTTCTGAACTCTGATTGGAGGAGCTCTGCACATGCTCCTCTGACACCTGTGCTTAGCTGATAGGGCTGGGTTAGAGCCATTAGGCATCCAGGCAGGAGATGTTGGCAAATTTCACAACAAAGTCACCGCCATGTGACAGCAGCTGGCAGCAGAGCCATGGGTTATGTGTGTGTGAGAGCGGCTTTCACAGATCATCAGGGACAGTGATCCTGTAGAGAGAGGGCATAATGTGAATACGGGACTGTACAGTGTGGTATAATGTGTTTAAAGGGTACTACTGTGTGGTGTAATGTGAATAAGGGGCACTACTATGTGGCATAATGTGTATATAGGGTACTACTGTGTGACATAACGTGTATAAAGGGTACTACTGTGTGGAGTAACGTGAATAAGGGGTACTACTGTGCGGTGTCATAGAAATAAGGTTGTGCTACTGGGTGGCGTAATTTGAATTGGGCACACTATTGTGTGGCCACACCCCTCATTTTTTAGACGCAAGCTGTCACTATTTAACATATGAGGGCATCGATATTATTTCTGGCAATGTCACCAAAATTTCTAGTTACGGCTCTTACTAAACATATCAAATAAAACTTATTTCCACAACTGTTTAAAGCTCCAGTCTCATGTAGACATGGGAGTGCTGCTTGTTATTCAAAAATGCCATCTGAAGTGAGGTGTAGACGTATGCGCGAATAGCAGGTTTCGTGCTATAGTCCATTAATAGGGTTACATGGCTCCGGCTATCAGATGGTGACTACTCACTTCCTTCTTTAGATGCAGTGTCTGGCTGAAGGCGAAAGGAAAAGTATCAGCGCACAAGAGGCAGGGGTTTGCCTAGGATGGCAGAGCATCCCCAGGCATGGTTAACAGCGGAAGTACCTCATCAAGTATCGCAGGCCGATGCAGCAATACAGAATGACAGTTCATGACGCCCACTAGCTGATGTATACTAGGGCTGGTGATGGTTAATTTTAGCACTGAAACGTCACAGTTTTTGTGGTGTTATTTAAAGAATAATCTAAAACATGGGTGGGGAACGTCCGGCCCACAGGCCGGATCAGGCCCGCACAGCCTCTTGATCCGGCTCGGCGGCCAGTGCTGCAGCCACTGCTATGTGAGGGGAGGAGAGCGCAGCGCCTCTCCTGCCCCTCAGTGTGCTCAGTAATGTCCGGACTCTGGTCTTCGGTCTCCGGCTGTGGTGTGAATCTCATTGGTTTGTTAGCCAATCGGAGCTCGCGGACCGGCAGCCCCGGCTCCTGATTGGCTGCCGGTCTACGAGCTCTGATTGGCTGGTGAACTGGCACCTCATTTGAGATACCCGCCGCCGGAGACCGGACTTCACTGAGCTTTGAGTGGCAGGAAAGGCACTGCGCTCCCCTCACATAGCAGCAGCAAGGGGTGGGGGGGCAATGTATATGTGGGGCAATGTGTATCTGGCAGTGCACTACTGGGGGATATGTGTTTCTGGCACTGCACTATTTGGGGCACCCATTTTTTGTCGTGTGTGCCTTTGGCGTGCGTACACAATACCCCTAAGGTGCATATATACTGGGGGCATATCTACTGAGGTATAAGTATTGGGGACAGGCTAATTTTTGAGTTGTTCATTTTTGTATGGACCCCGAAGCATTTTCTAATTATCCAAATGGCCCTTGGTAGAAAAAAGGTTCCCCACCCCTGATCTAAAAGATGCCTCAAACATTCTTTTAAAGAAGACTGAAGGGAAACAATACCCTTTTATATGATATGAGACTGACATACAGACAGAAGAGTGATGTCTTAGTATAATAAGCTTTTCCATTTCGAATGTAACTGCAGAACAGCGACCACTTTAGTTAAAGTAACATGGTAACTAGGGGCCTGAATACTGGTGTTACTGCAGTTGAGTAATTTTTTGCTATTGCGCATGTGTCACACTATGCACGTTTTCCGATTGTGTTCGTACAGAGTTACAGTTGCGATTTCAGATGCACACACAGAAATGTTTCAAAAGTGTATTAGGTGTTCCTGGGCAGTGACAGAGAGGTGGCTAAATAGACGCATGGAAATTTAACGTTTTATGGTCATGTTATGGGTGTTACACTGCTAGTGGCGGATTTTACCCCCCAGTAAGATCACACGGAATGTCTACCAGTGGTAGTGACTTCTCATAGAAGGCACCCCCTGCTAATCACTGCCAGTCCAGACTGCTATCCCATGAGAAAAATTTACACCAGGGAAGGGCTTTGTAATAGCATTTACATAAAGTCACAGATGGATGACTGCTAATAGATGCAGCCACATCTCCGTCCACCTCTGAATCGGGCACCAGGTGTTTCCCTGAATTAATAGGAGCATGCAAAGGATTGTAGTACAAAAATGACATACTGTAGCAAACTAAATATTAAAATTTAAAGTGAGGAAAATATGTGATGACTTAAAAAAAAAAAAAAGGAATAAAAAGTTCCTTTATCGCCACACTGTACAACATAGAAATATGGGGGCACACTCCTTTGAAAGAGGGGACCCTCCTCTTGAAAACTATTTGCCCAATTGAAGTTACTCTCATAGTCTCAGTGTGATCATCATGAATTAACCCCCTGCTTACACTACAAAAAAAAATAAAAAAATCATTAAGTCCATGCATGGGGGAAGACCTGGCGGTCAATTAAGAGGGCACTGACATTACAAAAATAAACAGATTTTATCTTTTTTAAAGTACATGCGGAATCCTGCTGTATTAATTTTGGAATAGTTAATTAAAGCCAAAGTAAAAACAACAAAATATTTATTTGTGGTGATTGTAAAACCCACAAAATATATATAAGTATATAAAATTAGATTTTTACTAACTTTCTTGAAATGTAAAAACTTTTTAGCCCATTTTTTTTTATATGTTAAAGTAAGCATATGCTAAAATACGCACAAAAGGTAAATGGCATTTTCTGGGGGGAAAAAAGGATTTTGGAAAAATTGTGTGGGTACTGCATAAAAAAATTATATTCATGTTAAAATGTAACAAGCACAAACATAAAAAGTAAAGAAAAAAAAACCTCAGCAGCAAAGGGATTACTCCTTTCCCATTTTTGCATATATTATTTTTTTTAATTTTCCAAGTAGCAGCCATTAAAAATACCAATATAAAAGACCAACAGAAGTTGCAAAAAATCACCTTTAAAATAACTATCTCTAAATTAAATAACTTAATTCACTTAGACATAAATCACTGACAAGGTGCAAATGAAAAGCATGGAAAAAAACCTGATGAATAAAATGTTATACAAGATTTAAATAAAATGAAACAACCACTCACTTTGTAGAATACTATTATACCGTAGCTTCAGGCAAACCAAAATAAATACGAAACAAAAACTAACACGAAAACCTTTCTACAGCCAGTCAAGATAATTACTTCACATCAAATATAGAACCATACTTTGTGCTTACACTGAAATATGGAACTGATGGCCATCTTAGCATTATTCCTGAAAGAAATATAGGTGTATATGAAACTTTTTTAAGAAAAGCAGGAAAATTAGAAAGTAAAAAAAACACAAAAAAAACTATTTCTTCCAATTCAAGTCAGGTCATGCATGCAGTTGCTCAAATTTTAATGGACCTGAGCATGGATAACTGCAGCAAAATCATGTCAACTACAGGACCAAACTTTACTTTGTATTATGATCAGAGTTGTCTGGGCTTTCAAATGAAATATGAAAGAGAATTTCAATTTAATACAGATCTGCGGTTATAAGTAAATACTGAATGCCGCATGCATAGTCCATCCTCCATTTACTGTACAAAAAATGAGCATCATAAAAACAGTTCCATTTAGTAGAAAGCTCCATGTTATGATTTATGGCCATTACAATTCAGCAACATATAAACTAAAAAAAAGGTAATTAAAGGCAATTAAGACATTAGAAAGAAAGCCGAATCCTTTTATTTTCAAGCAAATGTTCAATTTGGGGCCCTGGACAAAACAAACAAACATCATTGACTAATCTAGGATTAATCATAATGATCATACAGCTATTGAGACCAATAGAAAAAAGTTAACGGAACCCAACAGTGGTCTACTTTGTATGGTTTTACAGTTGGCGTCAATGTTCAATGCTGGGTAAGCGGTTAAGAAGAGATACTACTTCATATATGATCATCCCAGTGAAAATACTCCACATTGGAAGTAGCAATAGTGGCACCTTTTGGGCAAGTCTCTGGTTCTAAAAATATTTTTAAAGACCAACAGTCAATGCAAGTAGCGTTATAAGAAGAAAAGGTTAAGTCTTGAAATATTATAAGATAAATGTATTTGGTTTTGCAAGGGTTATGGTTTCCTACCAGGTCGTAAATTAAGCATCAAATTTATGGTTTAGCTGTAGAGACGTCTCACTGCTTCAGCTATTTAAGACAGAACCGTTTTCTTGACTGTTCCTAAACTCTCTCTGTAGCACCTGTCCTGTCCTCTCAATAGCAAGCCAGATGTCTTAAGGAATGCTGTTGTACAGATAGCAGACATATGATGCTGTGTGACTTCAGACGCTTGTAAAGGGTCAGAAGGTGATCTATTTCAGGCATCTAGATTTCCATTCATGGTCTGTTTCCGGAAAAGGGTATTTATTGACATCAACAAACAAGGAAAATGTAGAACTTATTTAAGCCAATCACATTGTGAACGGTGAACCACACACATTATAGATGTTTAAAAAAATAAATATATATAAAAAACCAACAAAGTATATGACAGGTAATAACACTGTTTACAATACATATAATAGCAATGTATTAATATGTGTGAGCTTACATGTGATCTGCAGGAGAACCCTGGATACTATCATTGGGTTTCCAAGTATTCCAGGTGAGAATGTGTTAACTATGCATGCATTGTTGATGGGACGAGCGGAGGAGGCAGCCCAGCAGACATAGGAAAATACATTCACAGATATAGAGCCAATATTGCGCAGTGCACAAGAATAGGCTGGCCAGTTTGGTAAAATGTTTCAAATCGCGGTAAGCACACCATGGGCCTGATTCCGAGGTGAACACATTGCCATAGTGGAGCAATTTTATGTAGCTGCGCAGGCATGTAAGTCAGATTGTGCATGCGGCCCGTGCAGAGTTATAGTTCTAATGACAGACGCTTATAGGAAGAGGTATATTGAAAAAGTACTGGCATGTTCCTGGCCAGTGACAGGGAGGTGTTTTAGTGCATGCACAGATGTGGTCAGTCTTATGGACATGATATGGGAGGGTTGCAGTCATGTCGGTGAGAGCAATTGTGTACACAGAAGCTCAATCACTCACATAGGAGGCCATACGCGGATGAAAAACCTGCACCTGCCACGGCGATTGTTCAAGCGTTGATGGTGACTTATGGTAGCATCTAAGGATGCACCAATGGGTATTTGGGCGCACGGATATATACACATATGAAGTACTTTGTATCAGCATTTGTATAAAATCACAGATGGGTGACAGTCAATAGACGCAGCTAGGGGAGCATCTGCTTCCACCAGTGAATCAGGCCCCATGTGTTTCACTGATTTGCTGCATTGTTACTGGTTAGAGAAGAGTGCAGTGGACACGGGGCACTACAATATCATATACCTACCTTCTATAATGCAGCGGATAATGGCATTGCCACAAAGATGTGATTCAATAAGAATGGGCGTCATGACACCTCCCTAGCCAATCCATTTCACCAGGAAGTGAGCAGGATGTGTAAGGAGGAACCGTTCTCTCAGGGTCTATGGTCACTGACCAAAATGTGTGAGTTTCCTGGATGTTCTGGGACAGCAAGGGCCTGATTCTCATTTGGAAGAAAAGCAAAAAAAAAAAAAAGTAACTGTGCACATGGGCAAAAACTATGTTGCACTGCAAGTGGGGGAGATATACTGTAACATGTGCAGAGAGAGTTAGATTTGGGTGGAGTATGTCCAAACTGAAATCTAAAGTGCAGTGTAAAAATAAAGCCGTCTAACATTTGTCGGCTACATGCAAAAGCATCCAGTATTTACACTGCACAGAAAAAAATATATATAAATGTATTTGCTCACTTTGCACTGCAACATGGTTTGTTCCAGACACAAAGTTACTTGTTTTTTTTTTGCTTTACTTCCAAATCAGAATCAGGCCCTAAGTAGGTATGATGAAAATATGCAAACAAAAGGCAAACGGATCATTATCCACCTCATGCTGACCACAGCTGCCCAGACTGACGTGCAAACCATGAAAACATGCAGCCCTGTATATAGACGTGCTGTTCGTATACACCGTTTCCATACACACGTCTGAAGCCATTAGCAGTTCCATTCCTCTCCTACTCCTCACACTGCACCCTAATCCCTTCTCTGTATTGGTGGCTTGTGGTCTCACTGTATTACAGTGGAGATCACTAGAGAGAGATTTTACACAGCAGAAAAGATAGCTAGTCAATATTTCACCTGAAAAGTCGTCATGTGACACATGTGCCCTCCGAGCCTTCACCTACCACCCCATCTCTTACTTTCTTTATGCCTTGTTGGTCCTTTCATCAAATTTCCATGTGAAGAGACATTTTCTATCACGGGATACATTAAGAAAACAAGCTTAATAGGCAGATAGAAACCTGTCTCTAGAATTGTACAGTACATACTCCAGCCTTACAGCTAACTGCTGGTGGAAAATGTGGTCACCTAGAGGTCACATTTCATTGTCAAATTTGTTTGGTAGATTTTGGTACATGCTACCATCCGCATATATGTTATTACCATGTGGTGAATCTTTCTTTAATTAAATTATTTTACATTTTTACTGGACTGTGGCCCCTCTGAATTACCTCCATGGTTTTGCCCATTAGTTAACCAGTTTGCTGCTGCGATCAGATCTGAATTACCCCCCTGTATCCAGGCAGACGTTCAGCAGCTGTTTAATCACCTGCGCGACAGGTGTAGGAGAAATAACCGTTTTCTGTGAAGTGTTTTGCCAGTGAGCCTTACGCTGTTGAACCTAAACACCACTCGCTGCTTTTTAACAGCTGTCAGAACAGAGAATTGTTTTGTGCGACACCTTCTAGGCAAATACGACTGGGTCACAAGATGGGAAACTTGTGGGGGCTTGAGCCCTTGTGCAAGTTATGAAATGATTAAGGGGTATATTCAATTGAAGTCGAAAACTGCCATCTGTCGAAAAGACGGCAGTTTTCGACTTTTTTTGGTCGAATCCTGATTCAATATTTTGCAAAAATTTTCGACAAGTCGATAAATTCAACTTGTCGAAAAGCACGTGGATCGGCGGAACAGCTGCCGATCCAAGTGTTAATCCGACAGGTTTTGGCCCCCTTTTCGACCATCTCAGTCCGACATCAAAATGATGTCGGACTGAGATGCGGACCCGGAGTAGGCGAGGGGGGGGGGAGCCGCAGGGAGACGGGGGGGGCAGCCGGCGGGCATACACGGAGATCAGCGCTACAGTAGCGCTGCAGCTGGATGTCACTGAGCCGCCCAACCTCATGGCAGCTTCCACCCAGCTCCAGCACGCTGCTGGAGCCGGGTGGAAGCTGCCGTGAGGTCGGGCGGCTGAGTGACATCCTGCTGCAGCGCTACTGTAACGCTGATATCTCCGGCTGTCCCCCCGTGGCTCGCCCGCCTCGCCTCCTCTGCGTCCCATCTTAAATTTGACTTGAAAAAGTCGAATTAAGATGGGGATTGAATAGGGGTTGTCGGATCCATTCACATTCCGACAAATACATGTCGGAATGGATCCGACTTTAATTGAATATGCCCCTAAAAATAAAAAAGGCTCATATACTGCTCAATGGAATACATATATACGTTTTACCGGCAGACGGGATGCCGGCTGTCAGTATCCCGACAGTGGCATCTCTTCTGCCGGAATTCCAGCAGCGAGTCCCCTCCGGGCTCACTGTGCTCGACACGATCTGGGCCTGCTGGCTTGTTGTACTCACCACAGGTTATATACCCACACGGTTGGTGGCGTGAACACACCAACTGAGAGGGAATGCCCGGAGGTGGCTGGGATTCCGGACTTCGCTATTTCACCGGTTGTCGGGATTCCGGCGTCGGTCTCCTGAACCCCGAGATTCCGACAGCTGGTATTTTAACTGCACCCCCTGCTCATTAACTGGTGGACACATCTTGTAATTTTGCCAATTCTTAATGGCTTGCTCATTGCATGTTGGTTTATTTGGACGCAATTTATGCAGTTTAATCATGAATTGCGTCCAACTTCACATGTCCGTCTAAGCGTCTCTGTCCCCCTACACATGTACCATTTGCCAACTAATGGAACCACTTGCTGCTGTGACAGAGTGAAGCAGGGCATCCAGTGAGACTGCAGTGTGGAACTGTGCAGCTGTATAGTCATATACCTGTAAGTCAGGGTCATTGTCAAAGTCAAACATTTCCCGTAATAAGGCTAACAAGAAAGTACAGGTGCAGCAACAATATAGGCAATCAAAAGCCTTTTTCTGTATTTTAGCATACATACATATTAAAACATACACTGTGGGAGCAGCGATAATTGGCTAAGCTATAACTTGCATGTTATGAGTATGAAACATTTTCCATAAAAGAAAGTAATTATAGCTGGAATTTCAGGTTGCGGGAGTGAAGTAACAAAGAATAAGCCATAACACACAACTGACAAACTAAGACAATGTTTGTCAAATCCTAAAAACATGAAATATTGTTAATATTGGAATCTCATATTTCATTAGGAAAGTAAACTGTATTTCAGGCATCAATTTCCATTTACGGTTCTTCCTCAGCTAATTTGTCTCCCCTGCATTTGTTTCCTCTCGCAAAGCAAAAGGTTTACAGTTCACCTATCCCAAATTGTAAGTGCTACGGGAAACAATGCAATGGAACTGCCACGGGAATTCTACACAAAACCAATAATCCAATATAGGCATTATGGTACATGTCCCGCTTTACAGACACTGGGCCTGATTCAGAGGAGGCTGCTGCTGCGTCCGCTCTAGCGCCCGTTGATGGAATCACGGATTCGATAAAGTGCAAATTCTAGTTTCAGTCGTCCCCTTGTAAACTAACATGCGTCTGATTGTGCAAGCCCTGAGACTCCTACTTTCTGCTCTCCTTCATGCACTGGCACCGCCGCTGCAAGACAGTCTACCACTGCCGCACCATCGCTTTTACCATCGTCACTTGCACCTGTCTACGGCAGGCGCAGTGACTACGGTTAATAATGGCCTTTGTGGCAGCGGGCGCTAGAAATGACACGCCCATAAGATGGATTTGTTTGCGATCCCTTAGGGTCACCTCTTTTACACCAGAGAGGAATGCTCATCGTTTTTCCTCTCCAGTTCTAATAACATTGTGTAGACACTCAGGCGCCGTAGCAAAGGCGCCGTAGGGATTTCCAAGATATTTTGTGTATGTGCAGTAGCAAATAATTGATCAACTACATGAACATCAGCAGTGCGTGCAGTTAGTTTCCACCTCTGAATCAGGCCTACTGCGTCCCAATAAAATCTAGTGCTCAAAATAAGTCTCAGTTGATGGTTTGTCAAGCAGTATCTTACACCTTAAGGCCCATACACATTAGACGATGTCGCTCTGTGAGCGACATCGTCTAACGTTTCCCCCTCCCGGGCCGGCCGGTCGGCGGCCGCCTGTACGCACTGAGCGATATGACCGCTCATATCGCTCAGTGACGTCACGCCCCCGCCAGCCCTGCATGAAGGTCGTGGACGACAGTCCACATCCTTCATGCATGCCCTACCGACAGCGACGATCGTTGCCGACCCGCGGGGCCGCGCATCGGTCGTCGCTGGCGGCATACACACTGTACGATAAAATGAGCGACGTCACTCAAGGAGGGGGAAAATGAGCGACGTCGCTCATTATATCGTTAAGTGTGTATGGACCTTTACAGAACTGACATGGCACCAATGTAATGTGTGAGCGTTATTCACACACTTAGAGGAGCACTACATACCAAAATTGTATATTTCATATACAAAGCACAAAGATGAACTACATAATCCGGGGGGCTATTTATATGGACCAGGTGCTAAGTAACAATCTGTATTGCTCCATGGAGAAGGCTGTAATCAGTGGCAAATTTTATCTATGGGCTGTAGGACCGCATTTTTCTCTGAGAGGGATTCAACCAGATCCCTCCCAGCACACCCAAAGGCCGCTGCGTCCCTCTGTGCTTGCCCAGAAGTGGAGTGACCGGCGAGGCTTGCAAAGGACAGCTCTTATGTGATTAGTATGAATGTGATGTGTGCCGGGATGTACCGCCATTAGTTAGTACATCCCAGCTTTATATATTGAAATAGATGTTCCAGCAAGAGGGTATTCCTGTATACCAGCAATCTGTAATGCTGGGATGCAGCCAAATACAGGGAAAGAAGATAGCAATATGCTGAATTTGCTTTAAGTTATACATCTACTCCTGAAAGAGCAATGTGTAGCAGCGTCCAACTCCCCGCTATCACGGAATAAGAAAGTATGTAATCTATTATGGGACCCTTGGGCTCTACTGGTGTAGGTGTATCAGCGTAGGATGTTGTATAAGCATGCTCATGGAGTTACAGTATAAGGCTAAGATGATCAGAAGTTATCTGGGTGAGACTGGATGACAACTTGAGAATTCAAATAATCACCAGGATGCCTGACCTGTACCCCTTGTCCTAGAACACTAGCAATGAGCAAAGGAAAGGAGATAGAGATTCAAAGTAAGTAGAAGACTCAACTCTCAGGGCAACAGCAATAGCTACAGTACTTTGTATTCCCAAGTGGTCTCTCATCCAAGTACTAACCAAGCCCAACACTGTATAGCTTCCAAGATCGGACAAGATTGGGCGTATTCAGTGTGGTATGACTATAGGAGGAGGCTGGATGGTTCTGAGAGAAGGAAACTCACCAACCCTGGAATGAAGGAGGGAAAACAGGAACAGTCCGGGTGGAATATGAGAAGGAGGAGTTACCCTAGACACCAGCCTGTGGAATAACAGAAGTCAGCATAGCACACAGTATAACCATCACATAAGACACACTACTAGCAATCCTGGCTAGGTGACATGTAGAGGCAGCAGAATAGTGGGGAACAGAATGTAGAAGCAAATGAATTGTTAAATAGTCATAGAGGAGAAATGTTGTCTTTGGTATCAGATGGCTGATGTACAGGACCGACACTGAACTGACACTGGAGTAGGATGCAGAAAGCACAATATCCAAATATGACAGGAATGCTTGACAGCGCAGGTACAGCAGGATAACTGAAGATGTTATACAGGTACAGGATATATGGATTTCCAGAGGACATTTGCAGTAGCAGGATGAAGGGATATGCCATAGACAATTTGCAAGTGTAGGGTACCTAGTCCTAGTTATGATGAAGACATGGATGAATGGATATCCAGTCATGGATGAATGGATAGCCAAGTTAGAACAGCGTTGAACAGTACACCCAGTTATGCAAAGATGCAGGCCAGGACAGAGAATCAGGAAATACAAATTATAGCACTGGACAGGACTTCAAAATATACTGAGAACAGAACTGGGCAGGATTCCAGGATATACTGTTGGCAGCGCTGGACAGGATTCCTGGATATACTGTTGGTAGCACTGAGCAGGACACAGAGATAGTTTAAGACAGTGCTGGACAGGATACCAGGATATGCTGATGAAAGTACTAAACTGGACTTCAGGATATGCTGATGAGGGCGCTGGGCTGGATTCTAGGATATGCTTATGACAGACCTGGTCAAGATTCAAAAATATGCTGATAAGAGCGCTGGCCAGGATACACAGGTAGCTGAAGGCGACGCTGAGCAGGATATCAGGATGAGATGTATCAGCGCAAGCCAGGACACAAAAGAAGTTGAAGGCAGCGCTGAGCAGGACAGTTGGATTAGGTGTATACCAGGACACACGTATAGCTTGAAGTAGGAACACGCTGACACTAGACAGGGATAGCGATATAGAATATAAAACATTCATCTGTGGTGAGAAGCTATCCCAAAGGGAAGGCGTTGCTCAGACCTGGTTTGCAGAGTCCTAGGTTTAAATAGGAAGTGGTAAATGCTCATTGGAGCTGGAGTCAGGTGACTGCTGCAGCACTGGGATTGGCTAGAGAATCGCATGGAGCAATTTAAGATGGCCACGGCAATGATGCCAGATAGTTTGTTTATAAACATGTCAGAAACTACAGTGAGGGCTGTGCAAGCCTTGGAGACTTGCAAAGCATGCTGATATGACAGCGCCAAGTTCGGTAAGTGATACTAAGACCCCAATTTGTGACACCCACTTCTTTAAAGAAAGGATGGAGCAACATTCAACATTTTTGCTATAGTGTCGCAATTAAATTTGATACAGGTAAAAATGGAAGATGTCAGTCGTCACAGGCCCTGTGCATGAATACTCCAATCCTTTTCTGCACAGAAAGTTTGTATGTCATTCACACTCTGCTGGCTCAGTTACAGTAGCGCCCTCACATCCTAACATGGCAAACTGCTGAAGTGAGATGAGAGAGCCGGAGGATGAGCATATTAACTGTAGTTAAGTATAAACACTTATTATTTCATGTATCACATAGCTCCGTAATACACCGTTTTTGTTTTCTGCTTATGTCAAATAGTGAATTTGTTTTGTGCCTTACTTTATTGTCAGAAATAATGCTGGAAATAGAAAAAATCAAAATCTGTTTCCCAAACCGGCTGAGTGTGGCACTACTCTGACTTAGGGGGTTATTTAGAAATGGACGCAGATCTTGCTTGCCCGCCGCAAGATCTGCATCCATCTACACACAGGCGGAGGCCGCCCAGAACAGGGCAAGGCTGCCCAGCATGTGTGTGGTGCAATTTAATTACGAACGCATCGAATAGAGGTTGACCTTTGCATTGGCAGGCGGTCCGGCGCCATTTTTTTCTCGGAGTGGCTGCGTGTGACGTCACGCAGCTGCCCCAGAAACTATCCTGCCACGCCCGTTTTGCCCGCCACGCTCGTGAAACTCTGCACGTCAGAAGCATGGTGAAGGGTCACGCACGCACACTGCGGCCAGTGCTCGTGTGCAGACCCGATTGACGCCGCCGCTGCGTACAGATGCGTGGCTGCGTCCAGGTCTGAATAGATCCCTTAATTAATTGAAGGACTTCTAAATTGTAATAACTGTCACAAATTATCAGTAAAATATAGGACACAGACAAGGGTATAAATCTAAGAAGTAGCCCTAATCATATTAAATGTTTAATTAAATAATAAAAATGTAACACAAGGAAACACTGTAGAAAGTATATTAAATTGGCTGAGCTGATATCTTGATTATGAGCAGTTAATTGAAGTTTGGTGCCAGGCATATGCACAATGACCGAAGTGGCATCACGTACATTTCTGTGCAAATATATTACAGCAACATCAAGGATGACGTTTTAAAAATAAATAAAAAAATCCAGGTATGTTGCCATAGTAACACAATGCATACCAGCAATACAATTGCTTTGTTCTCTGCTGGATCACACACAGGTGACGCCCAATCTCTCAGCTGGCACAGTGCAAGCCAGCATTATATATCTAAAATACAAATGAAAGCGTATTCTTAGCATCCACAAATATATTGCATTTTGTCTTTTGCAGGACAACTTCCTGCTGTGCTTTTCAATTGAAGGTTATCAAAAATACAACCACAGAATAGGTTTTTAGAGCTAAGGAAAACATTTCCCCATGTAGTCTGTCAAAGGCAAGTGTGCCTGTGTTCTTTTAATTCACACTTTAATTTATATCAGTCAGACTATTAGAAGTTACATGTAATTGTTCTAACCAAGTATTCTTATTTCAAATTAACCAAGTAATCCAATGCTGAATGTGTTCTAAAACAAGCACATTGAGCATGGCTCCCTCTGTACATCTGTGAGTTTTTCCTACTGTAGGCTTTCAATTTACTACAGAATATGTAAAAAGAACCTACACTAAAGCAAAATCATTTTCAAATATGAAGTACTAATACACAGAGGATTTTAAAATACAGGATGAAAAATCACGTCCATTTAGAAGAATACACCTGGCCCTGTGGATGTCTGGGGAAGTAAAAGACTGAAATGACTTGAATATATTAAATAAGCACAGAAATGCTGAAGGGACTTATTTAACAATTATTGTGTTAATGTCCCAAAAATTTTACTTTCTTATCATGGTGATTTAAAATTACATTTTGGGGCAATTTATCATAGGGCATCCAATAAGTGCCTGTTTACATCAAGATTCTGCGCCAGCTCCTCAACTGCACATGCATGGGCATCAATCACAATGATTGTAATGAAATTGGGAAGAGGTCCAGCCCACTGTGGATATATCAGAAGATTCTTCTTTGGCTGGGCTTAATCCATAGGGGAAAACGAGCTAAAGCCATCTTAAGATGGCATTATCTAATTTAGAAGGTTGGTTAGGATTGGTCAACAGTTATAATGTCGACAGTGGCAATGTCAACATTCATCAAATTTACTTGGATGATATGTCGACATGATGAGCTGTTAACAAATGGGCCCCGATGTTTTAGTGGTGTCTTACGTTGTCTCGGCGGCTGCAGTGGTTCCAGAGTCTTCTTCTGGGTCCCAGTGGGGATCAGCACTAGCAACAATGTCTCAACAGCGGCTTTCTTGGGAGTATTTACCCAACTATTTCTAATCCTATTCCCTCCCCCTAGTGTTTAACCATACCCCCACCCAAACCCCAATGGTTTCTGTTGACCTTTTGGCCAGATACCAAATTAGACAAGCTCTAGAAAGTGGAGCTCTTTGGAGTAATGTCATACCAATACAAAAATAGATTGTATCTTAGATTGATAGAGCTCAGACTAGTTTAAATCAAAATTAACTTTTGGTTATTTTGGAAGGAACATCAGATAACAAATGATATTGCTAGAAATAGAATAAAAACAGCAAAAATACCCAAAAGTAGAGAGTAAGCCATGTCCAATTATTACGTAAAGAAAGCAAATAAATTGAAGAAAAGGAGGAAAAAGAAAGTAGAGGCGACATGTCAGATTGCAAAGTGGAAGGGACAGGGGCATAACTAGGTATGGGTGAGTGGTGCTGCCTAGGGGGTGACACCGTTGATCCCAAAGGCAGCAGCATTTGATTTGCAGGAAGACTAGAATGGCACCATGCAGCATGTAGCATCCTTAGGGAGGGATGTTAAGTGGATGGATTAAGATCCTGAGAGAAAATGGAATCTCTAGATTCAGGATAAAGGGCAAGAATCACCTAATAATAGACCAGAAGGTAGAAAGCTTATGGCAATGACACCCGATGTGGCTAAAGGAGCCTTCTGAAGGACATTTCTTAAACACTGAGATAAGGTGCTTGGAGCAAACTTATGCAGTATGGTTGAGATCAGGTCATACTTACCTTCTTTAAAATCCCCGCTCCGGGAGAAGCCAAGAGAGGACATGCATGTGGCAGATGACAGGGGCAGACTCTTTGCATCATTAGGCCCTGCCCCCTCATGACAAAATGGACTGCTCATCTATGAAGAGGGGGCGGGTCAAATAATCACACCCTATTAGTACCGCCCCCTTCCTTCCAGACATTATTCTCACTATCCTGCCTTTTACAGTAGTAAGTGGGCTAAATGCGGAAGGACCAGCCACTCTTCCAGAAGCCAGGGGGACTCCCCAAAAATATGGGAAGGTAGGCAAGTATGGATCAGGTACTACCTGTAAAGGAGTTTCTAGCATTTCCTTCTATATTGATGCAGATGGAACTTGCAGCACCATTTTGCCTGATTTCCTCCAACTCCTCACCAAAATTAACTTTGTAACCAGAATCTTGTTTTTGTATTGGTTGTTACCCACACTGTTCCTAAATATTCTATACTTCAGCTGTAGCAGAGGGACATTTAATTGCTTTGGTCTATAAAAGTTAATAAAACGACCCAAAAAGTATTATACAGACCTCATGTAAGAGCTGTGGTCAATCTTCTGAATATCTAAAATGATCCTGTAGTGAGATACAGTAGTAGGTCCTTGAATTAACTGATTTCGCAAGAACTAGAGAACCATAAATTGACCATTATAATTTTATAAACACAAAAATCATTAAAAAAAAAAGACTTAAAATACAGAAATATGCATATATGAGGATTGTATAAATTGTGACCTACAAGCAGTGTCCATGGGAAGGCACTATTGCAGCTGAGTTTGGGAAAATGCATTAACATTAGCTAGTCCACCTTAGTCGTTCTATTTATTATGTATTAAACAACTGAGAGGTCTTACTACACTTCTCTCCAGGCCAAGTTAAAACACAGACCAGTAAATTACCTACACACCTTCACTACAAAATGGAATCTAGCTTTCAGTGAACTTTCCGGTGCCTTAGCTATTGAGGGGTTCCAGATAGGATGACTACAACTTTGATCACTAAAAACCGGATATAAAATGTAACCAAGATATCCTGACTATTATTTCTGAAGAATAATGTCTATGTAACTTCTCTCCCATCACTCTCTTTGACCCTGGGAGCAGAATGTGCTACTTTTTAAAGACTTTTAATCTCGGGTCCTCAAGCTTTAATGTGTGCCTTACATTATTATTATTTTTTTTTTAACATAGCACTGCTGCCCCAAATATATATTTGAATTAAAGTGGACTCTTGGGAGGATACCTGTTTACATGTCCTTCATATCATACTTGCCTACCTGACCCTCTATATGAGGGAGAAAATGCTCTGTTCCTGGACTTTCCTGGTAATGTATGATTGCCATCAGCTGTGGTGAGCTAGTTAATTGATAAGAAAGGTGTTTCACCACAGGTGATGGCAATCATACATTACCAGGAAAGTCCAGGAACAGAGCATTTTCTCCCTCATGGAGAGGGTCAGGTAGGCAAGTATGCTTCATATTGTTTAGGCAAAAAAATAATAATATGTAATTATAAAAAAAGTTGCTCAACAAAAAAAAAAGAAAATAGTAACAGATGTGACACATGTAATAAAGACAGTCCTTCTGTCATCTCATTCTCATGATTAATTTATTATATATATTAAGCCAAACTGAGCAATATTTTAAGAGAAAAACAGGTTTGGCTTGCTTAGTAGTTCATAAATAGGACTTAATGTGTCACAAATTAAGGTGTCATTTTGCTTCTAAACAACATAATAACAAGAACTAGCTTCAGCTGAAAAACACTCTTTGAAGCTCAACGAACAATCAAAGAATTCATGTAAAGTAGCTCAGTAACGATGCAACAAATGACATTACTGGGCAACCGGTAGATATCCTTGCTGCACAATGTTAGTAATCCTTTAGCAAAGCCTGATGGTTATATTCAGTCAGGAAAAAGCAAGAATAAGCATTCTTTAGACGCATTAGTAAAAGGGTAAAAAAGCAAAATGGAGAAATAGTAATGCTGAAACCATGAAGAAGACAAAGTCCTTTTTGCTCTTTATCTAGTGTTGAAAATTCAAAGGTGAGACCTACTGCAAGGGCCAACAAATATTTTACAGTCTCTAACGTCATCACTCCCCGAGATACCATTTACATTAGCTAATTGGGACTTCTCAAGTTTTACAAACTCTGCTCTTTTCTCCCAGTTTTAGTTCCTCTATGGCAGTGTTTCCCAACCGCGGTCCTCAAGGCACACTAACAGTCCTGGTTTTAGTGATATCCAGGTTTAACTTTGAACACAGGTGACTTAATTAGTACCTCAGTTATTTTCATTTAACCATCTCTGCTGAAGCCTGGATATCACTAAAACCTGCACTGTTGGTGTGCCTTGAGGACCGCAGTTGGGAATGCCTGCTCTATGGAATAACCCTGCTTCCTATAGACATAGACCACTGTCTGTTTCATTTCTGGACCTATCACAAAATTCTCTTTCCTCTTGATATCGCACCCTTACATACATTCCCTGACTTTGCTAGTATGAAAGCTCGCTTCACTCTCCCACACAAGCTCTTCTACCAGTTTTTACAAATACTTGCAACTCATCTCTACCTCACCCATGGAATCACTGTGCAGGCATCATCACACATCTAAAGGGCTTATCTCAACTATATATCAATTTCTACTCTCCTACAACCAACCCCTTAGAGAACTGGCCTGGAGGCGTGATGTTGGTGAAACTCTGGCTGCCGAGTAGTGGTCCCAGATGAGGATGAAAGTTTCTAACAGCTCCATCTCAGTGTATATTAAAGAAAACTCATATAAGCTCTATGCGCAATGGTATTTTGTACCTTCTCATCATCACTCCATTTATTCCAATGCTTTCGAATTGTGTTGGTGCATGTGTGGTGACGGTCAGCAAGTCACCAGGAAGCCTCCAACTTCCCAATGAAGGAACTGCACCAGGGATGAGTTATCTCCTTACTGGCAGCACAGCCACTCGATCACTTGGTAACAGCATTATGTGTAAGGGGCACTACTGTGTGAGCATAATGTGTAAGGGGCATTACTAGTCTGTGGGTATAATGTGTAAGAGGCACTGTTATTTGGCACTATTATTCTGTTGGCATAATGTGTAAGAGGCACTACTACTCTGTGAGCATAATGTGTAACGCTCCCTTGGCTCTCTTCCACAACCTCACCTTTGTAGCAGAGTTTGGTTGTTCTTAATCGAGTTTTAAGTCTCCTACACAGCTTTTTCGGTTTCAGTTAATGACTGTGTTTTACCCTACATACGATAATGATGATCATTATCACCTGTTTGGTATGATTGGTTAATCATACACCTGACTATGGGGGTCATTCCGAGTTGATCGCTAGCTGCCGTTGTTCGCTGCATAGCGATCAGTGCAAAAAAAGGCTAATCTGCGCATGCGTATGCACCGCAATGCGCATGCGCGACGTACGGGTACAAAGAGCATCATGGTTTTGCACAGGTTCTAGCGAAGCTTTCAGTCGCATGGCCGAACGCAGGAAGATTGACATGAAGTGGGCGTTTCTGGGTGTCAACCGACCGTTTTCAGGGAGTGCTTAGAAAAACACAGGCGTGTCGGTAAAAACGCAGGCGTGGCTGGGCGGGTGTGTGACATCAAAAGCCGTCCCTCCGTCTTTAGAATCAACGCACACAAAGAGTAACTACAGGGCTGGTCTTGTTTTGCACAAAATGATTTTGCAGGCGCTCTGCTGCAAAGCGAAAATACACTCCCCAGTGGGTGGAGACTATGCGTTTGCACGGCTGCTAAAAACTGCTAGCGAGCAAACAACTCAGAATGACCCCCTATAATCCTGCAAAATCCCTGACTTTGTGCAAGTGAACCTAGAAGAATTTATGCGGTTATGAAGGCGAAGGGTGGTCACACTAAATATTGATTTAATTCACTTTGCATTTTGTTAATTGATAAAAAAAAACTATTAACACTTCTATTTTTGAAATCATTCTTACTTTGGAGCATTTTTCCACACCTGCCTAAAACTTATGCACAGTACTGTACAGTATATCTGCTTGTGAGATGATTCACATTAGCCCTACCCTGGGTGCGAGCTCCATCCGAAAACAGCTCACCTCCGAATAAGGCGCAGTTCCGTCTACACGCTCCTGATAACATTTTGCTAAGTGCAAACCTCCCAATATATGAACGAAGCAGGAACAGCATTTTGTGTGCATCACGCCCCTGATACTTGTCAGATTGGCGGGTGGTCGCACATAATAGCCCTGTTACACATCACACTGGCGTCATCCCTAGTAGGTTCTGAGCTGCTGGGAACCCCATAAGAGGTTTTTTATTATATTAAGTTATATTATATGTAGTGATAGTGATTTATTTTAAAAAAAGAGGGTGGATTAAAGTGTGGACTCTTAAATTAATAATTATTGGAGTAATCATTTGATTAATAAATCAAATCTATGCCTATAATACACAGATCCAAATGCAGACCTTTGGAGTTATGGTGTCAGGGTCAGCAAGCAGGGGGAATACTAGTAAAATTCTAAATTGTACAGTATAGGAAGATATATTAGCAGCTTCGAATATTGCCATACAGATACGGCCTCCCATGTACACATAATTAGCAATTTAATAGACTAACATACTATCAACATGTTAAAAAAAATAGATTATAAGATTTGTGTAATATACTTAATTTTCAACTGTTAAACCAGGCATAATTCTATGCATTATAAAACAGGTTAATATGACAGGTATGCTCAATGTGAAGCAATGGTTGTGACAATATAGGAACTCAACCATAATTCTAGGTGTCAAAAGACCTTGCTGGAGGTGGACGTTCTGAGAAAACAGGTTAAACACAGCCCACACTCCTACTACTTGCCTTTTAGTAGAAAGCATAAAAGCAAGTATAGCAAAGGCTTGCAAAGTCGATGAGCCATAAAATGATGAATCATAAGGAATAAATCCCACGCTTGTCCGTTCTCATTTTATTCCACCACCTCTTACGTATTATCTACAATGTAACACTGTCTCTCATAGCTGCTCTTGTATAATGCTCTGTACTACTTTGTAACACAACAAAGACCTCTGCACATCACATACTGGTGTCACAGTGCGATCCGGAAAATAACAAGGGGGATCATGAAATAGTTTTCATTTGGTAAAAAAATATTTTCATCACCTTTTCAATCTTTATTAGATATAGCAAATATTTTGTCTGTTCAGGGCCAGATTAAGGTTTGTGGAGCCCCAGGACAACATAATAGTAAAATAGTATACAGGCAATGGTATTAAAAAGTAGAATGTGTACTGTAAATACTATCACATACCTCCCAACATATAAAAACGGGACCCTTGTGTGCCAAACGCATGCGTTCAAAAGAGTGCATGGCATGGTTTCTGTAGAATGGGGGCGTGACCTCGGGTGGAAGGACCCGAGGTGCCGGAAGGCCTCACACCACGTCCTTGTTTTCTTCACTCTGGAAGCGTGCCCAGTGCTCCCCAAGCAGTTGGGTTACCCCCATGCTCACCTTCCCGCACTGTTTAGATGACGCGCGGCCCGCTAATGGCAAGGCAGGACAATTGGGAGGTATGCTATCAGCATCACAAAAGTGTCGAACACACTGTAGTGCCCCCGGCTGACATTATGCCACACACAATTCCCAAGTACACATTATGCCACAGTGACCCCACGCAAGTGATGTAACTATTTGTGGGGGGCCTCTGGCCTCCTTTGGGCTGATTCAGATGTGGACACTGTAGCACGGCCCCTGTAACTCTGAACGCAGCACAGTGGCTGAGCTAAATTATTTTAAAGCTGCAGGATGCGTCTTTAGTAAATAGACACCCACTGCAGGCTTGGCTGATCTGCTGCTGCATCCACAGACACAGCATCGGATCCCTGTGCGTGAATATCAACACCCTAAGGTTACTCAGAATGGCTGCCAGAACCATTCAATCTGCATGTCCCAGTTTTGACAAATGTTCCCCTTCACCACTCTTCCCCGCCCCCAAACTGAGTTGCAGGCTGCGAATGATGTTGCAGGACTAGATGTGCTCATGCACAGTGCACCATCTGCGTATGCGGAGATCTCAAACCACCGGAAATGTGCATTAACATTGAGTTAATGTATATCTCTGAACAGGCCCCTTGTTGTTAATCCGCCACCATGTCTGTTCCTGCACATCTAACGGATGTTGATTAGTGATATTACCCTCTGCAATAACAATATATGAAAAATGTTTTGCTTACAAACAAACAGCTATTTTGAAGAGAGGAAATGTAATCCATCTACAACACAACGGAGAGCACAGTACACAAGAGTCATGGCAAACAGTTCTAAAATAAAAGCAATCAATTTTACAAACATACTTTTTCTAGTGGTAAAGTGCCATGCATGTGTCCCACAGGAACTGCAATTTGTAAACTGCAACACGGGAACATGCTATAAATTATAAATAAAAAGACATCCCCCAAAGAAGAATGGGGCAGATGTATTAACCTGGAGAAGGGATAAACCAGTGATATATGCAAGGTGATAAAGGCACCAGCCAATCAGATCCTAACTGTTAATTTACATATTGGAGCTGATTGGCTGGTGCCTTTATTACCTTGCACATATCACTGGTTTATCACTTCCTTATGCCTTCTCCAGGTTAATACATCTGCCCCAATATTACAAGGAAATAAAGACGTGTCTGTCCGTGTATGCACAGGACAATGTATACACTATATTCTAGTGGTTTTTAAATATCTGTCACACCAGAATAACATGGGAAATGACGAAGATGTAGTCAGCCTAACTGTATGCGGATACAAAACCCCCCTTGTGGAAGTCTGAGTTCTTAGTTTTGTTTTCATTTTCTAGGAAATGCAAGATGTTTCAGTCCATAGGTTGTAGCAAAGGAATATGGCTCATTGTCTGGTTATTAATGGGGCAGTTGGAATGTATATATACTGTAATTATTGGAGAGTGAAATAAAGTAATCTATACACTAACATTTCCTCTTAGCCTAAACACAACAGAGCAAGAAATCTTGTTGGTTACCTACTTGCCTGGCGTGGTCTCATTATCTGCGACCACACCAGGCTGTGCGTTGTCGCGACCAGTCAGAAACAATGAGTGGGCGGCTGTTGGAAGATATTCTTCTAGAAGCCGAGCAGCCGACACTCCCTGCATCCCTCCTCTCTCCCCAGTGTCACTGCTGATCGGTCAGCACAGTAGGACTCCCCACCAAGTGGCTGCACAAAAGAGCAGCTGCCTCAGAAATGTGAGTTTACCTGTCCTCAGTATGTACCCGGCGGCTGCTCAGATAAGCAGTCCCTGGGGAAGTCAAAGTTGCAATGGTCCCAATGATCTGGTTGTGATGGTCGCAATGTTCTGATGTTTGAGGGAAAAAACAAATATATATATCCTCACTTGTGATCCGGCACTCTGTGGGTTAATGCTGCATACTTGCCCAGGTGCCTTCAGTAAGGGGACAGCACCCCTAATATAATAAAAAAAAGCAGCGGCACTCCAACACTTGTGAAAAAAATTGGAAACAGCAGTGATCATTTAATCAACGTTTCAGGGTGTTACCCCCTTCATCAGGTCCTGATGAAGGGGCTAACACTCCGAAATGAGGATTAAATGATCACTGCTGTTTGAAACGTTTTTCACAAGTCTCAGAGTGCCGCTCCTTTTTGTCTATCTATCTACAGTGCATCTGGAAAGTATTCATAGCGCTTCACTTTTTCCACATTTTGTTATGTTACAGCCTTATTCCAAAATGGAATAAATTCATTTTTCCCCTCAAAATTCTACACACAATGGGGGTAATTCCGAGTTGATCGCAGCAGGATTTAGTTAGCAGTTGGGCAAAACCATGTGCACTGCAGGGGAGGCAGATATAACATGTGCAGAGAGAGTTAGATTTGGGTGTGGTGTGTTCAATCTACACTCTAAATTGCAGTGTAAAAATAAAGCAGCCAGTATGTACCCTGCACAGAAACAAAATAACCCACCCAAATCTAAATCTCTCTGCACATGTTATATCTGCCTCCCCTGCAGTGCACATGGTTTTGCCCAACTGCTAACAAAATTCCTGCTGCGATCAACTCAGGATTACCCCCAATACCTCATAATGACAATGTGAAAAAAAAAATTATTTTTTATTTTTGTAAATGTATTAAAAATAAAAAACTAAGAAATCACTTGTACATAAGTATTTACAGCCTTTGTCATGAAGCTCAAAATTGAGCTCAGGTGCATCCTGTTTCCACTGATCATCCTTGAGATGTTCCTACAGCTTAGTTGGAGTCCACCTTGACAAATTCAGTTGATTGGACAGGATTTGCAAAGGCACACACCTATCTATATAAGGTCCCACACTTGACAGTGCACGTCTGAGCACAAACCAAGCATGAAGTCAAAGGAATTGTCTGTAGACCTACGAGACAGGATTGTCTTGAGGCACAAATCTGGGGAAGGGTACAGAGAAATATCTGCTGCTTTGAAGGTCCCAATGAGCACAGTGGCCTCCATCACCCGTAAATGGAAGAAGTTCGGAACCACCAGGACTCTTCCTAGAGTTGGCCGGCCGTCTAAACTGAGCGATCGGGGGAGAAGAGCCCTAGTAAGGGAGGTGACCAGGAACCTGATGGTCACTCTGTCAGAGCTACAGCATTCCTCTGTGGAGAGAGAGAACCTTCCAGAAGGAAAACCATCTCTGCAGCAATCCACCAATCTGGCCTGTATGGTAGAGTGGCCAGACGGAAGCCACTCCTTAGTAAAAAGCACATGGCAGCCCGCCTGGAGTTTGCCAAAATGCACCTGAAGGACTCTCAGACCATGAGAAACAAAATTCTGTGGTCTGATGAGACAAAGATTGAACTCTTTGGCATGAATGCCAGGTGTCATGTTTGGAGGAAACCAGGCACCACTCATCACCAGGCCAATACCATCCCTACAGTGGAACATGGTGGTGGCAGCATCATGCTGTGGGGATGTTTTTCAGCGGCAGGAACTGGGAGACTAGTCAGGATAGAGGGAAAGATGAATGCAGCAATGTACAGAGACATCATGGATAAAAACCAGCTCCAGAGCACTCTTGACCTCAGACTGGGGCGATGGTTCATCTTTCAGCAGGACAACGACCCTAAGCACACAGCCAAGATATCAAAGGAGTAGATTCAGGACAACTCTGTGATTGTCCTTGAGTGGCCCAGCCAGAGCCCAGACTTGAATCCGATTGAACATCTCTGGAGAGATCTGAAAATGGCTGTGCACCGCTGCTTCCCATCCAGCCTGATGGAGCTTGAGAGGTGCTGCAAAGAGGAATGGGCGAAACTGCCCATTCCTCTTTGTAGCATTTAACAAAATCCTGGCCAGGGCTATAAGCTTACCCACTGCACCAAGGTAACCTCTCATTGGGTAAGTCCCTAACACTAATTATAGGGGTTCAGGTCTGGGGGGCAGGACACCCCAGAGCCACCCAGCCAGACAACCCCAGGGCACCACTCAAGTGATACAAATAAAGGGTTAAAGAGGTAGGAGCAGCTACTGCTGCATGTATGAGTGATGTGAGGAGTGAAAGAAAATTATGTGAAGGTGTTACATATATATAAAACAAACTATAAGTGGCGTAGCGTATTAAAATAAGAGTTAGATTGCGATGCTCACTGAGGTAAGTCTCCTACATTTGTTTACTATGGTAGTCAATATTTATTGGGGGTATTCTCTGGGGTGCGGGGCTCCCTGTGCCTGCCGTGGCAGGGCGTCCCCGGGGGAATTGCAATCTAATAATCCCTGACGACGGGCGGAGGCCCGAAACAATTGTTGGATGTTACTCTATTAAATTCATCATTTGAAAAGTCTCCTGAGTGCCGCCAGACTTTCTTCACTATATATATATATATATTCAAAACAAATACTCTCCCTCTGCGCTAGTTTGTTAAAACTATCACCCTAAAATGAAACGTATACTTTTTGGTACAGGCAGCCTATTCGACTAAGTCCCCTGTTAGAAGGGACCAAAGATAGAGAATATGCAACAATAGAAGAATTGGCGCCAAAGAGTCACATCAACTCCCACTATTCCAACCCTAAATTGGTTGTCACTTTTTAACATAAAATAATAACATGTTCCATCATAAAACATTTATTAAAAACATATTCAAATCAATACAGAGATGTATTATTATTCCTGTCACAACTGAGGGTCTGAGCTGACGGGAGGCAGCCTCAGTTGTAGGGGCTGAGATGTACCGGAACCTGGGAGGTTGTATCAGACCCCTGGACATGTAAGTAACATGAATAATAACTGCCCGAAGGCGTGACCACGACAACTTGGATAAAAGTCAATGATGTTTATTATGACAACTCCGCAACACAGCAGCAGTAAAAGAAAACGTAAGTCAGCAAATAATAAATACAGTTCCTGGGTACTACAGGATGGCAGGAGCCACAGGGCACTGGTAGTGTGAGATAGTTCTTATGATCTTCTAGATGGAAAGTCCTTACCAGGCCCGACTGTAGCAATGGAGATAACCCAGGATTGTGCCAGCTGGTGTTCCAGGAAAAGCTGGGTTGCTGAAGATAAAACAGCTGCTGTGGATACTGGCTGGAACCAGACTGTTGTTAGCACGGAGTGGATACTGGCTGGAACCAGTTAAATAATAAATGAACTTGGGAGCGATGAAATATGAACTGAAATGTAGAACTTGAGAGCGGAGAAATAATAATACCGGTGGAGAGTGGTAAAGTGTAGAAAGGACACCGGCCCTTTAAGGGAAGCTGTACTCTGCTGGAAGCTGAGCTGGAAGCAGGTAATGTTGTAGCTGGAAACAGATGAATCCACAATGGATTGGAGAGTCAGGCTACACCGCAGGTGGAATGCTGGTGCGGGTCTCTATGGTGGAAGTCTTGAGACAGGAGCTGGAACCTGGAAGACAATCACAGGAGAGAGACAAACAGGAACTAGGTTTGACAACCAAAGCACTGACGCCTTCCTTGCTCAGGCACAGTGTATTTATACCTGCAGCAAGGAAGGGATTGGCTAGGCAATTATGCAGATTATCAATACTGAGAACAGATTGGTGGAAATGATCAGCTGACAGAATCCAAGATGGCTGCGCCCATGCAGACACTTGGAGGGAAGTTTGGTTTGTAATCCATGTGGTAATGAAAACAGTAATGGCGGCGCCGGCCACCGGAGACAGGAGGCGCCAGGCTGACAGATGCACATCCAACCACGCGGACACAGCGGAGGCCGCGGCTGACGTAATCGCCACTCAGACACTCTGCATGCAGAAGTTCAGGGACGGCGGCGGAGGCCGCGGGAGACGCCATGCCAGGTGTAATATGGCGTTTACTGTGACAGCGTCCCAGAGTGACAGGAGAGGATACAGGAATGTACACATCAGGATAACAGATGGGATCCGGTCCTGGAGCGCTGAGCCAGCCTTAGGAGGCATCTGATGGGTAAGAAATGGCGTCCAGATACCCGGATCGTGACAGCACCCCCCCCCTTTAGGAGTGGCCCCAGGACACTTCTTTGGCTTTTGAGGAAACTTGGAATGGAATCTCCGGACCAAGGCAGGAGCATGGACATCAGAAGCATTGGTCCATGAACGTTCCTCAGGACCATAACCCTTCCAGTCAATAAGATATTGTAGTTGACCGTAACGTGAGTCCAGGATCTTGGCCACTTCATACTCAACGCCTCGTTGAGTTTGGACTTTCGGAGTTGGAGGAAGTGAGGAATGAAACCGATTCAAGATCAGCGGTTTCAACAGGGAAACATGGAATGTCCTGGGTATTTTTAAGAAGGGAGGCAACTGGAGTCTGTAAGCAACAGGATTGATGACTTGTTCAATCTTGAAAGGACCGATATAGCGAGGTGCAAACTTCATACTGGGAACTCTTAACCTCAAATTCTTCGTGGATAACCATACCCGATCACCCACCTTGAGAGCAGGAACTGCTCGACGCTTCTTATCCGCAAACTTCTTGTACCTGAACGATGCCTTGAGCAGAGCTGATCGTACGCTCTTCCAGATATTGGCAAACTGATGCAAGGTGATATCCACTGCGGGAACAGAAGTTGCTGGAAGCGGTTGGAACTCATGGACTTTAGGGTGGAATCCAAAGTTAGTGAAGAATGGTGTTGAAGCAGATGAAGAATGATACTGGTTGTTATGACAGAACTCGGCCCAGGGAAGTAATTGAACCCAGTCATCTTGAGAGGAGGACACATAGATGCGGAGGAAGGCCTCCAAGTCCTGATTCACCCTCTCGGTTTGACCATTGGTCTGAGGATGGTAAGCCGTGGAAAACTTTAGCTTGACTTGGAGGACTTGACATAAACTTCGCCAGAATTTGGCTGTGAATTGAACTCCTCGATCTGAGATAATTTCTTCAGGAAGACCGTGGAGTCGGAAGATCTCTTGTATGAATACTTGAGCCAACTTGGAAGCTGACGGAAGACCGGTGAGAGGAATGAAGTGTGCCATCTTGGTGAACCGGTCAACTACCACCCAGATGGTATTGAACTTGTTGCACATGGGTAAGTCTGTAATGAAATCCATCGACAAGTGGGTCCATGGTCGACGGGGAACGGATAGTGGAACCAGTTGCCCCGCAGGCGACTGGCGGGATACTTTATGTTGGGCACACTTTGGGCAAGATGCAATAAACTCCAAGACGTCCTTTTTCAGAGTTGGCCACCAATAGGACCTAGAGATAAACTCCAGGGTTTTTTGGATACCTGTATGTCCGGCAAAACGGGAAGCATGGGCCCAATGCATGAGCTTCTTCCTTAGCATCGGCTTCACAAAACTTTTCCCTGATGGGAGCGTAGAGTCCATCCCTACCGTGGAGAATGCCAACGGATTTATAATAGGATGCTTGTCTGAAGACTCTGACTCATTTTCTTGCTCCCATGAGTGGGAAAGGGCATCGGCCTTGCGATTCTGAGAGCCCGGACAGAACTGGAGTTTAAAGTCGAACCTGGAAAAGAAAAGTGCCCATCTGGCCTGACGAGGGTTGAGACATTGTGCGCCCTTCAGGTATAAAAGGTTCTTGTGGTCTGTAAGTATGGTGATTGAATGAGAAGCTCCCTCCAACAGATACCTCCACTCTTCTAGAGCGAGCTTGATGGCTAGCAACTCCTGGTCGCCAATGGCATAGTTGCGCTCAGCTGGGGAGAACTTCCGGGAGAAGAAACTGCAAGGATGTAAATGGCCATCTTTAGCCCTCTGAGATAACACCGCTCCTACTCCAACGGAGGAGGCATCCACCTCTAAGATGAAAGGAGAGTCGATGTCAGGCTGTTTCAGAACAGGCGCAGAGATGAACCTTTGTTTTAAAAGATGAAATGCTTGCATGGCTTCTTCAGACCACTTGGACGGGTTAGCACCCTTCTTAGTGAAAGCAGTAATAGGCGCCACAATGGTGGAAAAGTCTCGTATAAACTTTCGGTAATAGTTGGCGAACCCTAAGAACCTCTGGACCCCTTTGAGGGTTAAGGGTACCGGCCAATTTTGGATTGCTTGTAGTTTCTCAGGATCCATCTCTAGTCCGGAACCGGACACAATGTACCCTAGAAACGGAATGGACTTGACTTCAAAGACGCATTTTTCTAATTTGCAATAGAGATGATTGACACGGAGACGGGACAGAACCTCTTTAACCCAAAAACGATGTTCCTCTAAATCGTTGGCAAAAATGAGGATATCGTCTAGATAGACCACGACATGACGGTATAGAATGTCTCTGAAGATCTCATTGACAAAATGCTGGAAGACAGCTGGAGCATTGCTCAATCCGAAGGGCATGACGAGGTACTCATAATGTCCGTCACGGGTGTCAAAGGCGGTCTTCCACTCGTCACCCTCACGGATCCGGATGAGATTGTATGCACCTCGCAAGTCCAGCTTTGTAAAGATGGTAGCTCCGCTAACTCTGTCAAAGAGCTCAGTAATCAGGGGTAAAGGATAACGGTTCTTGATGGTAATGTCGTTCAAACCTCTGTAGTCGATGCACGGCCGCAGACCACCATCTTTCTTTTTTACAAAAAAGAAGCCTGCGCCGGCTGGAGAAGATGAAGGTCGAATGAACCCCTTTGCTAGGTTCTCTTTAATATATTCCTCCATAGAATGCGTCTCAGGCAGAGACAACGGATAAGTTCGGCCTCGAGGTGGAACCTTCCCTGGAACGAGATCAATCGGACAGTCCCATTCTCTATGAGGAGGAAGGATATCAGCAGAAGCTTTACTGAACACATCCGTGAAATATTGATATGGAGGAGGTGGAACATCAGACGACCTGGGGGAGGAAGAACAGACAGGCAATACTTTAAACAAACATGTCTCAGCACAGGAGGAACCCCATGCCAGGATTTGCGTAGTCGTCCAATCAATTGTAGGATTGTGAAGACGGAGCCATGGAAGGCCCAGGACCACAGGATGTGTGGCTCTTGGAATCACTAAAAAAGAAATAAGTTCGGAATGAAGAACTCCCACTCTCAGACGAACTGGTAGAGTCCTTAAAGAAATAACTGCATCAAAAATTTTGCTGCCATCCACGGCAGTTAAAGAAATGGACGAAGAAAGTCTCTCGGTGGGTAGGGACCACCGTTTAACATAGGCTTCGGTAATAAAGTTCCCAGCTGCTCCGGAATCAAGGAGGGCAATGACGTTCCGATAACGTTGAGCAACTTGAAGCGAGACTGGGAGATTACAATCTTGAGGAGATGGAGAGGAGATCATTACTCCTAGCCGGCCCTCTCCTTGGCGAGCTAGGATTTGGAGTTTCCCGGACGTTTGGGACAGGCATTAATGGTGTGAGACGGAGCTGCACAATAGAGACAGAGAAACTCGGAGAGACGTCTTCGGCGCTCAGCAGGAGTTAAACGGGAACGGCCAAGTTGCATGGGCTCATCTTTAGATGGTGACAGTTGACGAGGAGGAGGAGCAGAAGATTTTGGAGCAGATGATCTTCCACGCTCAGTTGCTCTCTCTCTGAAACGTAAATCAACTTTCGTGCAGAGTGAGATTAGCTCATCTAACTTAGAAGGTAAGTCTCTGGTAGCTAACTCATCTTTAATACGCTCAGATAAGCCATGCCAGAATGCAGCATACAGGGCCTCGTCGTTCCATGCCAGTTCGGATGCCAGGATCTGGAACTGTATCAGATATTGTCCTACAGTACGTGACCCCTGGCGTAAACGGAGAATCTCGGATGAAGCTGAGGTTACCCGGCCTGGCTCGTCGAAGATGCGCCTGAATGTTGACACGAAGGCAGTGTAGGAAGATAGCAGGGTGTCGGACCTCTCCCATAACGGTGATGCCCAATCAAGGGCTGAGCCACTGAGAAGAGAAATAATGTAGGCAATTTTTGTACGGTCACTGGGAAAATTGCCAGGTTGTAGCTCAAACTGAATCTCACACTGGTCGAGAAATCCCCTGCAGAATCTTGGAGATCCGTCAAATTTTGCTGGCGTTGGAAGATGAAGACGTGGAGCAGAAATGGGTAAGGTGGGTGGGGTTATAGCTGGAGTCACTGTGGTTGACGCACCAGACGCGCCTGATCCACGGAGAGTTGTCTGAATCCCATCCAGCCGAGTAGAGAGATCCTGGAGACAGCGGATGATGATGCCCTGTGCAGTCTCCTGATGTTCTAGTCGGGCTGCCAGTTCTTGCATCGGCCTGGCCGCTTGATCCTGGTCTCCGGCTGGATTCATTAGGTCAGTGCTTACTGTCACAACTGAGGGCCTGAGCTGACGGGAGGCAGCCTCAGTTGTAGGGGCTGAGATGTACCGGAACCTGGGAGGTTGTATCAGACCCCTGGACATGTAAGTAACATGAATAATAACTGCCCGAAGGCGTGACCACGACAACTTGGATAAAAGTCAATGATGTTTATTATGACAACTCCGCAACACAGCAGCAGTAAAAGAAAACGTAAAAGTCAGCAAAGAATAAATACAGTTCCTGGGTACTACAGGATGGCAGGAGCCACAGGGCACTGGTAGTGTGAGATAGTTCTTATGATCTTCTAGATGGAAAGTCCTTACCAGGCCCGACTGTAGCAATGGAGATAACCCAGGATTGTGCCAGCTGGTGTTCCAGGAAAAGCTGGGTTGCTGAAGATAAAACAGCTGCTGTGGATACTGGCTGGAACCAGACTGTTGTTAGCACGGAGTGGATACTGGCTGGAACCAGTTAAATAATAAATGAACTTGGGAGCGATGAAATATGAACTGAAATGTAGAACTTGAGAGCGGAGAAATAATAATACCGGTGGAGAGTGGTAAAGTGTAGAAAGGACACCGGCCCTTTAAGGGAAGCTGTACTCTGCTGGAAGCTGAGCTGGAAGCAGGTAATGTTGTAGCTGGAAACAGATGAATCCACAATGGATTGGAGAGTCAGGCTACACCGCAGGTGGAATGCTGGTGCGGGTCTCTATGGTGGAAGTCTTGAGACAGGAGCTGGAACCTGGAAGACAATCACAGGAGAGAGACAAACAGGAACTAGGTTTGACAACCAAAGCACTGACGCCTTCCTTGCTCAGGCACAGTGTATTTATACCTGCAGCAAGGAAGGGATTGGCTAGGCAATTATGCAGATTATCAATACTGAGAACAGATTGGTGGAAATGATCAGCTGACAGAATCCAAGATGGCTGCGCCCATGCAGACACTTGGAGGGAAGTTTGGTTTGTAATCCATGTGGTAATGAAAACAGTAATGGCGGCGCCGGCCACCGGAGACAGGAGGCGCCAGGCTGACAGATGCACATCCAACCACGCGGACACAGCGGAGGCCGCGGCTGACGTAATCGCCACTCAGACACTCTGCATGCAGAAGTTCAGGGACGGCGGCGGAGGCCGCGGGAGACGCCATGCCAGGTGTAATATGGCGTTTACTGTGACAGCGTCCCAGAGTGACAGGAGAGGATACAGGAATGTACACATCAGGATAACAGATGGGATCCGGTCCTGGAGCGCTGAGCCAGCCTTAGGAGGCATCTGATGGGTAAGAAATGGCGTCCAGATACCCGGATCGTGACAATTCCACACTTTAGGATGTATGACTCTTAGCGCTGAATACAAAATGTTGAAGGTTCACAACAATCTCCTCCTTCTCCTTACAGTTGGTTCGTAGATAGCTTCACAACACAGACAACCCAACGCGTTTCGTCTTATACAAAATACTTCATCAGGGGTTTCTCTCAAGTGGCTGAGAAGTATAGTTGTTTATACAAAAAGTATAATGCGACAAAACTTGTTCAGTGCAACTGGTACTGAGCGTCCATAGCAGACACATAGAAGGTCTCCTTTCTAAAGTGACCCTTCAGTACCTGGGTTTCCGAATTTTTGTACAAGTTATCTCACCATAAGGCTACACTGATTGTTCATCAGAAAGCCTCGGTGTTATATAGGAGCTTCCATCATGCGTGTATGAACAAGTTTTGTCGCATTATACTTTTTGTATAAACAACTATACTTCTCAGCCACTTGAGAGAAACCCCTGATGAAGTCTTTTGTATAAGACGAAACGCGTTGGGTTGTCTGTGTTGTGAAGCTATCTCCGAACCAACTGTAAGGAGAAGGAGGAGATTGTTGTGAACCTTCAACATTTTGTATTCAGCGCTAAGAGTCATACATCCTAAAGTGTGGAATAAGAATACATCTCCTCTGTATTGATTTGAATATGTTTTTAATAAATGTTTTATGATGGAACATGTTATTATTTTATGTTAAAAAGTGACAACCAATTTAGGGTTGGAATAGTGGGAGTTGATGTGACTCTTTGGCGCCAATTCTTCTATTGTTGCATATATATATATGGAATGGGGGGATGAGGGATGTATAGCGACCAACGGTGTCAATTAAGTAAGATTGCCAATGGGCCCTGTGATGAAGTCCAAGTGACGAAGCGCGTTGGAAGACCTGTACTTACCTCATACCACAGATAAGGAAAATCTGCTTATTTTGATCTTATTGTAGTTTTATATGTTCATTTTAAGTGTTTTAATCCAGCTGTGATTGTATTGTTGTCCCATTTTATATACAGGTTGAGTATCCCTTATCCAAAATGCTTGGGACCAGAGGTATTTTGGATATCGGATTTTTCCGTATTTTGGAATAATAAGATTTTACTTACCGATAAATCTATTTCTCGTAGTCCGTAGTGGATGCTGGGACTCCGTCAGGACCATGGGGATTAGCGGCTCCGCAGGAGACAGGGCACAAAAATAAAAGCTTTAGGACTAGGTGGTGTGCACTGGCTCCTCCCCCTATGACCCTCCTCCAAGCCTCAGTTAGGATACTGTGCCCGGACGAGCGTACACAATAAGGAAGGATTTTGAATCCCGGGTAAGACTCATACCAGCCACACCAATCACACCGTACAACTTGTGATCTGAACCCAGTTAACAGTATGACAAACGTAGGAGCCTCTGAACAGACGGCTCAAAACAATAACAACCCGATTTTTTTGTAACAATAACTATGTACAAGTATTGCAGACAATCCGCACTTGGGATGGGCGCCCAGCATCCACTACGGACTACGAGAAATAGATTTATCGGTAAGTAAAATCTTATTTTCTCTGACGTCCTAGTGGATGCTGGGACTCCGTCAGGACCATGGGGATTATACCAAAGCTCCCAAACGGGCGGGAGAGTGCGGATGACTCTGCAGCACCGAATGAGAGAACTCCAGGTCCTCTTTAGCCAGAGTATCAAATTTGTAGAATTTTACAAACGTGTTCACCCCCGACCACGTAGCTGCTCGGCAGAGTTGTAATGCCGAGACCCCTCGGGCAGCCGCCCAAGATGAGCCCACCTTCCTTGTGGAATGGGCCTTGATAGATTTAGGCTGTGGCAGGCCTGCCACAGAATGTGCAAGTTGAATTGTGCTACAAATCCAACGAGCAATCGTCTGCTTAGAAGCAGGAGCACCCAGCTTGTTGGGTGCATACAGTATAAACAGCGAGTCAGATTTTCTGACTCCAGCCGTCCTTGAAATATATATTTTCAATGCCCTGACAACGTCCAGCAACTTGGAATCCTCCAAATCGCTAGTAGCCGCAGGCACCACAATAGGCTGGTTCAGGTGAAACGCTGAAACCACCTTAGGCAGAAACTGAGGACGCGTCCGCAGTTCTGCCCTGTCCGAATGGAAAATCAGATATGGGCTTTTATACGATAAAGCCGCCAATTCTGACACTCTCCTGGCTGAAGCCAGGGCCAGTAGCATGGTTACTTTCCATGTAAGATATTTCAAATCCACCGATTTGAGTGGCTCAAACCAATGGGATTTGAGAAAATCCAAAACTACATTAAGATCCCACGGAGCCACTGGGGGCACAACCGGGGGCTGTATATGTAGTACTCCTTTTACAAAAGTCTGGACTTCAGGAACTGAAGCCAATTCTTTCTGGAAGAAAATCGACAGGGCCGAAATTTGAACCTTAATGGACCCTAATTTGAGGCCCATAGACAATCCTGTTTGCAGGAAATGTAGGAATCGACCCAGTTGAAATTCCTCCGTCGGGGCCTTCCTGGCCTCATACCACGCAACATATTTTCTCCAAATGCGGTGATAATGTTGTGCAGTCACCTCCTTCCTGGCTTTTACCAGGGTAGGGATGACCTCTTCCGGAATGCCTTTTTCCCTTAGAATTCGGCGTTCAACCGCCATGCCGTCAACGCAGCCGCGGTAAGTCTTGGAATAGACACGGTCCCTGCTGAAGCAGGTCCCGTCTTAGAGGTAGAGGCCACGGATCTTCCGTGAGCATCTCCTGAAGTTCCGGGTACCAAGTTCTTCTTGGCCAATCCGGAGCCACGAGTATCGTTCTTACTCCCCTTTGCCATATAATTCTCAGTACTTTTGGTATGAGAGGCAGAGGAGGAAACACATACACTGACTGGAACACCCACGGTGTTACCAGAGCGTCCACAGCTATTGCCTGAGGGTCTCTTGACCTGGCGCAATACCTGTCCAGTTTTTTGTTGAGGCGGGACGCCATCATATCCACCTTTGGTTTTTCCCAACGGTTCACAATCATGTGGAAGACTTCTGGATGAAGTCCCCACTCTCCCGGGTGTAGATCGTGTCTGCTGAGGAAGTCCGCTTCCCAGTTGTCCACTCCCGGAATGAACACTGCTGACAGTGCTATCACATGATCTTCCGCCCAGCGAAGAATCCTTGCAGCTTCTGCCATTGCCCTCCTGCTTCTTGTGCCGCCCTGTCTGTTTACGTGGGCGACTGCCGTGATGTTGTCCGACTGGATCAACACCGGCTGACCCTGAAGCAGGGGTTTTGCCAGGCTTAGAGCATTGTAAATCGCTCTTAGCTCCAGTATATTTATGTGAAGAGACATCTCCAGGCTTGACCACACTCCCTGGAAGTTTCTTCCCTGTGTGACCGCTCCCCAGCCTCTCAGACTGGCATCCTTGGTCACCAGGACCCAGTCCTGTATGCCGAATCTGCGGCCCTCTAACAGATGAGCACTCTGCAACCACCACAGAAGAGACACCCTTGTCCGTGGAGACAAAGTTATCCGCTGATGCATCTGCAGATGCGATCCGGACCATTTGTCCAGCAGATCCCACTGAAAAGTTCGTGCGTGGAATCTGCCCAGGGCCGGTGTAAGGTTTCTTGACGCCCTAGGCAAAACTTCAGCCTGCTGCGCCCCCTCCCCCCAAGGGGTGGGATGTAGGGGGAGGTGTTGTGACCAGCAGTCACATAACTACATCCCGTGCCTGCTGTTTCTCCAATACCTTGTGTGCATATATATTTCCGAACGATGTCTCATTCAGAGCAGACACGGCACTCCAGGTCTTTCATATAAGCAGATTTAATAGCCACAACAGCAAAGCATGTATACATATCCAGGGTTGCAAGTTCAGGAGTGTATTTCATGTGTAGCATAAAGCAGCAGTAACATCAGCACAAGCATAACAATGCAGCATTTCAGGCCACAGTGGGAGCCTTCATCAGGCTTTGCAAGTGCTCAGATAAGACCAACATGAACATAACACACAACATGAATCTCACATAAATAGACCCCACAAAAAAACATATATATTAAACATCCATGTTTAATCTATGTTTTTTCGTGGGGTCTATTATCTCATAATGTTTTTATGTTTTATCACAGTGTCCCCCTGTCCGGTCGCCAGCCTCGTGGCGACGTAGGAGCGTCATGTGCGGCTGGGTTGCTATGGTTACCGTCGCTTTTTGATGATGATGCAGGATCAAGCTGTTGGGGGAAGGCTCGGAAAGGAGTAGTGGGCTATAGAGGAAAGGGAATTGCGCCAGCCACAGCAGGGGCAGACACAGAGGGGACTGTTACTCTAGTGTATATACATAAATATATATTTATATAACCACATACACTCATAATATATGTACATATGCAGCTACCTACATTATATATATATATATATATATATATATATATATATATATATTATATATACACATATGTCCATGTCCGTGCGTACTGACGAAGCGGCACTCCATCGGTCTCCATCATGGGCATTGAGCATTAAATATATACATATGTGTGTATATATATATATATATATATATATATATATATATATGCTAAGATTTGGCAAAAAATGACAAGCTGGGCAGCATTATGTTACTATATATATATATATATATATATATATATAGTCATATATATAGTCATATATATAGTCATATATATATAGTCATATATGTAAGCGTAACAAAGTATAATTATTCACATGCCCAGTCAGCAGCAGTACATACCTTTCACGGAAGCACTGCTGGACGCTGATACCCCTTGACAGCTGCAGCCTGGGTAGCTCGGTCACAGTAATCAAGGCCTCCTTCACGGAGCTGAGGCTGAGATGGCTGCTGCAGTTGTAGTACATGTGGTGGGGCGGCGCTTGGTTTCGTGTCACATGTCGGGGTTTGATGTGACATCACGGCGCTGCCCCGCTGGATAGAGAGGTACTGTGCGGCACAGGGAGGGCTGTGAAACCTTCCGCTGCGCCTCTATTACCAAAATGCTCATGTCCGATTTTTCAACCTCGGGAAAGTGGGTAAGGGGGGTTTGCGGCTCCAGTGGGCGGGGCCTTAGGCAGCCGCTGTAACAGGAAACAAAAATATTCCTGTGTACAGCAGCGCAGCAGATCTTGTGGGCCTATGCATGTGGGGTGAGATCACGGGAGCTTGTGGTGCGGGGCGGCAATATGTGGATCGTTTCTGTGGAGAGGAGCTAGAAGCACTGTAACAATAGGTGGCAGTGCGCTGCTTATTCTATGTGCATAGAGTAATGGAGCTGCTGCCGATGGGTTATATTCACACTGACAGCGCTGCACGGATACCACGGCCGCCCATCTGTTATCAGCCACCAGCGCTGTCAGTGTGAATATAACCCATCGGCAGCGGCTCCATTACTCTATGCACATAGATTAAGCAGCGCACTGCTGCCTATTGTTACAGTGCTTCTACCAACTGTCTTCTGCTCCGCTCCGCGGTAACGCTCCACATATTGCAAGGGACAAGAATGGAAGCATTAATCGGCAGTGTGACCGCCCTCTAGTGGCCGCCGCCCATAGGCAGCTGCCTAAAGCTGCCTAGTGGTGGCGCCGGCCCTGAATCTGCCGAATGGAATCGCTTCGTAAGAAGCCACCATTTTTCCCAGGACTCTTGTGCATTGATGCACAGACACTTTTCCTGGTTTTAGGAGGTTCCTGACAAGTTCGGATAACTCCCTGGCTTTCTCCTCCGGAAGAAACACTTTTTTCTGAACCGTGTCCAGAATCATTCCCAGGAACAGCAGACGTGTCGCCGGGGTCAATTGAGATTTTGGAAAATTCAGAATCCACCCGTGCTGTTGCAGCACTACTTGGGTTAGTGCTACTACGTCCCCCAGCTGTTCTCTGGACCTTGCCCTTATCAGGAGATCGTCCAAGTAAGGGATAATTAATACGCCTTTTCTTCGCAGAAGAAACATCATTTCGGCCATTACCTTGGTAAAGACCCGAGGTGCCGTGGACAATCCAAACGGCAGCGTCTGAAACTGATAATGACAGTTTTGCACCACGAACCTGAGGTACCCTTGATGTGAAGGGCAAATTGGGACATGCAGGTAAGCATCCTTGATGTCCAGGGACACCATAAAGTCCCCTTCTTCCAGATTCGCTATCACTGCTCTGAGTGACTCCATCTTGAACTTGAATTTTTGTATGTACAGGTTCAAAGATTTCAGATTTAGAATAGGTCTTACCGAGCCGTCCGGCTTCGGTACCACAAATAGTGTGGAATAATACCCCTTTCCCTGTTGTAGTAGGGGTACCTTGACTATCACCTGCTGAGAATACAGCTTGTGAATGGCTTCCAATACCGTCGCCCTGTCTGAGGGAGACGTTGGCAGAGCAGACTTTAGGAACCGGCGAGGGGGAGACTTCTCGAATTCCAAACTGTAACCCTGAGATACTACCTGCAGGATCCAGGGGTCCACCTGTGAGTGAGCCCACTGTGCGCTGAAATTCTTGAGTCGACCCCCCACCGCCCCTGAGTCCGCTTGTAAAGCCCCAACGTCATGCTGAGGGCTTTGCAGAAGCCGGGGAGGGCTTCTGCTCCTGGGAGGGAGCTGCTTGGTGCACTCTCTTACCCTTTCCTTTGCCTCGGGGTAGATATGACTGTCCTTTTGCCCGCTTGTTCTTATAGGAACGAAAGGACTGCGGCTGAAAAGACGGTGTCTTTTTCTGTTGGGAGGGGACCTGAGGTAAAAAAGGTGGATTTCCCGGCTGTTGCCGTGGCCACCAAATCCGATAGACCGACCCCAAATAATTCCTCCCCTTTATACGGCAATACTTCCATATGCCGTTTGGAATCCGCATCACCTGACCACTGTCGCGTCCATAAACTTCTTCTGGCAGATATGGACATCGCACTTACTCTCGATGCCAGAGTGCAAATATCCCTCTGAGCATCTCGCATATAAAGAAAAGCATCCTTTAATTGCTCTATAGTCAATAAAATACTGTCCCTATCCAGGGTATCAATATTTTCAGTCAGGGAATCCGACCAAACCACCCCAGCACTGCACATCCATGCATTGGCGATGGCTGGTCGCATTATAACACCAGTATGAGTGTATATACTTTTCAGGGTAGTTTCCAGCCTCCTATCAGCTGGATCCTTGAGGGCGGCTGTTTCAGGAGACGGTAACGCCACTTGTTTTGATAAGCGTGTGAGTGCCTTATCCACCCTAGGGGGTGTTTCCCAGCGCGCCCTAACCTCTGGCGGGAAAGGATATAATGCCAATAACTTCTTTGAAATTAGCAGTTTTCTATCGGGGTTAACCCACGCTTCATCACACACTTCATTCAATTCCTCTGATTCAGGAAAAACTACAGGTAGTTTTTTCAGACCCCACATAATACCCCTTTTTGTGGTACTTGCAGTATCAGAGATATGCAAAGCCTCCTTCATTGCCGTGATCATATAACGTGTGGCCCTACTGGAAAATACGTTTGTTTCTTCACCGTCGACACTAGATTCGGTGTCCGTGTCTGGGTCTGTGTCGACCGACTGAGGTAAAGGGCGTTTTACAGCCCCTGACGGTGTCTGAGACGCCTGGACAGGTACTAACTGGTTTGCCGGCCGTCTCATGTCGTCAACTGATTTTTGTAACGTGCTGACATTATCACGTAATTCCATAAACAAAGCCATCCATTCCGGTGTCGACTCCCTAGGGGGTGACATCACCATTACCGGCAATTGCTCCGCCTCCACACCAACATCGTCCTCATACATGTCGACACACACGTACCGACACACAGCAGACACACAGGGAATGCTCTTATCGAAGACAGGACCCCACTAGCCCTTTGGGGAGACAGAGGGAGAGTTTGCCAGCACACACCCAAGCGCTATAAATATATAGGAACAACCCTACAGAAGTGTTGTTTCCTTTATAGCAGCTTAATATATCAATATCGCCAAAAAAGTGCCCCCCCTCTGTTTTTTTACCCTGTTTCTGTAGTGCAGTGCAGGGGAGAGTCCTGGGAGCCTTCCTCGCAGCGGAGCTGTGCAGGAAAATGGCGCTGTGTGCTGAGGAGATAGGCCCCGCCCCCTATTTCGGCGGGCTCTTCTCCCGGTGTTTGTGAGACCTGGCAGGGGTTAAATACATCCATATAGCCCCAGGGGCTATATGTGATGTATTTTTAGCCAGAACAAGGTATTATCATTGCTGCCCAGGGCGCCCCCCCCCCAGCGCCCTGCACCCTCAGTGACCGCTGGTGTGAAGTGTGCTGACAACAATGGCGCACAGCTGCAGTGCTGTGCGCTACCTCATGAGGACTGAAAAGTCTTCTGCCGCCGGTTTCTGGACCTCTTCACTTTTCGGCATCTGCAAGGGGGTCGGCGGCGCGGCTCCGGGACCGGACTCCATGGCTGGGCCTGTGTTCGATCCCTCTGGAGCTAATGGTGTCCAGTAGCCTAAGAAGCCAATCCATCCTGCACGCAGGTGAGTTCACTTCTTCTCCCCTAAGTCCCTCGTTGCAGTGAGCCTGTTGCCAGCAGGACTCACTGAAAATAAAAAACCTAATAACTTTTTCTAAGCAGCTCTTTAGGAGAGCCACCTAGATTGCACCCTGCTCGGACGGGCACAAAAACCTAACTGAGGCTTGGAGGAGGGTCATAGGGGGAGGAGCCAGTGCACACCACCTAGTCCTAAAGCTTTTATTTTTGTGCCCTGTCTCCTGCGGAGCCGCTAATCCCCATGGTCCTGACGGAGTCCCAGCATCCACTAGGACGTCAGAGAAAATTAGATACCATAATGAGATATCATGGTGATGGGACCTAAATGTAAGCACAGAATGCATTTATGTTACATATACACCTTATACACACAGCCTGAAAGTAATTTTAGCCAATATTTTTTATAACTTTGTGCATTAAACAAAATGTGTCTACATTCACACAATTCATTTATGTTTCATATACACCTTATATACACAGCCTGAAGGTCATTTAATACAATATTATTAATAACTTTGTGTATTAAACAAAGTTTGTGTACATTGAGCCATCAAAAAACAAAGGTTTCACTATCTCACTCTCACTCAAAAAAGTCCGTATTTCGGAATATTCCGTATTTCGGAATATTTGGATATGGGATACTCAACCTGTATATGTAATTTTAATTTTATTTTTACGGTAATAAATAGTTTTATTATATTTATCATTGGCAATCTTACTTAATTGACACCGTTGGTCGCTATACATCCCTCATCCCCCCATTCCATTGCACTTTTCTCAGGGAATTACCACCCCTGTTTATATTGAGGGACCCAGCTGACGCCCCATCAGTACCACAGGGGAGTGTCACATTGTATTGACATCTATACACACAAACATATCTGAATTATATCACATGTGGTGCAGTATTAATCCTTGTTTCTCTCTCTCTCTATATATATATATATATATATATATACATACACACACACACACACACACACACACATATATATATATATATATATATATATATATATATTGAGTTTTAAATATATATCCTTGACCTAATTCATAGTTAAAACCCAGACAATTTCTGAGCATTTTTTTGGGGGGAGGGGGGGGGAATCGCCAGTTGAATGGTTAGTCTTTCACCTTTTTAGTATAATTATAAAACTGCATTATTGCATATTCCTCTCTCAGGTCACTGCCCCAGGTGTTGCTGCAAGAGCAACTGTTGTTCCTGGGTTCCGCTGTTACTCAGACCGCCCCTTTCAAAATATTTGGAAATGGGAGGACTGCAGTTTGTGATTGGCCCTCCCGATCAGAATTCCTATCAGCTGCTATTTAAAGTTGTGACTGAAGTGGATTTGTTTAGTGGAGCCCAAGGAAAAATAGCAAGTGGCAAAGCCTGAGACTCTAGCTGGGAGGAAATGATTATTATTAATAAAATCTTTTACATGGATTGTAGTGCAGCATTAAATTCCCAGGTATCAGGATGATAGGTCAACATGAATTTGACGGACACAGTCAAAAGGTCAACAGGTACAAAAGATTGATACACATATGGTCATCACATAAGCTTGTTATGGGTTTTCCACATATTTTTCAACTGTTGCTTGATTTAAAGTATCATCCACGTGAATTCGTATTGTGGTGAACAAAGCGAGCCCGCCAGTGTATAAGCAAGCCCGCCAGTGTATAAGCGAGCCCGCCAGTGTATAAGCGAGCCCGCCAGTGTATAAGCGAGCCCGCCAGTGTATAAGCGAGCCCGCCAGGGTATAGGTTTTCACTAATTGTGGTCACATAATTTATGTTAAAATATAGAAAATTACACCCCAAAAAAAGTAAAAATCTTGTGTCAACCTTTTTGTGTCGACCATTTCCATGTTGATCTTTCGACCCTGACGATCTTTTGTATCTGACAACTTTTTCTACTGTCTGCCTTTTCCATGTTGAGCTTTTGACCCTGTCGACCATAAGGAGTCAGCCCAGTGACTATCTAATTACTTTAGATCTTCTAAACCACACCCAAATTCCCATCCCTTGTGCATTCATTTACTTTAGTAGCGAAACATTTCCTAAGATTTCTCTCTTGCTTCAGAGACAGCCAATGTTTTACAAAAATGTTAAGCAGAGATTTCAGCTATATGCAAGCCCTGAGAATTTGACATAAGAAACAATGGGGTAATACAGGAGGAAAGTCCACCAAAGTATTTATTATTATTAGCTTCTATTTGTATGGCGCCACAAGGGATCTGCAGCGCCCAATTACAGAGTACATAAAAATAAAACAGGAAACTAGTGACTTACAGTTGAAGACAATATAAGGCAAGTACAGGGTTTATGAAGATAGCTACAGCAGCAGACGACACAGACATACGTATCAGGGTGGCAGAAAACCACGGGATTTGGTGCCGTCGAAGATGGTTTAAGTAAGAGAAGGATAAGCACATTAGGGTTGAGGGTCCGGCTCGTAAGAACTTACATTCTAAAGGGGAGGTCGCAATGTTTCAATGTTTGGGGGACAAAACAACATTTTAAAAATAATTATGTATACTGGCTGCGGGCTGCATGGTTTCAGCATGACAGGGAATCAAGGTTTCCCATTCAAAGTAATGTCACATTAAAAAATATGTAATCAGTCTACAACTTTGATCTCATGCACAGAAAACATGGCACCAGCGTCGCTTGGATATTAGAATGATACTGGGAGGGGATCTGAAAATAAAAAGATGATAAACGGCTGTAAACAATATCCTGAGACAATCATAATAATGCAGCCAACCCAAAGTTGACGACATTCTGACTGCCCATTACGGGAGTAGGCTGACAGGTCAGCATAGTACGTAGCAGTGCGGGGGGAAGGGTGAGTCATAGGAAGTGGGACACGACGATTAGCGGCATTGCACAGCGGCGGGCAGGGGTAACTGGTGAGGGCAGCGAGATTCTGGGACACATGCCCACCTTTACAGGGTTCTGGAGATTCACCTGATTTTCAGGAGCCTCCCAGCCATAACCAAGTAAGAGCCTTTCCATTAATTTGGAATCACTATTGGCTGCATTCTCATGAATATTGAGCATTCCAACAAAATGGCTGCCTCCACTATATGCAGTAGACAGGTCTATTTTTAATATTACCTTGGGGTATTAGGGGACAATCAGATCAATCAAAAGGAGTTCACTGACGAAACTGGGCCCATCATAAATGTCATCCCTTTACAATGGCTAGCCCAAATATTTTCGTAAAGATATATAAAAATGATAATGACGTAACAGACATTTTCATTCATATTCCCCACCAAACTGAAATGCCTACTAAATCTGCTCAGAATTCATTGCACATGACGGGGATAATTTATCTCAGCAATGTGTGAAGACCTAAGTACATACAGTAGCTGAATATACGTCATTTAAAAAATAAAAAAAATAAATGGTAAATCTGCAGCCATACAACACCAGTGTAGGAAGTGGAGGACTGCCCAGAGTGTCCCTTGGATGTTCTGGGCAGCTCTGCAGCAGCGTTACTGGCTGCAGGCTGTATTGTTTCAGCATGGCAGGGAACCAAGGTTTCCCATTCAAAGTAATGTGACAGTAAAAAATATGTAATCAGTCTACAACTGCGTCCCATACGCAGAAAACATGGCACCAGCGTCTCTTGGATCTGCAAGGCCGCTGGTGGGTGTCTCAATACGTTTCCAGTTGGCAGCATTAGTATATTTTCACACATCCACTGCGTACAAATTTGTAGCTGCCAGTGCATTAGCTTACTATACATATCTCAATCAGGCATATACAGCTGATGTGACTTCCCAAATAGCTCCAGTTTTGACTCTGTCCAGAGGACATTCTCCAGTAGTACTATTGCTTATCAATAGGGATTTTAGCAAACTAGTCGTCTTTTTTATGCCATTTTATTTTGTCCCCAAATCAGAGTCCTCTTGGGTCTTCTTCTATAAAACCCACTGTCACTCAAAAAGCTTTGAATTGTGCAATCAGGCACCAACGTACCTTGACCTTGGAGTTCAGCTTGTATCTCTTTGGAAGTTTAATTTGGCTTTTTCTACAATTCTCACTATCCTTCTGTTTAATCTGAAGTTGATTTTCTGGTCACATCCAGGGAGGCTGGCTACAGTCCTATGGACTTTAAATTTCTCAATAATATCCTCAACTGTAGTCACATTAACATCAAGCTACTTAAACATGGTCTTATAGCCTTTACCTTTAACATGATTGACTAAAATTTTCTTTCTGATCTCCTCAGACAACTCTCTCCTTTGCTATATCTGGTCCATGTTCAATGTGATGCACACGATGATACCAAACAAGAGTGACTACTTAATTTAAATAGGCTGAATGACTGATTAGAAGATTGAACACTGAACACTGTTTGATACTAATTCAAGAAAACAATCAGTTCGAAATGTCACTAAAATCCTATTATTTTATTTATTATATTTTCTAATGGGTAGCAACAAATCTGTCCAGGGCACTTTAGAATAGCTTTGGAAAATAAGCAATCATTTAAATCTTTTCATGCTTTTTTTGCTTTCTTCTATGACATATGTGGATTTGCTCTAGGCTAAGGCTGATGCAACCAATAGCAGGAGTATGAAGTGTAATGTCAGACAGTAATCCCCAGGAGGTATGGACTGGGCTGCAACTGTCACATAGGTCTCTGCCCACTGAGTTTGTTCCAAGTATGGCAGAGAGTGGTCAGATAGCAGGATTTGGTACTTCGGGTCTAATTCAAGGTTGATTGCAAAATAAAATTTTCCTCTAATGGGCAAAACCATGTGCACTGCAGATGGAGCAGATATAACATGTGCAGATGTATGTATATAACATGTGCAGTGTATGATTAGGTCCACAGTAGATAGTGCGCATAGATTTTTATGGGGCACAATATTGCCACATGTATCAGAGATGAGCGGATTCGGTTTTACTCGGATTTACTCGGTTCTCAAAACGGCATCTTATTGGCTCACGGATGTCACGTGTTTTGGATAGCCAATCAGATGCCGTTTTGAGAACCGAGTAAATCCGAGTAAAACCGAATCCGCTCATCTCTAGTATCAATCTCCTGAAAGTGTAGCTTTCAAGAGCTTGGTCCCAAAAGCTAATGCCATCGGTAGATCTGTGGATAGTGCTAGCCACTGTAGCCTACTGGTTACTGTCGGAGATCCATCATGTGATCTGATCCCAAAATATGGTATTATTCAAGTTGCATCTTGTATTAATGTCCATCTAATGTCATTTGTAAAACTATAAACTGAGTCAGGAGAAATCTGGATTGTAAAAGGGGTATCTTGTCATAGAATCTCTTCCTGACCAAGTTCATAAAACTGCTCATTGCTAAATCACAGGTATAAGTCTGACTGGGAAAATCCTAGGTTATGAGCACACAAAAGGACCTTCAGATACTTAGGCACAAACAATCAATTCTTGCTTTGAAAAGGATAAAAATCCACACAGGGTGGGTGTCAAAAGAGCTGGACTGAGGGATAAAATCTGAGGAGAATTTGCTCAGTGTGTGCATTACCTAAGGAGAGTCCTGAGTGAAAGGTTATGTATCAACCGCTTCTAACGCGACTCCTTCACGACAACAGTTTTCAACTTACATGATGTTAGGACTCTGGGTTTGTTTTTATCTTTTTTAATTTGTCTCAGAAATTGTCTGAAATCTGTGTGTACTTTTAAAATATTCATACACTGGGGGTCATTCCGAGTTGTTCGCTCGTTATTTTTTTTCCGCAACGGAGCGATTAGTCGCTAATGCGCATGCGCAATGTCCGCAGGTCGACTGCGCCAAGTAAATTTGCTATGTAGTTAGGTATTTTACTCACGGCATTACGAGGTTTTTTCTTCGTTCTGGTGATTGTAATGTGATTGACAGGAAGTGGGTGTTTCTGGGCGGAAACTGGCCGTTTTATGGGTGTGTGTGAAAAAACGCTGCCGTTTCTGGGAAAAACGCGGGAGTGGCTGGAGAAACGGAGGAGTGTCTGGGCGAACGCTGGGTGTGTTTGTGACGTCAAACCAGGAACGAAACAGACTGAACTGATCGCAGATGCCGAGTAAGTGTGGAGCTACTCAGAAACTGCTAAGAAGTGTCTATTCGCAATTCTGCTAATCTTTCGTTCGCAATTTTGATAAGCTAAGATTCACTCCCAGTAGGCGGCGGCTTAGCGTGTGCAAAGCTGCTAAAAGCAGCTTGCGAGCGAACAACTCGGAATGACCCCCATTGTTAGTAATCATTTTTTTGTAACTGTAAGCTCTGAAGTAATTCTTGAAATTGAAACCTAATTTCTAGTTCTGATTTTCCAGGTTCTTAGACCTATGACCTTGAGAGGCACATACTGCTGATTTCTAAAGCATATATACAGTGAGCTGAACCGAAAGACCGCTGTGGGAGGAGTCACTTCCCATAACTCCTTTGGTGGTGGCAGACCAATATGTTTTATTGTTAGGATAATTTGCAAATGCACGTCACGGCCACCTGACTTGAAAGGAGTTCTGAGTGCAAACGTGATCGTTATCAGTTGCAATACAGCAAAGGGCCTGGAAGGGGATCCATCAGATCCTTCACCGATAGTAGCCATTAAATCCTTATTATCAATCAGATCCTTCTCCTGATAGTAGCCAATAACGCATGTAGCTCCTGATAGCACCACATGCACATTACATCAACTGGGTCATAAACATCACCATGATAGCAGCTGGTTATGCCGACACTATCCCAGCAAGGTCTGAGGCAGAATTCCAGCAGGCCTTACTGCACGTAAGAAGGCTAAGTTGTACGTTAAGGCAGGCAGAGATCCGCATAGGCTCGAAGCCACATAAGCACCCGGAATTTTTGTGACATTTGTTGAGGATAGGCAGGGCTAGCCTTAGTGATGGGCAGTTGTGGTCAGGTGATCTATGGGTGCCTATTAGGAATAAGTAGGAGGAGTATACGTAGGGGTATATAGTCCTGGGATTAGGCAGCCATCTTCCTCTTGCCAGTTTTTCTTTGGATGTGGTAAGGTGTATACTGTACAGCATTTTTCAATTTTGCCTCCTTCTCACCCTCTACATTTTTAAACTGTGCCAGCTTTGTTTATTAAGTCTACCACCTCTGCACTATGCCCCGTCCTAGGAGATCTGCGCCCCCTCCCCGCCGGCTTGCTGAGGCCGCCCGTCTGCTCACAGCGGCTGGCTACCGCCGGCCGCGTGTGCGCGTGGTCCCCCCCCCCAGCTTCGCCGCCCGCTGGAGACCGTGTGCTGCTCTCCCCGGGCGGCGGATGTTCACCTGCGACGGCCGCTCTCGGAGCCGGCGCGGCGGTAGAGCCGCGCGCGCCGGGGCTCCGGCCTCCCTGGGCGGTCGGGTCTCACTCTCCACGGCCGCAGTGAGCGGGTCCGGTGACCCGTCGAGCGGGTCCCGCAACGCCGCACAAGGGCGTGTGCTGCCGGGGCTCTCACCAGCCAGCTCCCCTGCGGGTGCCTGGCTGGTGCATGACATAGTGTCTCTGCCAGCAGTTTTAGGCGCAGCTCGGGGGGCGGGGCCTACGTTCCCACAGGCATATGGGGGTAGGGTGGATACCCTTTTTCCCCCCGCTGTTCCCATGGGTTCCACTGCTGCGGGGGGCGTGGGGGGCGTCGGGTGTGGGCGTGCAGGCATCTGGGATTCACCCGGGGGCGCTCCCGGTATCCCAGATCCTGCTGCCGCCGGTTAGTGGCCTGTGGCCCAGTGAGGCGACGCCATCTGCTGGCCAGCTCATAGTACAACAGATGGGGTCAGGGCACAGTTCCATGGCCGCTTCATTTGCGTCCCGGGGCAGCGCATATCAGGCTGCGCCCGCGGGTTTCCTACCGGCTGCTTCGGTGTCGGTGGCCTGGTCGGGGGCGCTGCAATTCCCGGTCATGACTTCCGGTGCGACACCTGATTTCCGAGGGGGTCGGGCCCCTTTTTCTCCCCTTATTTGCCGGCTGCGTTTTCGCACTCGCAGGGCTCGGTGACATCGAGCACCGAGTTGTCCGGGGTTTGCTCCGTGGGGGGGTTCTTACGCCGGCGGTTTTACCCCCGGGGCTCTCTCACAGACACCTTACTGGTCGGCGCCGTTTTCTCAGGCTCCGTCCAATTGGCACGCTGGTTTTACCGCCCCGGCCACATGGCCTCCAGCTTTTGGCGCAGCCGTTGAATCGGCGGGCGCTGCGGCCTTGGGCATGCCTGTCCCTTGTTCCCAGCCCCCCCTTTCTGTTTCCCCCCCTCCGTTGCCGCCGGTTCCCCCCCCAGCGGCTGCTGTTTTTGTACCCCCCCCCTCCCCCCCCTTCTGTTTCCCCATCAGGTGCCGGGGTGTCGAGGGGGGTCTCTCCCTCGGGCGGATCGTCTGGAGCCATGGCAGCAGCAACGTCCAGTGAAGCACAGACGGGAGTGGTGAAGCAGACTGAGCATGTGGGAACGGGCGCAGCTGGGGGATCTCGGGTCCCTGAAGAGGTGCCGTCCGGCCCCGCCGCCGCGGCCGAAGAAGTGGGCGGTCCTTCTGGAACGGGTGAGAAAGTTAATTCTTCTTCTGATAGTTCTTCTTCCAGCTCTTCTTCGGATACTAGGTCTTCCGGGTCCCCCAGGCGCCCGCGTAAATTAGCCAGGCTCATTGCGCATCGCTTACACAAAAGAGATAGGAAGGCTAAGGGCCCGGGTTCGGCGGTCACGCAGGACCCTCCGCGTTTTACGGAAATGGTGCACTGCGCAAACACTGCGGTCACCAGGGGTTTGCGTAAACGGATGAGGGAGAAGATTAGGAAGGGTAAATATGTCGACATGTTCACCCTTACGGATGACATGCGGAAGGCGTTCGATAAGGCCAAGAAGGTCGGGGGCATTGGTGAGAATGCATTTCGCAATTTTTATCAGTGGCTCCGAGGGTTTTTAGTGTTCACAGCGTGCTACGCCGAGACGAGGCCGACGGAGTATCATAACACGGTCAAGTATTTGTTCTTGGTGCACGAAATGTATTTGACCTCCAAGGGTTACGCGTGGCGGGACTACGATGAGAAATTCCGTCGTAACCAAGACGGTAACCCGACACTACCCTTGGGGTTCAAAGATGTTGAAGTCTGGTTGGAGGTCACTCAACATAATAAGCCCCTTTATGAGGCCCAAGGCGGCAAGCCGGGTTTGGGTGTCCGGCCGAGCCCGCCTCTGGGGAATAAAGGGAAATGCTTTGCTTTCAACGAGGGCAAGTGTTCCCGGGGTTCTAACTGCCGTTTTCGCCACTCCTGCAAGGTGTGCGGCGAGGGGCACCCGGCCAAGGATTGCCCGTCCCCTTCCGGGTCCCGGCCCTCTGACGCTGCCGAGGTGCCTGGAAGTGGAAAGTAAGGCATTTTCCCCCATTAACGTCCCTGAATTGACTAAATGGTTGGGTGCTTACCCCGACGTCCCTTCAGGGTTGTTTTTGTTGGACGGTTTCCGTAACGGTTTCAGGCTCCCCATCCCGGATTCGGTCCTCGTGGTTTCCAGGCGCAATTTGAAATCCGCGCGCGATTTCCCCTCAGTTGTCTCCCATAAGGTGCAGGCTGAAATCAACTTGGGGCGCATGTGCGGCCCTTTCCCGTCCCCTCCAATGCCCCGGCTGTGCATCTCTCCGTTGGGGATGGTTCCCAAGAAGGCCCAGGGTCAATTCCGCCTCATTCAACATTTGTCACACCCTCGTGGCGGCTCGGTCAACGACGCCATCCCGGAGGAAGCTTGCAGGGTGCGTTATCAATCCTTTGATGAGGCCCTGCGGTTAGTCCAAAGGGCGGGTCCCGGCGCCCTCATGGCCAAGCTGGACATCGAGTCCGCTTTCCGCCTTCTGCCCATCCACCCCGATTCCCTTCGTTTCCTTGGTTTCAGGTTAGGGGGTGGGTTTTACGTCGACAGGTGCTTACCTATGGGGTGTTCCATTTCTTGTGCCTACTTTGAGAAATTCAGTTCGTTTTTACATTGGTGCGTGGTGTCAGCCTCCGGCCACCCGGGGGTTGCCCACTACCTAGACGATTTTCTCTTTGTGGGTCCAAGGGATGGGTCGGTTTGTGGGGACGTGCTGGGTTAAGCCCAGAGGTTGTTCGGTCGTCTAGGCGTGCCCGTGGCCTCGGATAAGACCGAGGGGCCCACGGTGTGTATCAGTTATTTGGGCATTGAAATCGATTCGGGGGCCGGTTGCTGCCGGCTTCCGGCCGATAAGGTGCACAAATTGCTGGGTCTCATAGAGCAATGCCTCCTCAGTCGTAGGGTCAGATTACAACGGGTGCAGTCGTTACTTGGGTCTTTTAATTTTGCGTGCAGGATCATACCCATGGGTCGCGTTTTCTGCCGTAAACTTGAGAGATCCATGTCGGGGGTTCGGAAACCTCACCATACGGTTTACATTTCACGCGAGATTAGGGAAGATTTGAGAATCTGGTCCACTTTTTTGGTTTCTTTTAACCGGGAGGTGTTATGGCCAGCTGAGCGTTGTTCCAACGCCGCGTTGCAACTTTTTACCGATGCCGCCGGGGGTTCGGGCTTTGGGGCTTTTTTCAGGACAGAGTGGTGCGCCGCGCCTTGGCCTTCAGCATGGGTTGCCCGAGGTTTTACAAAGAACTTGCTGCTTTTGGAATTGTTCCCCTTGATAGTGGCCATCGAATTGTGGGCACTCAGCTTGTCGGATCGGAGTATTGTGTTCCGCTGCGACAATCTGGGCGTCGTGCACGCTGTTAATAACCAGCGCTCGTCCTCTCCGGAGGCGCTGCGCTTGTTGCGTTATTTAGTGCTCAAGTGCTTGAGGCATAATATTCATTTCACGGCTGCGCATGTCCCGGGGGTTGACAATAGAATTGCTGACGCACTGTCGCGTTTTGAGTTCGGTAAGTTTAGGGAGCTGGTTCCTGATGCTGCTGTTGGGGGTCTGTCGGTTCCGCCCTTCCTGTGGAAACTCGTTGACTAAGGCGGTAGGCTTGCCTCATTGACGGTATGTGGCCTGGGGGGGCGATGGGTGTGAACAACGCCCCCGGTGAGTGGGCCTTGCCTATGCGGGCAAGATACCGTCTTGGGTATGGAAGCCCGGTCTCAGTTGGCTAGGCTTGCGTCCTGGTTTCTGGAATGTTGATACGCGTGTTATTTTATGGCGCCTGTTGCGCGAACCCGGAAACGTGTTTTACCCGTCGGTTCTTGAACGGCTAGCGTTCAGAAATGGAGGGTGTGAAGTGAATTTTTAAATTTTCCTCCGAGGGGACCAAATTACAATTGGCATCACTCATGGTTCACGGGAGGTTTTTTGAGTTTTCTCCTTCACTCGGGATCTTTATCTGCATGTTTCGTTATGTTTTTCTGTAATTTGTATAGTTTGCTGACGGTAGGAATTTTCTTTTGCAGCTATTTTGGACGTCTCGGATCAGATTTGGCTTATTGGCCATTCTTTCATTTTTTGGGCGGAGAGGCATCCTATGGCAGGGTGAACAGGCAAATTTTTTGGGGACAAGGTAGTTAGATGGTTGGGCGTTAGAGGTTTGCGTTGGAGGGGTTTGCTTCGCTTGCTGTTTCGCCATGAGCGAAGGTGGGGGCGTCCCGGCTGGATTGTCATTCACCTCGGGGGGAATGATATGGGTCGAGTCAAAGGCATCGACCTCATCCTGAGTATCAAGGCGGACTTAGTGGCGTTGCGGGCATCCTGGCCCCGAGTGACAATTGTATGGTCTGACATGGTGCCCCGTTTTCACTGGCGGGGTGCTGTTCGTTTTTCTGCAATTGAGAAAGTGAGGAAGAAAGTTAATTCTGCGGTGTCAGTATATGTGCAGGCGATAGGGGGTTTAGTAGTTAGGCACCCGCTCTTGGTTCTGCGCAATGTACAGTTTTATAGGGAGGACGGTGTTCACCTTTCCCCTGCGGGTATTGGTGTGTTTTTGGAGAGTATCTTCAGAGTAGTGTCGGGTTGAGTCCTTTCTTTTGGTTTTGGTGGGATGGCGGTCTGCGTTTTTTGTTAAAAATCCTTGTTGTGGCGGAAAGTCGCTACCAGCCAGCGGTCAAAGTTACATAAGTGGTCACTGTGGGGCACCCCCCTTTGGATTGAACAGCGAGTGTGTCCTCCCCTTGCGGGTGGACTACGGATGTTCCAGTGCGGGTTCGTCCACGGCTCTGCTAAAGTAAGGGGGGTGAGTCCTGCACAGTGCGGGATATGTTAAGGAGGCGGTTGTGAGTCCCCTCCTATTTTATTGGTTTATTATAGTTGACTGGTGCTGGTGAGTTGGTAGCGGCTTTTTCTCGCCATCCTCCAATATTCTTAGTTTAAACGACAGATCATCAAACAATAAATATCAGTTTGACCTTTAAATCTAGCAGTTGGTGTCTGTGTGGTTATTTCATAGTGATAAGCTAGCTAGTTATTAAATGTTAAGTGTGTCAGAATAAAGTCATGGGTGACTTATGATCACATTATAAATTAGTGCTGCTGCTATATAAGGAATACTAGTAATAATAATAATAATAATAATAATAATAATAAGATTTTACTCACCGGTAAATCTATTTCTCGTAGTCCGTAGTGGATGCTGGGACTCCGTAAGGACCATGGGGATTAGCGGCTCCGCAGGAGACTGGGCACAACTAAAGAAAGCTTTAGGACTACCTGGTGTGCACTGGCTCCTCCCACCAAGACCCTCCTCCAGACCTCAGTTAGGATACTGTGCCCGGAAGAGCTGACACAAATAGGAAGGATTTTGAATCCCGGGTAAGACTCATACCAGCCACACCGTATAACTCGTGATACTATACCCAGTTAACAGTATGAAATATAACTGAGCCTCTCAACAGATGGCTCAACAATAACCCTTTAGTTAGGCAATAACTATAAACAAGTATTGCAGACAATCCGCACTTGGGATGGGCGCCCAGCATCCACTACGGACTACGAGAAATAGATTTACCGGTGAGTAAAATCTTATTTTCTCTGACGTCCTAAGTGGATGCTGGGACTCCGTAAGGACCATGGGGATTATACCAAAGCTCCCAAACGGGCGGGAGAGTGCGGATGACTCTGCAGTACCGAATGAGCAAACTCTAGGTCCTCCTCAGCCAGGGTATCAAACTTGTAGACTGTTGCAAAAATGTTTGAACCCGACCAAGTAACAGCTCGGCCAAGGTGTAAAGCCGAGACCCCTCGGGCAGCCGCCCAAGAAGAGCCCACTTTCCTCGTGTAATGGGCTTTTACAGATTTAGGGTGCGACAGTCCAGCCGCAGCATGTGCAAGTTGAATCGTGCTACAGATCCAGCGAGCAATAGTCTGCTTAGAAGCAGGAGCACCCAGCTTGTTGGGTGCATACAGGATAAATAGCGAGTCAGTTTTCCTGACTCCAGCCGTCCTGGAAACATATACTTTTCAGGGCCCTGACTACGTCCAGTAACTTGGAATCCTCCAAGTCCCAAGTAGCCGCAGGCACCACAATAGGTTGGTTCACATGAAAAACTGATACCACCTTAGGAAGGAATTGGGAACGAGTCCTCAATTCCGTCTTATCCATATAAAATACAGATAAGGGCTTTTGTATGACAAAGCCGCCAATTCTGATACACGCCTGGCCGACGCCACGGCCCACAGCATGACCACTTTCCACGTGAGGTATTGTAGCTCCACGGATTTAAGTGGCTCAACCCAATGCGACTTCAGGAAATCCAACACCACGTTGAGATCCCACGGTGCCACTTGAGGCACAAACGGGGGCTGACTATGCAGCACTCCCTTAACAAAAGTCCGAACTTCAGGCAGTGAAGCCAGTTCTATTTTGGAAGAAAATCGATAGAGCCGAAATCTGGACCTTCATGGAACCCAATTTTAGGCCCATAGTCACCTCTGACTGTAGGAAGTGCAGAAATCGACCTAGCTGAAATTTCTCCTTTGGGGCCTTCCTGGCCTCACAGCACGCAACATATTTCCACCATATGCGGTGATAATGGTTTGCGTTCACTTCTTTCCTAGCTTTAAATAGCGTAGGGATAACTTCCTCCGGAATGCCTTTTTCCTTTAGGATCCGGTGTTCAACCGCCATGCCGTCAAACACAGCCGCGGTACGTCTTGGAACAGACAGGCCCCATGCTGCAGCAGGTCCTGTCTGAGCGGCAGAGGCCATGGGTCCTCTGAGATCATTTCTTGGAGTTCTGGTTACCAAGCTCTTCTTGGCCAACCCGGAACAATGAGTATAGTTCTTACTCCTCTCCTTCTTATTATTCTCATTACCCTGGGTAAGAGAGGCAGAGAAGGGAACACATACACCGACTGGTACACCCACGGTGTTACCAGAGCGTCCACAGCTATCGCCTGAGGGTCCCTTGACCTGGCGCAATATCTTTGTAGCTTTTTGTTGAGGCGGGACGCCATCATGTCCACCTGTGGCCTTTCCCAACAGTGTACAATCATTTAGAAAACTTCTGGATGAAGTCCCCACTCTCCCGGGTGGAGGTCATGTCTTCTGAGAAAGTCTGCTTCTCAGTTGTCCACTCCGGGAATGAACACTGCTGACAGTGCTAACACATGATTTTCCGCCCATCGGAGAATCCTTGTGGCTTCTGCCATCGCCATCCTGCTTCTTGTGCCGCCCTGTCGGTTTACACGAGCGACCGCCGTGATGTTGTCTGACTGGATCAGCACCGGCCGGTGTTGAAGCAGGGGACTAGCCTGACTTAGGGCATTGTAAATGGCCCTTAGTTCCAAAATATTTATGTGTAGGGAAGTCTCCTGACTTTTCCATAGCCTTGGAAGTTTCTTCCCTGTGTGACTGCCCCCCAGCCTCGAAGGCTGGCATCCGTGGTCACCAGGACCCAGTCCTGTATGCCGAATCTGCGGCCCCCTAGAAGATGAGCACTCTGCAGCCACCACAACAGCGACACCCTGGCCCTTGGAGACAGGGTTATCCGCCGATGCATCTGAAGATGCGACCCGGACCACTTGTCCAACAGATCCCACTGGAAAATCCTTGCATGGGACCTGGCGAATGGAATTTCTTCGTAAGAAGCTACCATCCTTCCCAGGGCTCGCGTGCATTGATGCACCGACACCTGTATACGTATTAGGAGGTCTCTGTCTAGAGACGACAACTCCTTGGACTTCTCCTCCGGGAGAAACCCTTTTTATCCTGTTCTGTGTCCAGAACCATACCCAGGAACAGTAGACGCGTCGTAGGAACCAGCTGCGACTTTGGAATATTCAGAATCCAGCCGTGCTGTTGTAGCACTTCCCGAGATAGTGCTACTCCGCCGAACAACTGCTCCCTGGACCTCGCCTTTATAAGGAGATCGTCCAAGTACGGGATAATTATTTCGGCCATTACCTTGGTAAATACCCTCGGTGCCGGGGACAGACCAACGGCAACGTCTGGAATTGGTAATGACAATCCTGTACCACAATTTTGAGGTACTCCTGGTGAAGAGGGTAAATAGGGACATGCAGGTAAGCATCCTTGATGTCCAGTGATACCATGAAATTCTCCAGGCTTGCAATAATCGCCCTGAGCGATTCCATTTTGAACTTGAACCTTCGTATATAAGTGTTCAAGGCTTTCAATTTTAGAATGGGGCTCACCGAACCGTCTGGTTTCGGTACCACAACATTTTGGAATAGTAACCCCGGCCTTGTTGAAGGAGGGGTACCTTGATTTCACCTGCTGGAAGTACAGCTTGTGAATTGCCGCCAGTACTACCTTTCTCCGAGGGCAGCAGGCAAGGCTGATGTGAGGTAACGGCGAGGGGGAGTCGCCTCGAACTCCAGCCTGTATCCCTGTGATACTATTTGCAGAACCTAGGGATCCACCTGTGGGCAAGCCCACTGGTCCCTGAAGTTCCCGAGATGCGCCCCTACCGCACCTGTCTCCACCTGTGGAGCCCCAACGTCATGCGGTGGACTCAGAGGAAGCGGGGGAAGATTTTTGATCCTGGGAACTGGCTGCTGGTGCAGCTTTTTTCTTCTTCCCTTATCTCTGTGCAGAAAGGAAGCGCCTTTGACCCGCTTGCTTTTCTGAAGCCGAAAGGACTGTACCTGAAAATACAGTGCTTTCTTAGGCTGTGAGGAAAACTGAGGTAAAAAAATTTCTTCCCAGCTGTTGCTGTGGATACGAGGTCCCAGAGACCATCCCCAAACAATTCCTCACCCTTATAAGGCAGAATCTCCATGTGCCTTTTATAGGCAGCATCACCTGTCCACTGCCGGGTTTCTAATACCCTCCTGGCAGAATGGACATTGCATTAATTCTGGATGCCAGCCGGCAAATATCCCTCTGTGCATCCTTTATATCTAAGACGACGTCTTTAATATGCTCTATGTTAGCAAACTATTATCCCTGTCTTAGAGTATTAATATTATCTGACTGGGTATCAGACCACGCTGCAGCAGCACTATTTATGCTGAGGCAATTGCAGGTCTCAGTATATAACCTGAGTGTGTATATACAGACTTCAAGATAGCCTCCTGCTTTTTATCAGCAGGCTCCTTCAAGGTGGCCGTATCCTAAGACGGCAGTGCCACCTTTTTTGACAAACGTGTGAGCGCCTTATCCACCCTAAGGGATATCTCCCAACGTGACCTATCCTCTGGCGGGAAAGGGTACGCCATCAGTAACTTTTTAGAAATTACCAGTTTCTTATCGGGGGAACCCACGCTACTTTACACACTTCATTCATTCATCTGATGGGGGAACAAAACACTGGCTGCTTTTTCTCCCCAAAAATAAAACCCCTTTTATGTGGTACTTGGGTTCATGTCAGAAATGCGTAACACATTTTTCATTGCCGAGATCATGTAACGGATGTTCCTAGTGGATTGTGTATATGTCTCAACCTCGTCGACACTGGAGTCAGACTCCGTGTCGACATCTGTGTCTGCCATCTGAGGTAACGGGCGCTTTTTTGAGCCCCTGATGGCCTTTGAGACGCCTGGGCAGGAGCGGGCTGAGAAGCCGATTGTCCCACAGCTGTTTTACGTCATCCAGCCTTCTATGTAAGGAGTTGACATTGTCGGTTAATACCTTCCACCTATCCATCCACTCTGGTGTCGGCCCCACAGGGGGCGACATCCCATTTATCGGCCTCTGCTCCACCTCCACGTAACCTTCCTCATCCCACATGTCGACACAGCCGTACCGACACACAGCACACACACAGGGAATGCTCTGACTGAGGACAGGACCCCACAAAGTCCTTTGGGGAGACAGAGAGAGAGTATGCCAGCACACACCAGAGCGCTATATAATGCAGGGATTAACACTATAACTGAGTGATTTTTCCCCCAATAGCTGCTTGTATAAACAATATTGCGCCTAAATTTAGTGCCCCCCCTCTCTTTTTAACCCTTTGAGCCTGAAAACTACAGGGGAGAGCCTGGGGAGCTGTCTTCCAGCTGCACTGTGAAGAGAAAATGGCGCCAGTGTGCTGAGGGAGATAGCTCCGCCCCTTTTTCGCTGACTTTTCTCCCGCTTTTTTATGGATTCTGGCAGGGGTATTTATCACATATATAGCCTCTGGGGCTATATATTGTGATGATTTTGCCAGGCAAGGGGTTTATATTGTGCTCAGGGCGCCCCCCCCAGCGCCCTGCACCCATCAGTGACCGGAGTGTGAGGTGTGCATGAGGATCAATGGCCGCCGATTTTCCGGAACACTTCTTGCTTCTGGCTCTGTAAGGGGGCCGGCGGCGCGGCTCCGGGACCAAACATCAATGGCCGGTTCCATGCGGTCGATCCCTCTGGAGCTAATGGTGTCCAGTAGCCTAAGAAGCCCAAGCTACCACCAGTTAGGTAGGTTCGCTTCTTCTCCCCTTAGTCCCTCGCTGCAGTGAGTCTGTTGCCAGCAGATCTCACTGTAAAATAAAAAACCTAAAATATACTTTCTTTCTAGGAGCTCAGGAGAGCCCCTAGTGTGCATCCAGCTCAGCCGGGCACAAGAATCTAACTGAGGTCTGGAGGAGGGTCTTGGTGGGAGGAGCCAGTGCACACCAGGTAGTCCTAAAACTTTCTTTAGTTGTGCCCAGTCTCCTGCGGAGCCGCTAATCCCCATGGTCCTTACGGAGTCCCAGCATCCACTTAGGACGTCAGGGAAAATAATAATAATGTTCAGTGAAACATGGACATTCTAACCCCATAGATGTCAACTAAATAGTGCCATCTAATGGCCTTTTTATATGAAAAACTGCACATTGTGTATATTTAGCTTACACATGCATAATGCAAATGTAAACAAGTACAGGTTGAGTCTCCCTTATCCAAAATGCGTGGGACCAGAGGAATTTTGGATATGGGATTTTTCCGTATTTTGGAATAATTGCATACCATAATGAGATATTATGGTGATGGGACCTAAATCTAAGCACAGAATGCATTTATGTTACATATACACCTTATACACACAGCCTGAAGGTCATTTTAGCCAATATTTTTTATAACTTTGAGTATTAAACAAAGTTTGTGTACATTGAGCCATCAAAAAACAAAGGTTTCACTATCTCAGTCTCACTTAAAAAAGTCCGTATTTCGGAATATTCCGTATTTCGGAATATTTGGATATGGGATACTCAACCTGTATAACATCTGCCCACATACTTTTGTTAACATTATATAATATTGGCCAGAAAAATTATAATATTCCTTCAATTACTGTAATTGATACGATCACAGTGGTATAAAAAGGAGATCAATATTAAGACGGATTCAAATCCAGCTTCTAACTCATGACAAGTAATGTGGCAATGACTAAGAACTTATGTAATGCTCTAGTAGGTCCTGTAATTGCAATGAGGTACCACAACTTAACACTGCATAAGTTAAAAATGTTTACACATTTCCTACATCACTATAGCAGAATAGTGTTTATTGCTCATTGTGCTATTTTTAATTAGATCTGTTTTGTTTAAAATAGAATGCCTCCTTACCTAGCTTAGTGACAACACTAGAGTCAAGCTTTCATTGGCTCACTGCACAAACCGACACAAAGAAAAGTCCAGAAAACTCTTCTTATTGTTGTCAATGATTTGTGAGATGCCATAGTGGTCTGCTGCCCCGGACAGAGGTTAAAACATAGTACAGGTACAACAAAAAACAAGGAAGACAAAATAAATGCATATGTAAAAACAAAATGTAGGGATGGGCGTTCTGGCGATTCAGCTTACAATTTAGTGAAAAAAAAAGCAGCAAGTGTGGCGCAAAGTGAAGACTTGTCTAAAACTGGGTTTTTAGGGCAGTCTAGATGGAGCAAGTGGTTCTCTTCTGTTCAAATTCTATGTTTCAAATTCTATGTATAACCTTTAGGAACTGAAACTGAGTCACATACAGGTTTCAATGCGGCCGCATCTAGTGATTTTTAGCATACCTTGGCGGCATTACTAACTGCATACGCATCATAGTGATCTTACTTCAGGGGCACATGCATCTCTGTGATGGCTATATGGGTGTAACTGGGTGGCAACTGTGTGGAAACTGGATGTACACGTGTAAAAGTACTGTGGGTGTTTCATGGGCATCTAGCCAGCGTTATTTATTATTCTTAGTCATGTGAATGCAAAGTGGACCCCAAATTCAGACAGATGTCATGCACCTAGCATGGGGTAAGTGACAATGATAATAATGAGTGCTACTCTGGGGCGGTGCGACTGACAAGATGTGTACAACTCAGAAAATGGGCATACAGTCCCATTAGCATTCTGTTTGCTACTGGCATCCTCAATTGCTTTCGCATTACTCAAGACTCAGAATTAGGCCCTTAATAGTTGGGGAAGAGCTTGAGCAGCGTGGTAGGAAATCCAATAAGTGGACAGAATTTTGGGGCAAGTTCTGAAGGCGGCAGAGAGTTGTGGTTATCAAAACAAAGACAAAGCACAGAGGAAGATTTAAGAGGGCAGTGAGAGTACTTCAAGGTGAGGTTTCAGATGTAAAGAGGAGTGTTTTTGAGTGTTTAATAAGTCAGGTAGAGAAATTTTAATTTTATTCTGGAGTATATACCGATGGATGTGCAGGTGCAAGAGAGTAAGATTAAACTTTCTGCAGCTTCTGAGAGACTGAGATGGAGACAGTTGGATGAAGGGAATGCCAGGTCAGAGGAGGTTGCAGTAGATTGAGGCAGGAGACAATAAGAGAATGGTGAAGAGTTCTTTGTTGCAAAATTGGTTAAAATAAAAAAAGTCTCTTGCCAAATTTCAATGGTAAAAAGTGACAGGACTGAGAATTTTCATACAGTATAATAAGAAAACAGATGGTGGTTTCAAGTGTTGCAACAAGGCAACGGGCTTGGAAGACTGAAAAAATTGTGGTGTTGATGAAGAAGTATTTGAGAGGAGGTGGTGACTATGAAATGATGGAAGATGACGAGCTCTTATGTGGAAATGTTGATCTTCAGGTAATATTGGAACATTCATGAGGAAATAGCATACACCGTTAGTAACACAGTATAGAAGAGAAGGAAGATTTCGGTGTCATCAGCACATAGGTAATACTACTGAAGGCTCAATGAGTGCAAATGGCAAATGGCGTGTCCCTTAGACTTTGTGTAATTAGACCATTCATCACTTTTGTGAATGCAGTTTTAACTATTAATTGTGGGTGGAAGCATGATTGCAGACAAGATAGGTAGTTGATCACAAGCAGCCAAATAGTTTGGAGGCAAATGTCAGTATGCCATAAACATGCAAGTCAAATGATTTAATCCAATATAATGTAAAGTAAATTAGTATTCTGAATCTACTCAGTATAAGTGTCATGGAAGATCAGGTCTTCTCCTACTTCTATTAGTGCCCCCAACACACATGGAATTCTGACATCACCAGGTTTACCAGCATTCTTCACAACTGAATGCCTGACGTACTGAATGACTAAAGAACATTCACACTCAGCACACTGCTTTCACTTCCATTGTCATCTCACTGAATGGAATATGGCAATATCTTACTCTCTGGCCTTCATCTCTCTATCCTAAACTCTCCTAAACCTATCCTCAGTGGCTCTGCTTACTTTATCTTCCGTCCCTGCTCATCTGAAAATTCCATAACATGCTCCCCTTTCCCCAGAGAATCCAGTTGATGAGTCTAACTCTCACGTTCAATGCACTCAATCACCCCCTTCCGTCTTCAACGTCATCTCAATCCAAACTCCCTCTTGCCATCTCCACTTTTCCTCTGATTGTCGCCTTGCCTCCATAATTACCTCCTTCCACTCCTGCATCCAAGACTTCTTCAATTCTGGTAGCCTTTATAACTCACACACCCATCATATGAGAATCTCTACAAGCATGCATGGATTAAAAACAGACATAAAGAGTAATTCAGATCTGATCGCTGCTGTGCGTTTTCGCACAGCGGGCGATCAGGTCCTAACTGCACATGCATATGCACCGCAATTCGTATGCGCGTTGGACAACAACGGGCATCGCCAGTCAGTGACAGGATGGTGCAAAAATTCCGAACGCAAGGGGGCGTTCGCAAGATGATTGACAGGAAGAGGCCATTTGTGGGTGGCAACTGAGCATCTACGGGAGTGTCCGCAAAAACGCAGGCGTGCCCAAGCGGTTTCAGGGAGGGTGTCTGACGTCAGCTTCAGCCCTGATCAGCCTGTTCTCATCGCACTGGAGGAGTAAGGCCTGGGTTGCGCAGAGACGGTACAAAGTGCATTTTCGCAGCTTGGCGTACACATGCGATCGCACTCTTGCACGGCGAATTTACACTCCCCCTTGAGGCGGCGACTATCTGATCACAGGACAGCAAAGTTAGCAGCCCAGCAATCAGATCTGAATTACCCCCATGGTCCTTAATGCCCACCAACCTTCCTCAGACCAGTTAACATGTCCTCTATCCTCCTTCCTCATCACAGTTCACTTTTTAGTTTTACCTCCACTCCCTGTGTTACTTAATACATGTTTCTACGTGGTTAATAAACCAATTCCCTGGTTAAGTCATCTGATGTGTGGACTAACCACCATTTGCACACTGCTGACACCTACCACAATAGTGTCTACCAATACTGTGCTGTATCTCAGAGGTGATGCAGTGACACTGCCAGTGACGGACAGTGGAGACTGAAGATGAAGAGCCACACGGCACCACTTGGGGAAATTTAACCCATTATATGACATTGCATGGCAGTGAGTGGTAGGTGCCCCCCACAAATCAGTAGCACTGGTCTCCATAAGCGTCAATCTGGCCCTGCATGCTGCTGCTGTAGTAGTTCCTGTGACCGACTCTGAAGGACACATATAAATATATATATATATATATATATATATATATATATATAGATAGATAGATAGGGGGGGGAATCAGCAAGAGTAAGAGTGGCAGAAGTGAGTGACTGAGGGGAAGGAGAGACACATGGATAGAACTACAGAGGAGCTGGAGAGCAAATACCTAACATATGTAGAAAGAGCACATTCACAAATGCGGTCCTCAAGGCACCCCAACAATCCAAGTTTTAAGGATATCCATAATTAGGCACAGGTGACTTAATTAGTACCTCAGTCAGTTTGATTACACCATCGTTGCACAAGCAGGAATATCCCTAAAACCTGTACTGTTGGGGTGCCTTGAGGACGGCGTTTGGGAACCACTGCACTAATGCCATGTGAACAATTGATAGACCATTATGACAAGGAATAAAAAATAAAAAAAAAGGCATGCTGTCCAGAATTCACATGCTACAGTAGTGCTATCTTGCACAGGGTTCCATGATCCCTACACCGTGGGACATCCACACTGTGCTTACACTTATGTATTACATTACCTCTCAACAAAACAGATCATGGCCTTCCTGGCTAAGCCGCTTTTAACACTTCTAGAAAAATGTGTGATTCTTGCATTCTGATCACTGCTGTTCATTTTATATTTTTATATCTAGTGAAATAAAAAAATATATATTCATTTGGACCAAAAGAAGAATATTCTCACAATTTTGGAACATTTCCCTTTGGTCTACAAGATAATTTTCCCTTTAGATTACAAATATGAAACACTCTCTTTGGATCGCAAGAATTTTATTTTTTATTTTTTTTATTTTATTTTTTGGATTACAAGCTAATCCCTCCTCTTGGAAAATAAATTTTTAGGTTTTTTTTTTCAAATGTAAAAAATGGTAAGTGCCATGACACTTAGATTTATACTTCTCAAGGATGTCAAACCCTGTAGCAGGGACAGTTAACGGTGCCATCGAGTTATTCCAGATTACTGTACTTGAAAACTGTGAGATTCTGGACACGTTTATATCTGCGGTCCTGCCATTTGGGAGGAGAATGATAACTAATAAAATAAGTCACTGTGATGGTGTTTATCTACAATTTGTTACTTTACGCAATATAAGAGAACCGACCCATTATCAATATACTGGGAACCCATGGGGTTCAAGTCCCGATGAACAGATCTCTCTTTACCCTGATACCCACCACCCTAGAAGAGCCCATAAGCGTTCAACGCAGGGCTTTCATGGTAGGTTTGGATGAAGGGCCATGCTGTGTTGGACCTCTTCACCTCCATAGAGACTTTAGTCCCATACTGGCTAGATATAATTTCTATAAACAGCTGTTGTTACATACAGTACTGTACATTAGAAAGCATGATCAGGGATGACAGCAGCATTAGTTTGGAGATGGACAACTATAAAATCTGTGCTGTACAGTACGAGTGATGGTGGCATTGAGATTCTGCTAACACTTCAGAAATATTGTAATTGTCTATGTTAAGAAAATATTCTTTAATGAACTCTAGTAATTTACTCATTTTATGAGTTATCCTTCTCCTCCCAAATGGCAGAACCACAGATGTCCGTGTCTAGAACCGCACAGGTTTCAAGCAATCTGGAGTAACTCGATGGCACCGCTAACTGTCCCTGCTACAGTGTTTGACATCCTTGAGAAGTATAAATAAAAGCACACGCTTGTCAAGGCTTTGGATGATTGGGAACTTTCCATGGTAATGAGCCCCAGATAAGACACTGTGACAGTCTGACAGGGATAAGATACCTGAGGACTGTGGGTGTTCGATATATCAACAGCTGATAAATGTATGCTACAAGAAATGATGATTTTTTTTTTGTATTAAATATTTTTATTTCATACAACTAAGTTGAATTTATTTATTTTTTACTTTTTAAGTTATGTAAATAGCACAAACATATTACACAATGCGTCATGGAGAATATTTAGTCATTCAGATCAGTCCCTGCCCCAGTGGGGGGCTCAAGTCACATTTTCAAAAGTAGATAAAAAAATAGTGGAATACCAGAGATGTGCGCAAATAGCTGCTTTAACAAGAAGGATTTACCCAAAATGGGTATCACCACACCCAACAGAACAAATGTATACAAGGTTGAATATGGGGAAAAGGCACTCGTATAAGCGATAATATTAAAAAGAATTTATATACATTCGTTATACGTTGTTGAATTATGTCCTTGTTCTTTATGTCCGTTTCAAAATCACAGTGATCTTCAAGGTAGGCTCTCATTCCCAGCAGATGCAGGAAAAACGACAAACAAAAAGAACAATGTGTAGAATTGTCTCAAAATAAGCCGATTCTATCCAGCCCATAGGACCCCCAGAATGGTGAAAATGGTGTAAGTCATACAGCGTACCCCAACTCATAATGAAGCCCCACAGAATATGTCCATAAAGGTTTCTTAGTCTTCTCAAACTCCCATGTGACCTTCACCAAGAGGAATAAGAGAGGATGCGTACCCCATTCACTTATAATAAAGAGAAATACAGGCCTCAAAAGGTATCTTTATCTGTAAGGCTGTTTCACACTTAAAATGCGTTCCACACTCACGGATCAAATAGTGATGTGAATCCTATCTGGGTTTCTTTTCCCACCATCCTAGAAAATCATTCCCACAGGTTTCCAAATCCAGAGACCACAACTATTCAGAAGCCAGACAGTGGTACAAATTAATCCCAAAAGTCCAAAATCCAGGCAATAGTTATGTCTTGACAAAGGCTCCAATAGAGCCAAAACGCGTTGACAGAACTGGGCAGTTACACTTCGTTTTATCATCATCAGCGATGATAGGTAATGCTCCATTACTTACCTGCCTGGAGGGCCATACTACTCCTTCCATGGTGATTTTTGGAGTTTTTCCCTTGTTCCTGATTTTTGAACTAATTTTTTATCTTTTTCCTGTATGTGCATTTTTGATGTTGATTCACCCCAGCTTTTTTTTTTTTCTTGTATGGAGCAAGCAGGGAGGGAGGGGGATAGACGACAGAGGCGTGGGGCGTCAGTTTCAGTACTGCTTATGATATTGCCATCCCACCATATAAGTAACATCAAAGCTCAGTGCCACACTCCCACCTTATCACTGACATGGGTGAGCAGCAGCAGCATCCTGCAGTATCACAGCAGACGACAGAAAGTGCACTTTAATTAAAATCGTTATTTATTAAATCGTTATTTCTTCATTGTTAATCAATTAATAAAATGGTGTGCTTATGTTATATCGCCAGTGTCCAACGCTTAGCGTGGACGCACCGCAGGAAACAATAAGTATACTAAGGGTTCTATTCATGAAGCAGTGAAAACTGTGGAAAAAGCGAGTTAGCGGAGAAGAACCTATCAGCATTGAAGTAACATTTATAGTTTGCATACTATAAAGATTATACAGAGCAGCTGATTGGTTGCTACGGGCAACTTCTCCACTGGCTCACTTCTCCACTCTTTTCACTGCTTCATGAATAGACCCCTAAGTGAGGGATGCTGCATCACTCATTCATTATTTTAGCGCCACAGGGAACACTGTTCCTGAATGAACTTTGTCTCTTAAGTCGGGGACACACTAGATGATATCGTGGACGATGTGCCTGATTCCGACACTTCATTCACGATATCGTCCAGTGTGTATGCACTATGTCACTGATATGTGCTCCCGCGTATCGTCAGTGTCATCATCCGTTGGACCGCAATGCAGATCCAGCAGGCGACATCGCTAGCGATGGCCCCCGCTCCCACCCCCCAGGTCGCTCATTGCTGCCGATGCTGGCCCCGCCGCCGGGTCCCATCGTTGACGATATTGCCGGGTACACACATTGTCTAGTGTGTACCCGGCTTTACTTTAATCACCCATATTCCTTTTTACGAGATTTTACTTTTTCTTCGGTAAGGCATTGCGTGCCTAATATATATGCAGGACATTTCACGGCACACATTGGGTCCCTTGACAAGAGCAGAATAATGTGTGAATGTCACAAAATGTATGAACACTGTTGAGAACAATTGTATCCCTCCATAACAGCAATGTACCCCATCTGTAATCGTTCCATAAAGAAAGTTCTGTTCTGAATACAGTTTAATACCACAGAGTCTAAAACACCAGAACTCAACCCATTCAGAGCAGGATCCACTAGCAGCTATATACAGCACTGCAGTAACATGCTCCAGCATTCCTGTGCCACACGTCTGACAAAACATGAAGTCTATTCTGCAAATCACTACTAGCTAGATCATTTGAATAAAACACCCATTTTATGTAAAGATAAATACAATTAAAATAATGTATTTAACATCTACTGTATTAAATCTTTTTGAAATGACAAAAACTGTTGAATGTAAGACAGCCAGGGGTATTATTTGTCAATTTCACTGATAAAACAATGTTTAATAAATAGCATGTTACAATTAAAAGTAAAAAAACAAAACTACAAACAAAAACAAAAAAAAAGGGGGGGGGGGGGAATGAGCAATGTGTAACTGAGCTTGTCTGATACTTACCGTACTCCACATCTGCAACAAGTAATGAAAACTCCTAGCTTTAGAGACTTAGAAGGGTATCCAATTACCCACGGTCAATAACCATGGGTATTTGTATCGCCGGGGGCTATCCAATTAGCGCACTCCTCCCCCCAATGCCGACATTTAACAGGGATTTTGCTACGGAAGCCTCAGGCGATAAGTGTCCTGCCGGAGCCTCAATAACACATGGGATCGGGGACTTATCCCCGTTCCCATGTGTTATCGCATGATCGCAGGTCTAATTTTGGCTGATAAAAATGGCCTCTAATTGGATACCGTGATAATGAGCATCGGTTATTAATCACGATAGCTGCCCTTTTTTATCGTCCGAAACGACATTGGGGCTAATTGGAGATCCTCCCTTATTACTCACAAAGGCTCAGCATCTACTGACCAATTACAGACAAATATGTTTACATGACCAGGCCATTTACAGGTTACTAAATGTCAATTTTCATCTATTTCAAATCAAATGAAAATCGGCGTTTGGTTCCAGTGGCTGAAACACTTAGTAACATGATTTTTTTTCATATTAAGTTTTAAAAGTTAGTAAATGTGTGTTTTAGCCCTGCAAGTACAAAATCATGGGCCTAATTCAGATCTGATCGCTGCTGTGCATTTTCGCACAGCAGGCGATCAGACCCAAAATGCGCATGCATATGCACCGCAATGCGCAGGTGCGACGGACAGCTGCAAAGCGGATCGCCGGCCAGCGACGGGTTTGTGCAAAGGATCCATTTGCACGGGCGTTCACAAGTAGATTGACAGGAACAGGGCGTTTGTGGGTGGCAACTGACCGTTTTCAGGGAGTTTCTGGAAAAACGCAGGCTTGTCCATGCGTTTGCAGGGAGGGTGTTTGACATCAAATCCGGTCCTGGACAGGCTGGTGTGCAAGTCCTGGGCTGCGAAGAGACTGCACAAAATCAGTTTGTGCAGCTCTGCTACACATGCGATTGCACACTTGCACAGCACAAATACACTCCCCGTGTAGGCGGCGACTATCTGATCGCAGGGCTGCAAAAACCGCAACCCAGCGATCAGATCTGAATTAGGCCCCAAGTTAGGTCGATTTTCATATATTTGACCGATAAAAAGCAATGAATGACAACAACATACGTGGCACACAATTTTAGAAATATAAAAATAAATGTAAAATAACATTATTGTATTCATAAAAAAAGACAAACCTGAGTAAATATATTTTGAGACATTATATATATATATATATATATATATATATATATATATATATTGCTGTGTGTATATATATCTCTTTCATAATAAAGGTGCACTCACCAGGGACTTTTTCATGCATACAGATCCATAAGGAATTTTATTACTCACATCACCATGGCAAAAACATGGTAGGGTGACGTTTCGGTTAGCTTAATGTAACCTTTTTCAAGACAGCATATCCGTCGTCAGGTTGCTTCTGACGACGGTAATAATAAACCGAAACTGCGCATCGCTATCGCTGTAGGGGCTACACACGGAGCGATAATGCTTAAATTCTAAGCAATCTAGTCAGATTGCTTAGAATATCGCCCCGTTAGTACCCCCCTTTAGGGCCGTCTTTTCGTATGGGCTCAATGGGCTCTTGCCCAAGGGCCCCAGGAGTATAAGGGCCCTAGGCTGATAGCTGAGGGTCCCCTCTTTCCAGGGGTTCCAGATTTTTGAAAATCGGCCCTGGGGAACCAGAGACTTGAAAGCAATGGTCCACATTTGAGCCTGTTAATTGCTCTTCCCAGCCAGATATCTCCAGTTCTGTCTGATGTAGAGTTTTTCTGAGGGTATTGTCCAAAAGCTGTGTCTCTCCCCTCTCACTGGAAACTGGCAGCTTTTCTCTACTGTGCACAGAACCATAGATATCAGCCTTCAAGCAGCTGGTCCCTGCTCCAGCTCCACACGCCTGGTATGCAGTTTTAGATTTTCGTTGGTGAATTGCTCTGGCTCCTGAACTCTGATCCCCAAGTCCTCAGTACCTTCTGAAAGGTGGGACTCTCTAGTTTATTATTCCATTCAAAGCTAAGAAATATGTTTTCAGGAACTGGAGATATCTGCAGTTAGAGAAGCTGCCCTCCCACTGGAAAATTATTAATATTAAGCCCACTCCACTATCCACCCCTCCCCTGCGTATTAAACACCCCCTACCACCTTGGAAGTCATGTACTGGGGCCCCTTCATTCAGCCCAATCCCCCCTTCTATAGTTTGCCCCATCTGTGCAGTAAAGGAGTAATAATTAGCAGAAATTACTGCTCCAGGTCCTACATGCTGAACAGAAGATAGAACACCCCCTACTGCCCACAGGACATCAGAGCTGCCGCTGATAGCACCCCCCAACCCTCTCACTGGAGGATGGGTAGGGGGCCCAGTGCATTGCTGTGCCCAGAAGCCCACACTGCTGTTAAGACGGCCCTGCCCCCCTTTAGAGATCTCTAAGGAGTAGTTTTTTTGTCTCCTCTATTGTTCCTTTGATATCAGCCCTGTGAGTGCCATATTACAGTTGGACTATATATATATATATATATATATATATATATATATACACACACACATACACAAACACATCCAATACTATACCGACCCAAAGCTGACACTGTCAGTGTTTCTTAAAACATTCCTTACCCTCCTTCCATCCATACCAACCCAAAACATCTCCCAGAGTTTTTTTTTTAACATATAAATAACATCCCTCCTTTGTTCTCTTATTTATCTCCAGTAACTTTGCGAGAGTTTGCCGAGTGGCTGTTGTAGCGCGCCTGGCTCCTCGGTGCAGCACCTGATAGAAGCTAGAGGCGGATGGCAACTTGCTGATGACACCATGTCTGATGCAGTCATTGGAGTGGGAAATTACTCTCTCCACCCCAGATGCATCCTGTATTCAGTCAGTGGAGCAGTGGGTAGAGTGGGAAATCAGCCACTCCGTTCCTTGCTCTGCTGATTGGCTGAACGGATTCTGGCTGGAACCCGGAACCCGGCAGTCATCTGATCTCATGGGCAATTTCTGCGTGACACACTAGGCACTACATCACGACACACTAAAGTGTTGCGGAACACACTAAGAGAACTGATAACTCCTCTTTCATATTCTGCAAAACAGTATAAGGACTTGATTTTAGAAACTTTTTTTTTTTTTTTTACGTAGTGTTCTTTTTGCAAATACAGGTTGAGTATCCCTTATCCAAAATGCTTGGGAAAATGCTTGGGACCAGAGGTATTTTGGATATGGTATTTTTCCGTATTTTGGAATAATTGCATACCATAATGAGATATCATGGTGATGGGACCTAAATCTAAGCACAGAATGCATTTATGTTACATATACACCTTATACACACAGCCTGAAGGTCATTTTAGCCAATATTTTTTATAACTTTGTGCATTAAACAAAGTGTGTCTACATTCACACAATTCATTTATGTTTCATATACACACAGCCTGAAGGTAATTTAATACAATATTTTTAATAACTTTGTGTATTAAACAAAGTTTGTGTACATTGAGCCATCAAAAAAATAAGAATTTACTTACCGATAATTCTATTTCTCGTAGTCCGTAGTGGATGCTGGGGACTCCGTCAGGACCATGGGGTTTAGCGGCTCCGCAGGAGACAGGGCACAATAATAAAAGCTTTAGGATCAGGTGGTGTGCACTGGCTCCTCCCCCTATGACCCTCCTCCAAGCCTCAGTTAGGATACTGTGCCCGGACGAGCGTGCATAATAAGGAAGGATATTGAATCCCGGGTAAGACTCATACCAGCCACACCAATCACACCGTACAACCTGTGATCTGAACCCAGTTAACAGTATGATAACAACGAAGGAGCCTCTGAAAAGATGGCTCACAACAAGAATAACCCGATTTTTGTAACAATAACTATGTACAAGTATTGCAGACAATCCGCACTTGGGATGGGCGCCCAGCATCCACTACGGACTATGAGAAATAGAATTATCGGTAAGTAAATTCTTATTTTCTCTAACGTCCTAAGTGGATGCTGGGGACTCCGTCAGGACCATGGGGATTATACCAAAGCTCCCAAACGGGCGGGAGAGTGCGGATGACTCTGCAGCACCGAATGAGAGAACTCCAGGTCCTCCTCAGTCAGGGTGTGCCCCTGACCAAGTAGCAGCTCGGCAAAGTTGTAAAGCCGAGACCCCTCGGGCAGCCGCCCAAGATGAGCCCACTTCCTTGTGGAATGGGCTTTTACTGATTTTGGCTGTGGCAAGCCTGCCACAGAATGTGCAAGCTGAATTGTACTACAAATCCAGCGAGCAATCGTCTGCTTAGAAGCAGGAACACCCATCTTGTTGGGTGCATACAGGCTAAACAGCGAGTCAGATTTTCTGACTCCAGTCGTCCTGGAAACATATATTTTCAGGGCCCCGACAACGTCAAGTAACTTGGAGTCCTCCAAGTCCCTAGTAGCCGCAGGTACCACAATAGGTTGGTTCATGTGAAAAACAGAAAACACCTTAAGGAGAAATTGAGGACGAGTCCTCAATTCTGCCCTGTCAGAATGAAAAATTAAGTAAGGGCTTTTATATGATAAAGCCGCCCATTCTGACACACGCCTGGCTGAAGGCAGGGCTAATAGAATCTTCACCTTCCAAGTGAAATATTTTAATTCCACAGTGGTGAGTGGATCAAACCAATGTGACTTTAGGAAACTCAAAACAACATTGAGATCCCAAGGTGCCACTGGGGGCACAAAAGGAGGCTGTATATGCAGTACCCCTTTTACAAACGTCCGAACTTCAGGCACTGGAGCCAGTTCTTTTTGGAAGAAATTCGACAGGGTCGAAATTTGAACCTTAATGGACCCTAATTTTAGGCCCATAGACAGTCCTGTTTTCAGGAAATGTAGGAAACGACCCAGTTGGAATTCCTCTGTAGGGACCTTCTTGGCCTCACACCACGCAACATATTTTCGCCAAATGCGGTGAAAATGTTTTGCGGTTACATCCTTCCTGGCTTCGACCAGGGTAGGGATGACTTCATCTGGAATGCCCTTTCAGGATCCGGCGTTCAACTGCCATGCCGTCAAACGCAGCCGCGGTAAGTCTTGGAAAAGACAAGGCCCCTGCTGGAGCAGGTCCTCTCTTAAAGGTAGAGGCCACGGTTCTTCCGTGAGCATCTCTTGAAGTTCCGAGTACCAAGTCCTTCTTGACCCATCCGGAACCACGAGTATCGTTCTTACTCATCTCCTTCTTATGATTCTCAGTACTTTTGGTATGAGATGCATAGGAGGGAACACATACCCTGACTGGTACACCCACAGTGTTACCAGAGCGTCCACCGCTATTGCCTGAGGGTCCCTTGACCTGGCGCAATATCTGTCTAGTTTTTTGTTCAGGCGGGACGCCATCATGTCCACCTTTGGTTTTTCCCAACGGTTTACAATCATGTGGAAGACTTCCCGCTGAAGTCCCCACTCTCCCGGGTGGAGGTTATGCCTGCTGAGGAAGTCTGCTTCCCAGTTTTCCACTCCCGGGATTAACACTGCTGAGAGTGTTATCACATGATTTTTCGCCCAGCGAAGAATCCTTGCAGTTTCTGCCATTTCCCTCCTGCTTCATGTGCCGCCCTGTCTGTTTACGTGGGCGACTGCCGTGATGTTGTCCCACTGGATCAATACCGGCTGACCTTGAAGCAGAGGTCTTGCTAAGCTTAGAGCCTTGTAAATTGCCCTTAGCTCCAGTATATTTATGTGGAGAGAAGTCTCCAGACTTGATCACACTCCCTGGAAATTTTTTCCTTGTGTGACTGCTCCCCAGCCACTCAGGCTGGCATCCGTGGTCACCAGGACCCAGTCCTGAATGTCGAATCTGCGGCCCTTTCATAGATGAGCACTCTGCAGCCACCGCAGAAGAAAACACCCTTGTCCTTGGAGACAGGGTTATCCGCTGATGCATCTGAAGATGCGATCCGGACCATTTTCCCAGCAGATTCCACTGAAAGGTTCTTGCGTGAAATCTACCGAATGGGATCGCTTTGTAAGAAACCACCATTTTTCACAGGACCCTTGTGCAATGATGCACTGATACTTTTCCTGGTTTTAGGAGGTTCCTGACTAGCTCGGATAACTCCCTGGCCTTCTTCTCCGGGAGAAAACATCCTTTTCTGGACTGTGTCCAGAATCATTCCTAGGAACATTAGACGTGTCGTCGGAAAAAGCTGCGATTTTGGAATATTTAGAATCCACTCGTGCTGTCGTAGAACTACTTGAGATAGTGCTACTCCGACCGCCAACTGTTCTCTGGACCTTGCCCTTATCAGGAAAGCGTCCATATTTCTTTTAGGAAGAATCATCATTTCGGCCATTACCATAGTAAAGACCCGGGGTGCCGTGGACAATCCAAACGGCAGCGTCTGAACTGATAGTGACAGTTCTGTACCACGAACCTGAGATACCCTTGGTGAGAAGGGCAAAATTTGGACATGTAGGTAAGCGTCCCTGATATCCAGTGACACCATATCGTCCTGGTTCGCTATCACTGCTCTGAGTGACTCCATCTTGATTTGAACCCTTGTATATAATTGTTCAAATCTTTTAGATCTCACCGAGCCGTTTGGCTTCAGTACCACAATATAGTGTGGAATAATACCCCTTCCCTTGTTGTAGGAGGGGTACTTTGATTATCACCTGCTGGGAATACAGCCTGTGAATTTTTTCCCAATACTGCCTCCCTGTCGGAGGGAGACGTTGGTAAAGCAGACTTCAGGAACTTGTGAGGGGAAGACGTCTCGAATTTCCAATGTACACCTGGGATACTACGTGTAGGATCCAGGAGTCCACTTGCGAGTGAGCCCACTGCGTGCTGAAACTCTTGAGATGACCCCCCACCGCACCTGAGTCCGCTTGTATGGCCCCAGCGTCATGCTGCGGACTTGGCAGAAGCTGTGGAGGACTTCTGTTCCTGGGAATGGGCTGCCTGCTGCAGTCTTCTTCCCTTTCCTCTAACCCTGGGCAGATATGACTGGCCTTTTTGCCCGCCTGCCTTTATGGGTACGAAAGGACTGAGACTGAAAAGACTGTGTCCTTTTCTGCTGAGATGTGACTTGGGGTAACAAAAGTGGATTTTCCAGCTGTTGCCATGGCCACCAGGTCCGATGGACCGCCCCTTTATACGGCAATACTTCCATGTGCCGTCTGGAATCTGCATCACCTGACCACTGTCGTGTCTATAAACATCGTCTGGCAGATATGGACATCACATCTATCTACTCTTGATGTCAGAATGCAAATATCCCTCTGCGCATCTCGCATATATAGAAATGCATCCTTAAAATGCTCTATAGTCAATAAAATATTGTTCCTGTCAAGGGTATCAATATTTTCAGTCAGGAAATCCGACCAAGCCCCCCCAGCGCTGCACATCCAGGCTGAGGCGATTGCTGGTCGTAGTATAACCCCAGTATGTGTGTATATACTTTTTAGGATATTTTTCAGCTTCCTATCAGCTGGCTCCTTGAGGGCGGCCGTATCTGGAGACGGTAACGCCACTTGTTTTTATAAGCGTGTGAGCGCCTTATCCACCCTAAGGTGTGTTTCCCAACTCGCCCTCACTTCTGGCGGGAAAAGGTATACCTCCAATAATTTTCTATCGGAGGAAACCCACGTATCATCACACCCTTTAATTTATCTGATTCAGGAAAAACTACAAGTAGATTATTCCCACCCTACATAATACCCTTATTTGTGGTACTTGTAGTATCAGAAATATGTAACACCTCCTTCATTGCCCTTAACATGTAACGTGTGGCCCTAAAGGAAAATACGTTTGTTTCTTCACCGTCGACACTGAAGTCAGTGTCCGTGTCTGTGTCTGTGTCGACCAACTGAGGTAAATGGGCGTTTTTACAAGCCCCTGACGGTGTCTGAGACGCCTGGACAGGTACTAATTTGTTTGCCGGCCGTCTCATGTCGTCAACCGACCTTGCATCGTGTTGACATTATCACGTAATTCCTAAATAAGCCATCCATTCCGGTGTCGACTCCCTAGAGAGTGACATCACCAATACAGGCAATTTGCTCCGCCTCCTCACCAACATCGTCCTTCTACATGTCGACACACACGTACCGACACACAGCACACACACAGGGAATGCTCTGATAGAGGACAGGACCCCACTAGCCCTTTGGGGAGACAGAGGGAGAGTTTGCCAGCACACACCAAAAACGCTATAATTATACAGGGACAACCCCTTATACAAGTGTTTTCCCTTATAGCATTTTCACATATGTAATCATATCGCCAAATAAGTGCCCCCCCTCTCTGTTTTAACCCTGTTTCTGTAGTGCAGTGCAGGGGAGAGCCTGGGAGCCTTCCTCACAGCAGAGCTGAGCAGGAAAATGGCGCCGTGTGCTGAGGAGAATAGGCCCCGCCCCCTAAAACGGCGGGCTCTTCTCCCGGAGTTTGTGAGATCTGGCAGGGGTTAAATACATCCATATAGCCTCAAGGGCTATATGTGATGTATTTTAGCCATAAAAAAGGTATAATACATTGCTGCCCAGGGCGCCCCCCCCAGCGCCCTGCACCCTCAGTGACCGCTGGTATGAAGTGTGCTGACAACAATGGCGCACAGCTGCAGTGCTGTGCGCTACCTTATGAAGACTGAAAGTCTTCTGCCGCCTGTTTCTGGACCTCTGGACCTCTTCAACTTCGGCATCTGCAAGGGGGGTCGGCGGCACGGCTCCGGGACGAACCCCAGGGTGAGACCTGTGTTCCGACTCCCTCTGGAGCTAATGGTGTCCAGTAGCCTAAGAAGCAAATCCATCCTGCACGCAGGCGAGTTTACTTCTCTCCCCTAAGTCCCTCGTAGCAGTGAGCCTGTTGCCAGCAGGACTCACTGAAAATAAAAAACCTAACTTAAACTTTTATTCTAAGCAGCTCAGGAGAGCCACCTAGATTGCACCCTTCTCGGCCGGGCACAAAAATCTAACTGAGGCTTGGAGGAGGGTCATAGGGGGAGGAGCCAGTGCACACCACCTGATCCTAAAGCTTTTATTATTGTGCCCTGTCTCCTGCGGAGCCGCTAAACCCCATGGTCCTGACGGAGTCCCCAGCATCCACTTAGGACGTTAGAGAAACAAAGGTTTAATTATCTCACTCTCACTCAAAAAAAGTCCATATTTCGGAATATTCCGTATTTCTGAATATTTGGATATGGGATACTCAACCTGTACAACATTCATATAGTATTTTGATGCTTCTATTTGGTCTTTTATTTATATTTACATGTTTATATAACTTGTATATATTCAGGAGGTCCACATACTGTAAATAGGGATAACAAATGTATAAATATCTTTATGACGGGTGACATTTTTGCATTTTCATTGGCATATCTGTTTCAAAAATAAACACAGTACATTGAAAATACTATACACACAGGGAACTTTGTGAAATAGGCACCACTTCCCCCATACATGCATTTTGCGTTTTTATGGTTTTAATTATTTGTTGCATTGGTTTTATTTCACTTGTTTGACACTGCGACACAAACAGATTTAAAACACGAGCCAGTGTAACATGCCTAGACACATTACAGATAGTAACACAATAAAAATCAACATCCAACAAATCCAACAAGTCTATGGGGGGGATTCAATTGCAGGCGAATCCATTTGCCAGTCCGAATCAGCGCAGCAATGTCATGCTGTACGGCAGCCCTATATCGTTGTCACATAGTATAGCAAGCATTTTTGTATTCGGACAGACGGTGCGAGAGGGGGTGCCATTACCGGCGTTTAACGCAGCGGCAATGGCAAGTTCCACCCTCCGCCCAGAATTGAATTCCCCCCCTATGTACCAAAAACTACATAAATAAAAAACTGAATGAGAAATACTAGGAAACAAATGTTGCAAACTATATTTAATACTATTGGACCAAGTTTACTTCCTCAAACTACGTGAAGTGATTTAGAAGAAGACAGCAAGACAGTTTCCTAGAGAGCAACAGGTATTGGCCAGAAACAATGTTAAATCCAGCGCAACGAAATTGTTATTCCTATACAATTAGCATTTTACATTCTTCGCAACATAAATGCTAAGTAACATTAAGGCACAAATAATTGTGAAATGAAGTTTGAGTTGTTACGTGGAAGGTGTATGGTAAATAGAAGGTCTAGTAAATGCACCATTTGTCTAGATGGGAAATGATAACGTATGGGAGGACAAAGGTCTTTCCTAAACTGGGCCTGGCTGACTACCTGAAAACCACACTCGTAAAAAGTAACCAGTCCTCCACAGGAGCAGCAAAATGGACTTCAATCTCCCCAGATCCCTGCTCTATAGCTTTTCTTTCATTTACTAGAGCAGTATCCCCGTGTGTATTCCCTCTGGAGACTCCTGTCTGTAAATGAAATGCATAGAGAGCAGGAGCTGACAATGGGTCAGACCATTACTCAGGCGTCTCCTGATAAATGACACCCATTCTGTAGAGTCATTGCTAAGGCTGAGCCAGAGGCTGAGGAAGTGTGGATGGAGAGGGCACATAAAGAGGCTCCCCAGGAACTCACAGGAACCAGCATATAAATAGTACGGCTATAGTAAAGTACAAATACAAATACAACAAAGACAAGTCTATCTGAAAAGCAAGGGAGAAAAATCAGCTTAGCCCTATGAAGGTTTGGAACTACACCTCCCAGCATGTCTTGACAGTCAGCAGCTGGGACTTGTAGTGCCACACCAGAGCTACAGATCCCCTATCTCTGCTGACATGATACAGTACCAAACAAATAAATAGACATAACACAACATACATCTCTTTTCTTTCAGCTACTCTAAAAGTCTGCCAACAGCTGTTCTTTTCCTGTCTGATAGAAGCTGATACATTCTCAGCAGCTGCCAGGGGATAGGAGCAGGCAGAAGTTAGCACAGGAGCAATGTCTGATGGAGGAGGTATTATGATGATGGTGTCTCTTAGCTGCAAACCGGATGGGAAGAAGCAGAAAGCAGCACCTCTGACATGACACTTACTCCCAGCAAAAGTTGACAGCAAGAGATTGCAGAGGAGGGAGGGGAGAGGGAGCCGCTGTGTCAGCGCACACAGACACCCAGTGACACCGTGTAGCCAAGTCCTACCTACCTCCCGCTGCTGCCGCCCGCACTGCGTCTTCAGGTGGCCGCTGCCGCCGCTCCGTGCAACCTTTGCATCACTAGTGTGTGCGTGTGTCACTAGTGTGTGCGCCTGTCACGCCGGCCTTGTGCAAGCACTTGTATCGCGAGGCCCGTGCACCGCACCAGAAAGTGTCCTCTCCTCCAGCAGCAGCAGCATCTCCCAGCACACACACACATACTGTATATATATATATATATATATATATATCTCTTATATACACTGCAGGTTACAGGCTTTGTGCCCGCACCAGCAGCCACGCTGCATTTCTTTATCCCTTCTTCCCTATGCGTCCTCTTCTGTAGACTTATTACCCTGTACTGTATACTCTGTCTTCTTACTATATTATTTGGCATGACATTTTATTTTTCTCCCAATACACTGAATTTTTCATTTCTATTTTTTTTATTTTGTTGTTGTTGTTTGCTGGAAGCAGCTGATACAATTTCTGCCAGTGAGGAAGAAAAAATAAAAATGTATAAAGGTGCTTTGTATGTTTTTGGCAACAATAAAATGCACAGCGTTATTCCATTGTGTTTAAAAAAATAAATAAAAATGGAATATTACCTTTTAATAAACAGTCATGCCCTGTAAGATAACCGGACGCTGTGGGCATGGTTTGCACGCAAAGTGGCCGCAAGTCAGGATGGCCGAGACAGAAAGGTTTGGAAGTGTATGCTAATGTGAATGTACACATGGCTTCTTTTAATAATCATTTTATTTATATAATGCTCTTTCTCAAAAGGAGTCGGTTCTTGTGTAAAGTCGCCACACACCCAACTGTTGTGATAGATTGTAAGCTTGCGAGCAGGGCCTTCCTACCTCTATGTCTGTCTGATTTTACCCAGTTTTGTCCTATTACTGTTGTTCCAATTGTAAAGCGCAACGTAATATACTCTGATATATACGAAGCTGTCAATAAATAAATTTGTACCGTCCACAAGGTAGCCACTCAGAAACGCCCATTTCACTATTGGAGAGATATGGCCGAGAACTGTCCAACTCACAAGCGCCAAGATACAAAAAGAAGCATACAGTATATATGGATCAATCCAATTACCTGCAAATACATTGTGGGTGCGAGTTAGTGCGGCAACAGCTACACTTTATGGAAGCCTGAACTCCTCCAACTGCTTGCAGTCCCATAGGGCTGCATGCAAAATTAAGATTTGGGCTGAGAGCGGGCCACAAGGGGTGCGAGATGCGGCGCCGTTACCAACATTTTAACGCCACAGCAAAGGCAACATGCACCCTCCATGGGTAATTGGAAAAACCCCAAAATTTATATTTCTAAATAATTACTAATAAGTACATTTATATTAATGAAAGTGCAACATGGAAAAAATATTCAGTTCTCAACTATTACCAGATTTATTTTGACATTTTAATGAATATATCACTAATATTGGCTGCATTTTCTTCACCCAGCCAGCACTTAACATACTCTGTAAATGCTTTTTGGGAATTCTTCACAGCTCCTCCCAGAGCATGTAAAGTTTTCTCCATAAAAAGGTTTGTTTCTACGCCCCACTTATTCCCTATTGACACATATTTTACAGGGGATGTTGGACAGGGAGCTGACTATAGACACAAGGGTCTCGCAAAGGTTTCTGGAACAGTATCCTGGCAACACCCTGAAATTCCTTCACATTAGCTGAATTATGTGACTCATTATGCTGAGTAGATATCTGCAGCCATCTTTGTTCTGTGCACAATCATTTGGCTAATTACATTCATGGCCATTTTAAATCGGGTAGTAAGTATTCAAGGAGATGGATTTACAGGATACACATTTTTAACCTTAATATGTCACTCATGTTAAAGCCAGCTGGTACTTTAGTTACATATGTGTGATTTATATTAAGTCTCCATTAGACTTCAGTTTAAGTTGCATTTCTAAACGGGTTAAAATAAAAATACATGTTTGCACGTTTCCATACATTTAATTTGGATTGCATTTTTAAGCACTTTCTTCTTCCATTTCATTGCATTATTAACGGTTAAAAAGCATTTACATATTAGATTGAAAGATGTGTTTGGATTGGACAAGGTGACTTGTGTACATAAACATAGAGCTGTTTATATGCTGTATGATTTTTACTTTTTTTTCTGGCAATGTGGTTAAATCACATTGCAAATATCAGTGTGTACATAACCTAAGCCTGGGTGCACACTATTCGATATATCGCTTGTACATCCAATGAACGATATACCACTAAGGGGGTAATTCTGAGTTGATCGCAGCAGCAAGTTTGTTAGCAGTTGGGCAAAACCATGGGGGTAATTCCAAGTTGATCGCAGCAGGATTTTTGTTAGCAATTGGGCAAAACCATGTGCACTGCAGGGGAAGCAGATATAACATGTGCAGAGAGAGTTAGATTTGGGTGTGGTGAGTTCAATCTGCAATCTAAATTGCAGTGTAAAAATAAAGCAGCCAGTATTTACCCTGCACAGAAATAAAATAACCCACCCAAATCTAACTCTTTCTGCACATGTTATATCTGCCTCCCCTGCAGTGCACATGGTTTTGCCCAATTGCTATCAAAAATCCTGCTGCGATTAACTTGGAATTACCCCCCATGTGCACTGCAGGGAGGGCAGATATAACATTTGCAGAGAGAGCTAGATTTGGGTGGGTTGTTTTGTTTCTGTGCAGGGTAAATACTGGCTGCTCTATTTTTGCACTGCAATTTAAATTTCAGTTTGAATACACCCCGCCCAAATCTAACTCTCTCTGCACATGTTATATCTGCCCCCCCCCCCCCACAAGTGCACTTGGTTTTGCCCAACTGCTAACAAATTTGCTTCTGCGATCAACTCAGAATTAGGCCCTAAGTGCATTGGTTCATGTGATCATCTGATTTCTCTGCGAACGTCGCTATTCACAGACATCACGTCTGCCCTGCGGCATGGCAGATGCCCATATATCTTGCAGATATATCAGTACATATGCCTGTGTGTATGGGCCAACAGGTAAAGAGTGATAATTAAATGACGAGCCAATCAGCTTCCCAACCACCATGTCACAGGCTGTGTTTGAAAAATGACAGGAGCTGATTGGCTGGACATTTATCACTCTTTATCCGTCTCCACTTTATCTCTTGTTGAAGCTTAATACATTTGGGCCATTAAGCGGCCAATTTGGAGAATGTGTAAGCTTACTGCACCAAAATCGGTCATTCGGGGGGCAGGACAGTAGGTCAGCTTGTGGGTTATTTACCACATAAATATTCCAACCTGTCTATTTTAGGCTACTGTACAGTATATGCACATTGGCATTACATTCTGCATTTATGATGTATTGTTATTGCAAGTTACTCACATTTTAACAGATATGAAAGCGAAATAAGTTGTACTGAAAGGGCCCATACATATGTGCGAATCATTTGCGCTGCAGAGCTTTTAATTGCTTCTTGCACCTGATTCAGATGCGGTCGCAACTTTGATGGTGTTGCAACTGAGTGATTATTAGCTACAGTGTGCACACGCAGGGTACCTTTGCAATGCCGCTTGCAGTGAGGAATCAGTCACAGAGTGACTGACAGGTAGAGGCCATTTGGGGGAGGTAACGGGGTGTGTCTGCAAAAATGCAGGCATGTCATTATCGTTTTCAGGGTGTGTTTTGGCGTGCGACTGCGATCTCTTAAAACATGGCACCAGCTTCGCAGTTCCCGCAACCGTGGAGGCATTTAAGAAGACGATGTTCCTTGCATCTACGTCGCAGTTGCGATGGAGTACGCAGTTGCTGAATACATTGCAATCACTTTGGTGGGCGTCTGTTCACTTGTGGGTGGGTACTACACTTGCGATGCCTCGCAGTTCCATCACTGAAAAGGAACGCTGTTGCGTCAGCATTGCGACCACATCTGAATCAGGCCCACTGTGGTACATGCCCTGAGGTACTGTACATCAATGCTGTTAAAAATGTCCATTCATCTCAATAGGAGCAGATTGTAAATACAATGTTATGCTGCTAAGGAGAATATTCAAATGCATTTGGCTTGAACAAGATAACAACCTTTTTTTTTCAGATGCGTTTTTAAAACACGCAGATTTAACGCATTTATAAAAGCATCTGTGTATCGAAACACACACTAAACATATACATAAATGCGGTTTATATGAATTTAGTATGAATTAGCAAAAGAAATGGGGTGACATAAGCGAAAGATAGGAAAAACTTAAACATTAATCAAATGAATGAAGCTTCCTACACAGTGCACTATAAATGGTATGGTAACCTAGTAGGCAGATTGAGTGTTTCTGAATACAGATCGTAGAGGTCTGTGAAATAGTGGCCATAGGCGTAGTCTGTTCCACATCGTATTGACCTGCCCAGTAATTGCTTCTATTTGGTGCATGGTTCTTAGTCTACTTGACTCTATGGGGGTCATTCCGAGTTGATCGCACGTAGCAACTTTTTGCTGCCCGTGCGATCATCTAGACGCCACCTATGGGGGAGTGTATTTTAGCATAGCAGGGCTGCGTTCGCTAAACAAGAACATGACTAGCCCTACAGTTACTTACCCTGTGTGATGGATCCAGCAAAGTAGGTCCCGGAATTGACGTCAGACAACCGCCCTCCAAACGCCTGGACAAGCCTGCGTTCGGATCTCCACGCCCGGAAAACGGTGAGTAGACGCCCCGGAACGCCTTCCAGCTGTCAATCTTCTTGCGATCGTGCTAGCGATCACTTTCTTCTTTATACTGGCCGCCGTGCATGCGCAGTTCTGAACCATTCGCACCGCAGCGATGGACTGCTGCATGCGAACGGGTCGGAATGACCCCCTATGTTGGGAATTCCATGTGTGAAAGGCCCTTAGATTACCCTCCTCTGCTACCTTCCCCAACATCTTAATAAGCACTCTAAAAAGCTGGTTCCATATCTTGGCGGCGACTAAAAGTGCTCCAGCTAAGAATCCTTTTCCTCAGTCCTCTAAAGAATCCATATTGGGGGTCATTCCGAGTTGTTCGCTCATTGACGATTTTCGCTATACTGCGATTAGTCGCTTACTGCGCATGCGCAAGGTTCGCAGAGCGCATACGCTTAGTTATTTTACACAAAAGTTAGGTATTTTACTCACGGCATAACAAAGCTTTTTTATCGCTGTGCTGATCGTAGTGTGATTGACAGGAGGTGGGTGTTTCTGGGCGGAAACTGGACGTTTTATGGGAGTGTGCGGAAAAACGCAGGCGTTCTAGTTGCAAAATGCAGAGTGGCTGGAGAAACGGGGGAGTGGTTGGGCAAACGCTGTGTGTGTTTGTGACGTCAAACCAGGAACGAAAAGGACTGAGCTGGTCGCAATGGCTGAGTAAGTCTGGAGCTACTCCGAAACTGCTAAGAAATTTCTATTTGCAATTCTGCCAATCTTTCGTTCGCATTTCTGCTAAGATACACTCCCAGAGGGCGGCGGCCTAGCGTGTGCAATGCTGCTAAAAGCAGCTAGCGAGCGAACAACTCGGAATCACCCCCATTATCCCCATAGAAAGCTTGTGTTTGGCTAGGTCTGGACCCCATGGAGTGTCAAACTTAATCACACCTCCATAATCCATTTTGCTATACAGGTTGAGTATCCTATTTCCGGAATGCTCGGGACCAGGAACTTTCCGGATGTGGTTTTTTTTTGGATAACAGAATACCTGTTATCCAGTTGGAGTCCCAGAGGATGCAGCGGGTCCAGAGCATTGGCGAGGGAGGGGGATGGGGGACACTTGTACATGGTTGCCCCTTTAAAAAGAAGTGGTTCGGCCGGCATCCTGCACGGCTGCCAAACTTGGACTTCATTAGATCTCGGCCACCATGTTGGATAAGTGTTAAATAGACGTTCCTGACCTAGGGCCTAATTCAGACCTGATCGCTGTGCTGCAAATTACACTGTCCTGCGATCAGATAGTCGCCACCCAGTGGGAGTTACATTTCGCCCTGTGCAAGTGTGCGATTGCATGTGTATGCTGTTCGAAAATTCCCCTCAGTCAGCAGACAGCTGCAAAACCGTTCGCTTAACACTCACCATCAAATGTTTTTCCCAATCTGTGCAGTGTGTGCAGTCTATGCATATCTCAATACTTACTCCTCCAGTGTGAAGTAATCAGGCAGATCGGGGCCGGAGCTGACGTCACACACCCTCCCTGAAACGCTTGGGGATGCCTGCATTTTTCCAGACACTCCCAGAAAACGGCCAGTTACACCCCACACACGTCCTTTTCCTGTCAATCACCTTGCGAATACCCGTGCGATCAAAATTTTCACACCATCCTGTCGCTGTTTGGTGATGCGCCTGCGCATTGCAGTGCATAGGCATTCACATTAGTTCGATAATCGCCCGCTGAGCTGGCACAGCAGTGATCAGGTGTGAATCGAGCCCCTAATTCAGTCATAAAATATAACAATTTCTGAGCGTTTTTTGTAAATAAATATTAGTCAGTTAAATATTGAAATCTGTGGTAAGTTCATCATAAAGTATAGCTTCATTTAATCATTCAATCAAACACAGTCCACATTATTGTAAAATACACAGCACAAAAACAGTAATAACAACTCAGCTTTCTATAATACACAAATAAAATATATTTGGTAGAAAAAAAAACTGTTTTGATTAATTTTTTACTGGTTTGCCAAAATACAGAAATCACAAGTGACAGCAGAATGGGGAAAACTACACAGCATTTATCTGGCGTGTCACTCTTTGGACTTGGCAACACTCACAATAGGGCACTGCAACCGATTGCATGCGTCACGTTGGACATTGTCTATCTCTGTGTACTCAGCATGTGTCTGACAAGACTCAGGAGAAAGCAATGCTAGGGCCGTAGACAACAACATTCACAGAGGTTGCATGTACTGGCGCTGTGTAGTCACATGTATCACGATTGCACTGTACTATAGGGGTGATTCTGATCGCTGCTGTGCATTTTCGCACAGTGGGCGATCAGGTCCTAACTGCGCATGCGTGTGCACCACAATGCGCACGCGCGTCAGGCAACAGCAAAGGGCATCGCCGGTCAGCAAATGCATGGTGCAAAAAATCCTATCGCACGGGCGTTCACAAGGTGATTGATAGGATAAGGCCAGTTGTGGGTGGAAACTGAGCATTTATTGGGAGTGTCTGGAAAAATGCAGGCGTGCCCAAGCATTTTCAGGGAGGGTGTCTGATGCTGTAACCCCGCCCTCGTTCCGCCTCCTCCCCTCCTCCTCCCCGCCCCGTTCCGCCTCCTCCCCGCCCCCTCCTCTCGACATTGCCCAGCCCAGCCCCTACACTGAGCCGTCCTGGCAGCTCTCTCCCGAGGAGAGCTGCCAGAAAGTAGGTAAGTATGCATAAAATGCGTATATACAGTAAGTATAGATTGTGCACTGCATGGTACTATCTCAGTACTACTATTCCTTTTATGGCTATAGTCTAAGTTTATATATAAGATGGTGCTTTAAAGCACCACACTCTTGAAAAGAAGTGATAATATGACTTCATATTTTATGACTGATTAATAGTTGGATTCACAGATGCTGCAAACAACTGCTGTGTATTTTCTCATAAAACATCTTAGTGTTTACTGCTTAATTATACTATCTTAACTTTCTAGTATTCTATAGTTAATTTTAATCATTATCAGTTTTAAGATCTCTTTGGTCATTTTGATTGTAATGGTCATAAAACCTCTTCAGTTTATTTTGAAAGACCAGTAATCATCATGTAGCATACTTGCCGATATTCTGGCTGCCCCATGCTGGGGGCAGCCAGGTCGGCACAGGGAGGGGCATGGCGGGGCTTGATGATGCTGCATGGGGGTGGATTGGGGGGCATGGCCAGGTGACCGCGCCTCCTGCAACTCAATGCTGAGATTACCGCCTTTGAGAGGCAGGGGGCGGGGCCATGTAAAAAAGCTTAAAGCATACCTCCCAACTGTCCCGATTTTCATTTCATTTTCAATGCACACAGCGTCTATTCAAAGGAGACAGAGGGGCTGGGGGCATGCCAGCAGCTCACATCGCTGGACATGCCCCCATATTGATGGAATATGGGGGCGTAGCTCGCGACCGCAGGTGCTCTGTGAAGCCACACTCCTTTCTATAGGCCACATCTCTTTTCAACCACGCCTCCTTTTGACCATGCTGCGGACAGGGTCCCGCTATTACATCTGTTTGTTGATGTTGGGAGGCATGTTAAAGACTGCCGCACTCCAGATGAAGATGCTGTATAATAAAATATTAAAACATCCGGTGTCCTGTCTTTATTTTCATATTTATTTTATAGTGGGACTATAGGTAACTTAATGCCCCATCTGCTGGTACTTGTGGTTCTCCAACTACCAGCATCTGGGAGAGGCTTGCTGGCACCTGTTCTAGGCCCTTTCGCTGGATGGATCTGGGGTCAGACCTGACGGCAGAATGCAGGACTTTGACCCAGGGAGCCTGTTCTGGGCCTTCCACTGGATAGATTTGGAAGAAAACTTCACAGAGTAGTAATACTGGGTCCCAGGATTCCCAGATGACATACTAGGGGGTAGGGGTCCCTGTCGGACCTCCCGTTGTTCTACGCTGGGCAGTCTTAGAATAGTAACATTGATAACAGAAGGAAAACTTTAAACCCATATCGCAATAGAAAAGTGATTATAAAACTGAACAGAAAGAAAAAACTGGGGATCAGGGCTACTGGCGACACCCCAAAAACAAAATGCATCAGGAAAAAATAGGATCTTTCTAAAATAACCACAGGGCTGGCTAAGTGGAAAGAGGCAACCCCTGATATTCCGTTACAAACCATAATTAAATCATGTGTAATATTGAATAAACAATTTGTTTCATCAACATATGCTGAAATGCAATACAAATTATAACACAGAGCTTATTACACCCCTAAACTTAAGGTGTGTACACACGGTGAGATCCTTGCTATGGGCCTAATTCTGAGTTGATCGCAGCAGCAAATTTGTTAGCAGTTGGGCAAAACCATGTGCACTGCAGGTGGGGCAGATGTAACATGTGCAGAGAGAGTTAGATTTGGGTGGGGTGTATTCAAACTGAAATTTAAATTGCAGTGTAAAAATAAAGCAGCCGTATTTACCCTGCACAGAAACAATATAACCCACCCAAATCTAAATCTCTCTGCAAATGTTATATCTGCCCCCCTGCAGTGCACATGGTTTTGCCCAATTGCTAACAAACTTCATGCTGCGATCAACTCAGAATTACCCCCTATATGTCCGATGTTGACTATGCGATTTCCCTTGAACTCCCCCATAGCTCAGATAGCACAGATAGTACAGATTTTGACTATCTGTACTTGAGATTTTGTCTATGTACGATTTTGACGGGATCCGGTCTCTAGGTCGACAGTAACTAGGTCGACCACTACTGGTCGACAGTAACTAGGTCGACAGGGTCTCTAGGTCAACATGTTCTAGGTCGATAGATCAGAAGGTCGACATGAGTTTTTCACAATTTTTTTCTTTATTTGACCTTTTTCATACTTAATGATCCACGCGGCCTAAAATTGGAAATAGTAACCTGTGCTGAGTGCAGCGGTAGTGGAGCGAGGCACCTTGCCCGAAGTTCGAGGGGACACGGTGCACTAATTGGGGTTCCAAGGTCACTGTACGGAGAAAACGACACAACCCCCCCATAAAACACTCATGTCGACTTTTTGATCTGTCGACCTAGAGACCTTGTCGACCTAGTTACTGTTGACCAATAGTGGTCGACCTAGTTACTGACGACCTTGTTACTATCGACCTTGCATACCACACCCGATTTTGACTAAGTGCCAATTTTGACTATACTTTGTACTAGATAGTACACTAGATAGTCAAGATTGACTTGCCTGCACAGTCTATCTAGCCTTATGGTGTGTACACACGGTGAGATATTTTCTTACGATTTTGACTATATAGTCAAAATCATACGAAAAGTTAGTGCAGATCGCAAGGTGAAAGTCACCTTGCGATCCTGATTTGATGCCGATGCGCGGCCCTGCGCGGTCAGCATTGCAAGGCTAGACAGACTGTGCAGGCAAGTCAATTTTGACTATCTCTATAGAAGAGATAGTCAAAATTGACACTTAGCCAAAATCGCACATAGTCAGTATCGCAAGCACACTCATTATGTGCTTGCGATGCCAACCTAGCCCCTGTTGCATAGTGAGATTCGGGCATAGCCCGAATCTAACAGTGTGTATGGGCCTTATGGCAGCTTGTGATACAGATTCGATCCCGATACGCGCTCCCGTGGGGTCGGTATCGTAAAGGCCCATACGCACGGTGAGATTCGGGCTATGTCCGATTCTCACTATGCGACAGGGGCTAGGTTGGCATCGCAAGCACATAATGAGTGTGCTTGCGATACTTTGTGTGATTTTGGCTAAGTGTCAATGTCTTGAGGAAGGCTCCGGTAGAGCCGAAATGTGTTGACATTGACTGGGCACTGTGACTCTTTTTTTGCTTTTAAGGATACAGAGATTAAGGTGCAACAGTAGGAAGGTGTCACAGACAAGGGGAGTGACTTGCCGCTCAAGGACTTCATAGGAAGGATCAGAAGGGTCTTCCCAAGAAACCTTGATGCGTTTGGACATTATCTGTTGAACTTGAGTTTGAGGCATGCCTCATTTTGTTTTTGTCGTCACTACACAAAGATACCTTTATAAGGGAGTTTCATATGTACTTATGTAAGTACGGTACGTCCCCTACATAAAAGAGGTTGATTACATTACTCTGCACGATATAAGGTTTGGACATACTACACCATTGGGGTCTCCATCCCTCTCTACCCCTCCTTGTTTCTCATGAGGAGAGACTAAAGAGGAAGAGGACACCCACCGCACACCTTGAAATTCGATAGAGACATCTTTGTGAATACCAGATTGTACATGACTTTTTAGGAAGGATCAGAAGGATCTTCCCAAAGAAATCTTGATGCGCTTGGTCAACATCTGTTGAACGTAAGCTTGAGGTACGCCTCATTCTGTTTTCGTCTACATTTCATAAAGATTCCTTTATAAGAGAGTTCCATACGTACTTATGTAAGTACGGTACATCTCCTACATAAAAAAGGTTGATTACATTACTCTGCATGATATAAGGTTTGAACATGCTACACTATTGGGGTTTCCATCCCTCTCTACCCCTCCCTGTTTTTTATGAGGAGCATAGGTGTGCGCAGGGGGGGTTCCTGGTGCGCACAGGCACCCCCTAATGTCTGGCACCACGATCTCACATGCCTGATGCAGCGATCGCCGAGCAGGCTGATTACTGTCCACTCTGCGCTGCACCCTGTCAGGACTGCATTACTGACTGGACGCCTGGGTTAATCAAGGGTACCACTGCCACCGGCTTTCAAATACCCAGCTCCACCACCATGTACAAAAACAGCATGCCCTCCCGTCACACCCACCACATACACACCTCTCTCCTTCTTTGCTATGCCAATGCCAGCCACTGATGAGGAGCAGCATGCAGCCAGCGTTCCTCTTAGGAAGACAAATTCAATACTGGCAGACGGCCGGCAGCAGCATTGACACGTCACTAGTTTTTCCAGCAGCAGCAGTACTAGTCTGCGACTGTCAGTGTCAGTGAATGACTGATTTGTAAGTAAGCTGCTGCAGCTTGCAGGTGAAAGAGAGGGGGAGCCAGACCAGGCTGAGGAGGAGCAGTGGAATTGCAGTTAATGCCATCAGGGGTGCTTGTTTGGTGCACACCAGGTCCACAACATCTGACAATGTATCTGCTTTATTAGGATTGGTACAAAGGTGTATATTTTATGCGTTGACCATCAATAGATAGTGCTAGACACGCACAAAAGGCGGTGCTAGACACACCCCTCCGATGGTGCACCCCCTAATAAAATGTGCTGCGCACGCCAGTGATGAGGAGAGATTAAAGAGGAAGAGGACTCCCATCGTACATCTTGAAATTCGATAAAGATACCTTTATGGATACCAGGCACACAATGTACATGTGAGTACGGTGTGTATTTCCAGCTATTGGTCTACATACACGACCCGTATTTGACATTGTTCACACTTTCCTGGAAGTACTCACAGAACAAACATTGGGACTATTGGGGGTAATTCCAAGTTGATCGCAGCAGGAATTTTGTTAGCAATTGGGCAAACCCATGTGCACTGCAGAGGAGGCAGATATAACATGTGCAGAGAGAGTTAGATTTTGGTGGGTTATTTTGTTTCTGCGCAGTGTAAATACTGGCTGCTTTATTTTTATACTGCAAATTAGATTGCAGATTGAACACACCCCACCCAAATCTAACTCTCTCTGCACATGGTATATCTGCCTCCCCTGCAGTGCACATGGTTTTGCCCAACTGCTAAAGGTACCGATATCCAGAAGGGTAGGGTAGGTAAGGTAGGGTACCGATATCCAGAAGGGACGGCCTCTGCACAATTGTCGGTCCAGGAGCCACCAGAGCAGCGACAGACGGACCTCCGGAGTCAAAGAGATCATGTGAGACCTGATCCGGTGAGGCAGGCCGTCCCTCTTGGCTAGAATCAGCTTCTGGAGGGGGAATTGAGCATACTCTACCATGTCGAATGCTGACACCATGAGGCCCAGCACCTGCAGTGCCGAAAGTATCGACACTTGCGGACGAGAAAGGAAGCAACGAATCCTGTCCTGAATCTTCAGGTCTTTCTCCTGAGACAAGAACAACCTCTGGTTGTGAGTGTCCAACAGTGCTCCCAGATGCACCATGCTCTGAGCAGGGACCAGGGAGGATTTCTTCCAGTTGATGAGCCACCCGTGGGCTTGTAGAAACCGGACCGTCATATCCAGATGACGCAGGAGAAGATCTGGGAAATTTGCCAGGATTAACAAGTCGTCCAGATACGGCAGTATCCTGACCCCTTGACGGCGGAGTACCACCGTCATCACCGCCATTACTTTGGTGAAGACTCGCGGAGCCGTTGTTAAACCAAAAGGCAACGCCCGAAACTGGTAATGGAGGTTGCCAATAGCGAACCTCAGGTATTGTTGATGTGACACTGCTATAGGAATATGCAGATAAGCATCCTGTATGTCCAGGGAGACCATGTAGTCCCCAGGTTCCAAGGCCAGAACTATATAGCGAAGGGTTTCCATACGGAACTTGGAAGCCTTCACAAACTTGTTCAGTGCCTTGAGGTTGAGAATTGGCCGGGAGGGCCCATTCGATTTCGGGACTAGAAACAGCGGAGAATAGTACCCCCGGCCCCTCTGAGCAAGAGGCATCTGTACTACGACTCCTGTATCCAGGAGGGTCTGTACCACCGAATGCAGAGTGTTTGCCTTTGTCTGGTCCGACGGGACGTCTGTCTGGCAAAATCAATGAGGGGGTCATTTTTTGAAGGCTATGGCGTAACCTCGAGTGACGACTTCTCGTACCCAGGCATCTGAAGTGGTCTTCAACCATTCCTGGGTATACCCTAGAAGCCGGCCCCCCACCCTGGGATCCCCCAGGGGGAGGCCCGCCCCGTCATGCGGCAGGCTTATCGGTCTTGGCTGCTGGCTGACGGGCAGCCCAGGCTCTTTTGGGCTTCGGCTTACCAGGTTTGGAAGTGCAGGCCTGCTTATGGTACGCCTGACCTTTTGCTTTACCTGAAGGACGAAAGTGGTCGAAAGTACGTGCCTTTGGCCTTCAACACAGAAGGAGCTGTATTAGGCAGACAGGCAGTTTTGGCAGTAGCCAAGTTAGCCACTATCTTATTTAAGTCCTCCCCAAACAAAATATCCCCCTTGAAAGGGAGTACCTCCAGGGTTTTTCTAGAGTCCAGATCCACAGACCAGGATCTCAGCCACAATATCCTGCGAGCCAGGACTGACGTAGTAGAGGCCTTGGCTGCTAGGATACCGGCATCAGAAGCCGCCTCTTTAATATAACGAGAAGCTGTGACAATATATGACAAGCATTGTCTAGTATGGTCAGAGGAGATTTCAGCTTCTAACTCCAAGGCCCATGCTTCAATAGCCTCTGCCGCCCATATAGCTGCAATAGTGGGCCTTTGTGCAGCACCCGTGAGGGTGTAAATCGCTTTTAGATAACCCTCGACACATTTATCCGTAGGCTCTTTTAGAGACGTGACGGTAGTGACAGGTAGAGCTGAGGAAACCACCATCCTAGCCACATGTGAGTCTACTGGAGGAGGCGTTTCCCAATTCTTAGACAGCTCTGGCGCGAGGGGATAGCGAGCCAGCATCTTCTTTTGAGGCACAAACTTCGTACCCGGGCTTTGCCAGGGTTCCTGACGTATATCCACTAGATGGTCAGAGTGAGGTTTAACTTGTTTAATCACCTTCTGACGCTTGAACCTATCTGGTTTCCTAGGAGGAACGGGATCATCCGTAATCTGCAGAATTAACTTAATAGCCTCCAAAAGATCAGGAACATCCACATGTGAACTACCCTCCCCATCAGCCGAATCTGAGTCAGAACCTGTGGGGTCAGTGTATGTGCTGTCTTCATCAGACGAGGTGTCAGTGACAGCAGTGGATTGTGAGGAGACGAGCGCTCGCTTAGAGGACCTCTTGGACTTAGGCGAGCGATGGTCAGACTTTTTAGTAGTCAGGTACTGGTTCAACTTCTTTAATTGAGCAGATAAATCGTCCGCCCACGGCGGGTTAGCTGAAGGGACCACATACGGTTGTACCGGCATTGGGGGTCTCATAGGGGTGTTAGTTTTTGAACTAGCGTATACAGAAGCGTGGAAAAAGCGGCCCACGGAGGGTCAGTATGTGCCTCCGCTGCCACAGTCCCACTGGGGGGCAAGATGCCCCCAGAACCAGAGCCCACAGCTGCTATATTCTCCCCATATGTGCCTGTGGCTTCAGCAACACCAGCAGTGTGTTCCACCCCAGAACCGTTACCCTCAGAAGCAGACATGATATAACTCGCAGTATGAGGTAACACAGTACAATTATCAGCAGCACTATATCCCTAAACCCAAACCCCTGCGCAGTGTAGTCAGCACCAGCAGAGATAAAGGAGAGATATGGTGACTAAATCACAGAGAAAAATACGTAATACAGTATATCTTTGTGAAAATCCTATATTAAATAACACCTGATGCACCAAGCCCCCTCAAGTTATAGAATATAGGGATAGCAAGTTGAGTGAAAGACACGAGATGGACACCACTCAGCTATCAATGCACACACAAATAGTCACAGTTTGTACAATGCAGAGGTTATTACAGACAATAATACTGCACTGGACTAGTTTACACAGCTATATAGTCAATAGATATAACACTACACAGTCAGAAACTGGATGTATATCACAGGGTAATTGTACTATAAACCCCTGACTAAATGCACTCTTTCTTACTAACACTGACTAAAAAGGCAGGTAGAATACTTAAGTGTCATGTAAAGGCACAGCGCTGACAACCAGGCGGCTTTACATAGGAGGATTTGCCCAAGCAGTCCCAGGAACAGTGAGCTGAGGAGTAATGGCGCCGTAAACACTGACAGGGAGTGAGGAAATTACAGAGATGCAGCTCCAGGGCGGGAACACTTGCTGGAAATGGCGCCCTGGGGCTGGGGGAGGGGCTTCAGGTCTAAGCCTTATCCCCCTTGCTGGCAAAACCACCGGGTACTGTGGGCGATATTAAAATCGGTTTTAAGAGAAAACCTGACCTGCGCCCATGCACTGGTGATCTAGTGGGATCGCCTGTATCCACAGTGTCCACCGCCAGCGCGCACGGCCCGCCTCCCACTGACCGCGCCGGATCGCGATAAAGACCGGGTCCCGCGAGCGGGACCCACTTACCACCTCCCGAAGCACAGCCACGCGATCCTGGAGAGCCCCAGCCGTGTGTGTCTAACATGAAGAAAACCGGAGCCTCCACTGTAGGTACCCGGCAACCAGGGCTCGGTAGTGTACAGTGCCGCTGGGGAGAGCTGGAGCTGCAGCAGTGAATGTCACAACACATTTACCACCGCTGCTGCCCTTGAAGTCTTCACTTTTTACCTCATAAAAAGCTTTTCTCAGGGCTGCTTGGAGCAGCCCCTCTGTTAAGTGCCTGCTTACTGCAGCACCAACTGACAAACTGAGCTCCTGTGCTGGGAGGCGGGGTGATATAGGAGGCGGCACTGTGCATTCTGGGAACAGTCAAAGCTTTGAGCCTGTTGGTGCCTCGGATCAAGAACGTACTCTACACCCCATTGTCCAGACTTGTGGAGCCCAGTGTACCCCGCAGCAGAAATCCTATTTTCTCATACGTCCTAGAGGATGCTGGGGATGCTTCAAGAACCATGGGGTTTATACCAAAGCTCTAGAACGGGCAGGAGAGTACAGATGACTCTGCAGCACCGATTGACCAAACAAGAGGTCCTCCTCAGCCAGGGTATCAAACTTGTAAAACTTCGCAAAGGTGTTTGATCCCGACCAAGTAGCAGCTCGGCAAAGTTGTAACGCCGAGAGTCCTCGGGCAGCCACCCAGGATGAGCCCACCTTTCTGGTAGAATGGGCTTTCACCGATTTCGGTAATGGCAATCCTGCCGTAGAATGAACCTGCTGAATCGTATTACAGATCCAGCGCGCAATAGTCTGCTTGGAAGCAGGAGCCCCAATCTTATTAGGAGCACAGAGGACAAACAGAGACTCTGTTTTACTAATCTGCGCCGTTCTGGCGACATAGATTTTCAAAGCTCTAACCACATGGAGAGATTTCGATTCCGCCAAGGCGTCAGTAGCCACTGGCACCACAATAGGCTGGTTTACGTGAAATAATGAAACCACTTTTAGCAGAAATTGTTGACGAGTTCTCAACTCCGCTCTATCAGCATGGAAAATCAAATAGGGGCTTTTGTGAGACAAAGCCGCCAACTCAGACACTCGCCTTGCGGACGCCAAGGCCAACAACATGACCACTTTCCAAGTAAGGAATTTTAACTCAACCTTGCGCAAAGGTTCAAACCAATGCGATTGCAAGAATTGCAACACCACATTAAGATCCCACGGTATCACAGGAGGCACAAATGGAGGTTGGATGTGCAGCACGCCTTTTACGAAGGTCTGAACTTCTGGAAGAGAAGCCAATTCTTTCTGAAAAAAGATCGACAAGGCCGAAATCTGTACTTTAATAGAGCCTAACTTTAGGCCCGCATCCACACCTGCTTGTAGGAAATGGAGCAAACGCCCCAGGTGAAATTCTTCCGTAGGAGCCTTCTTGGATTCACACCAAGACACATAATTTCTCCAAATACGGTGGTAATGCTTTGCCGTTACTTCTTTTCTAGCCTGAAGAAGTATGGGAATGACTTCACTGGGAATACCCTTTCGGGCTAGGATTTGGCGTTCAACCGCCACGCCGTCAAACGCAGCCGCGGTAAGTCCTGATACACACACGGCCCCTGTTGTAACAGGTCCTCCCGAAGAGGAAGAGGCCAGGGATCTTCTATGAGCAACTCCTAAAGATCTGGATACCAGGCCCTTTTTGGCCAATCCGAAACAATGAGGATCGTCAGAACCCTTGTTCTTCTTATAATTTTTATCACCTTTGGAATGAGTGGAAGTGGAGGGAACACATATACCGACGGAAATACCCACGGTGTCACTAGGGCGTCCACCGCTATCGCTTGAGGGTCCCTTGACCTGGAACAATATCTCTGAAGTTTCTTGTTGAGGCGGGACGCCATCATGTCTACTTGAGGAACTCCCCAACGACTTGTCACTTCTGCAAAGACCTCTTGATGAAGACCCCACTCTCCTGGATGGAGATCGTGTCTGCTGAGGAAGTCTGCTTCCCAGTTGTCCACTCCTGGAATGAAGACTGCTGACAGAGCGCTGGCATGTCTTTCTGCCCAGCGAAGAATCTTCATGGCCTTGGCCATCGCCGCTCTGCTCTTTGTTCCGGCCTGGTGGTTTATGTACGCCACCGCTGTCACGTTGTCTGACTGAATCAAGACAGGCAGACCTCGAAGAAGATGTTCTGCTTGCAGTATGCCATTGTAAATGGCCCTTAATTCCAGAATGTTTATGTGTAGACAAGCCTCCTGGCTTGACCACTTTCCCTGAAAGTTTCTTCCCTGTGTGACTGCTCCCCAGCCTTGGAGGCTTGCATCTGTGGTCACCAGGATCCAATCCTGAATCCGAACCTGTGTCCCTCCGGAAGGTGAGAACTGTGCAGCCACCACAGAAGGGGGATACTGTTCCTGGGAGATAGAATTATTTTCCGGTGCATGTCCAGGTGACACCCGGACCACTGGTCCAACAGGTTCCACTGAAACACCCTGGCATGGAACCTGCCATACGGAATGGCCTCGTAGGCCGCCACCATCTTCCCCAGCAACCAAGTGCATTGAAGAACTGACACCTTTGCTGGTTTCAGAATCTGTTTTACCATGTTCTGTATTTCCAGAGCTTTTTCCACTGGAAGAAAAACTCTCTGCAATTCTGTATCCAGAATCATACCCAGGAACGACAGCCGTGTCGTCAGATCCAACTGTGATTTTGGCAAATTTAGGAGCCAACCATGTTGTTGCAGAATCGTCAGTGAAAGGGCAACATTCCTCAGCAATTGCTCCTTGGACCTCACCTTTATGAGGAGATCGTCCAAGTATGGGATAATTGTGATTCCCTGCTTGCGCAGGAGAACCATCATTTCCGCCATTACTTTGGTAAAAATCCTCGGAGCCGTGGACAGACCAAACGGCAACGTCTGAAATTGGTAATGACAATCCTGCACAGCAAATCTCAGGTAAGCCTGATGTGGAGGATATATGGGGACATGCAAGTAGGCATCTTTTATGTCGACCGACGCCATAAAATCCCCCTCTTCCAGACTGGAGATCACTGCTCGAAGAGATTCCATCTTGAATTAGAATTTTTTAGAAAGAAATTGAGGGATTTTAGGTTCAGAATTGGCCTAACTGCGCCATCCGGCTGCGGGACCACGAACAGGCTCGAATAAAAGCCTTCCCCCTGTTGTGACGGGGGCACTGTGACAATTACTTGATTTTGACACAACTTTAGTATCGCAGCGCTTACTATCTCTCTCTCTAGAAGAGAAGCTGGCATGGCCGATTTGAAAAATCGGTGAGGGGGCACGTCTTGAAACTCGAACCTGTATCCTTGGGTTACTATTTCTACTATCCAAGGATCCAGGTCCGAGTGCACCCAAACCTGACTGAAGAGTTTTGAGATGTGCCCCCACCGGTGCGGACTCCCACAGAGGAGCCCCAGCGTCATGCGGTGGATTTGGTAGAAGCCGGAGAGGACTTCTGCTCTTGGGAACTTGCCACAGCCTATGACCTTTTTCCCCTTCCTCTCCCCCTCGCAGCAAGGAAGGAGGACCCACGTCCTTTAATTTATTGGGCCGAAAGGACTGCATCTGATAGTGAGGTGATTTCTTCTGCTGTGCAGGAACATAAGGTAAAAATGAAGACTTACCCGCGGTAGCCGTAGACACCAGGTCAGTGAGGCCGTCACCAAACAAGACCCTACCGTTAAACGGTAGAGACTCCATCGCCTTCTTAGAGTCAGCGTCAGCATTCCATTGATGAATCCACAATGCTCTCCTTGCTGATACTGCCATGGCATTGGCCCTTGATACCAAAAGGCCGATATCCCTTACAGCTTCTTTTAAATATGCTGCAGCGTCCCTGGTGTGACCCAGAGTCAAAAGCACACTATCCCTGTCTAGGGTATCTACCTCAGATGACAAGTTATCTGCCCACTTTTCAATAGCGCTACTCACCCATGCCGAAGCAACGGCAGGCCTGAGTAGCGACATAAATGGATTTTAGGGTATTTTCCTGCTTACGATTCGCAGGATCCTTTAGGGCTGCCGTGTCAGGGGACGGAAGCGCCACCTTTTTGGATAGACGCGATAAAGCTTTGTCTACCGTGGGGATTGACTCCCACCTTTCCCTGTCCCCAGAGGGGAATGGATATGCCACTGGAACTCTTTTGGGAACCTGTATCTTCTTATCAGGATTTTCCCAAGCCTTTTCAAAAAGTGCGTTCAGTTCATGAGAGGGAGGGAACGTTACCTCAGGTTTCTTTCCTTTAAACATACAGACCCTCGTATCAGGAACCGCAGGGTCCGTGATATGTAATATGTCTTTTATCGCCACAATTATGTACTGACTACTCTTAGCCAGTTCTGGATGTAATCTGGCATCACTATAGTCGACACTGGAATCAGAGTCCGTGTCGGTATCTGTATCTGCTATCTGGCTAAATGCACGTTTCTGTGACCCCGAAGGTGTCTGGGCTTGTGACAAAGCATCCTCCATGGATTTCATCCATGTCTGGTTCTTAGACTCAGATTTATCAAATCTCTTATTCAACCTAGTCACATTTGCGTTTAAAACACTTAGCATATTCACCCAATCATCCGTCGGCGGTGCCGACACGGTCACTCTCACAGTATTTTCTGTCCCCACTCCAGCCTCTTCCTGGGAAGAGCATTCAGCCTCAGGCACTTCGACACACACGTACCGACACCCACAACCACACTGGGGCTACAGGAGACAGACCCACAATAAAGCCTGTAAGAGAGACACAGAGGGAGTTCTGCCAGCTCACACCCAGCGCCTATCCCGGTACTGAAGCAAGTAAAAAGACTGGCCAGACCTGTTAGCGCTTTCTATATATATAATTTAGCACAAATTCACTCCCCCCCCCCCCCCGTTTTGCACCCTGTTACTTGTACAGCAGTGTGGAGGTCAGGGCCAGCGTCTCTGCAGCTTCTGTGAAGAGAAAATGGCGCTGATCAGAGCTGTGTGGGCTAAGCCCTGCCCGCTACATGGCGCACTTCAGTCCCGCTTAAATTTATCTTTATACTGGCGGGGGTCCCTTAACTAGTGCCTAGGCACTGTTATCACTTATGCCAGTGGCGTTTGTGGTGTTCATGCTGCCCAGGGCGCCACCCCTGCGCCCTGCACTCTGAAGTGCCGAGTTATTTGTGGGAGCATGGCGCAGCAGCGTGGCCACTGTGCGGTACCTCAAACGCCGTCTTCTGCCGTCACTGAAGTCTTCTGATCTCATACTCACCCGGCTTCTGTCTTCTGGCTCTGTGAGGGGGGTGACGACGCGGCCCCAGGAACAAGCAGCTAGGCGTACCAAGTGATCGAACCCTCTGGAGAATATGGTGTCCAATAGCCTAAGAAGCAGAGCCCTTGAACTCAGAAGAAGTAGGTCTGCTTCTCTCCCCTCACTCCCACGATGCAGGGATCCTGTAGCCAGCAGGTCTCCCTGAAAATAATAAACCTAATAAAAATATTTTTCTGAGAAACTCTGGAGAGCTCCTCAGTGTGCAACCAGTCTCACTGGGCACAGAATCTAACTGGAGTCTGGAGGAGGGGCATAGAGGGAGAAGCCAGTTCACACCCATTCAAAGTCTTATAGTGTGCCCATGTCTCCTGCGGATCCCGTCTATACCCCATGGTTCTTGAAGCATCCCCAGCATCCTCTAGGACATATGAGAAATCTTATGAAAAGTTAGTGCATATCTCAAGGTGTTAGGCAGCTTGCGATACAGATTCGATCCCGATGCACGCTCCCATGGGGTCGGTATTGTAAGTCTAGATAGACTGTGCAGGCAAGTCAATCTTGACTATCTAGTGTACTATCTAGTACAAAGTATAGTCAAAATTGGCTCTTAGTCAAAATCGTACATAGACAAAATCTCAAGCAAAGATAGTCAAAATCTGTACAATCTGTGCTATCTGGGCTCTGGGTGAGTTCAAGGGAAATCGCATATTCAAAATCGGACATAACAGGTATCTCACCGTGTGTACACACCTTAACTTTCTTACGATTTTGACTATATAGTCAAAATTGTAAGAAAATTTCTTTCTTTTCATTCTCTTTCTTTTCTTTCTTTTCATAAGATTTTGACTATATAGTCAAAATCTTACAGATTTATCTCACCGCGTGTACACACCTTTAGATATATCATGGGAGCCTCAGACAATTCAAATTTCTTCAGATATTCCCAACCTGATGATGATATTGATCATTGTATGTGGTCCTGTGATGTGTTTCGAACATTTTGGTTAGAAGTCCAATCTTATATTAACAACATATTACATATCCCCTTTAAGATCTCTAAGCCATGGGCCCTATAGAATATCATAACCCCTCGGACTCCTCTAGACCCTCTGTAGGAACTAGCTTATTGTTAGTACGCATAGCTGCTGCAGCCAAAAAGACTATCTTATTCAGATGGATTTATATGGATCCTATTTCTTTTACCCTAATGTTGCCCCGTGTTACATATATGTTAGAAATGGATTGGATAGAATGCTCTCTTGTTGCTGAATTCAGAGCAACTAAATTCTTTGATATCTGGCTACCTTATTTCATTAATTTACCTGGGATAACCAAAGAACATATTTGAAAAGTACATGGACTATGGGGGAGAGAGAGAAGGCTCTTGTGTGGGCACACTCTTAAACAGTGAAGGAAAAGTTCCTACAATGTGTGCAGAAAGATATTTTAAAACATGATTTTTATTAGTAAATTAGTTAAAACACAGTTACCCACACATGTGATCCAAAGTATTAAAGAAAATTACAGACAATGGCCCTCATTCCAAGTTGTTCGCACTCCCGCGTTTTTCCCAGAAACGGTAGCGTTTTTTCAAACACTCCCATAAAACGGCCTGTTTCCGCCCAGAAACACCCACTTCCTGTCAATCACATTACGATCACCAGAACGAAGAAAAAAACCTTGTAATGCCGTGAGTAAAATACCTAACTGCATAGCAAATTTACTTGGCGCAGTCGCAGTGCAAACATTGCGCATGCGCAATTAGCGGAAAATCGCTGCGATGCGAAGAAAATTACAGAGCGAACAACTCGGAATGACCACCAATGTGTAGAGAAAATGTTAAAATGTTCTGGTCATTCTTTCACGAAAAGTGATTAGAAAGGTTATAGACACTTGGTCGCCTTACAACCATTTCCCCCTGACCAGTACAGAAAATCTGTATTGATGGGACCAAGGAGTGGTCATGTAATAGTGATAAGTATGTCCCAATGAGACCACTTAAAATAGGTCAATACTAAACACTTTGCTGGCCACCAGTAATAAGAGTGGACACTTGAGTGATGACTGATAATGGGTATATTGATATAGACTGGGCGTTATTCTGCAGTATAAGAACGTTAAGTAGAAGAGAAAAGAAAAAATCAGTGGTGATACTGCTGTTGGCGTCACATACACATAGGAGGAAATTAATTCCTACTCTACAACACTGAGTATTCACAGGAAGTCTCCTCTCCAGGTACTAACCCAGCCCGACGCTGTTTGGCTACCAAGATCGGACGAGATCGGGCATTGGCAGCGTGGTATGATAGTAGAGGAGATATGTGATCTGTATACCAATGAGAGTGCACCTATGTAGGAAATTGGTAAAGAATAAAGATGTTCTAATAGAGAGAGAAGAAAAAAATATATAGGGATAGGTCAAAGTATGTGGATCTGCTTTCTGCGTTAGGCACGGCGCAGCAAACCCCACGTCCATGGTGTTGTGTGCCCAGGATCGCAGATGAGAGTCCACTGAAAAATAGTAAGCAGGGAAAAACAAGAAGACAGAAAATACTGATAACTTCTTATTGTATGAAAAAAATAATACAATGAAAATGCTGCATTGAACGTCCAGGTGCTAATTTTTAGCACAAAGAGAATTGGATATTAAGAACCCGGTCCTCACAGAAAAAATCATTTTGTATGATTAGTGCAATACTAAGTATTATCCAGGGTGAGCTAGAACCACATGCAAGTTGTAGAACTAAGCACAGTGTTATTGTCAATTTCTGAGGTATTGCCAAGAATCACACCTATATTAGATAGAGCAGTATATCAATATACTGGTCTCTGTTTATGATTAAGCAAGCTACCTATAATTCAGACAGTTTCAGCATAAAGCTATCGGCCCAGATGCATGTATATAGAACATACAAGTATATATGCATAAATACATAAGTATGCAGAGATAGTGAATTGCTATCAATGAGATACGTTTACCGGACAGATGCAAGCTTACGCTGCTTCAAAATGAGAGATCAGGAAACTAATGTGTGTCAGAGCATCATGAAGCTGGTGCCAACAATCCCTCCATGGCAGGTCCCTCCGTGGAAGACGCGTTTCACCCATCCGGGCTTGTTCACTTCCGTAAGCTTCCCAAAATAAAAAGGGTTATAATTGTCCAAATTAGTTTTTTTCACTTATGACTTTATTGACTCTGACCAGTGCCCGATCGCCCTTTGCCTTATCATATTTGAAAAGTAGTCAATCTGACTACATAGTACAGTCTGAAGGTATTGTAAACAGGCAGCCCACCTTTTTAACAAAAACCTTTACACAATCTAATTTCGCAACAGCTGGATATTTATTAGGTATTGACACCCTTTTTTTTTTTTAACGGCCCATGTATTCAAATGTATAGCATATTACATATGAGAAATGTAACATCAATATATGTACCTCACTTTGGGGGTAATTCAGACTTGATCGTAGCAGCAAATTTGTTAGCAGTTGGGCAAAACCATGTGCACTGCAGGGGGGTGGGGCAGATATAACATGTGCAGAGAGAGTTAGAATTGGGTGGGGTGTGTTCTAACTGAAATCTAAATTGCAGTGTAAAAATAAAGCAGCCAGTATTTACCCTGCACAGAAACAATATAACCCACCCAAATCTAACTCTCTTTACAAATGTTATATCTGACCCCCCCTGCAGAGCACATGGGGCCTAATTCAGACCTGGTCGCATGCAGGCTATTTTTTGCACTGCTGCGACCAGGTAATCGCCGCCTACAGGGGAGGGGTTAATCGCTGTGCAGGGGTGCGATTGGCTGTGCAGTCAGCTGCACAAACAAAAGTTTGTGCAGTTTCTGCACAGCCCAGGACTTCCTCAGCCGCTGCGATGATCCTGGAAGAAGCTGACGTCAGGAACCCTCCCTGGAAACAGCCGGGCACGCCTGCAATTTCTTGTACACTCCCTGAAAACGGTGGGTTGACACCCCCGGACGGCCTCTTCCTGTCAATCTTGCGTTCACCGCTGTGAACACTTTCTTTGTTAATTCCCTCGCTCTGTGGCGACGGCCGTCGCCGGCGACCGACGCACCTGCGCTGTTCTGACTCAATTGCACGGCTGCGAAAAAAGGCGCTGCTAACAAATTTGCTGCTACGATCAGGTTTTCAATTACCCCCTTTGTTGTCATTTGTACATATCGCATATGTATGTTATTTATATTTTTATCAAGGAAAACAATCTAAAAAAAAACATACCCAACACTGGGCAGCCACCTCATGCATGCTACTAAGCTAGTAATTATTTTTAATATGTGGACAGTTACAGCCAACTTATTGATAATTTAATAACTGGAAAATTTAAACCAGGGCAACACCGGATACTTCAGATACCAACTAATTAAATCCCTCATTAATTAATCCCCCTTCCTCCACAGCCAAATTAATTTTTTCAGCAAAATATTTCAGCAGACACATATTGGATGCGGGGTGTGTGGTGTGGGCCCCTCTATACCCATTATACTGTAGATACGCCACTGGTTGGGGAAGTATAATGGGGTATAACATCTGGCATACATATGGAAAGGAATGCCTCTTTATTTTACAATAAACATGTTGTTTGCAGCTTTACAGATTAAGCATAGGGGGGACTCTTTTTATTTATAATGAAGCCTCATAAAAGTGAAGTGATGCTGTGACAAGATTATGGAGGATGTTTCCTGCTCTACAAGTTTTGGTTTTCTTTTTACAAAAATGGAAATCACAGTTTTACAGTAAATCTGAAAGGTATAGTCTCATAATTTGTTCATTTTTAGGGCAGGAGAAAATAATCAGGAATTTATTTAGCTTTATTTAGAATTTATTTAATATACAGTAGAGATAAGCGGGTTCGCTTCGCAGAGAACCGAAGCCACCCGAACATTGAGATCCGAGCCAGGATCCGAGTAAGTCGGGAAGTCCTGAGCCGGACTCGGATCCCGGCTCGGATTTCAATGTTCGGGTGGGTTCATCTCTACTGTATATTAAATATATTCCAAAGCCAAGCCGAACGTCCTCTTCCCGCTGTCGGATTCTCGCGGGTTTGGGATTCTATATAAGTCCCCATGCATTGGCGCCATCTTCACTCCGGTTGTGGAGAGTGTACTGGACTGGTGTGTCCGTCTCAGTAATGTGCTGTCTGGCATGGGGCGGGTGCTCTGTCTGCTGTATCTGAAAGGGGTGCTCTCTCTATCTGCTGTATTTGAGAGGGGTGCTCTGTTTGCTGTATCAGCCAGGGGTGCTCTGTCTGCTGTATCAGTCCAGGGGTGCCCTGTCCGCCTTATCAGTCCAGGGGTGTCCTATCTGTTGTATCAGTCCAAGGGTGCTCTGTTTGCTGTATCAGCCAGGGGTGCTCTGTTTGCTGTATCAGTCCAGGGGTTCCCTGTCTGCCTTATCAGTCCAGGGGTGTCCTGTCTGTTGTATCAGTCCAGGGGTGCTAAGTCTGCTGTATCAGTCCAGGGGTGCTCTGCCTGCTGTATCTGAAAAAGGGGTGCTCTGTCTTCTGTATCTGAAAGGGGCGATCTGTCCATCCATCCAGGGGCTCTGCCTTAGTGTAAAATTTAAATAATAAAAGCTAAAAACAGAAAGTCTAAAATTATAATTATAAAAAAATATACATTTTGTGCTGTACCCCAATGTACTATACATTTTTTGTTTCCATAAGTACTGTGACACTGCCAGTCAGACTGCAGTATATTATTTACTACTCATACACGTATTGTGAGACGCTGTTGGTGAAGGTCAACCACAGTATTCGACTACCATTTCTGACTCATACATGTATTGTGCGACGCTGTTGGTGAAGCTAAACCACAGTGTGTAATAATATATATTTCTGACTCATTTGTGTAACACTGTCGGTGAAGCTTATCTGTGGTGTGTAAAAATGTATATTTCTGACTTATTTGTGCAACACTGTAACCACAGTGTGTGATATAAAAATAATATTTATATTTCTGACTCATTTGTGCGACACTGTAACCACAGTGTGTGATATAAAAATAATATTTATATTTCTGACTCATTTGTGCGACACTGTAACCACAGTGTGTGATATAAAAATAATATTTATATTTCTGTCTCATTTGTGCGACACTGTAACTGCAGTGTGTGATATAAAAAATAATATATATATTTTGATTTAAATTAATATTTTGTGCTGTGTCATCCCAGTATACATCCAGGGACTGCAGCTGCTCCATCTATCTAGGGGTGTTCTGTCCACCCAAAATAAAAGACTTTTTTTATTTTATTTTTATTTTGTGCTGTATCCTCCCAGTATACATCCAGGTATACTCCGTCCATTTCAGGTTGCTGTGTCCATAGCTCATATTCTTATGTTATAATTTATTGGGGGTAATTCCAAGTTGAGCGCAGCAGGAAATTTTTTAGCAGTTGGGCAAAACCATGTGCACTGCAGGGGGGGCAGATATAACATTTGCAGAGAGAGTTAGATTTGGGTGGGTTATTTTGTTTCTGTGCAGGGTAAATACTGGCTGCTTTATTTTTACACTGCAATTTAGATTGCAGATTGAACTCACCACACCCAAATCTAACTCTCTCTGCAAATGTTATATCTGCCCCTCCTGCAGTGCACATGGTTTTGCCCAACTGCTAAAAAATGTCCTGCTGCGATCAACTTGGAATTACCCCCATTGTCCTATTTTCATAATTCTTCTTATCGCAATATTGTGATTCATTCAAAATAATATTGTTAATAATAATTATAAATTAACTAAATTTAAATTAAATTAATATAATGAAACTCTCCACACTTGAATAGCGAACCTTCTGCATGTTGAATATATCTTTGAGGAACAGAAGAACTTAATCCTAATTTGAAAATAATTTTTACCGGATGATTAGCGAACCTTCTCCATGCCGATGATTTCTTTGAGGGACAGAAGAACTTGATCCTAAAAATATATTGTTAATTGCCACGTGTTTGCTGCCCACTGCTGTCATTTAGCTTAGTCATCCAGCTACCTTAGTGCAACCTTTTGGCCTAAACCGGATAAAAAAAAAAAAAAAAATTGATCGCTAGGTGTTCGCAAGAGGTGATTGACAGGAAGGAGATGTTTGTTGGTGGTAATTGTCCATTTTCTGGGAATGTCAGGAAAAATGCAGGCGTTCCCAAGCATTTTCTGGGAGGGTGTGTGATGTCAGCTCCAGCCCCAAACAGCCTGTTTGTATTGCACTGTAGGAGTAAGTCTTGGGCTACACACAGACTGGAAAAGTCATTTGATGGTGAGTGAGTTACGAACGGATTTGCAGATGTCCGCTGTCACACATGCATTTGCACACTTGCACGGGATGGGTTTTCATTCTCCCTGGGCAGCAAATTAATTAGTAGGAGGGAAAAGTGGAATAGTGATGTGGGTACCATTTTCTCAGACAACTGTGGCAATACCTCTAGACAAAATGGTGATTGGAATGAGGATCTTCAGTTTCTCAAATGTCTACTGACAAAGCAGATGAAAACATGGTGGGAAATTACCTCCTTTGACAATTATATTAAACATAAGATGACCCCGAGGGGTTTACGACCAAGAGTCTTTCCTGCGTACGAGTTAGTCACCGAGAATTTAAAGACCGAATGGGAGGAAATTTTAAAAATGTTCACATGATCTGATGCTGACCCTTGTTAAACATGATAATCTGCTGTTGGAACAGTATAGTAAAGAAATTGAAACTCTGACCAACAAATTGAAAGTATATGAGCAGGAAGTACAGTTTCAACAAACATTCAAAAAATATAAGAATGATTTGAGTAAACTGGAAACTGAAATAATAGATCGCAAAAAAAGCAAATTTGCAAGGGATAGGCGGGATTATGCTCTGAATCAGGTAGGTGAAATCCTACAAAAGGTTCGTCTTTAAAAAGAGAAGACCCTCACAGAGCTATACGTCTACAGATCAGGATTCTTCAGAGGCTGAGGACTCTAACCAATCTTTTCAACTCAAGGGGAATTTACCCTCACATTCCAGTAGGGATGTTTTAGATCTTGGCCCGGGAACAACCAAGGACAGATTAACAAGTACAGGAGGAAGATCAGGAGAGGGAAGAAACACCCGAAACAGAGGGAGATGAAACAGTCAAGGCCCACCTCAGTATTCAAAGAAAACTCAGAAGAGGAGATAGGAAATGTATTAGGGGATGAGGACGATTAAGAATGATAAATCTCTCATAGGCGTGCACACGGGGGGTGCCTGGTGCGCACAGGCACCCCCTAATGTCCAGCACCCGCTCACACACACCACTCCTGCCGCGGCCGCTTAGGGACTACCAGGTTTTAAGTGCCCACCGGCACCTGTCATCGCAAACAAAGTGGATCACAGTGCTACCTCCTCTCCGCACCCACAGCACGGATCACAGCAGGACCAGTTGTCACACTGTTGGGGGGGGGGGTGGCAGGGACGCGCTGCAGCAGAACTCGAGCCGACTGGGAGGAGCCAGGCCAGGCACATCTATTCACCAACTGGGGACGGTCTGCGAGTCCGAGAGGAGCCATGGGCAGAAGCAAGAATGCAGGTGCAATCCCTGTGATCAGGGCTGGGCAATTAATTTCTTTAGGGGGCCAAATGAAAAATCTGAACTGTGTTGGAGGGCCGAACCAATGATAACTTGAACTTAATTTATGAATTGTGGTGTTGGTCAAAGAGGAAAATATGCAAAAGAGTCTAAAAGTAATAAACAGTTCACTTTAAAACAAAAACAAGCATTACATCACTGTTTCATTTTATTTTTAACTTGTTAATCTTCACAAATACTAAAAAGGTGTTTGCGGTATGTTAAAGATAAGCAACTGATCAACTTTAGACAAAATGCAATAAATGCTTTTGATGTTATCAGTTCACTTGTTCAGTAAGAAAAATACAGTCTGTCTTGGGCTTGAACAAGTGCACTGAAATCTGGCTGAATGTCTGAGGTGGCTATGCGAAGAATAGCTGAGAGGTGATCATCAGTGATAGAGGATCTGTGTCTGGATTTGTTGAACTTCATCACTGAGAATGTCTGTTCACATGTGTAGGTAGATCCAAAGAGGACTAGAATCCTCAGAGCATGTCTCCTCATGTGTGGAAAGTTCTCCTCTTTGAGTGAAGAGTAAAACTCAAGCAGTGGGACTGACCTAAAGTGCTCTGCCAGAAGTGTGTCAGACTGCAAGTCAATGAGTTCCATATGAACATCACTGGGTGCATTATCCACACTGCAGGTGAAGGGAGAAGAAACCATGTTCGTTTCACTCTCAAGTGTTTTGAAGTCTTGAAATCGCCTTGAAAACTCACCATGCAGTGCTTCTAACATGGACGTGTACCTGTGGAGGTGATCAGCTGATGGTGTGGCTTCCTTTAGTGTTGGCATGTGAGTGAGAATATTGTCCCTCATTTGGCTTGAGAGAAGCTGCAACTTTCTCATGAAAGCCTTCACTGAGCTGTACATTTCATGCACAAAAAGGCCCTTGCATTGCAGTTTGACATTCAGTTCATTCATCTGAGCAGTCACATCTACAGCAAAACCAAGGTCTACCAGCCAGTCTGCATCTGAAAGCTGAGGGATGTCATTTCCCTTCTTCACACAGAACTCCAAGATCTCCTCTCTCAGGTCCCAGAAAACTTTCAGCACTTTTCCCAGGCTGAGCCACCTGGCAGATGTGTGGTAGCTGATGTCACGATGTTCAGTCTCAATTTCATCCAAAAGTGCAACAAACTGTCTGTGATTCAATGCTCTTGCTCTGATGAAGTTAACTGTTTTTTTTTTAAAATTCAATAATTTTTATTTGAGTTTTCGATTTTACATTAACAACTTACACAAAAAACAAACTTAAAACTACACACATACACAAACTACACATAAACAGCTGTACATTTATAAGGCACATGGTACATCAAGCGGATAAAATATCTCATAAGTCACACAGTCGCAAAGCGTCGGCGTCCGGGAGTAACACAACCCAAACATATCTCTTCCAATATAAGCATAAGCATAGCAGAATAAGCACAGTATATCGAAATACAACATAGCAAGGCCGGCCGCGAGAGTATCCACCTCCAAAACATCCCAGAATAAAATAAGGAAAGAAATACAAATCTAAACTATATTTATCCTTGAAATATTTAGAGTCCATCCACCTGCCCCATATTGTAAACAATTTCCTCTCCACTTTCCTAGCCAGGAACACAAATTTTTTGTGTGCAATAGTTTAGTTGACCAGAGATATCCAAGCCTTAGGTGCCGGGGCCTCTTCAGCCAGCCACAGCCGGGCTATGCAGACCCTAGCCAGGGCACATAAATTGATGACATATCGCCTGCTGGGCGGATCTAAAGCTTCCTCGTCCACAATCAGCAATGTACACAGCACAGACGTACATATGGAAGAGGGAATACCTGTATCAATTATGGTACGCATAACAGCCGTCCAGGACAGAGACACGCTAGGGCACACCCAAAGCAGATGCCAGAAGTCGGCACCCATGGCTCCACACTTAGGGCACCGTGAGCTATGAGACCCCCCAATATGTGCTAACCTCACCGGGGTCATATACACTCTATGCAGAATATATAATTGTATTTGCTGGTATCTAGAGGAAGTGGAGATCCGATGGGATCCCATAGCAGTGTTCCATGCATCATCTGATAACATACCCACATCTGACTCCCACCTACCCCAGAGAGCAGTTAGAGGGTCAGTATGATGCATCTGGAGAATGCGACCATATATCCTAGAAACTAGGTGTCCCCAGTCCAGCGTCCGCAACATTAATTTGACCGGGGAATCAACGAGGACCGTAGGGCCATTCGGAAACTGGGCAGCCAAAGCGTGTCTCAGCTGAAGGAATCAATAGAAGAACCCTGAGAGGACATTATGCGCCTGTTGAAGTTGTTGGAATGAGTTAAGGGTCCCATCACTATATAAATGGCCTAAAGAATACACTCCCCAGTTACCCCAGACCTCCCGAACCTGAAGTTGACACAGTTCCGGCAACCCATAAGCATTATCCAGTGGGGTATCAGGATCAACACCGTGACCACGCATCACAGAGTGCACCAATTTCCATATTAGAATGGATTGTTTAATCAGTGGCAGTGTGGACATTTTGACGCTACCGCAAAGGAGTAGCTGTAATGGGGAGCATAGTCATGGTGCAGCATCAGCGAATGCAAAGCCAGGGCATCGAGGTCGTTAACCCACTCCCAGACATGTGTCAGTTGCGCCGCATAGTAATAAAAACGGAAGTTGGGGAGAGCCAAACCCCCCATTTCCCGTGACCTGGTCAGGGTATCCAATCTCAAACGTGCCCGCTTACTAGCCCACACCAGGGAGGAAAGCAACCCATTTATTTGTTTAAAGATCTTCTGCGGAATATAAACGGAAGAGTGCTGCAAAACATATAGAAGTTTGGGCTGGAAAACCATTTTTACCATGTTAACCCTCCCCGTGACCGTTAAAGGTAGCTTTCCCCATGCCTTCACCCGGCTACGGAGATACGTTATTTGTGGAGTAATATTTAGGGAGGAAAATTTTTGAGGATCATTAGACACCCAAATGCCCAGATATTTGAAGGAGTCCACCCACTGCAGCGGGAGAGCTACCAACGTGGAGGCAGGAACTTCGCCCCGAAGTGGGATAATAAAGGATTTCTCCCAATTAATCAGGAGCCCAGAGTATCGCCTGAACCCAATAATAATTTCCAAAATCCTAGGCATAGCGATCCACAAACAACAAAACGTCATCGGCATACAAGGCCACCCTGTCCTCACGGGCACCCACCTTAAGGCCAGAGATCCCCACGTCCGCCCTCAGGAGGCATGCAAGGGGTTCCATGGCCATAGCAAACAGAGTAGGGGACAGTGGGCAACCCTGTCGTGTACCTCTAGATAGGGGAAAGGAGTGAGATACGAAACCATTTACCGCCACCCTCGCCGAAGGAGAGGAATACATCAATCGAACATATTTAATAAAGTTTGGGCCTATACCAAATCTACGCATAACTTCCCACAAATAATCCCACTCCACAGAATCAAAAGCCTTAGCGGCATCCAACGAAACGATTATGGAGGAGGAGGGGTCCTTTCGGGGGATTTGTAGGTGAGTAAACAGGCGTCTAAGGTTAATGGAGGTCGATGTATTGGGCATAAATCCCGTCTGATCCGGGTGTATGATGTGAGAAATAACTGCATTTAATCTGCCAGCCAGCACCTTAGCCAAAATTTTAATATCAGTGGGTAAGAGGGATATAGGGCGATAGGACTCAACTTTCCTAAGATCCTTGTCAGGTTTAGGGAGAACTACAATCACTGCCTCCGCCATAGACAGGGGGAGAGACTCCTGTGCAAAGAGTTGGCCATACAACTCAAGTAGACGAGGGACAAAGAAATCCAAGTGTTGCTTATAGACCTCAGAAGGTATGACATCCAAACCCGAGGCTTTACCACCAGGGGAGGCCCTAACAGCGGCCATAATTTCATCGGATGAGATAGGTGCCTCCAAAAGGTCACAAGCCTCGCTGGATAAGGAGGGGAAACAAACACTGTCTAAATAATCGTTCAGTTGCGACGAAGTACAATCCAGTGTGGATTCGTACAAGCGGCTATAATAGGATACAAATTCAGCCGCCATTTGTGGAGTCTGAGTCAGGGAAACACCATCAGAATTCACAATCTCAACCACAACACTAGTAGGTCTATCACCCCGGGCCAGGGAGGCCAGGTACGTCCCCGGCCTATCACCAGTAGCGTAAAAGGTATGGGAGGAGAAAAGGAGTCTATGCTGAGTCTTTTCCATTAGGTTAAAAAAAAAGGCTATACCAGCGCTGGCTGTTTTGTCAATAATGAACAATTAGGCTTATATTAATACATATGACATTTAATAAAAGTTATAAACATTAAAAACACATTATGCAACAATTCATGTTTTTTTTTAAAAAAAAGCCACTGGTGGCAAAGATACTATTATGTTGGATTAAACCACAGTCTCACAGTAATGTGTAATCAGTATTGGTTTTTACCAGATTAGTTGGTGGGGAAAATAGTCCCTTATTCTTACTGACTGTAATGTCCTTAGATAGGAAAGGATCCAATTTCCAGAAAAGAACCAGGACCTTTGGGAGATAGCACTCTCCTAGTTTAATCAGCTGGAATATCCTTTATGTGCTGATGCGGTGATAGGATGAATACAGGTAGGAATAGGCAATCCCTTGATCTCCTCAGCTGGGATGTCCTTTAATGCTGGGAATGGGTCCTACTTGTAAATAAATGTATCGAGATCTTTGAGAGATAGCACTCTCCTGGTCTATCAGCTGGGGTGTCCTTTAAAGTGCTGATGCAATGGTGAAGTGGCAAGTGATGAAATACTTATCAAATGAAGTACTGGTTCATAGAATGGCTGGAGAGCGTGGATTCCAACAGTTGCGTCATCAGTGGCGTGCAAACTCAACGCGTTTCGCTGGTATATAATATATGTCCAGCTTCCTCAGGAGTAATCTTTCCATTCCCTCTGAGCCGATAACCAGGCTAGCTTAGAACTGTTCAAAGAATCTTGTAAGTATTGTAATTCTGCAGCGACACTCTGGGCCTCCAGCTCAGCCTCCCGTCGCATATAGAAGGACTTCAAATTAGACACCCGTTTAATCAAACTCCCCCGCAGAAAGGCCTTAACTGTGTCCCATAGATTAGAGATAGCTTTTTCGGCACTGTTCAGTACAAAGAATTCCCGCCATGCAGCCACCAGATCCGAGCCGTCCCCCATGTGTACGAGCCAAAATGGATTAAATTTCTATACAGCTTGGCCCCTAGAGCAGTTAAAGTCTAAAGTAAAGGTCAAAGGGGAGTAATCTGATATACCCCTAGTCTCATATCTGATACTACCAACCCGGGGAACCATATCACTCGAGAGGAGGGCCAGGTCGATCCTGGAGAACGAAGAATGAGAATGAGAGAAACAGGAGTATTGTTTAAGACACGGGTGTCTCAATCTCCAAGGATCGACCAGGCCCAACCCCGACACCACAATTGCAAAAGTGGATCTCCCAGGACATGCAGTAGATGGAGATATAGAGAGCCTGTCCTTCGCCGCATCTAGCACATTATTGAAATCCCCAAGGCAAATAACAGGTATCCCGGGGGATGAGGCCATGAACACGGCAGCCTTCTTAAGAACATCAGGAGAATAGGGAGGGGGCACATAAACAGCTAGAAGGAGGACAGGGACATAAAATAGTCTACATTTCAAAAACACATATCTCCCCCAGGGATCCGTTTGTATAGACTCCAGCACGAAGGGGACGGTCCGCCTAAAAAGGACTGAAACTCCACGAGAGGCAGAAGTGTGCATGGAGTGGTACGCCCATCCCACCCAGGGTCTTTTCAAAGAGAGAGTTTTACTACCCACCAAGTGCGTTTCCATAAGGCAGACAATATCAGCGGCATAATGTTTAATCTCAAAAAGAACAAAAAACACAGACAGCGCTAACAGATTTCTTATTAAAATACTAATTTATGTATTTAGTTATTCTATTATCATTTAGCTTTAAATAAATAACATTCTCATCTCTAAGGCTAATTGCATGCAATTATAAAATTTAAGTCTAAAATAATGGCCTAATAAATGAAACAATCACAGCATGATTAGTGATAATTCTCTGTTCTTTATATCACTTAATACTCCCTTGCTGCACAGAACATCCAGCTTTAATCAATCACCTCACACTGTTTCACTTGGATATTATAGAATATAACAACTTAGGGGTATATTTACTAAGGTCCCGATTTTGACAGAGATGACGTTTTTTCTTCAAAGTGTCATCTCGGGAATTTACTAAACTCAAATCACGGCAGTGATGAGGGCATTCGTAATATTTTGGAAGTCCTAGGAAAAAATTATGAATCAATACACCATCGGTCAAATACGCCTGCAATTTGGTAGAAATCGGTCATTTACTAAAAAGTGCAAACCACAAACACTGCCGACAATAGCCAAACACTGCCGTGCTGAAATACAATTCGTGAAAAAGTCCTAACAAAAAACAGACCTGCTTTTCCCCCCCGTGTTTGAATAGGCATGCACGGATCCATGAGATCCGTGCATGTTTTTCAGTGGGAAGGGGTGGGAAAGTGTTAATTTAAAAAAAAAAAAAATGCGTGGGGTCCCCCCTCCTAAGCAAAACCAGCCTCGGGCTCTTTGAGCCGGCCCTGGTTGAAAAAATCTGGGGAAAAAATGATAGGGGTTCCCCCCATATTTAAACAACCAGCACCAGGCTCTGCGCCTGGTCCTGGTTCCAAAAATACGGGGGACAAAAAGCTTAGGGGTCCCCCGTATTTCTGAAACCAGCACTGGGCTCCACTAGCCAGATACATATTGCCACAGCCGGGGGACACTTTTATCTAGGTCCCTGCGGCCCTGGCATTACATAACCAACTAGTCACCCCTGGCCGGGGTACCCTGGAGGAGTGGGGACCCCTTCAATCAAGGGGTCCCCCCCTCCAGCCACCCAAGGGCCAGGGGTGAAGCCCGAGGCTGTCCCCCCCATCCAAGGGCTGTGGATGGGAGGCTGATAGCCTTTTTGTCAAAAAATGAATATTGTTTTTAGTAGCAGTACTACAAGTCCCAGCAAGCCTACCCCGCAAGCTGGTACTTGGAGAACTACAAGTACCAGCATGCGGAGGAAAACCGGGCCCGCTGGTACCTGTAGTACTACTACTAAAAAAATACCCCAATAAAAACATAAGACACACACCTTGAAAGTAAAACTTTAATACATACATCCACACCTCCATACACACATACTTACCTATGTTCACACGAGGGTCGGTCCTCTTCTCCATGTAGAATCCATGGTGTACCTGTTGAAAAAATTATACTCACAAAATCCAGGGTAGATGGCTCCTCTTTTAATCCATTTGTAATCCAGGTACTTTGCAAAATAACAAAATGGACACCCGACCTCGCACTGAAAGGGGCCCCATGTTTTCACATGGGACCCCTTTCCCCGAATGCCAGGAACCCCCTCTGACTTATGTCTTAGACGGTTCCATCAGCCAATCAGGGAACGCCACATTGTGGCATCCTCCTGATTGGCTGTGTGCTCCTGTACTGTATGACAGGCAGCACACGGCAGTGTTACAATGTAGCGCCTATGCGCTCCATTGTAACCAATGGTGGGAACTTTGTGGTTAGCGGTGAGGTTACTTTCGGTCAATATATCGTTCGGTCTATATCGATATGCACACACCCAAGTAAGAATGAGGGTGTTAGGCTGTTACATACTGTGTAATAATAGTGAGCCTTAGTAGCTCTAAGTATATGTTCCAAGAAAAAATAAGAAAAAATATTAGGTTCTCTAAGTTTTAATTGATATAAATTTTGCTCTGCAAATTGAAAGAATACTATTTTATATTATTACTGTCCTATGGATTTGGAGGGTTTATAAATATATAGTAATGATATAGGCTTTTTGTATGGAGATAGTTAAATTATATTTGTGTTTGCTGAAGCCGATTAGGTTGTGGTTACTAACTGATTACTTAGGAGGCTGTTAATAATAAAAGTGGAGGTGAATGTGCCTTTAGATAATCACTAGCTGCTGAGGATGTTACCAACTGGTGATTGCAAAGTGAGGCCTGAAGCGCAGACAATGCGCGCAGGCGCACATGAGAGACTCCATGGATAAAAGAAAGCAGAGCGGCTAATTCGAAACATCTAACTGAGGAAGCCGCCGATGCCGATAGGCGGAGAAACGCGTCTTTTCTACCCGTCATACCTGTGATCGCCGCGCCGTGAGACGGCTGCTGTGCTGGGAAGGAACCTATGCTCTCCGGATAAGGCTTTGGATAAAGGTATTTGGCACCAGAAGCCGGGAGCTTGATAAAACGAAACCCAGGAGTGATTGTGGTAAAGATGGGATTTTAACATGGCCATGTTTTAAACGTCTGCCGAAACACTTTATTAACTCTGCTGCTTTGAGATAAGTTAGTCTATGCATGCATGTCTAACCCACTAATCAAATACTAACCGATTGTGGTTGTGCACAAAACCAACATTGATTCTACAGGAGTAAGGAAACAGCTATCTGAATATCTTCACGTTATATGAACTGTTGGAAGCAAATAGTATCAATATACAACTTGGTTTTAAACAAGTGATTCTTCTGTTACAAAAGTGTCAGTGAAGTACAAATTCCTATTTGGTGTGGAATAGAGACATTTTAACATCTGAATAATAGTTGGTATACTTTGTATCATTGAAGTAAACACTAAGTTGTTATATTCTATAATATCCAAGTGAAACAGTGTGAGGTGATTGATTAAAGCTGGATGTTCTGTGCAGCAAGGGAGTATTAAGTGATATAAAGAACAGAGAATTATCACTAATCATGCTGTGATTGTTTCATTTATTAGGCCATTATTTTAGACTTAAATTTTATAATTGCATGCAATTAGCCTTAGAGATGAGAATGTTATGTATTTAAAGCTAAATGATAATAGAATAACTAAATAAATAAATTAGTATTTTAATAAGAAATCTGTTAGCGCTGTCTGTGTTTTTTGTTCTTTTTGTGGTAACTATTTTTTACAGGGGGTGGAGAGGTCCCCCTGTTTTACAGTGAGCTGCATCAGATTTTTTTCTTGGGACATATACGTTTATTATAATTAGATTCAATTATCGGGTTAGCGCCAGGGGACTACTTGATTGTAAGTGTTTGTTTCTAATGTTTAATCTGTCGGAGTACCAGGGACCTCCTAACTTTATCATTGAGCCCTCTCACATTCCATGATAACACTTTAAGCCCAGACATAGGAGGTAAAAAGTATAATAAGTGCAACACCTCGAGGCCAGCCAATTCCGCATGCATAAATTCAGTTACTGGACACCATTGCTTAAATAGTACAGCAGCAAACCATGTACATTCGCAACATACACTTCCACACAAAAAGTAAATACAACCCAAAACCTTCCCCCACCCCCCTCCCTGTATACCACCCAAACATGCAGCATACTTGGATCCCAAAACTGAGTGCAAATACCTAAAAATAAAAACAAACAAAACTTCGTAGAACCATCAACTAGTGCAAACACACCTTAATCGGGGCCAAGAATATAATGACTCTCGGGAGAAAAAAACATGCACGGATATCAGAGAACCAAACATATCAAACCAAATATATAACCCCCCCCCCCACCCCCCAAAAAGAAAAAAAAACAAAAAAACAAACCAAAAGCATAACAGAGATATCAGAGCAGGCAAGCGAATAGTCATATAACCTGTCTAAACCCCGGGAGCAGAATAGCGGGGGATAAAGTGGACATTGACAACAATCAAACACTCGCGCATCCTATCGCCTCGCAGTAAATAGCTCATATAAGCACAACAAACAGAATAAGTAACAAGGAAAACAAAAAACAGGAGAAAGTCCGCTTCCAGAGCTAAGCCGGAGATTCACGGATCTGCAAGGGCACGCCTCGCCGGGAATCGTCTGTCCAGCCACACCATGGCCTCACGAGGAGTTGTGAAAAACTTTGTTTCCCCATCAGCCACCACCCGCAGCCTAGATGGGCAGAGCATGGCATATGGCAGGTCAAGTTCATGGAGCCTCCTCTTGACAGGCAGGAACTGAGCCCCATCTTTTTGTACATCCACTGCAAAATCCGGAAATACCGATATAGGCAACCCATTTTATTTTAAAGGGCCTTTGGTACGAGCCAGCCTCAAAACTGTGTCACGGTCACGGAAGTGGAGGAACTTAGCAATAAAGGTGCGGGGTGGAGCCCCTGGAGGCAGCGGGCACATCGGAACTCTTTGAGCCCGTTCAACGGTGAAGTAAGGCGAAAATTCCTCAGATCCAAAGGCATCCCGGAGCCATTTTACGAGAAATTCTTCGGGAGCTGAGCCCTCTTCCTTCTCTGGCAGGCCAATGAAGCGGACGTTATTGCGCCGCAGACGTCCCTCCATATCCGTCAGCTTTTTGCGCACATCTGTCATCTGAGATTCCAAAGCATCAGTGCGACGACCCAGTGGGCCGACAGTGTCTTCAACATTGGATATACGGGTCTCAGCCTCTCCCACTCTCTCCCTCACCCGCTGAAGGTCCTGATGAATAATGGAGAGATCAGACTGCACTTGCCCGATTTTATCAGCCAGGCGCGCCTCGCTGGCAGTCACCGCATCCAATAGTCTCTGCAGCGCAGCATCCGGAGGGTCAGAGGAGGCGGAACTATACGCAGGGGATGGGGGCGATGCCTCAGATCTCACAGTCTCTCCCCTCCGCTGTTGAGGACCAGGGTCACGGACAAACTTATCCATCGCTCCCGCCGCCGCGCCAGTCTGGCGACCCCTCACCATTTTGGACAACATGGTGTCGCTTCCTCCAGCCAGCAGGATATATCAAAGCAAATACAGGCAGAGGGGGGCGCCCGCACCAACACCCTACAGACCGGCCAGCGGGTGCGAGAAAGTATATAGATATGTATAGATAGACAACAGGGCCAGAGTCTCCAGTTATAATGCAAAGTGTCCGCCTAATGCAGCAGGGAGGCAGGGACTGTCACCCCCAAACAAAGCCGTGGGACGTAGAGGATCAGTCCCCCGGCACCAACCTCCTGGCACAGCAGGGAAGCTCGCGCCACAGATGGTGAGGTCAGGGTCAGCGAGCCAGAGGATTGAAGCAGGAGGAGGGGGGAAAGGGTGTATGCAGCCCAATGACCACCCAGACGGCACAGTTGAGGCTCCAATGTTAATCCTCCCCGCAGCAGTGAACTTGCACCCCGTATACCTGGGTCCCAATGTGAATGGGGACGTACAGCAGCAGGGGGTCCGGAAAATGGCTGCTAAGACAGGCAGCTAACAACATTCAGGGTGGCCTAACAGAGCAGGAGGAGGGGGGAGAGGATGCACCCAGCCTCTATAACACCCAGCAGTGGCTCCCAGCAACAGTGCTCCCATGTATTTCCTTCTGGAGATAAGGTAGCCGAGTATACGTGGGCCTTTGTACTTATATGCAGGTCCAGGTCCCTGAGTACCTGAGGCCACACGGGGCAAGCAGGGATCGCGTCCGCGGGTCCAGGAAATGAGCAGCGGGCCGGCAGCGGCGCAGGATAGACGGGACTGCCACAGAAGGAACGCCTCAGGCGGCCGCACGGGTATACGGAGCGGCAGGCACTAACTCCTCACTCCTCACACCCGCCAGCGAAGCTCCGGCCGGCTGCAGCGGGCGGCAGTGGGAAGCGGGAGGCCGGACTACCGGAACAACGGGGAGCGCGAGCCCGCGGCTTCACACGCGGGCCCAGCGCACGCCAGGGCACAGGCTCAGGACGGCTCCAAAATGTAGTAAACAGCAGCCACTGGTCCAAATCCTCTCCGGGGTGGGGTGGGGTGGGGGGCTCCAAGCAATCAGCCAGCTATGGTCCCAATGTCAGACCCAGGGGGGGAGAGCAGGATAAAACTTCAGGATATTAGGGCTGGAGAGCTGCACAGGGTAAGTGCTACTCCATGCCCGTCCAGGCCACGCCCCTCGAAGTTAACTGTTTTAGTTACAACATCAACAACATGGTTAATTTTTAATACTGACTTACACAACACTTCCTGATGTATAATACAATGCAAAAATGTTAATTTCTGCTCAGGGTTCATTTCTGTCACTTTATCCTGCATTCTCTTCAAAAGTCCAACATTTTTCCCCGTCAGATTTGGACAACCATCTGTTGTCACGCCTACAAGTTTGTCCCATTTCAGTCCCAACTTGTCCAAACATGCATTTACCTCCGTTAATAAATCACTCCCTGTTGTTGTCCCTTTCATTGACTGCATGGCTGCCAGCTCCTCCGTTATTTTGAAGTCTGCAGTAATCCCCCGTAAGAAGATGAGCAGCTGGGCAGTGTCACGTACATCGCAGCTCTCATCCAGAGCCAGGGTAAAACAGTCAAAGTTAACTGCTCTGTTCTTCAGCTGAAACTCCAGATTTCCCGCGATGTCCTCAACCCTTCTCGTTACAGTGCGCCGGGAGAGGGGGATGCGAGCTCTTGGTCAGATAAGTTCTTATATTTATCCTCATGTTTGGTCACGTAGTGGCGATTCAGATTGTAATCTTTAAACACAGCGGCTTGTGTACCACAAACTAAGCACAGGGCTTTACCCTTGATTTCTGTAAATAAATATTTAGCAGTCCATGCCTTGTTGAAAACGCGGCATTCGGAATCAACTTTTCTATTTTTAATGTGAGCCCACATTTTTTTTGGGGACAGTATTTAATAAATAGGCGGCATCACTCACGTTTAGGCAGTGTAGGAGCTAAGGACGGCCAGGGCGGGGTCCGCTGTGCAGCAGGAACTGGGTGGTAGCGTTGGCGATATCTCTGCTTCCTGTCTGGGGTGGCCTCAGATCTTGTGGCAGAGCACAATACCCCTGATCCTCAGGCTGGCTTGATCTGCTCACGGGAGCGGAGGACGTGACAGCTGCGGGACGTCCATGGCGGGGTCCGCTGGGCGGCTGGAACTGGGTGGTAGCGTCTGCTATATCTCCGCTTCCCATCTGGGGTGCCCTCAGATCTTGTGGCGGAGCACAATACTCACGTCCTGGGCACAATACCCCTGATCCTCAGGCTGGCTTGTTCTACTCACGTCCGACCTGGGCGGATCACAATACCCCAGTGGCCAGTGGCTTGATCTGCTCACTTCCTGGGCGGAGCACATTAGCTCACGTCCTGGGCGGCGCACAGTACGTCCTGGGCGGCGCACAATACCCCACACATGCATAATAGATCACGTCCTGGGCGGCGCACAATACCCCACACATGCATTAATGATAAATCTACAGTATGGTGCAGGGAGGTGCGGGCCGGACAGGGATTTACAAAGGGCCGTATGTGGCCTGCGGACCATACTTTGCCCATGTCTGCCTGTGATGGTGGAAGGAGAGCTGGATGCGGGCAGCCTGATCAGCCTCCTACAGGAGGGTGAGTGCTCCGGGGCCATCAGGGTAGCGGGCGGACTGTCCCCGACAATGAGGACAGGGATTGTGAGATGGCAATGCCTGGATTAAGGCAAAAGGCTTAAGATGAGTAGTGACAATGCAGCTGGGGGAGGGGGTGAGGCCCACAAGAAGGGGGCATGGCTGATGAGCAATGGTGGAAAGACAGGAGCACACTTAGAGCAAGGAGGTGTGAGGGCCACATGATGGGGGTGACAGAGGCCACACTTAGTGCAGGGGGGTAAGGGCCATGGGTTGGGGCTGACAGGGGCCACACTGAGTGCCGGGATGTGTGGGGCCCACATGTTGGGGTGATGGGGGCCACACTGGGCATAGAGGGTTGTATGGGGGCAACAGTAGGTGATAGGGTTCACATTGTGTGAAGGTGTGTGTGTGTGGGCCACAGCCTGTGGGGTAATGAGGGCTACATGCTGGGTGTGATAGGGGCCACAGGCTGGGGGTGATTGGGTCCACATTGTGTAAAACGGGGGTATGAGGCCCACTATCTAGGGTGTGATGGCTCATAGGGAACACTGGGGGGGGGGGGGGGACACTGAGGATCAATAGGGACACTGTCTCCTCTCTTTTTCTCTTCTTTTTTCTTTGCATCTCTCATAATTTTTCCCTTTCTCCTCTTGCTGCTTCTCTCTCCCTTCTGTCCCCTCTCTTCTCTCTCTTTTTCTTCTTCTCCTTGCCTCTCACATCTTTCTGCCTCTCTCTCCTCTCTGCTTCTCTCCTTTCTGCACTCTCTCTTTCCTCTCTGTGCCTCCCTCATCTCTCTCTCTGCCCCCTCTCTCCTCTCTCTCATATTTCTGCCTCACTTCTGTCTCTCCTCTCTGCCCGCCCTCTCTCTCCTCTCTTTGACTCTCTCATCCCTCTCTCTGCCCCCTCTCTCCTCTGTCTCTTATCTCCTCTCTCTGTCTCTATCTCCAATCTCTCTTCTTTCTGCCTCTCTCATCTTTTTGACTCTCTTCTCTCTCTTTGCCTCTCTCTACTTCTCCTCTTTCTGCCTCTCTTAAGTTTCTCACTCGTTCTCCTCTCTCTGCCTCTCTCTGCCCCCTCTCTGATCTCACTCTCTTCTCTCTCTGCCCCCTCTATCTACCCCCTCTCTGCCTCTCTTGCTCTCTCTCTCTTTCTTCTTAAATGTCTGCTGCTAGTGCTATGTATTGAGGAAGGGAGCCCCATAGTAGTATTGTTTAATGCCCCATGAAGTCTAAATCCACCCCTGCTGAACTGGGTGCACTGATGACGAAAACCATTGTGCCATTGTGTACGGGGCACTACTACTATTGCCATTGTGTAAAGGGCACAACCACTGTGTGGGCATTGTGTAAGGGGGAAAACCACTGTTTGGGCATTATGTAAGGAGCAAAACCACTGTGTGGACATTGTGTAAGAACAAAAAGGTGAAACAACGTGTCATTGGCGCTAAATCCGTATGGATGTGTTGAAGGCCCTAGCATAGGCCTATGCAATATAAAGTGATAATCACAGTGACATAAATGGTAAAATAAATGGTATAATATACCCCCCACAAATTAATGGGGTGGCTCATGCAAGGGCTAATTACTTGAATAAAACAGGTTTAAAAGTGCAAACAGACAGGTTTATTGATACAATTAAAAAACATAAATAAAAAAATTGGTAAAGTGCAATGTGGAATGGTATATCCTTGAAGGTGACTTGTGCTTTAAAGATAGCAGAAAGAAGCTCTCACCATCTCCCTGTATTGCGGTGGGCTAGCTTATAAATAAGCTGGTGTGGTCCTGGGCTGAAATAGCCTGGCACCACCGCAAAAGGTTTTTCAGCAATAGTTCACCGTGCCTCCACAAGCATCCTTTCCTCAGTCCAAGCAACGCGTTTCGGTTCAACAGAACCTTTCTCAAGAATTGGATTGAATTGTGTAAGAGGCAAAACCACTTTGTGGACATTGTGTAAGGGGCACAACCATTGTGTGGCCATTGTGTAAGAGGCACAACTACTGTGAGCACTGTGTATGGGCCACAACTGCAGTGGGCATTGTGTAAGGGGCACTACTACTATGGGCACTGTGTAAAGGGCACAACCACTGTGTGAGCATTCTGTAAGGGCAAAAACACTGTGTGGGCATTGTTTAAGGGGCACAACCACTGTGTGGGCATTGTGTAAGGGGCAGAACTACTGTGAGTACTGTGTGAGGACCACAACTGCAATGGGCATTGTGTAAAAGGCACTACTAATATAGGCATTGTGTAAGGGGCACTACTGCTATGGGCATTGTGTAAGGTATACTACTACTGTGGGCATAATATATGTAAGCGGCACTAGACACAAAATGAAGAAAGGTGGAGGTTGAAAGACACAGTAAAGGAGAGGCAGGCTGAGAGACACGGAGTGAAGGGTTGGAGACTCAGAGACACAGAATGAAGGGGGACAGGCTAAGAGACAGAGTGAAGGGGGACTGAGAGGCACAGAGTGAAGGGGGGAGACTGAGAGACACAAAGTGAGGTGGATTTTGAGAGATGCGTGACAGGGAGATGCAGGCAGGAGATGATGGTGGGGATGAGAGATGATGCAGGGAGTGCATGTTGGTGGAGCTGAGAGACAACGCAGGGAGAGGAGGAGATGGTGTAGCTGAAAGATGCAGGCGGGAGATGACGGTGTGGCTGAGAGACACAGGGAGGAGATGTTTGTGTTGCTGAGAGATGCAGGGGGCAGGAGGTGACATGAGTCTGATTGAACCTCTGTTGCATGATGGTGATCTTACTTATATTCCTACACGAACAGCATTTCTGGACCATGTCATTTCCTACATGAATAGTGAATACCGACGGAAGATGCTGTCTGCCCAGGGAGGACATTTCTTCAGAGGTTCCCCATTCTGAGAAACCACCGTATAGGTAAGGTGCATATGGAATGGAAAACAATTCTCCCAGAGTGATGAGAAATAGGTAGCATGTCATGTTGACATGCCCCCATTTGCATTGCCACGCCCCTTGTGGTATGTGATTTATATTGCATTGATTGCCAATAGGCAAGGTTAGACACACCCAATAGGCGGTGCTAGACACGCCCAGTAGGTGGTGCTAAACACACCCCTCCGATGGTGCACCCCCTAATAAAATGTTCTGCTCACGCCTATGAAATCTCTCCAATATTACACAGAACGATTCCCATATCTCCGTGTTGAGTAAGGGCCTCACATTCTCTCCAGTTAGAAATTTTAAAAGGTTCAAATGGGAGAAAGATTTCCACCTCTTTGGAAGAAAACTGCCCCTTAATAAATTTTATTCACTCAAGAAATGTGATTCAGACTTTAATGTAAGTTATTCACAAGCAAGCCAAGGATTCACAGTAAAAGACCTAGAAGCTATTTAAACTTTGGAGGAATTAGGAGATCAGGAAGAAAACCCCAATTCTACTGCAAGACCAATATGCAAAAAGAAGGGAACCTTCTATCCCCAAGGAACCTTCATGGAATTGGTGTCCAAGGATTTGGACACATTGGGGAAAACAAATAAGTCCAGACGTATATGATGGACAATTTGACTAAGGATGAAAGAAATGCACTTCATGATATCAAAACCTGGAATAATGTCCAAATCAAACCTTCCGATAAGGGAGGCAATATTATCATCTGGGACAAAGAATTATATTTTAAGGAGGCAAAAAAATCAACTAAATGACACGCTATGTTAAAAACGTCTACCATCTAACCCCATGGAGACATACAAAAAACAGCATGACAGGATAATAACAACAGCATATGAGACAGGCATCATGAACAAAACAGAACTTACATTTCTTGAGGTGGAGGAACCTAAGACCCCCACGTTTTATTTACTCCCGAAAGTTCACAAGAACGAACAAACACCTCCTGGCCGCCCTATAGTTTCGGGGATAGATGGGCTGACTGAACAGGCCAGTACATTTTTGGATACCCACCTCAGGAAATTTGTGATTATGTTACCATCCTATACGAAGGATACAACAGATGTGCTGTTTAAACTGAATGAAATTCATGTGGACAGGCAAGTTCTTCTTGCCACTCGTGATGTAGAATCACTATATACGAGCATACAACATGAAACGGGCATTCAGTCTGTGAAATATTTTCTCCAGAAAGAGGGAATTTTTGTTAAAAGGATTGACGTTTGTACTTCAGAAAAATGTCTTTGTCTTCGATGACAAATATTATTTTCAGGTGCAGGGCACAGCCATGGGGCCAGCTTGTGCCCCCACCTATGCAAATATATATTTGGTTTTCATGAGACAATGGAACACTGCACTCAATATGTTTTGATTTGGATGAGATATATTGATGACCTGCTGATACTGTGGGATGGTCCCAGAGACAAATTCAGAGAGTTTATTAACACACTTAATAACAATAACTTTAATCTCAAACTTACCTGTGAGACCAGTGAATCCAAAGTGACATTTCTAGACTTGAAGGTGAGGAAGATGGAAGATGGTCAGATAGGAACAGATTTGTATAGAAAACATACAGCAACCAACAGCGTTTTACACAGGTCAAGAGCACAATTACCCCCAGTCCTTAAAGAAATCCCCAAAGGAATTCGAGCAGAGAGCTATGGAATTGAGTGATAGACTCCTTAAGAGAGGCTATTCGAAAAGAACTATTAAAAAGCAAAATATCAAGCCCAACAAATGGATAGGAATCAATTGCTTTATCCCAATAAGGACAAAATAAAAAAAAACCTGATGTCATTAGGTTTGTGGGTGATTTTTGTTCCAAGTGGGAAGAAATACAGAAAATTCTTAATAGACATTGGTCAATTTTGACACTTGACCCAGATTTGGCTAAAGAATTAGGATCCAAACCATCCATAAACTGGAGGTGAGCCAACAATTTAAGGGATGAAATAGTCCATAACCACTATAGCTCCAGTAATATAAAAACTAAAAACAGAACAATCATAGGGTCATATAAATGTGGGGGGTGTAAAGCCTGTGAATACATGATGAAAACAACAGAATTCGAGGATAAATATCATAAAATACACAAAATAGGGACTACATTAATTGTAAAACATGTGGAGTTGTGTATTGCCTTGTCTGTACCTGTGGAAAAAGATATATTGGCATGAAGACCAGACCATTGAAACATAGGGTGTTGGAGCATATTGGTTCTATCAGAAATTGTAAAAAGGATTACAACAAATTTAAATAGCCTACAACAGTTGCGAAACATTTCCATGAAAAACATGCTGGGAATGTAACCGATCTTAAGGTGTTTGGAATAGAACGAGAACAATTGGGGATAAGAGGAGGCATTTTGATGAGGGAAAGTCGATGGACTTTTTTATGGGATGGACTGCAGCCATATGGATATGGACTGAATGAACATATTAATTTCTCCGCATTTTTGAGTGGATAAATAACCCTTGTAATAAAACCTCTATAAGAGTATATATGAGGTACTACTAAAATTAAGGAACATGGTAAAAATGGGATGAGATTAAAAAAATTAGATCCCACTCCTTTAAGTACAAAGAACCAGGACACACTCATGTTTGTCATAGCATTTTATATTTGGTTTGAGTTAGCACAGTTCTGATTTCACAATCCGTCATTTTATGATTATAGTCATACTTGAGTGCAGCATATTTGCATGCACAAGAGTGTGATTAATGTTCTGTTTGCATGAGAATTGCACACACACCTCACTATAGGGGTCATTCCGAGTTGATCGCTAGCTGCTTTCGGTCGCTGCGCAGTGATCAGGCAAAAAATCGGCACTTCTGCGCATGTGTATGCGGCGCAATGCGCACACGCGTCGTACTATTACAACAAACGATGTAGTTTCACACAAGGTCTAGCGAAGCATTTCAGTCGCATTGCTGGTCTCAGAGTGATTGACAGGAAGAGGGCGTTTCTGGGTGTCAACTGACCGAACTCAGGAAGTGTTCGGAAAAATGCAGGCGTGCCAGGAAAAACGCAGGCGTGGCTGGTCGAACGCATGGCGTGTTCGTGACGTCAAAACAGGAACTGAACAGTCTGAAGTGATCGCAACCGCTGAACAGGTCTGAAGCTGCACAAAATTATTTTGTAGCCACTCTGCGATCCTTTCGTTCACACTTCTGCTAAGCTAAAATACACTCCCAGTGGGAGGCGGCATAGCGTTTGCACGGCAGCTAAAAACTGCTAGCGAGCGAACAACTCGGAATGACCACCTATGAGAATAGTCATTCCAACAAGTTTGGAATGGCATATAAGATTACAGTTCATATCACGATATTATTGTTGAATAATAAAAATACAATTATATATATTACTTTGGCATGTACATTATATTAGAAACTTATATGGATTGAATATCCTTCACAATATCTATTATTACACCTGTTTTTTTGGAACAGTTGTTCAATCACGCCCTGGTCGATATTACTTTGGGGTAGGGAAGTTAATAAAATCTATGAATACAGGATCTAAATGAAAGTTGCACAACAGTTTAGAAAAAGAAGAAATGGAAAATTAATAAAATCAGTAAATATAAATTCATCAGGTTTGCATGAGAGTAATAGTTAAAATTGATGAAATGGTTAAAGTTCACAGATAATGAGAGCAAAACCTCAAGATAAAATATATCAATTGTTAGCTATCCCCATATCAATTAATTCTGGCTGCTAATCTACCTATAAATACTTATATTTTGGCCAAAAATCATGATTGGAGACTTAATGTGTCAATCAAAATTCATGACCAATGAGAGAACGTTACTGGGTATTTAGCTCTCCCAGACGCGGCATTTGGGCTTCCTATGATTAAGCTAATGCGAAACGGTCATTAGGGAGACAGTACACACTGTGTGTCTGTCATTTTAATTGTTAAGCCACTGTATGAAATCATGTATTCTATGTGATTAACTGTGTTGTAGACTTGTATATCATAATTGTCACATAGCTGTAGCCTCACTAAGTAATGCTTGAGATGGCCTCACACTGACAGACGTTGCCTGCCACGTGTGCGGCCTGAGGGACGGGAGCCACGGCTAGCAGAACCACGCTGAGACACGCGGCATCAGTATACTAACGTATACCCGCTCACTGAGACCAGAGACAGTATCATTATAATAAGATACTGCGAGTATTAGTTGATCTTATATAAGTGTCACCATCAATTACAGCCACCTCTGTGTAAGGCCAGAGGAGATATTTAAGTAACAAACGCCATTAAGCACGTGGGTGGCTTTAGGGATATAGACATTATCAGCATTTGGTGACAATTACTTAATATCGATATTGCTCGAGGTATATATTCTGTGACTACTATTGAACTTTTGCTACCCGCAATTTACATTAGAAATGGCATTAAAGCCATAGGCGTTATTGACCACGTGTGCGGTCTTGGGGACGGGAGCCGCGACCAGCGAGTACACGCTGAGATGCGCGGCATAAGGGTTAATGTACCATCATCTACCCATATATTTACATCTGAAAAGCGCATCCCCACAGCATATACCACTGATACGTGGGAATTATTGATGGGATAGCACGGTGATAGGGGATAATAGACATCTATATTTATCAATACACAGCAATATATATTGAGTGAACCATATAGATATTATACAATATATTAAATCAAGTGTGGATCCCAGTATAATAAGCAGTGTTATGTTGCATAGATTTATACACCATCTATTTATCTGGATGTGCAGCATGACAGAGCCATCCACATAAAGTGTCTGATAAATGTATCTAGACTGGGTGGCCACAAATTTTGGTTGTGACTTGAACAAAGGGAATTGTGTATGAAACCACGCTACATCAGACGTATATAGAATATAGGGGGTCATTCCGAGATGATCGTACCCGTGCTAAATTTAGCACAGCTACGATCAGGGACGCCCAGCACAGGGCTTTCCCGTCCTGCATTTCAGTGCCGACCCCCCCCCGCAGAAGTGCAAAGGCATCGCACAACGGTGATCCCTTTGCACTTCAAGAGTAGCTCCCGACCAGCGCAGCTTTAGTGTGCTGGCTGGGAGCTTCTCATCGCTCCCCAGCCCGCAGCGCCTGCGTGTGACGTCACGCAGCCACTGTGGCCCACCCCCTGTTCGGTCCAGCCATGCCTGCATTGGCCGGACCGCGCCCACGAAATGCCGTTCTGCCCCCCCCCCTTCCCCGCCCAGCGACAGCCTCTGCCTGTCAATCAGGCTGAGGCAATAGTAGTGGCCCGACGGCCATCTGACATGCGCTGGCGCATGTGCAGTTCTGACCCGATCGCACCGCTGCGATAAACTGCAGCGTGCGATTGGGTCAGAATGACCCCCATAGTCCCTCTTGCTGGACTGCTATAGGACAAAGGTTGTAATAGATTGAGATAGATATTTATACTCGCCTATTATGAGAAAGCCATCACACCGTGCAATGGCCCTAATTCCGAGTTGTTCGCTCGCTAGCTGCTTTTAGCAGCATTGCACACGCTAAGCCGCCGCCCTCTGGGAGTGTATCTTAGCATAGCAGAATTGCGAACGAAAGATTCGCAAAATTGCGAATATAAATTTCTTAGCAGTTTCCGAGTAGCTCGACACTTACTCTGCCACTGCGATCAGTTCAGTCAGTTTCGTTCCTGGTTTGACGTCACAAACACACCCAGCGTTCGCCCAGGCACTCCCCCGTTTCTCCAGCCACTCCCGCGTTTTTCCCAGAAACGGCAGCGTTTTTTCACACACACCCACAAAACGGCCAGTTTCCGCCCAGAAACACCCACTTCCTGTCAATCACACGCCGATCACCAGAACGAATAAATTTCTTCGTTAAGCCGTGAGTAAAATACCTAACTTTTTTGCAAATTTACTTGGCGCAGACGCACTGCGAACATTGCGCATGCGCAGTTTGCGACTAATCGCTCCGTTGCGAAAAACACTAACGAGCGAACAACTCGGAATGAGGGCCACGGTTTTGCCCAACTGCTAACAAAGTTCCTGCTGCGATCAACTCGGAATTACCCTCAATATATCAAATATGTTATGACAGGACTAGATATTGTCTAATTGTGACTAGAGGATACTCGAGGAGACAGTGATGCGCACACTGCCAATATTGAGAGAAACATTGATAATTTAAGAGACATTCTAGCTCGGTGCAGAAAAGTTCCAGTCATCATACGGTGGAACTTTAAATAGACACATTTGTATCTGTCGAGGATAATGAGTAATAGTTTATTGTAACAAATATAGATACATGCTGAACACTAGAGATAGTGATGAATTGAACTTCGCGGTGGCTGAACTTTTATTTCACATTTGTTTATTATCTTCTCACATTTTCACTTGCACAATATTTTCGCATATGTTTTATGACATAAAAATAAAAGTTATATTTTAGCATCAATGGTCATATATCATAAATGATATCTGACTTTTAGTAACTTGTCACATAGTCTGAACGTGCACACTATAGGGAATACTTCCTTCTTCTCGTCTCCATCCATGTGTTCTAAATTTATTACTAGGAGCAACTCCCATATACTGTAATATATTAGATACGTGTAACAATAAGATTGAAATAAATAGGAAAGGAGTTTATGTGACTTATTGAAATTATTGATAAAAGATTACAGGTGTCTGTGCTACCCCTTTTTCTATCTCCCGCTACGCACAGACTGGAAAAATCATTTGATGGTGAGTGAGTTACGAACAGATTTGCAGATGTCCGATGTCACACATGCATTCGCACACTTGCACAGGGCAGGTTTTCACTCTCCCTGGGCGGCGACTATCTGATCGCAGACCTCTGCAAATTTGCAGCACAGCGATCAGGTCTGAATTAGGCCCAATATTGTGAGCTGTGAGGTGTTCAGAATAGGATGGAAATTAGTGGAAATAAATGTTATTGAGGTTAATAATACTGTAGGACAGTGGTTCCAAAACTTTTTGGAATCACGGTGCCCTAGAGTATCAGAATTTTGTTCACGGCACCCCTAGGCCAGATGTTTCTTATAGAAAATTCTGGATTAAAAAAAATAAATAAAAATTAATTAAATTGTGTTTATATGTCATCCTTAGGTTCAGTTATGTGGTGGGGGACAGGATTTGCTTCTGTTTGTCCACATATGATTTATGACTGGCAGCCACCAGCGCTGGTTTTGCTTATTACATTGACCATAAATAATTTGAATTGGTTCTGGACCACCAATCCAAGGCACCCATGCAAGTGTCCTGAGGCACCCCAGGGTGCCATGGCACATAGTTTGAGAACCACTGCTGTAGGAACAAAATTATTATTATTATTATTATTATTATTATCATTTATTTATATGGCGCCACAAGGGTTCCGCAGCGCCCAATTACAGAGTACATATGCACATAATCAAAACAGTGACTTACAATTGAAATCAATTTTGGACAAGTACAGGGTAACTAAGCATAACTACACCAGTAAATGACAGAGATAAGTTCCAGGTGGCCCAAAAACTGTGATTTGGGCAGTTGAGAATTATTAAAGAAGAAAAGGGTGAGCACATGAGGGAAGAGGGCCCTACTCGTGAGAGCTTACATTCTAGGGGTAGGGGTAGACAGACAGGGGTGACACAGATGGGGTACATAGAGCATGGAACAGGGGGTTAGGATGAGATTTGGCTGGGTTTGGTAAAGAAATGGGTCTTGAGAGCCCGTTTGAAGTTTTGTAGAGAGGTGGAGAGTCTGAGGGGGAGAGGTAAAGAATTCCAAAGGAAGGGAGCAGCACGTGAAAAATCTTGGAGATAGGAGTGGGAGGAAGTAATCAGGAGACAGGAGAGGCGGCGTGCATTAGCAGAGCGAAGAGGACGGGTGGGAGAGTAAAGGGAGATAAGGTCAGAGATGTAAATGGGAGAGGATTGGGTGAGAGCTTTGTAAGTGAGAGTGAGAAGTTTGAATTGGATTCTGAAGGGGAAGGGAAGCCAGTGAAGGGCTAGTAGGAGAGGGGAGGTGGATGTAGTGCGTTTGGTGAGGAAGATGAGCCGAGCAGCAGCATTGAGGATAGACTGGAGTGGAGAGAGGTAATTGTCAGGGAGGCCAGTTAGGAGGAGATTACAGTAGTCCAGTCTGGAAATAATCAGTGAGTGAATAATGATCTTAGTGGCATCCTGGGTGAGAAAAGGTCTGATCCTGGAAATGTTTTTGAGATGAAAATGACAGGTTTGTGAGAGGTGCTGAATGTGTGGTTTGAAGGAGAGGGAGGAGTCAAGGATTACACCAAGACAGCGTACTTGGGGGCTAGAGGAGATAGTCGTGCCATCAATGGATAATGAGATTGTGGGAGGTGAGGTTGTGCGGGAGGGTGGGAAGATGATCAGCTCAGTCTTAGACATGTTTAGTTTAAGAAAGCGCTGGGACATCCAGGAAGAGATAGCAGAAAGACAGTTAGAGGCACGAGTGAGGAGAGCCGTGGAGAGATCAGGGGAGGAGAGGTAGATTTGAGTGTCATCAGCATAGAGGTGATACTGGAAATGAAAAGAACTAATGAGTTCACCTAAAGAGGACGTATAGAGAGAGAAAAGGAGAGGCCCAAGAACAGAACCTTGGGGGACACCAACAGTTAGTGGAAGTGGGGGCGAGGTAGCATCATGAGAGGAGACAGAGAAGGAACGATCGGAGAGGTAGGAGGACAGCCAGGAGAGGGCAGTATCACGTAGACCAAGAGAGTGAAGGATTTGCAGAAGAAGAGGGTGGTCCACAGTGTCAAAAGCAGCAGAGAGGTCAAGAAGAATAAGCAGAGAGTAGTGGCCCTTAGATTTGGCGGCATGGAGGTCATTGCAGACTTTTGTGAGGGCAGTTTCAGTGGAGTGGAGAGAGCGGAAACCAGACTGGTATGGGTCAAGCAGTGAGTGAGAGGAAAGAAAGGCAGTAAGGCGATTATAGACAATACGCTCAAGAAGTTTGGAGGCAAAGGGGAGGAGAGAGATCGGTCGATAATTGGAGAGAGTGTTAGGATCAAGGGTAGGTTTTTTAAGAATAGGGTAGACAAGAGCATGCTTGAAGGCAGAGGGGACAGTGCCTGATGAGAGGGAGAGATTGAGAAGGTGGGCAAGATGGGAACAGGCAGAAGGGGAGAGGTAGCGAAGGAGGTGGGAGGGGATAGGGTCGAGTGGGGAGGTTGTGGGGGGGGAGGAGTGTATGAGGGCCATGACTTCCTCACCAGATACTAGGGAGAAAGATGTCAGAGTTGGTAAGAGGGTAGGGGAGGGGTTATTGTACATCTCCCCCATTCTGTTATTGGGGGAGATGTACTAAGCCTGAAAAGTGATAAATATCACTGTGATAAAGCACCAGCCAATCGGCTCCTAACTGTCATGTCACAGGCTGTGTTTGAAAAATGACAGTTAGGAGCCGATTGGCTGGTACTTTATCACAGTGATATTTATCACTTTTCAGGCTTAGTACATCTGGCCCATTATATCTGTTTTTATGATAAAAAAAAAAATTCCAGATCCATAACCAAAACCAAAACCCGTAAGGGCGGTTTTGGCAAAATCAATACAGATCCAAAACCAAAACACAAAACCCAGAAAATGGCCCAGCGCACACTCCTAATATACAGTAAACCTTTCATTGGAGATTAGTATTGTATTTTGTGACTTGTACGCTATACATAGGGTTACCACCTGTCCAGGATTCCTCCAGACAGTTTGGAAATCAGCAGCTCTGTCTAATCCGGGACAGCTGGTGTCTGGGAATCTCATGGCGGGGCATGTCTGGGGTGGCATCAGTGAGTGCCTCATGGGCTAGCCATCTCTGCTGCTGCCCCCATGCCCTGGCTCTCTGGCTGTGGCTGACAGAGGTGAAAAGAGTATTTCACATGTGACAGTTTCAGTGAATAAGAATCAACTAAATTCCTATTGGCTATGCTGTACCAGTGATAGTATACAGAGACAGCCGTGGCATCAGCTTGCTGTGCAGCTTGCTTCAGATTGGTGCAGCTAGCCAATAAGGATCCGCCTGATTCGTATTGGCTGCTGCTGGGTACTGCAGAACGTGCACTGCAATGGATTGGTCTAGTGTCTGCAGATATATAGCGAATATGTGGTAATGGTTCCTAATTTACTCCTATTTTTGTTTTGCTCATGCCCAAAGAAACTTCCAAACCAACATTCCTATACATGATGATAAGTTAAAATTGACTGAAAATCCTGCTGTAATATGAATGCCACTATATACAATTACAGTACATAGAATACATTGCAGAAAACTGGAAACAAAGGCAAAGTTAACAAAAAAAGTAATCTCTCCCATACCGCTCCTGCCCCCCCCCCTCCTCCCACAACTCAGTCGAAATAGGGATAGCCATAAGGACCCCATACACTACAACGATATGTCTGAGGCTGAAGTCGGATGTAATTTCTTTTGAACTCACCTGGGACCTTCCCGGGGGTGATTCCATACGATTTGGTACTTTTGTGTTATTTTTGCATAAGATATATTGCATGCGATTGATGAAGCCGCTATACATCACATGCAATATATCGTACGGCATACAATTCTACCATGAGATATATCTGATGGGCTGGATAGAGGGTTACGGGGGCTGGGAGTGTCCTGAGAATGCCAGTCAAACTTCCCTGTGATACATCGCATGCGATATATATCACATGCACAAAAAACACTTTTTTCATCCGATTCCATCCAATTCCGATATATCATTAGTGCAGCACCAACGACCTAGGGGATCCTATCCGACAGCCACGGGAACTCGCATCAGATTGGATACGATCTAAAACACATACGATTGTACAATATACAATATATCAGACGGATATATCGGAATTGTATGAAATCGTGTAAAATCGTACTAGTGTAAGGGGCCCTATAGACCATCAATGTTGTAAAACCATTGATGATATATGACCGATGATGAATAATGTTACCCTCGATGGGGAGGAACCAGATGACCCACCAATGGCCATCCCTACCTCCGAGCATGAATGCTCCTTGCTAGTGTAGGGCAGGTACAGCAGAAGACCATGTGGGTCATTCTGACCTGATCGCACGCTAGCTTTTTTTTGCATCGCTGTGATCAGGTCAAAACTCGGCAAAACTGCGTATGCGTATGCACCGCAATGTGCAGGCGCGTTGTACGGGTACAAAGCGGATCGGTGCTGGGCGATGGATTTAACGAAGAATCCAATCGCACAGCCGATCGCAAGAAGATTGACAGGAAGAAGGCGTTTATGGGTGTCAACTGACCATTTTCTGGGAGTGTTTGGGAAAACGCAGGCGTGTCCAAGCGTTTGCAGGGCGGGTGTCTGACGTCAATTCCGGGACCGGACAGGCTGAAGTGATCGCAGCGGCTGAGTTAGTTCATACCTACTCAGAAACTGCACAAAACTTTTTTGTATTGCTCGGCTGCACAAGCGCTCACACACTTGCAAAGCAAAAATACACTTCCCCATAGGTGACGACTATCTGATCGCAGCACTGCAAAAAATAGCTAGCGAGCGATCAGGTCGGAATGACCCCCCATGTGTAGACCATGTGTAGACCTGCCCTGCATGAGGAGGAGTTTGCTGTGTAGTGGCTTCCTATTGGAATCTCTTCCTGCTCTTCCTGGCCACAATGAGGCTTTTATTGCAGCTGTGCATGCGCAAAAAATGAGTGACAATGAGTTGAGCTAACAGGGATATTTAACAAAGTAAAACTGAACTATATATAAAATGCAGTTATAAAAACACAACTTTCTTCGGGAAAAGTTGCTGACAGATAGAAAATCAATTCTATAACATTAATAGGGAGATTTATTTTAGAACACCAAGCCACTATTATATATATATATATATATATATATATATGTGTATATATATATATATGTGTATATATATATATATATATATAGTAACAGGGAACTTGCTAGAATGTGCTCTGCTACAAAAATCCACCAACGGTCGACTCCAGGCTTGTGCAAAAACAACAAATACCTTTTATTCAGGTAGCTCAAAAACAAAGATATACATAAAACAAAGATCACTGTCTTTAGTATAAACTACCAGGGAGGTTAGGCCCTTCCTCACTCCCTCTTACTTAATAAGGAACCCTTCAGGTCACGGCATCCTGACACTAGCGGCCCAGCCCTCCGGATCCCACTGTCCCTAGCAGGCCTATCACCTGGACACTAACTGCCTTCAGGAGCCCTGACTCATAGGAGAGACTCTGCTTTAAACCCAGCACCCAGGTGCTGGCTGATGAAGCAGCTTCTTTGGCTTAGAAGCCTATAAGACCTGGTCCGGGCCAAATGGATGGGAACCCGGTCCATCCACACTTCACATCCACCCCCAGGACCCTGTGTGTAGCTTACAGGTGGCAAAGTAACTCTCCTGCCACAATATATATATACATACCTCCCAACATGACCCTCTCCAGGAGGGACAGAATGCTCTGCTTCTGGACTTTTGTATTAATGTATGAATGTCTGCACCTGTTTTCAACAGGTTAATGGATAAGAAAGGTGTTTCAGCACAGGTGATGGTAATCATAAATTAAGAGGGAAGTCCAGGAGCAGAGCATTGTGTCCCTTCTGGAAAGGGTCATGTTGGGAGGTATGTATATATATATATATATATATATATATAAAAAAAAATATATATATATATATATATATATATATATATTTACTGTATATAATCAGTTAATCACACCAAAGTAGATATTTAATTGCGTTGGATGTGTGAATTTTTTTCACCAGCACTACCTGTTGTATATAATATTGCTGTAGTGAACCCTAAACTACCAAAGCGCACAAACACATCGGCCTTAGTCATACGCAATACTAATATTCGCACAAATGGTCTATTTGTTTCAAATGCACATGCATCACAGGGGCAGATGTATTAACCTGGAGAAGGCATAAGGAAGTGATAAACCAGTGATATGTGCAAGGTGATAAAGGCATCAGCCAATCAGCTCCATTATGTAAATTAACAGTTAGGATTTGATTGGCTGGTGCCTTTATCACCTTGCACATATCACTGGTTTATCACTTCCTTATGCCTTCTCCATGTTAATACATCTGCCCCTAAGTCACTAAAAAGTCGCACAGATTATGCGCCCCACAGTGTGGGCACACCATTAATGATTAAACATATTGGAGCACTAAGGACCCCATCTCACAAGGCATTTTCAGTCTTAGGTAGGCTTGGCCGTGGCTGAAGGGACATGCAGGGAAGGGCTCTCACAGGGGTCACAGCGTCATTCAACGGCAATGGACCAGACCAAGTGACATGTGGGGGGAAGTGGGGGTCGATGTTGGGCTAAAACAAATGTTTTTCTCTTACATCCTAGAGGATACTGGGGTTCCATTTAGTACCATAGGCTAGGAGCCATGGGCAGTTTAAGAATTTGATAGTGTTGGCTGGCTCCTCCCTCTATGCCCCTCCTACCAGACTCAGTTTAGAAAAGGTGCCATGAGGAGCCGGTTACGCTTATGGAAGTTCCTGAAGAGTTTTCTGCATTTATTTCATATGTTTATTATTTTCAGGCAGGGGTGGTTGGCACCAGCCTACCTGCTTTGTGGGACTTGGGGGGGGGGAAGGGAACGGCCCAACCTCTTGAAGGGTTAATGGTCCCGTTCCCCACTGACAGGACACTGAGCTCCTGAGGGAACTATTCGCAAGCCCCACCACGGCGAGCGTGCATTTCCGCAGCACGCCGCCAACCCTAACAGAGCCAGAAGAATGACGAATGGCGAGTACTAAGCCAGCGTCCCAGCAAGCGGGTCGCCGGCCATTATGGCGGCATGAGGGTATGGAGACGCACGGCTTCTAACTGGGGCGGATTGCGTCTCCAGACAGAGTACACAGCTGCGTCTCAGTACACTGTACATAGTACTCACACTGGCAAAAACATCCTTTGAACGGTTTTCGCTCCATTTTAAGCACCAGATTACCTCGGCCGGTATAAGAAAAGCGGGAAGACCGCCCGCCATTGAAGGGGCGGGGCCTTCACTATGAGCGGATCCAGCAGCTCACCAGCGCTATTTTCCCACTGCAGTGGACACAGATGCTGACTGACTAGGATGCGCAGCTCTTCCGGAGAGACTCCAGATTACCTCAGCGGTACCAGGGGGTCATAGCAGGGGGGGGAGCAATTATTAGTGTACTAAGTCCCCTATCAGGGTACTTACTCTGCGACCCGGCTAAGCTTGGCATTAGCGATAAGGGCGCGGTGGGGGCTAGCTCCAGATAACTCTGTTTCTCCCTGAAAGGCTCTTTGTGGGTTAATTGTGCTTAACCTTTTCCTGTGTGTGTGTGTGTGTGTGTGTGTGTGTGTGTGTGTGCTGTCACATTTACATTATGTCAGGCAAAGGGTGTGTTTCTTGTACAGCAGAGTGTTCCTCTTCACCAGGGGGCTCACTACTGGGTACTCAGGGCAGTGCACCTTCCCAGAATATCGGGGCTGAACCGGAGTGGCTTAATTCAATTAAGGGAATAATCTCAAATATTTCTACAAAGCTTTCCCGCAATGAGAAAGAGACACAATACCTAAGACAGACTGTGGATGAGTTTATGAATGGAGACTCAGTCCCCAAACCAGCGTCTCAATCCCCTCCCATTTGTCTGCAAAAACTCTCTCTGGCCCCTATCCTGTAGTCTGACTCAGATGCGTCAGACATGGAGGAGGGTGAGGTAGATTTGTTGGGGGGGGGGGGAATGATGCTACTCTGTCACAGGGAACTGCGGCTCTTATAGAGGCTATCAGAGAGGTTCTGCAAATTCCTGATAAGGTGTCAGAGGAATGTGAGGAATCTTATTTTAATGTAAAAAATAAGTTCTCAGTCACTTTTCCTGCGTCAAAAGAATTGAATACCCTGTTTGAAGAACCGTGGGTTAATCCTGATAAGACATTTCAAATCCCTAAAAGGTTGCTCTCATCTTTTCCTTTTCCTCTGGAGTGTCACGATCCGGGTATCTGGACGCCATTTCTTACCCATCAGATGCCTCCTAAGGCTGGCTCAGCGCTCCAGGACCGGATCCCATCTGTTATCCTGATGTGTACTCTCCTGTCACTCTGGGACGCTGTCACAGTAAACGCCATATTACACCTGGCATGGCGTCTCCCGCGGCCTCCGCCGCCGTCCCTGAACTTCTGCATGCAGAGTGTCTGAGTGGCGATTACGTCAGCCGCGGCCTCCGCTGTGTCCGCGTGGTTGGATGTGCATCTGTCAGCCTGGCGCCTCCTGTCTCCGGTGGCCGGCGCCGCCATTACTGTTTTCATTACCACATGGATTACAAACCAAACTTCCCTCCAAGTGTCTGCATGGGCGCAGCCATCTTGGATTCTGTCAGCTGATCATTTCCACCAATCTGTTCTCAGTATTGATAATCTGCATAATTGCCTAGCCAATCCCTTCCTTGCTGCAGGTATAAATACACTGTGCCTGAGCAAGGAAGGCGTCAGTGCTTTGGTTGTCAAACCTAGTTCCTGTTTGTCTCTCTCCTGTGATTGTCTTCCAGGTTCCAGCTCCTGTCTCAAGACTTCCACCATAGAGACCCGCACCAGCATTCCACCTGCGGTGTAGCCTGACTCTCCAATCCATTGTGGATTCATCTGTTTCCAGCTACAACATTACCTGCTTCCAGCTCAGCTTCCAGCAGAGTACAGCTTCCCTTAAAGGGCCGGTGTCCTTTCTACACTTTACCACTCTCCACCGGTATTATTATTTCTCCGCTCTCAAGTTCTACATTTCAGTTCATATTTCATCGCTCCCAAGTTCATTTATTATTTAACTGGTTCCAGCCAGTATCCACTCCGTGCTAACAACAGTCTGGTTCCAGCCAGTATCCACAGCAGCTGTTTTATCTTCAGCAACCCAGCTTTTCCTGGAACACCAGCTGGCACAATCCTGGGTTATCTCCATTGCTACAGTCGGGCCTGGTAAGGACTTTCCATCTAGAAGATCATAAGAACTATCTCACACTACCAGTGCCCTGTGGCTCCTGCCATCCTGTAGTACCCAGGAACTGTATTTATTCTTTGCTGACTTTTACGTTTTCTTTTACTGCTGCTGTGTTGCGGAGTTGTCATAATAAACATCATTGACTTTTATCCAAGTTGTCGTGGTCACGCCTTCGGGCAGTTATTATTCATGTTACTTACATGTCCAGGGGTCTGATACAACCTCCCAGGTTCCGGTACATCTCAGCCCCTACAACTGAGGCTGCCTCCCGTCAGCTCAGGCCCTCAGTTGTGACAGTAAGCACTGACCTAATGAATCCAGCCGGAGACCAGGATCAAGCGGCCAGGCCGATGCAAGAACTGGCAGCCCGACTAGAACATCAGGAGGCTGCACAGGGCCACCTCATCCGCTGTCTCCAGGATCTCTCTACTCGGCTGGATGGGATTCAGACAACTCTCCGTGGATCAGGCGCGTCTGGTGCGTCAACCACAGTGACTCCAGCTATAACCCCACCCACCTTACCCATTTCTGCTCCACGTCTTCATCTTCCAACGCCAGCAAAATTTGACAGATCTCCAAGATTCTGCAGGGGATTTCTCAACCAGTGTGAGATTCAGTTTGAGCTACAACCTGGCAATTTTCCCAGTGACCGTACAAAAATTGCCTACATTATTTCTCTTCTCAGTGGCTCAGCCCTTGATTGGGCATCACCGTTATGGGAGAGGTCCGACACCCTGCTATCTTCCTACACTGCCTTCGTGTCAACATTCAGGCGCATCTTCGACGAGCCAGGCCGGGTAACCTCAGCTTCATCCGAGATTCTCCGTTTACGCCAGGGGTCACGTACTGTAGGACAATATCTGATACAGTTCCAGATCCTGGCATCCGAACTGGCATGGAACGACGAGGCCCTGTATGCTGCATTCTGGCATGGCTTATCTGAGCGTATTAAAGATGAGTTAGCTACCAGAGACTTACCTTCTAAGTTAGATGAGCTAATCTCACTCTGCACGAAAGTTGATTTACGTTTCAGAGAGAGAGCAACTGAGCGTGGAAGATCATCTGCTCCAAAATCTTCTGCTCCTCCTCCTCGTCAACTGTCACCATCTAAAGATGAGCCCATGCAACTTGGCCGTTCCCGTTTAACTCCTGCTGAGCGCCGAAGACGTCTCTCTGAGTCTCTTTGCCTTTACTGTGCAGCTCCGTCTCACACCATCAATGCCTGTCCCGAACGTCCGGGAAAACTCCAAACCCTAGCTCGCCCAGGAGAGGGCCGGCTAGGAATAATGATCTCCTCTCCATCTCCTCATGATTGTAATCTCCCAGTGTCGCTCCAAATTGCTCAACGTTATCGGAACGTCATTGCCCTCCTTGATTCCGGAGCAGCTGGGAACTTTATTACCGAAGCCTATGTTAAACGGTGGTCCCTACCCACCGAAAGACTTCCTTCGTCCATCTCCTTAACTGCCGTGGATGGCAGTAAAATTTTTGATACAGTTATTGCTCTAAGGACTCTACCAGTTCGTCTGAGAGTGGGAGTTCTTCATTCCGAACTTATTTCACTTTTAGTGATTCCAAGAGCCACACATCCTGTGGTCCTGGGCCTTCCATGGCTCCGTCTTCACAATCCTACAATTGATTGGACGACTACGCAAATCCTGGCATGGGGTTCCTCCTGTGCTGAGACATGTTTGTTTAAAGTATTGCCTGTCTGTTCTTCCTCCCCCAGGTCGTCTGATGTTCCACCTCCTCCATATCAAGATTTCACGGATGTGTTCAGTAAAGCTTCTGCTGATATCCTTCCTCCTCATAGAGAATGGGACTGTCCGATTGATCTCGTTCCAGGGAAGGTTCCACCTCGAGGCCGAACTTATCCGTTGTCTCTGCCTGAGACGCATTCTATGGAGGAATATATTAAAGAGAACCTAGCAAAGGGGTTCATTCGACCTTCTTCTTCTCCAGCCGGCGCAGGCTTCTTTTTTGTAAAAAAGAAAGATGGTGGTCTGCGGCCGTGCATCGACTACAGAGGTTTGAACGACATTACCATCAAGAACCGTTATCCTTTACCCCTGATTACTGAGCTCTTTGACAGAGTTAGCGGAGCTACCATCTTTACAAAGCTGGACTTGCGAGGTGCATACAATCTCATCCGGATCTGTGAGGGTGACGAGTGGAAGACCGCCTTTAACACCCGTGACGGACATTATGAGTACCTCGTCATGCCCTTCGGATTGAGCAATGCTCCAGCTGTCTTCCAGCATTTTGTCAATGAGATCTTCAGAGACATTCTATACCGTCATGTCGTGGTCTATCTAGACGATATCCTCATTTTTGCCAACGATTTAGAGGAACATCGTTTTTGGGTTAAAGAGGTTCTGTCCCGTCTCCGTGTCAATCATCTCTATTGCAAATTAGAAAAATGCGTCTTTGAAGTCAAGTCCATTCCGTTTCTAGGGTACATTGTGTCCGGTTCCGGACTAGAGATGGATCCTGAGAAACTACAAGCAATCCAAAATTGGCCGGTACCCTTAACCCTCAAAGGGGTCCAGAGGTTCTTAGGGTTCGCCAACTATTACCGAAAGTTTATACGAGACTTTTCCACCATTGTGGCGCCTATTACTGCTTTCACTAAGAAGGGTGCTAACCCGTCCAAGTGGTCTGAAGAAGCCATGCAAGCATTTCATCTTTTAAAACAAAGGTTCATCTCTGCGCCTGTTCTGAAACAGCCTGACATCGACTCTCCTTTCATCTTAGAGGTGGATGCCTCCTCCGTTGGAGTAGGAGCGGTGTTATCTCAGAGGGCTAAAGATGGCCATTTACACCCTTGCAGTTTCTTCTCCCGGAAGTTCTCCCCAGCTGAGCGCAACTATGCCATTGGCGACCAGGAGTTGCTAGCCATCAAGCTCGCTCTAGAAGAGTGGAGGTATCTGTTGGAGGGAGCTTCTCATTCAATCACCATACTTACAGACCACAAGAACCTTTTATACCTGAAGGGCGCACAATGTCTCAACCCTCGTCAGGCCAGATGGGCACTTTTCTTTTCCAGGTTCGACTTTAAACTCCAGTTCTGTCCGGGCTCTCAGAATCGCAAGGCCGATGCCCTTTCCCGCTCATGGGAGCAAGAAAATGAGTCAGAGTCTTCAGACAAGCATCCTATTATAAATCCGTTGGCATTCTCCACGGTAGGGATGGACTCTACGCCCCCATCAGGGAAAAGTTTTGTGAAGCCGATGCTAAGGAAGAAGCTCATGCATTGGGCCCATGCTTCCCGTTTTGCCGGACATACAGGTATCCAAAAAACCCTGGAGTTTATCTCTAGGTCCTATTGGTGGCCAACTCTGAAAAAGGACGTCTTGGAGTTTATTGCATCTTGCCCAAAGTGTGCCCAACATAAAGTATCCCGCCAGTCGCCTGCGGGGCAACTGGTTCCACTATCCGTTCCCCGTCGACCATGGACCCACTTGTCGATGGATTTCATTACAGACTTACCCATGTGCAACAAGTTCAATACCATCTGGGTGGTAGTTGACCGGTTCACCAAGATGGCACACTTCATTCCTCTCACCGGTCTTCCGTCAGCTTCCAAGTTGGCTCAAGTATTCATACAAGAGATCTTCCGACTCCACGGTCTTCCTGAAGAAATTATCTCAGATCGAGGAGTTCAATTCACAGCCAAATTCTGGCGAAGTTTATGTCAAGTCCTCCAAGTCAAGCTAAAGTTTTCCACGGCTTACCATCCTCAGACCAATGGTCAAACCGAGAGGGTGAATCAGGACTTGGAGGCCTTCCTCCGCATCTATGTGTCCTCCTCTCAAGATGACTGGGTTCAATTACTTCCCTGGGCCGAGTTCTGTCATAACAACCAGTATCATTCTTCATCTGCTTCAACACCATTCTTCACTAACTTTGGATTCCACCCTAAAGTCCCTGAGTTCCAACCGCTTCCAGCAACTTCTGTTCCCGCAGTGGATATCACCTTGCATCAGTTTGCCAATATCTGGAAGAGCGTACGATCAGCTCTGCTCAAGGCATCGTTCAGGTACAAGAAGTTTGCGGATAAGAAGCGTCGAGCAGTTCCTGCTCTCAAGGTGGGTGATCGGGTATGGTTATCCACGAAGAATTTGAGGTTAAGAGTTCCCAGTATGAAGTTTGCACCTCGCTATATCGGTCCTTTCAAGATTGAACAAGTCATCAATCCTGTTGCTTACAGACTCCAGTTGCCTCCCTTCTTAAAAATGCCCAGGACATTCCATGTTTCCCTGTTGAAACCGCTGATCTTGAATCGGTTTCATTCCTCACTTCCTCCAACTCCGAAAGTCCAAACTCAACGAGGCGTTGAGTATGAAGTGGCCAAGATCCTGGACTCACGTCACCGTTACGGTCAACTACAATATCTTATTGACTGGAAGGGTTATGGTCCTGAGGAACGTTCATGGACCAATGCTTCTGATGTCCATGCTCCTGCCTTGGTCCGGAGATTCCATTCCAAGTTTCCTCAAAAGCCAAAGAAGTGTCCTGGGGCCACTCCTAAAGGGGGGGGTGCTGTCACGATCCGGGTATCTGGACGCCATTTCTTACCCATCAGATGCCTCCTAAGGCTGGCTCAGCGCTCCAGGACCGGATCCCATCTGTTATCATGATGTGTACTCTCCTGTCACTCTGGGACGCTGTCACAGTAAACGCCATATTACACCTGGCATGGCGTCTCCCGCGGCCTCCGCCGCCGTCCCTGAACTTCTGCATGCAGAGTGTCTGAGTGGCGATTACGTCAGCCGCGGCCTCCGCTGTGTCCGCGTGGTTGGATGTGCATCTGTCAGCCTGGCGCCTCCTGTCTCCGGTGGCCGGCGCCGCCATTACTGTTTTCATTACCACATGGATTACAAACCAAACTTCCCTCCAAGTGTCTGCATGGGCGCAGCCATCTTGGATTCTGTCAGCTGATCATTTCCACCAATCTGTTCTCAGTATTGATAATCTGCATAATTGCCTAGCCAATCCCTTCCTTGCTGCAGGTATAAATACACTGTGCCTGAGCAAGGAAGGCGTCAGTGCTTTGGTTGTCAAACCTAGTTCCTGTTTGTCTCTCTCCTGTGATTGTCTTCCAGGTTCCAGCTCCTGTCTCAAGACTTCCACCATAGAGACCCGCACCAGCATTCCACCTGCGGTGTAGCCTGACTCTCCAATCCATTGTGGATTCATCTGTTTCCAGCTACAACATTACCTGCTTCCAGCTCAGCTTCCAGCAGAGTACAGCTTCCCTTAAAGGGCCGGTGTCCTTTCTACACTTTACCACTCTCCACCGGTATTATTATTTCTCCGCTCTCAAGTTCTACATTTCAGTTCATATTTCATCGCTCCCAAGTTCATTTATTATTTAACTGGTTCCAGCCAGTATCCACTCCGTGCTAACAACAGTCTGGTTCCAGCCAGTATCCACAGCAGCTGTTTTATCTTCAGCAACCCAGCTTTTCCTGGAACACCAGCTGGCACAATCCTGGGTTATCTCCATTGCTACAGTCGGGCCTGGTAAGGACTTTCCATCTAGAAGATCATAAGAACTATCTCACACTACCAGTGCCCTGTGGCTCCTGCCATCCTGTAGTACCCAGGAACTGTATTTATTCTTTGCTGACTTTTACGTTTTCTTTTACTGCTGCTGTGTTGCGGAGTTGTCATAATAAACATCATTGACTTTTATCCAAGTTGTCGTGGTCACGCCTTCAGGCAGTTATTATTCATGTTACTTACATGTCCAGGGGTCTGATACAACCTCCCAGGTTCCGGTACATCTCAGCCCCTACAACTGAGGCTGCCTCCCGTCAGCTCAGGCCCTCAGTTGTGACATGGAGGATAGGAAAAAATAGAAAAATCCACCGATAGTGGACACATCAGTATCAGGGTCCGGCGGGTCGGGTTCCGGGACCAGCGGTACTTACCTGTCCGGACGCTCTGGCGCGGTCCCGGAGGGGTGGGGGTGTGAGCTGCTGGCGAGGGGTACAACCTGCAGGCATGTCTGGGAGGAGAGGTCTCAGAGGCAACAGCAAACATTTGTGCAGCTTCCAGCTGCAGAGGTCCGGGATGGGCGTCGCCGCCTTGGAAGGGTCAGCTAATCTAAAACACTCAGTCACCTGTAAGGTTTGCAAAACCAATGGGAAACAGTCTGCATGTATAAATCTAGGTATTTCTGGGTAAGCAAATTGCCAGTGCAACGTCTCTGACACAGCCTTGTGTGTGCTGGTTCCCTGTGCTCCACAGCATTGCTTCTAAAGCATCCTGTTTCCTGAGTTCTCACCTGGATTGCTGGATCTACACCCGGTTATTTCTCCTCACATGCTGACCTCTCCGAGTCACCATCCCTCTCAGCGAGTCTCAGTTACCCCAGTCTACAGTCTTCCTATCCGGGTTTCCGCCAGACGTTCGTCCACAGACGTACAGGTCCTGCCGATGCAACCGCTCTAACAAGTAAACAGCTAGGGCACCCGTGGAACCTCCTTAAAAGATCTATGAAAAAGACTTTCATTCAGCCTGCTCGGCTAATCCTGCCTAAAGTCACTGATACCAAACTGCAAGCCACAATTCCGGATTCACAAAACCCAGTCCCCGTGACAATCAGTCTCTAGGCTGTCTTAAAAAATTGTATTGCCTGTCCCTGATGCAGCGTCCCTAAAAGATACGGCTGATTGTAAAATTGAGACTACACTCTAACCATTGTACACAGCTGGTGGGGTGGCCCAAAGACCCACTACTGCATGAGCGTCGGTCACAAAAGCCATTGCTAAATGGTCAGGTAACCTAATTGAGGGATTAGATTCCTTGTCTAGGGGGGATGCTGTTTTACTCCTGCAGAATATACAGGACTACCATTCACAGGAGAGGCCTTGTTTGGACATGAACTAGACAAATGGATCTCCAAAGCTACTGTGGGTAAGTCTACGTATCTTCCTTCCGCAGCTCACCCAGCCATTCCGCTTCAAAAAAAGCTTATTCCGCTTCAAATTTACAGTCCTTTAGGACAGTCAAGTTTAAAGGAAAATCCAGAGGTGCTTCTACGGCCTCCAGAGTCGCAAGAAGTAAACCACGCAAAACAGGTGCTGCAGGTGCTCAGGAACAGAGCTCAGGCTCTGCTTCCTCAAAGCCTTCAGTATGACGGTGGACCGTGATGCCTGGAGGACTGTGTACCTCCTCATTCCGATCTGGCCGCCTCATCAGGCTTATCTACGGTTTGCACTGCAGGACTGTCACTATTAGTTCCAAGCCCTGCCATTTGGTCTCTCCACGGCACCGAGGGTGTTCACCAAAGTGATGGCAGAGATGATGTTTATACTCCGCAAGCAGGGAGTGAACATAATCATAATTCCATACCTGGACGATCTCCTGATAAAGGTGCCGTCCAGGAAGAGGTTGCTGGACAGCATTGGTCACACAACCAAATTTCTCCAGGATTACAGGTGGATTCTGAACCTTCCGAAATCTCACCTAGAGCCAACACGGAGGCTCCCATTCCTGGGAATGATACTGGACACGGAGTCGCAGAAAGCGTTCCTTCCATTGGAAAAGGCATTGGTAATCCAGTCAATGGTTCGGGATGTCCTGAAGCTAACCCGGATATTGGTGCATCTATGCATTCTCCTTCTGGGGAAAATGGTGGCCTCTTATGAGGCGCTTCAATATGGAAGGTTTCACGCAAGGCCCTTCCAGCTCGATCTGTTGGACAAATGGTCTGGATCACATCTTCACATGCACCAGAGGATCCATCTGTCGCCAAAAGCCAGGATCTCCCTTCTGTGGTGGGTACGGATTTCTCACTTCGTCGAGGGTCGGAGGTTCGGAATTCAGGACTGGATACTGTTAACCATGGACGCAAGCCTCAGAGGTTGGGGAGCAGTCACCCAGGGGGTGCAGTTTCAAGGAAGATGGTCAATTCAGGAAGTTATCCTTCCAATCACGATCGGGCCATTGAGGTCCAGTCGGACAATGTGACGGCAGTGACGTACATAAACCGACAGGGCTGAATGAAAAGCAGAGCAGCAATGTCAGAGGTTTCTCCTCTGGGCAGAAAAAAACACTATGGCATTGTCAGCGGTCTTCATTCTGGGAGTAGACAACTGGGAAGCAGACTTCCTCAGCAGATATGACCTGCACCCGGGGGGAGTGGGGCCTTCACCCGGAAGTGTTCAGGTGCTTGACACGTCGGTGGGGATATCCACAGATCGACATTATGGCCTCTCGTCTCAACAAGAAGCTCAAGCGGTATTGTTCCAGGTCGAGAGACCCACAGGCAGTGGTGGTAGATGCTCTGATGACTCCATGGGTCTATAAGATGGTGTACGTGTTTCCTTCACTTCCTCTGATCCCAAGAATTCTCAAAAGAATAAAAAGGGAAAAGGTTCAAGCAATTCTCATTGCTCTGGTCTGGCCAAGAAGGGCCTGGTACGCGGACCTGCTGGAGATGCTCCTGGAAGATCCGTGGCCTCTACCTCTTCGTGAGGATCTTCTGTAACAGGGCCCGTTCATCTATCAGGACTTACCGCGGCTACGTTTGATGGCATGGAAGTTGAACGGCTGATTCTAGCCAGAAGAGGGATCCCTAACAAAGTTATCCTGACTATGAACCAAGCCAGGAAGGGGGTAATGTCTAAACATTACCACCGTATTTGGAAGAAATATGTCTCTTGGTGTGAGGACAGAACATATTCTGCGGTGGAATTTCACCTGGAACGTTTCCTGCTTTTTCTGCAGGCAGGTGTGGATGTGGGCTTACGTCTGGGCTCCATAAAAGTCCAGAGTTTCGGCCTTGTCCATTTTCTTTCAAAAACAATTGGCTTCTCTCCCTGAGGTCCAGACGTTTTGTGTTCTGCACATTCAGCCTCCCTTTGTGCCTCCCACGGCACCTTGGGATCTCAATTTGGTGCTGCAGTTCCTCCAATTGGACTGGTTTGAACCATTACAGGAGGTGGATTTAAAATATCTTACGTGGAAGACCGTCACACTATTGGCCTTGGCTTCAGCAAGACGTGTGTCGGAGCTGGGGGCTTTGTCTCACAAGAGCCCCTATTTAATTATCCATGAGGACAGAGCTGAACTCAGAACTCGTCAGCAATTTCTACCGAAAGTGATGTCTGCGATTCACATCAACCAACCTATTGTGGTTCCGGTTATGACCGACACTTCCGCTACTTCAAAGTCTTTGGATGTTGTGAGGGCTTTGAAGGTATATGTAAGAGGACAGCTCAGCACAGGAAATCCGACTTGCGGTTCGTTCTATATGATCCCAATGAAATTGGGTGTCCTGCTTCAAAGCAGACAATTGCACGCTGGATCAGGCTCACTATCCAGCATGCTTATTCCACGGCAGGTTTGCCGGTTCCAAAATCTGTACAGGCCCACTCTACTAGGCCGGTGGGTTCTTCCTGGGCGGCTGCCCGGCGTGTCTCGGCTTTACAGCTCTGCCGATCGGCTACTTGGTCTGGTACAAACATGTTTGCTAAGTTCTACAAGTTCGATACTTTGGCCTCTGAGGACCTTCAGTTTGGTCAATCAGTTCTGCAGGAGCCTCAGCACTCTCCCACCCGGTTTGGGAGCTTTGGTACATCCCCATGGTACTAAATGGAACCCCAGTATCCTCTAGGACGTAAGAGAAAATAGAATTTTAATTACCTACTGGTAAATGCTTTTCTCGTAGTCCGTAGAGGATACTGGGCGCCCGCCCGATGCTTTGTTCTTCCTGCACTGTTACTTGGTTAAGTATTGTTGGTTCAGCTGTTGCTGTTCCTGTTTAAAGTTGGGTTAGCATAGCTTTCCTCTGTTTGCGTGTGCTGGTTCGGAATCTCACCACTATCTTTATCTATCCTTCTCTCAGAGTATGTCCGTCTCCTCGGGCACAGTTTCCTAGAGTGAGTCTGGTAGGAGGGGCATAGAGGGAGGAGCCAGCCCACACTAGAAAATTCTAAAAAGTGCCCATGGCTCCTAGTGGATCCGTCTGTACCCCATGGTACTAAATGGAACCCCAGTGTCCTCTACAGACTACGAGAAAATGATTTACCGGTAGGTAATTAAAATCCTATTTTCTCTTGCCAGCCAAGTTATGTTGCAGGCGGGTGGCGCTGTCAATTTACAAGATACTATTAAGTGCATTTTTGTGTCCCTGGACCTTGATTGCTGAAGACACATAAGTGGGAGAGATTTGAATGCTGGAGACACACAACTGGGAAAGATCTGATTGCTGGAGACACAAGGTGGGGTGAGACTTGATGGTTGGAGACATGCAAGGGGGTATGAAATAACTGAGGCCTCCAAGAAAGGGTTATAGTCCAGAAGAAGCAGCATGATCTGCCCATTACACATAGTGAGGGGACATAGAGGGAGATCTTCTCTAGTTGTAAATCGTGCCTCTATAGCACGATTTACGAAGAAAAGAAAAACTTCCCCCTCCAGCGATCCCTGCTAAACCCACAATGCATCAGGGTGCTGATGCGCTGCGTGTTACCCATAACCAGATTAAGGGGGGGGGATTCATGGCACTCTGTGGGGGGTGGGGGTGGGGGGGGGGGAAACCCGCTTCCTACCTTACTTGATCTGGAAGTGGGTCTCTCCTACCTGACCAGCTCCATCTTCCCAGTGATATTTGAGAAGATGACGCTGGCCACTAGAGAGCATAGAATTTCTATGCTTTCTATGTAAGGCGCCATCTTCCCAAAGATATCACTGTGTGGATGTCACCGTCGCCTGCTGGCCAGAGTATTTATGTCCTTGGGGGGTGGTCAGCGGACCCAGGCCAGCCCCAGGCCTCTCCAGCAGCCTGGGCACGGGTAATTTGTACCTGCTCCTCCTGCCTCTCTGCACCACTGCCTGTTTTAAGTGCCCCATTTTCCCTAAAGGCTTTATCCGGCCCTGGTCTTACCTCCTGGCCAGCCCCAGTGCTCATGTACAAGACCTCATGCACAGCCTGAGGCTCCCACAGAAGCCACCCTGACGTTGCAGAATAGTAAAAATACTACCAGATAATCCTACAGATATGTGGAAAAATAATAAGCCACAAAAGTCTGCTTATTATTATTTATTTAATAACATATGATTGATTTTCAGTAGCCATACAATAGTATGGCGATCAGTGGCGGAACTATCGAGCGGTGGGCCCAGGTGCGACAAAATGCTTTGGGCCCCCCCACATCCCATCCAAGTCCACCCCCTCACCCCTGTAGAGGATCTGGTGAGGGGGACCTGCTCAGGGCCACAGAAATGGATACCTAGCAACAGTGCCGTAACTAGACATTTTAGCACTTTGTGCAAGAAACGGCATCGGAGCCCCACCTCTGCATGCAAAACAGGGGCAGTACGCGCCGTAGGCGTGCGCAAAAATACATAGTGGCGTGGCTTCGTGGGGAAGGGGTGTGGCCACAAAATAATACCAATTCATAAAACGGTGCACAGTAGTCTCCATTCTTCAAATTACGCCGCACAGTAGCACCACTACACCAGGTAGAGACCCTTTTACACCTTACAGCGGACAGATTGCTCTTTTTACACATTACGGCAGACAGCGTCCCCTTTTTACACATTACGGCAGACAGCGTCCCCCTATTTACACATTACGGCATACAGCGTCCCCCTTTTTACACATTACGGCAGACAGCGTCCCCTTTTTACACATAACGGCAGACAGCGTGCCCTTGTTACACATAGCGGCAGACAGCGTACACTTTTTACACATAACGGCAGACAGCGTGCCCTTGTTAAACATAGCGGCAGACAGCGTCCCCCTTTTTACACATTACGGCAGACAGCGTGCACTTTTTACACATAACGGCAGACTGCGTCCCCTTTTTACACATTATGGCAGACAGCGTGCCCTTGTTACACATTACGGCAGACAGCGTCCCCCTTTTTACACATTACGGCAGGCAGATTCCCCCTTTTTACACATAGCGGCAGGCAGATTCCCCATTTTTACACATAGCGGCAGGCAGTCCCCCCTTTTTACACATTGCGGCAGGCAGATTACCCCTTTTTACACATTGCGGCAGGCAGTCCCCCATGTTTACACATTGCGGCAGGCAGATTACCCATTTTTACACATTGCGGCAGGCAGATTACCCATTTTTACACATTGCGGCAGGCAGTCCCCCATTTTTACACATTGCGGCAGGCAGTCCCCCGTTTTTACACATTGCGGCAGGCAGTCCCCCATTTTTACACATTGCGGCAGGCAGATTCCCCATTTTTACACATTGCGGCAGGCAGATTCCCCCTTTTTACACATAGCAGCAGGCAGTCCCCCATTTTTACACATAGCGGCAGGCAGTTCCAACAAAGAAAGAAAGAAAGAGACAGAAAGAAAGAAGAATTATACTTACCCTCTCCGCTGGCTCAGGCTCCTTGGTGCAGCGTCAGACGATTCCCGGGCTGGAGAGAAGGAGGAGGAGGGAGGTGGATGAGGGAGCCGCAGCAGCGCTGTGTCATTGGTGGAGGCGCTGCTGCCCCTCTGCTTCACTATAGGCTGTTCTCAGAAGACAGCATACAGTGATGCAGAGGGGCAGCAGCAGCAGCGCCTCCACCTGTAGTAAAGCGCTGCTGCGGCTCCCTCCTCCACCTCCCTCCTCCTCCTTCCCCCGTACCGCTGCTCCTCTCCTCTCCCCGGGCGGCTGTGCGCTGCGGGCAGCGGTTGCCCGCAGCGCACAGCGGCATGTAATGAGTCAGTTTGACTCATTACATGCTTTGGGCCCCTGGACAGAGGCAGGCCCCAGTGCAACGCACTGGTTGCACTGGCGGTAGTTCCGCCTCTGATGGCGATGACGAATTGTTAGATGTTTGCAGATAATGTATAGATAAGTGATTTTCTCTGCTTCATACATGCCAAAGTTCAATGTAAGTGCACATGGGGTGGTCTTCAAGTTGCCGGCTGCTGGCCTCCTGGCGACCACCATACCGGCGCCGGTGTCCCAACCGCCGGCATACCGACATCTTTTATCCCTCTTGGGGGTCTGCGACCACCCTGGAGGGAGAATAGATAGCATGGCACGCGTAGCGTGCCAACGTGCCCGCAGCGTGGCAAGTGCAGTGAGCCCGCAAGGGGCTCATTTGCGCTCGCCCAGCTGTCGGTATGCCGGCGGTCGGGATTCCGGCGCCGGTATGCTGGTCACCGGGACCCCGACTGCCGGCAAACCATACTACACCCATCACATAGCACTGGTTATAGCACATGTAGCACTTACCACCTCTTCTTTCATCTCCCCATAATATCATCACTGTAAATTAAAAGCTTTCTTTTAGCAAAAGTGTACTTAAACATAGGTGATATGTATCAAGCAGTGAAAAGAGAGCAGAAGTGGGACTGTGGAAAGTTGCCCATAACAACTAACCAGCTCTAATTATCATTTTATAGAATGTGCTTGATAAACGCTATCTCAAAGCTGATTACTATGGATTACTTCTGCACTGGTCTTCTTCTTCACTCTTTTCATTGCTTGATACATCTCCCCCATAGATCCTTTTCACATTGGAAAAGAGAGAATATATGTATATTACATCTACACAATAATACAGGTTGAGTATCCCATATCCAAATATTCCGAAATACGGACTTTTTTGAGTGAGACCGAGATAGTGAAACCTTTGTTTTTTGATGGCTCAATGTACACAAACTTTGTTTAATACACAAAGTTATTACAAATATTGTATTAAATGACCTTCAGGCTGTGTGTATAAGGTGTATGTGAAACATAAATGAATTGTGTGAATGTAGATACACTTTGTTCAATGCACAAAGTTACAAAACATATTGGCTAAAATTACCTTCCGGCTGTGTGTATAAGGTGTATATGTAACATAAATGCATTCTGTGCTTAGACTTGGGTCCCATCACCATGATATCTCATTATGGTATGCAATTATTCCAAAATACGGAAAAATCCCATATCCAAAATACCTCTGGTCCCAAGCATTTTGGATAAGGGATACTCAACCTGTAATACAATACAGAGTTCCAGAATAATAGACTGGAGCCAGAATATGCCAGAGAAATGTGATTACCAGCATCACTAGGGATGTGCAGACTGCACCAGGGTGTCAACCTTCCAGGCTGACCGGATCCAATGCTGCACTGTGACAGTATGGTGCCACTCCCAGCTCCTGACTCTGAGGAGGAGACAGCAATGCAGGCAGAGCCTCTAGCGGTAGCCCAGCATCACTGGGAATAATGAAAATGGGGGCGTGCCGTGGTGTCATGCCTTTCCCCTGAGGTCTTTCCCTTGTGCTATGTGGCATACCGAGTGTCACCGTCTCACCGACCCCAGTGACACCACTGAATGTGGTACAATATTTAACTATTATCTAGGGTCAGAGCTGATCCTGGTTCAAGTATAGTATCTATTTTGTTCATGTTAGAAAAACTCTGCATCAAAAAAACAAAATAAAGCATGTTGGGAAATAAATAAGAATGGAATATTATCTACAGGTAGGAAGGACACCGAGCTCACTTAGAATACACAGAAATAGTACAAATGCGATGCATAGTAGAACACTTTTACTAGAAAATATTACAATTTAAAATTATTGTTCTTTTGAAACTGATTAAGTTGATATAAAGACTATATTTAGAAGAGGTTAATTAAGAATGATCTCTTTGGATACAAACCTAGATCCCATCAATACTTTAGAATTGAAAGAGTTAGAAGAAGCTATGGATGGGGACATTTTAAACATTGATATGATACTAAAGTCTATAAATTTAAGAGCAATATTTTAGCTTACCAAAATAATGAGTGATGGATCGGCAAGGGATCAAGGGATAGGAGAAATCAGATGACACTAACCTTTACAAAACAGTTCTATTTAAAAAAATAAATAAACATATAAATAAACACTAAAAAAGCCTCCCGATGGCACTACATTAAATGCACTTTACCAGAGTTTCCCAAACTCCACCAACAGTCCAGGTTGTAAGGATATCCATTCTGAGCACAGGTGACTTAATTAGTACCTCTGTCAATTTGCTTTAACCATCTGGACTCAAGCATGGGTATCCTTAAAATCTGGACTGTAATGGCAGAGTTTGGAAACCTTACTTTGGCTATAGCAGCATGAAAACGAGGCAACCACCCTGTAAACCAGGGACGTCTAAATTATGGTGGCCTGCCACCTGATCCATTACAACCCACCGACAGTTGGCGAGGCTGAAACTAGGACTCCTGTCACAAAGGGCAAGGCAGTAATTTAGCCCATAAAAAATTGAGAAAGAAAATAGAGAGAGTGGAGGAGAGATAGAAGATGTGGAGAGAGAGAGAGGATGGGAAAATAGAGGTGGGGGGGGGGAGAAGAGAGGATGAAAAGATAGAGGAGGGGTGGATATGGAGAGATAGAGGAGAGGGGGGAGAAGAGAGAGAAAGAGAGAGAGAAAGAGAGAGAGAGAGAGAGAGAGAGAGAGAGAGAGAGAAATACAGAGGGGGAGAGAAAGTGAGGAGGGGAGTGTGTGTACAAATCAGCATAAAATGGGGGTCTTCTCTTCATCTAATCAGGATCTACTCTTGCTCCTCTGCTTTGGGATCAAGCTGGAAACTGGGCTTCCCAGGAGGCTGTTTGAGTGTAAGAGGCTGCTGCTGTACTCATGTGCTGCGGTAGGTAGGGATGGTGTGGTGGGTAGAGGACTGTTACTTTATGCCTCCCATTCTGAACCTCAGCGAGCTGCCCCCTTCATCTTCATACCCTTGCACAGGGACACCTGGTACTTGATACTGGCCATGTCCTCCACCCAGAAGGAGATGGGGGAGGCTGTCCTGCCCAGGTCCAGTGACATATTCTTGGGAGGGGTCGGGTTGGAAACCAAACAGGTACAGGCTGGAGTGAGAGGAGGTCGGGTCACCAGTGGCCACGGGATGCAAGTGCAGCGGGGCTGACCATCCAGGGAGGCCTGGGGCTGTGCAACATGTGTGGCTGCACATGACCATCACCGGACTGCACTGCGCATCTGGCTACTAGTTCTCTGCAACTGCGACGGGTGTGTCGGGTCAAGTCAGGGCAGGATTTCGGGGGGCCCGGCCACCTAGGTTGTTTATCAGTAAATACAGCCCTAGCCTGCCGCCTGGCAGGTAAATGGAGGTGGAAAGCTGGTTAGGGGAGCGGCAGGTGGAAGGAGCCTGGTGGAGGACTCAGCACCTCCCAAATCCGGCGCACAGGTCACCCCCACCAGTTGCTATTCCCCTGCTCCTGCACCCCAGCAATTACAGCGATAACCCGAGGCAGAATCTGAGGGACTGGGGATAGTGTTTGCTGAGATTAGGGAGTATAGGGACTGGCGACCAGTGTCATGCGGTAAGGTATGTTAGCAGAGTGTTGCGGTGTCGGATAGGGATGTTAGTCCACACAACGGCACTTAACCAGGATGATTGGTTTATTCAGATAACAGAGATAACAGCATGTAGTGTATAGAAGACGATCTGCAGCAGCAGGAACTCACAGTATACATGTGAAGCAGTATGCGGGAACACAGCATCTTAATACACACAGGATCTGGCTGTATACACATAGGTTTTTTTTCTTTTTTATATTTATACAAGAATTCTCTTTTTATATGTATTTCATTCTTTATATACACATTTTATCTGTCTGCTACTGCTGAGTATATCAGAGACCTGTGCTTGGAATTAATGATCACAGTTGACCTTGATTCTATAATTAGCCTGGTATATATACCTCTGGTTTGCCACTACTTGTTCATTCATTTCCTTCTGATGAAACGGCCAGTGTTACAGGCCGAGAAACGCGTTAAGGTACTCCATTGAAGGACTTTTCCGATTGCATCACACCATCTATCATTTGACTGCACGATTTTAGGCATTGTCCTAAACCATTTCTATTCACCTGGCATCCTCCAACCTGTGTGTTTCTACCAAATTCCTACCGCTGCACAAGGACAATTAATCAGCGGCACGGCTGCCTGTACATCCACTGCATCGAGCCGTTGCACACCCGGCTCAGTACAGCGTCTACATTTGCAAGACTTCTACTCATCCGACAGATTAAAGTTAACACACAACAGGAGAGATTGGCCTTCACTCAACCAGCACCTTTTGGTTAACTTAACCTCAGTATTGTGCCGGCGGCTCTATTTCCACCACTGAGCCGCTGCCCGCCCGGCTCAGCTGAGCCACTTTCTACATCACAGCGGGGCTCATATGTGTTCAAGGAGAGGAGAGACCCTATTCACCTTAATATCAGCGATCCTTCACTGTTACAGAGGTACCTCTCAGTAGTCCCTCTGTCACACACCATAGGCGGCGTTCACCGCGCTTACCCCTGCATGCCTGCTGGTCTGTGTTGCGGCCTCCGCCTTCGGTGGTCCACGGGCTCCGGCGTCTGGCTGGCGCGGCTCCCGGCGGTTCCCGGGGCAGGGGCGCCGCCATGACACCCGGCATCACGTAGGCGGGGAGCAGGTGACGTCATCAGACTGTTCCGCCAATCCAGCGGAGGCGCGAGATTCAAAGTCAGGTGATGCATTATCTCCAGGAATTGTCTGGCCGGCTGGATCAAATTCAGACTTCTCTGGCTTCAGTAGTACCGGCCCCAGCTCCAGTACCTGCTCCAGTGGTTGTTTCCAGTAATGTTCCATCCTCCTCTGGAACCAGGTCACGCCTTCAGCTCCCTACTCCTTCTCGCTATAATGGGAATCCTAAGAATTGCCGTGGTTTTCTCAATCAGTGCGAGGTACACTTTGAACTTCTTTCACATAACTTTCCTACTGATCGGTCCAAGGTGGCATACATTATTTCTTTGCTCGAGGGTTCAGCGTTGGATTGGGTGTCTCCGTTATGGGAGCGATCTGATCCATTGGTTTCTAGTTACACCAATTTCATTGCGTCATTCCGGGGGATCTTTGATGAGCCAGGCAGGACGACCGCTGCCTCTGCAGACTTGCTTCGTGTCCGACAAGGCTCTCGTTCAGTGGGACAGTATGTGATTAATTTTCAAACCATAGCCTCAGAACTGCGTTGGAATAATGATGCCCTTCGGGCTGCCTTTTGGAACAGGCTCTCCGATCGTCTAAAGGACGAGTTGGTCACTAGAGATTTGCCGGATTCTTTAGAACAGTTGATCTCGCTCTGTGTAAAGGTGGATCTTCGCATGCAGGAACGAGGTGGTGAACGTAGTCGGTCAGATCGATCAAGGGTCCGATCTTTTCCGTCTAAGCAAACGGTTATTCCAAGTCCTGATGAACCCATGCAGATTAATCGATCTCGGCTGTCCCCAGAAGAACGTCAGCGTCGTCGTGAGGGTAGACTCTGCCTCTACTGTGGAGCCGCGGATCATTTTCTCAAGTTTTGCAAGTCTCGTCCGGGAAACGGGCAGTCCTAGCTTGTTCCGGAGGAGTCGAGCTAGGGGTTTCTTCTAAACCTTCTCCGTCAGTGGACTGTTTACTCTCCGTGTCTCTGTTCTCCGAGTCAATAGCCAAACCCGTTAAGGCTCTGCTGGACTCAGGGGCTGCAGGAAATTTGATTCCCTTTCCTGTGCTCAGAATCTGGGTTTTCAGCTACGGTCGGTCGAACGACCTATTACGTTGACTGCTATCAATGGTACCCAAATTTCTAACGGTCTGATTTCAAGTTGTACAGTACCAATCAAACTGCAAGTGGGAGCTCTGCATCAAGAACATCTGGAGTTCCTAGTGATTCGGGAGATGCCCCACGATCTTGTTCTTGGCCTTCCTTGGCTTAAACTTCACAACCCTCACGTCGACTGGAGTTCGACACAAATAACATCTTGGAGTCCTTTTTGTCATTCAAATTGTCTCACCCCTGTCTATCCGCTCCGTGTATCTTCCAAGTCAGATGAAGGGCTCATTCCGGAGGCCTATCGGGAGTTTTCTGACATGTTCTCGGAGCAAGCGGCCAATCTGCTACCACCGCATAGACCCTGGGACTGTCCCATTGAGCTCATTCCGGGGAAAATGCCACCTCGGGGTCGCACTTATCCCTTATCATTACCCGAGACTCAAGCTATGTCGGACTATATCAAGTCTAATCTGCAGAAAGGATTCATCCGCCCCTCTACCTCCCTGGCGGGGGCGGGTTTCTTTTTTGTGAAGAAGAAGGACGGAGGGCTAAGACCATGTATTGACTATCGTGGTCTAAATGATGTCACCATTAAGAATAAGTATCCTTTGCCGCTCATTACGGAGCTCTTTGATAGAGTTCGCGGAGCCCGAGTTTTCACCAAACTTGATTTAAGGAGAACTTATAATTTGATACGTATCCGACAGGGAGACGAATGGAAGACGGCCTTCAATACCAGGGACGGGCATTACGAGTACCTGGTAATGCCGTTTGGCCTCAGCAACGCTCCTGCCGTCTTCCAGGGATTCATTAACAAAGTCTTTCGGGATATGCTGTACCTAAGTGTCGTAGTATATTTGGATGACATTCTGATATTTTCTAAAAATCTCACAGAGCAAAGAATTCAGGTCAAAGAGGTACTTCTTCGATTACGAGAGAATCATCTTTATGGCAAGATTTCCAAATGTACCTTTGAGGTTTCTTCTATTCCATTTCTTGGTTACATCATTTCGGGCACGGAGCTTCGTATGGATCCAGAGAAACTCACTGCCATCCGGGACTGGACTCAGCCTCTTTCTTTGAAAGCGGTACAACGATTTCTGGGCTTTGAAAATTACTACTGGAAATTCATAAAGGGATTCTCAGAAGGGTTCTGACCCAAGTCATTGAGCCTCCAAAGCTATAGCAGCGTTTGCTCAGTTAAAGGCAGCCTTTATGTCCGCTCCAGTACTTCAGCAACCAGATTTTTCAAAACCATTCTTTTTGGAGGTTGATGCTTCCACGGTAGGCATAGGTGCCGTGCTTTCGCAGTACGCTCCAGATGGGAAGTTACATCCATGTGGTTTCCATTCTCGCAAATTCTCTCCTGCGGAACAGAATTACACCATTGGAGACAAAGAACTTTTGGCAATAAAATCTGCCTTGGAGGAATGGAGGTATCTTTTGGAAGGTGCTAAACACCTAATTACAATTTTCACTGATCATAAGAATTTGCTGTACCTCAAGACGGCCCAGTGCTTGAATCCCCGTCAAGCTGGATGGGCGCTCTTCTTTACTCGGTTTTTGTTTGTCATTAAGTACCGGGCTGGGACTTTTAACACCAAGGCTGATGCTTTATCCCATTCCTTAACAGCTTCGGATGAGGAGAATTCCGTTGAGAAGGCTTTGATTCTCAGTCCAGTTTCTATGTCGGCGGCTCCCACCGCTCTGGGTCCTCATCCTGGGAGAATGTCTGTGCCAGCTAAATATTGACCAAGGTTGTTGCAGTGGGCTCATATTTCCAAGTTTTCCGGTCATCCTGGAGTTCAAAAGATGTGGGAGTTTCTACAAAGGTCTTACTGGCGGGACACTATAAAGAAGAATATTCAAGATTATGTCAACTCATGTCCTCAGTGTGCTCAGCACAAAATTCCTCGTTTGCCTCCTGCGGGGTTGTTGCATCCACTGTCCATTCCTCAGAGGCCTTGGACCCATATCTCTATGGACTTTGTCACTGAATTGCCCCTCTCCAAGGGTCACAATACTGTCTGGGTAATTATCGACCGTTTCTCTAAGATGGCACTTTGTACCTTTGACCGGGTTACCATCAGCGCCCAAGTTGGTTTTGTTATTTATCCAAGAACATTTCCGCCTGCACGGTTTACCTCAGGAAATCATCTCTGACCGGGGAGGTACAATTCACTGCAAGATTCTGGAGAGCTCTCTGTACGGCTTTACAAATAAAACTCAAGTTTTCATCCGCTTACCATCCACAGACCAGCGGGCAAACTGAACGCATCAATCAAGATTTAGAGACTTTTCTCTGTGTTTATCTCTCTCCCTCGCAAGATGATTGGGTGGAACTGTTGCCATGGGCCGAGTTTGCCCATAATCATCTGTACCACTCTTCGACTGGTGAGTCCCCATTTTTCATTAATTATGGGTTCCATCCTCAAGTTCCTGAATTACCCATTTGTCCTCCGGAGGATGTTCCTGCTGCAACCTCTACTCTTCGGCACTTCAGTCAAATTTGGAGTCGAGTTCATGCTAATCTCAAGAGAGTCTCCGGCCGCTATAAGTTCTTTGCGGATAGGAAGCGACTAGCAGCTCCCCAATACAAGGTTGGTGACAGGGTATGGCTCTCCACCCACAACCTCCGGTTAAGGGTGCTCACTATGAAGTTCGCCCCAAAGTTTATTGGTCCTTACCCCGTGTTACAAGTCCTGAATCCGGTTGTCTGCAAATTGGGATTGCCTTCCCACCTCCGGATACCAAACTCCTTTCATGTTTCTCTCCTTCGTCCCCTTATTTTAGACCGGTTCCATTTAAAGTCCCCGAGGCCAAACTCTGCAGAGTCTGAAGCTGGAACGGACTTTGAAATCAAAGCTATTCTTGACTCTCGTTATCTTCACAAGAAACTACAGTATTTAGTGGAGTGGAAAGGTTTTGGCCCCGAGGAGAGGAGCTGGGTCAAGGCTACTGAAGATATGGCTCCCCGACTGGTGCGGATTTTCCATTAAGACATCCAACAAAACCTGGAAAGTGTCCGGGGGCCACTCCTGGAGGAGGGGGTACTGTCACACGCCATAGGCGGCATTCACCGCGCTTACCCCTGCGTGCCTGCTGGTCTGTGTTGTGGCCTCCGCCTTTGGTGGTCCACAGGCTCCGGCGTCTGGCTGGCGCGGCTCCCGGCGGTTCCCTGGGGAAGGGGCGCCGCCATGACACCCGGCATCACTTGGGCGGGTGACGTCATCAGACTGTTCCGCCAATCCAGCGGAGGCGCGAGATTCAAAGTCAGACGCCGGGCAGAGCCTCGGCACCTGAGTATCATCTTTTCCCCTGACGTGGATGCCAGTGCTCTTGTTCCCGACGTATCTCTCTGCAGTCGTACCCCAGTATCTCCGGCACTTCCAGGTGCCAGTTGCTGCACAGTTCAGCGTATACTGCGGCTGGTGTGTTTCTCTGCAATCCAGTCACCAGTGCTTCTTGGAGTCAGCGTGTGCTGCGGGCTAATCACCGCTCTCAAGTTCTACAAATCATCAGTGTCTTAAATCACCGCTCTCAAGTCATACAAATCATCAGTGTCTTTAACCACCGCTCCCAAGTTTTGCAAGTTGCCAGTGTCTTTAACCACCGCTCTCAAGTTCTACAAATCATCAGTGTCTTTAATCACCGCTCTCAAGTCATACAAATCATCAGTGTCTTTAACCACCGTTCTCAAGTTCTACAAATCATCAGTGTCTTTAACCACCGTTCTCAAGTTCTACAAATCATCAGTGTCTTTAATCACCGCTCTCAAGTCATACAAATCATCAGTGTCTTTAACCACCGCTCCCAAGTTTTGCAAGTTGCCAGTGTCTTTAACCACCATTCACCAGTTCTTTAAATCACCAGTATCTTTAAAAACATCACTTACAAGTTCTTCAGTCATTATTATCTTGTACCAACACTCACAAGTACTTCTTCTCCTGAAATCCTTAGCATTGCTTACAAGTTCTCCTATAGGCCTGGACATTTCCCCATACGTTCCTTCTCTGCCATGTGACATTGTGTTGTTCTCTTCCTGCAATAAAGTTCTTTAATATTTTCACCAAGCTTTACTGTCAGAGTCCTGTATGAGGAAGACCTATATTAAGCCATCCCTGTTCCGACCAAACTGTGGTTCCTCTCCCCTACCATCGGGAGAACCCCCGAGTTCACAACACCCCCAACCTAGGTCAGTGACACTCTCAATATCATTGTCTTTCAGCCTGTGGACGCACGGCTGAAATAACACTTCACTTACACGAGCGCTCTTTCAGTATTTACAAAGTTTTTATAAAGACTTTCATTATTACATACTTATTCGACTGCAGTCAAAGTATTTATTTCCTATATATGATTTTTCATCACTAATACTATTTTGTATTAATTTTACTCCGTATTCAGGCTATTCCATTATATATTTATGTGTTATATGCATTATTAATAGGATACATTTTTTTTATTAATAAATCTATTTATTAGACTCTCTCAGCGCTCCCACTTTCTCTTTTTGTATACACATAGGGTGTGGCTGCGGTATAGACAAGGTCACACACTCAGGAGAGTAGTAGCTGCATGTCAGTGCAGTTGTCTCTCCCAGGAAGAACTCTCTCAGACTGTGCACTAAGCACCTCCTCCTGCACTGAGCTAACACTAGGAGGGAAAACACTAGAGCAGGGAAGCTGCCTCTAGTGCTGGGAACGGAGACAGACCACAGAGTGATCCACAGTCTAACACCCCCCCCCCCCCCCCAACCTCAAGGTTGTCTCTGGTTACATACATTTGCAGAACACTTTATAAAAACATTTCTCAATAAAGTTTTCCTGTAACCGAAAACACTTTAATAAAGCATGGTAAGCAAACACTAAAACAAATCAACATTTCTCAAAAGTATTCCAGTCCACATTTTGTCATGAACATATTCAGCAAGTGTGATGACTCTCCCTTTGTCAAAATATCAGCAGCATTGCTCTCGCTTGCTATGTAATCCACATTGACAGACTTGTTTTCCACTAACGTATGGATAAAGTGATGTCTAATGGCAATGTGTTTGGACTGTTCATAATGCTTGGTGCTGGAAGACAAATCAATTGCTCCCTTGTTATCACACACAATGTTGATAGTCTCACTGTGGTAAAGTAGACTAAGCTCACATAAAGTCTCCTTTATCCATAAAGCTTCTTATGTAGTTTCTGTAAGTGCCTCAGTGGTGGATAGGACAACAGTGGGTTGCATTCTTTTCGCCCAGCTGATGGCTGTGCCTGCCAAAATGAACAAGTAACCCATGTAGGAACTATGGTCATCCTCACCTGTTCCCCAATCGGCATCACAGAAAACTTCCAAAGTCATACCTTTTGACTTTGTAAACACCAACTTTAATGAACTTGCACCTTTTAAGTACCTTAAGATTCTTTTGACTGCAATCCAGTGTTTCCTCCCAGGGTTAATTGCAAACTGGCTTGCCCGGCTCACTGCATGTATGATGTTGGGTCGAGTCCCAATACTTGCATACATTAAGCTACCAACAGCAACCAACTCTCTCATTTCCTCTATCTCCTCCTGGCTGGTTGGTGACATGGCCTTTACCATCTTTATGCTTTTGTCAATAGGCATGCTCACTGGTTTTGCATCAGACATTCCATAATTGCGAAGTATTGCTTCAATATATGTCTGTTGATCAATTGTAACAGTCCCATCTTTCAGGTTTTGTACAGTCCTCATGCCTAACAAATGATTTGCAAGGCCTAAATCCATTAACTTGAATCTTTACATACCAACAATGACCACTTTGCTTTAGACCATACAAAGATTTCTTTAAGAGGGATACGGTCATTAGGTTGACTACACTTACGTCGACAGTCATTAGGTTGACCACTATTGGTCGACATTCATTAGGTCTACATGGTCACTAGGTCGACATGGTCACTAGGTCGACATGGAAAAAGGTAGACATGTGTTTTTCCATTTCCCCCCCATTTTTTTAACATGTTCATACTTTACGATCCACGTGGACTACGATTAGCAATAGTAACCTGAAGCATGGTGAGCGAAGTGAGCCATGCGAGGAGACACAGTGCACTAATTAGGGTTCCCCGTCACTTTACAAAGAAAACAACACCAAAAAAGTAAAATAACTCATGTTGACCTTTTTCCATGCCGACCTTGTTCATGACTAACCTTAAGGTGCTGTACCTTGCGACAGGCAAAAAGATCTCTCCGTAGTTGATCCCGGATTTTTGTGTATATCCTTTAGCAACAAGGCGGGCTTTATAACGAGCAATAGTTCTGTCTGCATTCAGCTTTCTGCAAAAAGACCCACTTGTTCTTGATTGTCTTGCGGTTATTCGGCCTGTCAACTACAGTCCATGTACTGTTATCAACCAGAGCTTACAGCTATGTGTCTATTGCTGACTTACATTCTTTCCAGTCGCTACTTGATTTTGCTTCCTGTATATTTTGGGGTTCACAGTAAGCTATATTTGCATATTCCTCACTGTATCTTTTGGATGGAACACCTTTATTGCTCCTCATGGAACTTCTGTTTCCTGATTGGGTATTCGCATTAACTCTTTCAGGTTCAGACACGCTTTCTGCTGCCTGTACATCCAGCAATACATATTGTGCTGTGATTCTTCTTCCACTGTTCCAGTGATTGGTGCCGTCTTATGGAACACCACATCTCTAGACTTTAGAAGACGTTTGTTTGTAATGTCCCAAAGCCTGTATCCTTTGTTTCTTCACAGTATCCTAGCATATTACATTCCACTGACTTTGGATCTAATTTACGTCTTTTCTCCTTAGGTATATGTGCGTAAGCTTTACAGCCAAAGACATGGAGATGATTGACAGCTGGCTTTTTTTGGACCACACCTCCAGTGGCGTTTTACCTTTTATGGCTACTGTGGGTGCACGGTTTTTAAGATATACTGCAGTAGACACTGTTTCCGCCCAAAAGCTTTTCTCCAGGCCTGCGTCACTCAACATAGTTCATGCTCTCTCGACATTTGTATGATTTGCATGCTCACTCACACCGTTTTGTTCTGACATGTAAACAATTGTTAGTTGATGCTGTATGCCATATTTTTTCAGGAACCGTGCTAAAACTCTGTTGTCATACGCTCCGCCATTGTCGGATCTCAAGACTTTTAATTTAAGACCCGTCTGAGTCTCCACCAGGTTCATGTACTCCACAATTTTATTGACAACTTCACTTTTAGCTTTCAAGAAATACAAACGTGTCATCCTTGTGCCATCATCAACAAATGTTTTAAAATACCTGTAGCCACTCATTGATTCCATCTCCATCGGACCACATATGTCAGTATGCACTAGGGCCAGTGGTATTTCCACTTTACTAGTAGACTTAAGAAATGGGGTGCGAGGTTGCTTTCCTTTTATACAACTCTCACACTCAGGTCTCTCAGTATTACTAACAGTGATTCCAGTTGGCATTCCATCGAGTAGTGTCTGGACATTGTCATAACCTAGAAGACCTAGGCGCCTGTGCCACAGCTCCATCGACTAGTTTGAATCAGGGGCCGCCATTGCAGAACACTGCTCGGTGTCTAGGACATACAGTTGGTTGCACCGGGTTGCTGAAGCAATTACAGTCCCTTTCTCATTTTGCACCATACATTTGTCCTTTGCAAACTGGACTCTGTAACCATTTTTCTCCAGGACGCTTTTAGCAATAAGATTGCTTCCCAATTCTGGCACGAACAAGATATCTTGGATGTCCTTAATAACTGTCTCACCTTTAATTCTTAGACACACTGTGATTATCCCAAATCTTAAAGCAGTAAGGACTTTGTCTCCAATCCCTTTTACTGTAATGGGTTCACATGCTGTCAGTGAATTGAACCATTCTTGATTACAACTGAAATGCCTAGTGGCTCCGAGTCTATGTACCAGCAATGCTTCTTGTGACTATCTGCTACATTGAATGCTGACTCATTTGGTTTGTCACGCTTCTTCTGTGTACCACTGCAATTTCTCAGTCTGCAATCTGAGGCCTTGTACCCCACTTTGTGACATATAAAGCACTTGATCTTGAGCTTTGTGGACTTTAGTACCTTTTGTGAATAAGGCAGAACCCTCAGCATGTGTCTCGACAGGAATACGTTCTTGGAACTGCAGCAGCTTGGCTCTTACAATTTCTGTTGTCCGCTTGGTATCGTTAGACTCCAAAGCTACTACCAGGAAATTGAATTCTGGTGTCAGATTTTGTAACATCGCCACCGCCACTTCCTCATCGTCCACCTGTGCCCCTACAGATGTCAACTGTTGAGTTATTGACATTATTTTATCAATATAATCATTCAAGTCTTTACAGGCACTTAACTTTGTCCCATACATCATATGCCTCAAGTTTATTCTTCTCATCAGACCTTTGTCCTTTGTCCTCATGCGCCATTTGCAGAGCTGCCCACATGTCTTTGGCTGACACTTTCCCGCTAATAATGGAGTAGATGTGTTGTTCCACGGCCAAGCTTATCATCCCAATGGCTCTATCTACTTCAAATGGCTTTGGGTCTGCTTCTGGCTCAATTGTGACTTTCCACAACTTTTCCTACTTAAGCTGCATCTCCATGGTGAATGCCCATGTTGTGTAATTCTCTGCGCCTTTTAGCTTTGTAAAGTTCACGCTGTTCCCTATACTGTACATTCTTCTCTATAGTTAATAAAAGTACTCCTTCTTTAATCAGCTGCACTTTTATTTCTTATGTACCTCTGTCTTAGAATGCCTTTCTGACTTGGGGTCCTGGGCCCATAACCTGTTAGCAGTGTTGCAGTATCGAATAGGGATGTTAGTCCACACAACGGCACTTAACCAGGATGATTGGTTTATTCAGATAACAGAGATAACAGCTAGTATTATTATTATTATTATTATTATTATTATCCTTTATTTATATGGCGCCACAAGGGTTCCGCAGCGCCCAATTACAGAGTACATATGCACATAATCAAAACAGGAAAACAGTGACTTACAGTACAGTTGAAGACAATATAGGACAAGTACAGGGTAACTAAGCATAACTACACCAGTAAATGACATATAGATAAGTTCCAGGTGTCAAAAAAATGGCGTAATTAGGGCAGTTGAGGATTATTAAAGTAAGAAAAGTATAAGCACATGAAGGAAGAGGGCCCTACTCGTGAGAGCTTACATTCTAAGAGTATATAGAAGATGTTCTGCAGCAGTATACATGTGAAGCAGTACAGCAGTAACACAGTGTCTTAGTACACACAGGATCCAGCTGTATACACACAGGGTGTGGCTGCAGGGTAAACAAGGTCACAAACTCAGGAAAGTAGTAGCTGCACGTCAGTGCAGTTGTCTCTCCCAGGAAGAACACTCTCAGACTATGCACTTAGCACCTCCTCCTGCACTGAGCTAACACTAAGAGGGAAAACACTAGAGCAGGGAAGCTGCCTCTAGTGCTGGGAACGGAGACAGACCACAGAGTGATCCACTGTCTAACAAGGTAAATGGCTGAGGAGGCACTGGCTAGTACCAGAGACATATTTACATACAATATATGAGCCAAAAGATTCATGTGGGTATTATACATAGGTTCAGCAGTATATACTGCTGGAAATTTGTTAAGTTTTGATCAGAGATGTGCGGACAAGGAAGGCTGGGGAGGCAGTGCCTCACCTGCCATAGACTTTTTACTTCTTAGTTTTGACTATAAAAATGATTAGAATAACACAAAGTAGATATATCCAATATATTCTTTGTATTTTTCATATACAGGTTCAGTATCCCTTATCCAAAATTAAATATCCCAAATTTGTGGGTCCCCTACTGAGATAATAACATAAATATTATATATATATATATATATATATATATATATAATTTATATATTTATAGATAATGTATATAACACATATACAAATTTGGGATTTTTAATTTTGGATAAGGGATACTCAACCTGTACTTTATATAGTCAAAACTCTGGCGGATACGTTAGTATGACAGGAAAGGCTCTGCCTCACCGCACATCACTGCTGGGGACTGTATGTGACAAAGAATCATGGAGAATGGGAACTGAGGCATATTCTAAGAAGGAGAGAGTGAGGTCAGGTCCATTATCTGAGGAGACTAGGGAACAGGAACAGTGTATTAGGAGGAGAGGTACCACAGCCATTATCCGATGGGAAAGAGGCCAGGCACAGTATCTGAGGATGGCCGTAGTATCAAATGTTGACATTCACAATGTTGATATAATAATGTTAACATGGATGTTATGTCAACATGTGATGTGTCGACGTGCACAATGATGCATTTAGGCAGTGGACTTGGTCCCAAAGCGTTTTTAAAGTATTTAAATCCTGACCGCAGCCTAAATCTAACCACGTCCTAACCAGGGAGGTGTGGTCAGGGCAGTGGCTGGGCAGGCACTGGCTAATATCACAGCCAGATTTACACACATAAGCATTATAAGAATAATAACCTATGACTATAAAAAGGATTAGAATAATACTAAGATGACTGTATTATATAGAATAATACAAAGATGATATGATAAGTTATATATATCTTCTTTGTATTATTCTAATCATTTTTAATCACGACTCTGAAGTATACTGGAGTATGACAGGTGAGGCTCTGTCTCCCCGAAGGCGGTGAAACGCATCAGCAGTTACGGAGCAAGCCGCTACACAGTGTAGCAACGTCTAGCATACACGGGAGCCAGCTCATTTACAGCGCTCAGCGCTACATGCCACATACAGCGGCAGAGCTGAACTTTCCCAGCAAACAGGACTTTTCACTCAAGGGAGCGGCAGCATACAACAGAGAGGAGATTTCTGTCCAGCTGAGAACCCACAGCAGACAGGAATAATCAACCACCTTTGGATATGGCCACCATCTGTGGTTGAAAAGCACCAGTGGCTGGGAGGACAGTGGTAAAATATATATATTTATCGACTTTCCCTCTGTATGCTGTTTATTCATACTAATGCTCTGAGTCTTATATAACTACAGGTTGAGTCTCCCTTATCCAAAATGCTTGGGACAAGAGGTATTTTGGATATGGGATTTTTCCGTATTTTGGAATAATTGCATACCATAATGAGATATTATGGTGATGGGACCTAAATCTAAGCACAGAATGCATTTATGTTTCATATACACCTTATACACACAGCCTGAAGGTCATTTTAGCCAATATTTTTTATAACTTTGTGTATTAAACAAAGTGTGTCTACATTCACACAATTCATTTATGTTTCATATACACCTTATATACACAGTCTGAAGGTCATTTAATACAATATTTTTAATAACTGTGTGTATTAAACAAAGTTTGTGTACATTGAGCCATCAGAAAACAAAGGTTTCACTATCTCACTCTCGCTCAAAAAAGTCTGTATTTCGGAATATTCCGTATTTCGGATATTTGGATATGGGATACTCAACCTGTACTGACAAAATAACTTTAATTTAAATGACTTTTCCTCTGCATGCTGATAATTAACTTCAACGCTCTGGGCCTTGTAGTACCACAAAATCAATACCCGCATTTACAACTGAAAAGGTACTACTATATCCTTGCTGGCAAATAGTATTTCATCAAGCACGGTCATTATCTGTTGTGTGCTCCCTAGTCAAAATTTTCCATAAACCTATCATATAGGTCTTCCGGATCAGAACTGATATTTAAAACTGCACATTGGATACTTTCATTGTTACTTTTTTTTTTTTTAATCCCAGTAGTGGGAAGGATAAATATGGGTATATTTTAGGAATGAATATTCTGTGTTTACGGCCGGCTGATAATTGTTTATAATATTGTATTGATTCTGATATATTTTATACGTTAAAAAAATAAAAAGCTAATACTATTTAGCCATATACCAGCGCTTTTTCATTTTAAACAAATAACAGATATATAAAATAATCTTGTTGCCTCGTTGAAATGGAAGATAAATGAAACAGCAACGACAATATGAAATGATTATAATACAAAGATAATTACCAGTCAATATTCAATCCATGTAAGATTGATCAATTATAATTACCACTTCAGTAATCAGGACAAATGAAAGCACAACTGAATCAAATATTAGCAGTAATTTCAGCACATATTCTTAAACATAGGGTTCATCAATCATTCATCCTCATACACAGGCTAATACTGTACCACTGTCAGACAGAAAATCCTGAAGATGAGATGTCTGAAAATCTAGGCTTTTACCCCGCATTTGAGTGCTGGGTTGTTTTGCCGGTCTCTGCTTGACCCCCCTTTCGCACAGACAAACAAATTACCGGGGTCAAGAATTTCTACCCGGTAATTTGCGGATCAAATCAGGGGGTAAATTTTCTAAGATGGGAGTTCTATTTAAGATGGGATGTTGCCCATAGCAACCAATCAGATTCTACTTCTCATTTATCTAGACCCTTCTAGAAGATAATACCTGGAATCTGATTGGTTGCTATGGGCAACTTCCCATCTTAAACAGAACTCCCATCTTAGTAAATTTACCCCCAGGTATTTCTTCTGTGTGAAAGGGTCAACATGGGTCTAAATTGCCAGGTCTCCAACCCTGCTAAAGTCCTGGGTCCTAGGAATTTAAACTTGGGTTGACTCTTTCACACAAAAAAGGGACCTGTGTTGATTGGCGAATTACCAGGTAGAAGGGTATTAGTTCATACCACACAGGTAGCACCAATAACCACAAGAATAAATGAGTGAAAGGTATAACCAACTGTCTTGCATCATTCTGCAGTCTCCTCAGCACCGATTCTTTGTGGAAAGTTGGTCCGATCCCAATTTTTAACGAGCAGTTGCAGAAAGTAAAGTCCTCAGCCCAAATGAGTAAGATAAGCAGGACTTAAAAAACAAGAGTGACAGAATGTAACAAAAACGGGGAGCTCTCCACTTCTAATTGATTTGCCCCACTTTACTTACTACTGCCCCCTATGCCCAAGTCTGTTTTTTTGTAGGAAAATCTCACAATAGAACAGAATCAGCGGTTAAAGTGGGGGGGAACGAGGTGGAACTGAGTTCCACCACCTGTAATGGTAGGGGGAACTAGTTCCACCATCTCCATTGCCCTGCACAGTAATTCCAACAGAAATGCCTGCCCCATCATCTGCGTCAATCGATGATACAGGCGGCACTAAAGTTGCTGATGAGCTGCAGCCACCTACTCCTTCCTCAGGTCCTGATGCCTCCATGGTCCTCCTCTATGAGTTCCACCACGTCTCCAGGACCACTTTAAGCCCTGAACAGAATGAAGGATTAGAGAGATACTGCCAGAAGAGTGCCAAATACAAACACCAACAATAAGACAGAGACACTGATACCCGGAAGGAATAAAAGAGAGAAAAAATAAAAAAACAATGATTATTTAAACCTTTGAGCCTTGGGATTTTAATTCATCTATACAGAAATTAGGTTACTGAACAAAAGACTGCTTCTTGCCAGAAGCAAAGGACCCAGACATTTTAATCTTTTTTTCTAGATGCCAATAAGTTCATTGGCAATTTAATGGTGCCCATACACTTGTGAGACATCAGGTACAATCCTTCGATTTCAACCGTATCTGTGAGAGAAAATAAGATTTTACTCACCGGTAAATCTATTTCTCGTAGTCCGTAGTGGATGCTGGGAACTCCGAAAGGACCATGGGGAATAGCGGCTCCGCAGGAGACTGGGCACAACTAAAAGAAAGCTTTTAGACTACCTGGTGTGCACTGGCTCCTCCCACTATGACCCTCCTCCAAGCCTCAGTTAGGATACTGTGCCCGGAAGAGCTGACACAATAAGGAAGGATTTTGAATCCCGGGTAAGACTCATACCAGCCACACCAATCACACCGTATAACTCGTGATACCATATCCAGTTAACAGTATGAAACATAACTGAGCCTCTCAACAGATGGCTCATAACAATAACCCTTTAGTTAACAATAACTATGTACAAGTATTGCAGACAATCCGCACTTGGGATGGGCGCCCAGCATCCACTACGGACTACGAGAAATAGATTTACCGGTGAGTGAAATCTTATTTTCTCTAACGTCCTAGTGGATGCTGGGAACTCCGAAAGGACCATGGGGATTATACCAAAGCTCCCAAACGGGCGGGAGAGTGCGGATGACTCTGCAGCACCGAATGAGAGAACTCAAGGTCCTCCTCAGCCAGGGTATCACATTTGTAGAATTTAGCAAACGTGTTTGCCCCTGACCAAGTAGCAGCTCGGCAAAGTTGTAAAGCCGAGACCCCTCGGGCAGCAGCCCAAGATGAGCCCACTTTCCTCGTGGAATGGGCTTTTACTGATTTAGGATGCGGCAATCCAGCCGCAGAATGCTCCAGCTGAATTGTGCTACAAATTCAGTGAGCAATAGTCTGCTTAGAAGCAGGAGCACCTATTTTGTTGGGTGCCTACAGGATAAAAAGCGAGTCAGTTTTCCTGACTCCAGCCGTCCTGGAAATATATTTTTTTAAGGCCCTGACTACGTCCAGTAACTTGGAATCTTCCAAGTCCCTAGTAGCCGCAGGCACTACAATAGGTTGGTTCAAGTGAAAAGCTGATACCACCTTAGGGAGAAACTGGGGACGAGTCCTCAATTCTGCCCTATCCATATGGAAAATCAGATAAGGGCTTTTGCATGACAAAGCCGCCCATTCTGACACACGCCTGGCCGAAGCCAAGGCCAATAACATGACCACTTTCCACGTGAGATATTTCAAATCCACAGTTTTAAGTGGCTCAAACCAATGTGATTTTAGGAAACTCAACCCCACGTTGAGATCCCAAGGTGCCACAGGAGGCACAAAAGGGGGCTGAATATGTAGCACTCCCTTTACAAATGTCTGAACTCCAGGCAGTGAAGCCAGTTCTTTCTGGAAGAAAATCGACAGAGCCGAAATCTGGACCTTAATGGAACCCAAGTTTAGGCCCATAGTCACTCCTGACTGTAGGAAGTGCAGAAAACGACCCAGCTGAAATTCCTCTGTTGGGGCCTTCCTGGCCTCACACCACGCAACATATTTTCGCCAAATACGGTGATAATGGTTTGCGGTTACTTCTTTCCTGGCTTTTATCAGCGTAGGAATGACTTCCTCCGGAATGCCCTTTTCCTTTAGGATCCGGAATTCAACCGCCATGCCGTCAAACGCAGCCGCGGTAAGTCTTGGAACAGAAAGAGCCCCTGCTGTAGTAGATCCTGTCTGAGCGGTAGAGGCCATGGGTCCTCTGATATCATTTCTTGAAGTTCTGGGTACCAAGCTCTTCTTGGCCCATCCGGAACCACGAGTATCGTTCTTACTCCTCGTTTTCTTATTATTCTCAGTACCTTTGGTATGAGAGGCAGAGGATGGAATACATAAACCGACTGGTACACCCACGGTGTCACTAGAGCGTCCACAGCTATCGCCTGAGGGTCCCTTGACCTGGCGCAATATCTAGTTTTTTGTTTAGGCGGGACGCCATCATGTCCACCTGTGGCCTTTCCCAACGGTTTACCAACAGTTGGAAGACTTCTGGATGAAGTCCCCACTCTCCCGGGTGTAGGTCGTGTCTGCTGAGGAAGTCTGCTTCCCAGTTGTCCACTCCCGGAATGAACACTGCTGACAGTGCTAAGACGTGATTTTCCGCCCATCGGAGAATCCTTGTGGCTTCTGCCATCGCCATCCTGCTTCTTGTGCCGCCCTGTCGGTTTACATGGGCGACTGCCGTGATGTTGTCTGATTGGATCAGTACCGGCTGGTTTTGAAGCAGAGGCCTTGCCAGACTTAGGGCATTGTAAATGGCCCTCAGTTCCAGAATATTTATGTGTAGGGACAACTCCTGACTTGACCAAAGTCCTTGGAAATTTCTTCCCTGTGTGACTGCCCCCCAGCCTCGAAGGCTGGCATCCGTGGTCACCAGGACCCAGTCCTGTATGCCGAATCTGCGGCCCTCTTGAAGATGAGCACTCTGCAGCCACCACAGTAGAGATACCCTGGTCCTTGGAGACAGGGTTATCAGCCGATGCATCTGAAGATGCGATCCCGACCACTTGTCCAAGAGGTCCCACTGAAAAGTTCTTGCATGGAACCTGCCGAATGGAATTTTGCTTCGTAAGCAGCTACCATTTTTCCCAGGACTCATGTGCAGTGATGCACCGATACCTGTTTTGGTTTCAGGAGGTCTCTGACTAGAGATGACAGCTCCTTGGCTTTCTCCTGCGGGAGAAACACTTTTTTCTGTTCTGTGTCCAGAACCATCCCCAGGAACAGTAGGCGTGTGGTAGGAACCAGCTGTGACTTTGGAATGTATAGAATCCATCCGTGCTGTTGTAGCACTTCCCGAGATAGTGCTACTCCGACCAACAACTGCTCCTTGGACCTCGCCTTTATAAGGAGATCGTCCAAGTACGGGATAATTAAAACTCCCTTTTTTCGAAGGAGTATCATCATTTCTGCCATTACCTTGGTAAAGACCCTCGGTGCCGTGGACAGTCCAAACGGCAGTGTTTGGAATTGGTAATGGCAATCCTGTACCACAAATCTGAGGTACTCCTGGTGAGGATGGTAAATGGGGACATGTAGGTAAGCATCCTTGATGTCCAGGGATACCATGTAATCCCCCTCCTCCAGGCTTGCAATAACCGCCCTGAGCGATTCCATCTTGAACTTGAATTTTTTTATGTATGTGTTCAAGGATTTCAAATTTAAAATGGGTCTCACCGAACGGTCCGGTTTCAGTACCACAAACAGCGTGGAATAGTAACCCCGTCCTTGTTGAAGTAGGGGCACCTTGACTATCACCTGCTGGGAATACAGCTTGTGAATTGCCTCTAGCACAGCCTCCCTGCCTGAGGGAGTTGTCGGCAAGGCAGATTTGAGGAAACGGAGGGGGGGAGACGCCTCGAATTCCAGCTTGTACCCCTGAGATACTACTTGAAGGATCCAGGGATCCACCTGTGAGCGAGCCCACTGATCGCTGAAATTTTTGAGGCGGCCCCCCACCGTACCTGGCTACGCCTGTGGAGCCCCCGCGTCATGCGGTGGACTCAGAGGAAGCGGGGGAAGAATTTTGATTCTGGGAACTGGCTGACTGGTGCAGCTTTTTCCCTCTTCCCTCGTCTCTGTGCAGAAAGGAAGCGCCTTTGACCCGCTTGCTTTTCTGAAGCCGAAATGACTGTACCTGATAATAATACAGTGCTTTCTTAGGCTGTGAGGAAACCTGAGGTAAAAATTTTTCTTCCCAGCTGTTGCTGTGGATACGAGGTCCCAGAGACCATCCCCAAACAATTCCTCACCCTTATAAGGCTCTATGTGCCTTTTAAAGTCAGCATCACCTGTCCAGTGTCGGGTCTCTAATACTCTCCTGACAGAATGGACATTGCATTAATTCTGGATGCCAGCCGGCAAAATATCCCTCTGTGCATCCCTCATATATAAGACGACGTCTTTAATATGCTCTTATGTTCGCAAAATAGTATCCCTGTTTGACAGGGTCACAGACCACACTGCAGCAGCACTATCTGCAGGTCTCAGTCTAGTACCTGAGTGTGCAAATACAGACTTCAGGATAGCCTCCTGCTTTTTATCAGCAGGTACCTTCAAAGTGGCCATATCCTAAGACGGCAGTGCCACCTTTTTTGACAAACGTGTGAGCGCCTTATCCACCCTAGGGGATATCTCCCAGCGTAACTTATCCTCTGGCGGGAAAGGGTACGCCATCAGTAACTTTTTAGAAATTACCAGTTTCTTATCGGGGGAACCCACGCTTTTTCACACTTCATTCACTCATTTGATGGGGGAACCAAACACTGCCTGCTTTTTCTCCCCAAACATAAAAACCCTTTTTTTTTTTTGGTACTTGGGTTAATGTCAGAAATGTGTAACACATTTTTTATTGCCGGGATCATGTAACGGATGTTCCTAGTGGATTGTGTATATGTCTCAACCTCGTCGACACTGGAGTCAGACTCCGTGTCGACATCTGTGTCTGCCATCTGAGGGAGCGGGCGTTTTTGAGCCCCTGATGGCCTTTGAGACGCCTGGGCAGGCGCGGGTTGAGAAGCCGGCTGTCCCACAGCTGTTACGTCATCCAGCCTTTTATGTAAGTAGTTGACACTGTCGGTTTATACCTTCCACCTATCCATCCACTCTGGTGTCGGCCCCACAGGGGGCGACATCACATTTATCGGCATCTGCTCTGCCACCACATAAGCCTCCTCATCAAACGTGTCGACACAGCCGTACCGACACACCGAACACACACAGGGAATGCTCTGACTGAGGACAGGACCCCACACAGCCCTTTGGGGAGACAGAGAGAGAGTATGCCAGCACACACCAGAGCGCTATATAATTTAGGGATTAACACTATATTGAGTGAATTTTTCCCAATAGCTGCTTGTATATACAATATTGCGCCTAAATTTAGTGCCCCCCCTCTCTTTTTAACCCTTTGAGCCTGCATACTACAGGGGAGAGCCTGGGGAGCTGTCTTCCAGCTGCACTGTGAAGAGAAAATGGCGCCAGTGTGCTGAGGGAGATAGCTCCGCCCCTTTTTCGCGGACTTTTCTCCCGCTTTTTTATGGATTCTGGCAGGGGTATTTATCACATATATAGCCTCTGGGGCTATATATTGTGATATATTTGCCAGCCAAGGTGTTTTTATTGCTGCTCAGGGCGCCCCCCCCCCAGCGCCCTGCACTCTCAGTGACCGGAGTGTGAAGTGTGTATGAGGAGCAATGGCGCACAGCTGCAGTGCTGTGCGCTAACTTGGTGAAGACTGATGTCTTCTGCCGCCGATTTTCCGGACCTCATCTTGCTTCTGGCTCTGTAAGGGGGACGGCGGCGCGGCTCCGGGAACGAACACCAAGGCCAGTTCCATGCGGTCGATCCCTCTGGAGCTAATGGTGTCCAGTAGCCTAAGAAGCCCAAGCTAGCTGCAAGCAGGTAGGTACGCTTCTTCTCCCCTTAGTCCCTCGATGCAGTGAGCCTGTTGCCAGCAGGTCTCACTGTAAAATAAAAAACCTAAAATAAACTTTCTTTCTAGGAGCTCAGGAGAGCCCCTAGTGTGCATCCAGCTCGGCCGGGCACAGAAATCTAACTGAGGCTTGGAGGAGGGTCATAGTGGGAGGAGCCAGTGCACACCAGGTAGTCTAAAAGCTTTCTTTTAGTTGTGCCCAGTCTACTGCGGAGCCGCTATTCCCCATGGTCCTTTCGGAGTTCCCAGCATCCACTAGGACGTTAGAGAAATAGAAGGATTGTATGCACATTTTAGGTACCTTGCGACGCGATGCGTGGGCACGCCGGTCGAATCTCGCGTCTCAAGATAGTATGTGCTGCAATTAATATTTATCGCATCGCAGTGCGATCGCATGTGTTTTTAAAAACACATGCAATATATCGCACTGTGATGCGCGATGGGCACCTGCCGGGAGCGGAAAGACGCCGCTCCCACTCGGCGGTGACGTGCCCATCACGTGATTACCATGCAATCTATCGCATGATCGCATAGTAATCACTTTGGCAGTACAGGTGCGATTTCATCGCACCTGAACTGCCGGTGCAATTTCCAGCGACACGACATCGCGGGGCATCGCACAAGTGTATGGGCGCCATTACTCTAAAAAGATCACTTTAAAAAAACATTAAACAAGGTAACAAATCAGATGCCAGCTTAAAGATCTGGCAACATAATAATGTAGAAACCGGCCTTAAATAATGCTTACATACAATAGTCATTTGTCACCAATCACATTTTTAATAAGGTGAGAGGGCTTGTGCCCCACCACAATTGACCACATTCTGGTCAACTGTGCAAAAAAACAAGGCCTGCCCATTCTGCACCTGTAGTGGAGGTTTATAATTCCAGGCTTTCTGAATGGCACAGCTGCCGCTGGAGAAACAGAGGTCCAGGTGTTCCAGCTCACCCAGGAAGTCAGATGCAAGAGAGGGGTTTAAAATCCCATTTACCCACAATGCTTTGTGCTGATGCCTATTAGGGGCCAGTGAGCAGAGTCCAGTTTATAGCGCCAGAGACCAGAAGAGCATGTATGTGTAGCTGCAAGCCACTGCAGCAGAATGACTTTTGAGCAGAGGAAGTGATAGGACCTTTTATGGTCGTTTGTTTGTTTTCTGTATGTACCTGTGACCAGGTCCAAGTCAGTGTATGCTGTTCTACAGTGTTTTATGCCAATAAAGACACTATGGTTGTAACCGGAATACCCATCTGTGAGTCCTACCCGTGTTACTCTCGCTCTCTCTCTCTCTATATATATATACACACACACACACACACACACACACACACACACACACACACACACACACACACACACACACACACACACACCACACACACACACACACACACACACACACACACACACACACACACACTGCCATGATTGTGTACACTGAGTAATGACTAAACATAGTTGGCATTCATTTCACTCCAGAGAGTGAGCGAATTCCCCAAGTGCCTGATCTAGATGGGGTAAACAGAGGAGACAGGAAGATTACTGTAAAAGAGGAATGATGCACTGATACACTGACAGTAAGAATTATGCCGTGTCTGTAGATCAGCTTCATGGCTTACTGTGAATTCACATAGAGCTATCTTTTTACTTAATTAGTATATATTAATCAGCAGGACAAAGCAAAACTGCTAGCCAGCTCCCCCCACCTATTTTACCTAATCCTCAGACGTGTTCTTGGAAGTATAAGCAGCAGTAATAAATTTAGGTGGATCACAATAGCCATCCATAGTCATGGCTGCAATAAATAATTAGCATTTAATGGAATATATTAAAGGTCATTTACTAACCACAAAGTGCAGAACATTTACTTAAGTAAAAGCTGCAATTTGCGGGATGCCGGTCGCAATTGGGAACGTGCAGGCTGGATAAATGAAAAATGTCACTTAAAAAGCCTCAGAACTATCCCAGTAATTACAATAGTTAGAATGTCCTATCATGCTGTTCTTCAGCGCATCACTCATGTTTCACATTATGATAGTAAGGTAGTCTTAATTTCATGTGTTACATTTGCACATGTGAATTTTTTTTATGTTTGTAGATTTGCAACTGCAAATGTGCTTTACTGTACACAGGCCCTCATTCCGAGTTGTTCGCTCGGTAAAAATCTTCGCATCGCAGCGATTTTCCGCTTAATGCGCATGCGCAATGTCCGCACTGCGACTGCGCCAAGTAAATTTGCTATGTAGTTAGGAATTTTACTCACGGCTTTTTCATCGTTCTGGCGATCTTAATGTGATTGACAGGAAATGGGTGTTACTGGGCGGAAACAGGCCGTTTTATGGGCGTGTGGGAAAAAACGCTACCGTTTCCGGAAAAAACGCAGGAGTGGCCGGAGAAACGGAGGAGTGTCTGGGCGAACGCTGGGTGTGTTTGTGACGTCAAACCAGGAACGACAAGCGCTGAACTGATCGCATATGCCGAGTAAGTCTGGAGCTACTCAGAAACTGCTACGAGGTGTGTAATCGCAATATTGCGAATACATCGTTCGCAATTTTAAGATGCTAAGATTCACTCCCAGTAGGCGGCGGCTTAGCATGAGCAAATCTGCTAAAATCCGCTTGCGAGCGAACAACTCGGAATGAGGGCCACACTGCGTTTGTTTAGGAAATATGCAACACATGTAATATATAGGGTGGTATCCAATTAGCTTGCCGATATTATTTTCTGACAGTACTATTAGGACACCCCAAAAAAATACACTTCCTCACGAAAATACACAGTTTCAGTGAAACATGTGTGTTTTCGCGGTTGCAGCAAACTGGGCTGTTTTCAGGGATTTGTTTTGTCTGCCTGAGGCAGGTGAAACGAAATCCCTGATAAGTGGTGTCTTGCAGCGGCTTTTCGGAGCTAACTGGATAGCCCTGGGCGAACCCATTAGCCACGAGAAAATATCATGGCAAATTGAATACTGCCCATAGCCTAGCACCGCATTACCTGCTCCTCCGAAGGTGTGTATAAGGATGTTTTACAGAAATGCTCGTTCGCAACCTGCTAAACATGGGGTAGATTTACTAAGGTTTCTACAAATGAAATGTGGTGGTATTGTCCATAGCAATCAGATTCTGTATTTTTTTTAGAATACAATAGAGAAGTAATAACTAGGATCTGATTCGTTGCTATGGGCAACAGCACCATTTTTCATTTTAAGAAATATTAGTAAATCTACCCCCAGGTGACTTAAATATGCATTGTCAAACCCTTGTCATTTATTTAAATATCCCTGGTAGCTCATTTAAAAGAAAAAATATCCACATATGCGCAATCCTGCATCTAACCTGGTAGCAATTGATACAATGGGGTGAATTCAAATGTTTGAAAAGTCAGTTGGGTGTCTGTTTTTTTCCTGTCTATTAGATAGGAAAAAACAGACTCCCAACTGATTTTTCAAACAATTGAATCTCCCCCAATGTGTCCAAATAAACAGGTGCAGTGGCATATGCATTTCCAACTGTATGCCTGTGTATTTGTGTTCCTTAACCGATTTGTACTGCTTATATACACAGTATACATATAGGGGTATATTCAATAATATATATATAATATATTCAATCTTGTCGGAAAGACAGCAGTTTCCGACTGGAATAGGTCGGAAGGGGTTCCAACCTATTCAATACGGGCACATTTTTTCCGACAAGTTGGGAAACCCAACTTGTCGGAATGCTGTCGGGAAGCAGTTGGATCGGCGGAATACCAGCCGATCCGCCTGCTGCTGTCGGAAACGGGGCCAAATCCGACAGGTATTGGCCCCCTTTCCGACAAACTCAATCCGACTTGAAAACAAGTCGGATTGAGGTGAGGAGACGGGGAGCGGTGCGGCGGGCTGCGGGGATCGAGGATGAGAGGTACCTTGAGGGCCGCCCCCCGGCCTGGCATCTCTCTCCCTGCCGTGCCTCCCCCGCCGCCGCAGACATCACCCCCGCTGCCAGCTCTGGCTGCCAATCTCAGCTCCCCCACCGGCCGGCACACTGTTCCCGCCGCCGGCCGCCGCTCACTGTTCCCCCCGCCGGCCGCCTCTCACTGTTCCGCCGCTTCTGTCAGCGCACCCGGCAGCCGCTGGCAGCAGCGGCAGGACAAGACACAGGGAATGGCCAAATCCGACAGTCGGATTTGGCCGCTCTTTGAATAGGGGTTGTCGGTTCCATTCCGACAACTGCATGTCGGAATGGACCCGACTCTTATTGAATATACCCCATAGTGGAGATGTGCGCAGACTCCTGTGTTTGGTTTTGGTTCTAAATCATCGTATTGGTTTGTTTTTTTCTTTCTGAAAGACCACCTTCACGTGTTTTAGGTTTGAATTTGGACTTGAGTTTCTTTAAAAATCGATAAAAATGGATAAAAGCTTCTAAAATTATGTAATTTGTACCTGTTTTTGTTCCTATAGTATTACTAACATCAATACCATTAATTTCCAGTCATCTTCAGACAATTTTGCCCACCTCTTCATATACTATCACCAAGGGCTGGACTGCCCACACAGGGTAGACCAGTCCGATCACATTGGAAGCTGGGAAGGCCGCGCGCAGCACAGCTTCCGGCTCTCTGATCAGCCCTCCCCTCGCCTGAAGTGCCTGTTTCAATAACAGATGGGGGTGTGCCTTCAGCAAGCACACGCATACTCAAAAATGAAAGCGCCCCCAGTCCATCCCTGCTGTCACCTGAAGTCACATGGGAGGGACTTATAAGCAATAGAAAACCTAAATTTTTTTCTTTTTTTTAACTCTAAACTCTAGGGAAGACCCGATTTGGGACTCTGTCCACTCGGATCCACAAAATTTGGGTATGTTTGGTTTTCAACAACACCGAACCACTCATCTGTAATATATATGTGTTATTATTACATGTGCTATGTCCAACTCCCAGTACTAACAAAGCTAGCTAAACCGGCCAGCACTGTGAAGCATAATTATCAGCATTAAAATTAGTAATCATTCTAATATACTGATTAAGGTATCTAACTATAGTACGATTGTGGTAAAAAATGTCGACATTGACATAATAATCAACTTTCTGCATGTCAACAGTACACTACAGTTGGCTTGTCAACATAGTATTTACAGCCCATTCTAGCCCTACCACTAACCGCAGCCTAACACTAACACTAAAATGGACAGTCAACGTTCGTAATGTCAGCATTACAACTATGTAAATTTTATGTCCATCATTATGACATCTTCAACATTATGTCCATATAAACATGCCGTGGAGGCACTCATGGAGTCAGTGTTCCTCGCATCTGCGTTGTGGTTACGACGGAGTACGCAGTTGCTGAGCATGTTGCGATGGCTTTGGTGGCCATCTCGTGGGCGTCTGCTTCATGTGCGATGCCTTGCAGTTCCGTCACTAAAAAAGATCACTGCTGCGTTGGCATAGCAACCGCATCTGACTCAGGTGCAGAATGAGATTTGTAGAGAGGTGGAGAATTGGAATTTGGGGACAATACATAGATAGTCCCTTTACATTCAGAGGTTACTTTCAGCGGAATTAAGCAGGGTTTACGAAGAAGATCTTAAAAGACAAGATTTATAGACAATTATTTGTGACCTAATTCATATCATGCCAGATATCCACTTTTGCTTATTGTGCACTGAAAAATATTTAGGATGCCAGTTTAATTACATATATAATGCAGCAGTTTGTATTGTCAGGTGATATCTGAGGTTATCATTCAACGGCATATGAAATCATCCGCTAATTTTAAAATAATAAGCTCCATCTATCATGAGCTTACTTACTTTGCTATAAACTGACTTAGCCCCTTGCATTCATGTGACAGCTGAAGCCATTTTTAGTTTACAGTAGACCTGTGGATAAATTCCAGAATCATTAAACAAACCTTTGACAGTGTGAAAGGTACAGTACCTCTAAAACAGGGATGGGGAACCTTCGGCCCTTGAGCTGTTGTTGAACTACTCATACCAGCATGCCTTGCTACAGTTTTGCTATTTGGCGATGCTAAAGCTGTTGCAAGGCAGGCTGGGATGTGTTGTTCAACAACAGCTGGAGAGCTCAAGGTTCCCCATCCCTGCTCTAGAACCTGAATTCAGCCAAGGGAACATAAAAGCGAGCAGTAGATGTAACTATTAGATATAACGAGCCTACGATGTAACTGGGCCTAATTCAGAGGTGTATGTAAATCTAATGGTTTACGTACATCTCTGCCATTTGTCAATCTGCACATGCACAGGATCTGTACTGAGCATGTGCACATCTCTGTCTGCAACCACAGTCGCAATTCCGTCTAAGACGCAATATGACTGACATGATGTGGCCGTTTAGTGTCAGGGAAGGGGGCGGCTACGGCCAGCATTACATTAAATGGGGGAGTGTCAGCCCCATTTTCTGGGCAAGCCAATTCCAGTGGCTTACCCTCATGACCATTGTTCAATGAGATGATCCGATGCTGTATCATTCTTTGTATGTAGCAGCAGATCACAAAAGCAGGCAGTGGGTGTTTTCCTAATACAGACGCCTCCTGCTGTTTTCACATCATTTCGCAGAGCATCTGCGGTTGTATCTAATGTCTACAGAGCTGGCCCTAACCAATATGATGCCCTAGGCAAGATTTTGGCTGGTGCCCCCTAGCACCGCCACTAGTTCTGCAGGAGAGTCAGTTGGCAGCTCTGCTAACGTCGGGCGCCTTTTTCTTTATGAAAATGCATCATATTATTTGCATTACTATGTGACTAGGATGCACAAGCAGCTTCTGCTGATTAAAATGATATGCAGCATGCCTATATTCTGTGTGCGACTGCATCTGCATACGAAATGCTACATTACAGTGATTTCCAGGAATACACTGCAATGTAGCATTTCGTATGCAGATACAGCCGCAGTCACACAAAGAATATAGGCATGCCGCATATCATTTTAATCAGCAGAATCTGCTGGTGCCCCTAAGCATACCAAATGCCCTAGGCATTTGCCTAGTTTGCCTATGCTTAAGGCCGGCTTTGAATGTCTACCTCTGAATCAGGCCCTGTGTATTACGAAGGTAATTGTATGCTTTATAGATAAGATCTCCTAAAAAGAACAGTAAGGCTCATTTATGAACAGCAAAAACTGCTGACCTGCAATGTTTATTCTGTTCATGAGTGTGACCATTTGTCCTTGAAGGGCAAATCAGTTGTCCCACATAATGCCTTTGGAAACAACCCCTTAAAATTAGTTTGTGCCTAATTGGTGGCTGCTCTATAAAATGTACAGAGTGTAAGAAATGCCACATTGAATTCCCACCACATGGAATCCCCCCCCCCGGGTGTCCCCCCCTGTACCCCTGTGGGCCAGTCCAACCCTGTCTCCAATCTCATAGTGGTCTGGGGTGCCCATGGCAGTCACTCTCAGTGACAGGCAGTCTGTGTTACAAAGCAGGTTGCAGAGCTCTAAGGGGTCTATTTATTAAGCCTCTGAGAGAGATAAAGTAGATGAAGATAAAGTACCAGCTAACCAGCTCCTGTCACTTTTCAAACACAGGGGGACATGTACTAAGCAGTGATAACAATGGAGAAGTGAGCCAGTGGAGAAGTTTCCCATGGCAACCAATCAGCATTGACGTAGCATTTATAATTTGCATACTATAAAGCGGATTCGGTTTTACTCGGTTTTACTCGGTTCTCAAAACGGCATCTTATTGGCTATCCAAAACACGTGACATCCGTGAGCCAATAAGATGCCGTTTTGAGAACCGAGTAAAACCGAATCCGCTCGTATAAACCTATGCAGAGCAGTGGATTGGTTGCCATGGGCTGCTTCTCCAATGGCTCACTTCTCCACTTTTATCACTGCTAAGTACATGTCCCCCACAGTCTGTAACATGACAGTCAGGAGCTGACTGATTGGTACTTTATCTCTCTCCAATTTATCTTTCTCCATGGCATAAGGGCCATACTGATGGGGAGATTTCCCCAGAGATGTGTGCTGAGCGGTCTAGCACAGATCGCTCAGCACACATCTCTCCCCCCCACTCAGCACAGCGCAATGTGCTGAGCGAGGGGGGGACGGACACTGGGGGCCGTTCATTTCACCCAGCAGTGAAATGAGCGACCTGCTAGATTGTGCCTACATGCAGGCCAATCTAGCACCGGCGAAAGCGACGCGCGGGACCGTGCATCGCTGTTGCCGGCAACCCTACACACGGAGCGATGTTCTAAGCAATCTAGTCAGATTGCTTAGTAATTAGCTGAACATCGCTCCATGTGTACCCCCCTTAAGTGAATAGATCCATAAGTCGGCTCGGTCTTTATGTTGGAAGACTGAAGAAATTCTCTCTCATTTGCGGGAAAGCTTCATGTGGTCAGACATCTGTGCCACAGCTGAAAGGGTGCACATTCATGGTCACACCTGCTCTACTAAAAGAAGTAATTCACTTTCTCTTTTACATATTTGTCTTTGTGGTAATAGAGAACCAGTTCATTGGATTTAATGGTCCATCTAATACAGCCTAGTGTTGTTTTCCTTTAACTGTGCGCATTTATTCTAGAGACAACTGTGAAATTCTCTGCAGTGAAGACATGCAGGTATAGAAACACAGGTGCATGGACGCATGTGTTTACAAAGTCTAAAATGGAAATGCTTACAATTTTATCTAACCAGTTCTGCATGAATCAGGTAACAATTAGGGATTTACTGTGAAGGTTTCAGAATCTCAGCTTAATAAAACACTACAGTACATGAGTTTGTCTCCGTGTTAACAATATGGAGCAGATGCACTATCCTGTCTCTTTTCTTAGTGCTAAGTGACATCCTGAATCTCCACTTAGCACAGTGGAGCAAGGTGTCTTATGGGCCCTACACACTGGCAGATAAAACAGAACGATATGAACGTTCTCGTTCATTTCGTGCAGTGTGTAGGCACCAACGATGAACGATGCGCGGTCCCACGCTCGTTAATCGTTGGTGCCCCGTCGATAATGCATGCAGGCCAATATGGACGAGATTGTCCATATTAGTATGCAGTGCTATGGAGCCGGATGACGGGGGGAGTGAAGAAACTTCACTCCCCCCGTCACCTCTACCCCGACGCCGGGTTGCCCGTCGGCCGTATCCGCCATCAGGCAGCTCGGCGGCGGATCGGTATGTGTGTAGGGCCAATTAGCGGATGTGGATGATCAAGGGATGGACAGTGTTATGGTCGGAAGTCATGGGTGTGGTAAAGAAGATCTACATGCATTAGGTCTACAGTCATCAGGCTAACCTCATATGATCAACAGGCACTAGGTTAACATGGACAACAGGTCAACATGGACAAAAAGTCCACATGAAAGGTCAACATTGGAAAAGGTCTTTTGCATTTTTGGGGCTAGTGTGCACAGTTTTGGCATCTGGGACCACCAACTGTTCAAATGCGTCCCCTCGTGGGCTCGCTTAGCTCGCCATGCTTCGGGCACAGTGTCTCGCTTCACTAGCCACAAAGTTACTAAAGTTTATAATTTGTGTCATGGATAGTCAAGGAAGGAAAAAGTAACAAAACATCTAAAAACTCCCAAAAATGTGTCGACCATATGTGTGTCGCCCACTGCCATGTCAACCAAATGAACCGGTCGACCTTTTGAACCTGTCAACCTTTTCCAGTGTCAACCTTTCATATGTCGACCTTCTGTATATGTCGACCTTGTGTCCATGTCAACCATATGTGTGTCCTAATGTGTGTCAACCTATACTCCGGATCCCGACAGTCATTAGGTCGGCACCAAATGGTCGACATGCATGAGGTTGACGTTGCTTAAGGTTGACAAGCATGAAATGTCAACAGGGTCAAAAGGTAGACATGACAATGATCGCCACATTTATTAAGGCAAATCAAGTATATTTCATGTTATGTGACCACCATCAGTACAAACGTGTACCCTCGCGGGCTCGATTTGTTCTCCACACTTCGGGCAAGGTTACTATTCCCAATAGATGTCCACCTAGTTAGTAAATCAAGCAACAGTTGAGAAAACAACCTTTTGTACCTGTGAACCTATTGCATGTCGACCATATGGTGTCGACTTATTTACTGTCAACCTATACATTCTCGATTTATCATCCAGATTTCATCTTAGCGCTGAGATATACTAAAAAAAGAGTCACAGGAGAGTTGGTACGATAACTCACTTCTCTGGTGATCACTGCTCTGCTAGTATTGCCTAGTCCTGAATGATAAGAAATGTCTCCTGGAGGGGCGCATTGCGTAACATCTTGCAAAGTCACAAGATATCACTCTTGACCAATGGCACATGAGTAAAGACATTGGCCCTCATTCCGAGTTGATCGCACCAAGCAACTTTTTGCTGCTGGTGCGATCAACTAATCTCCGCCTATGGGGGAGTGTATTTTAGCATAGCAGGGCTGCTATCGCTTGTGCAGCCCTGCTATGCTAAAATAGTTTCTCACAAATCTAGACCAGTCCTGGACATACTTACCCTGTGCGACGGTTCCAGCGATGATGGTCACGGCTTTGACGTCAGACATCCGCCCTCCGTTCGCATGGACACGCCTGTGTTTTTCTTACCACTCCCCGAAAACGGCCTCCAATGGTCAGTTGACAGCCCGGAATGCCTTCCTGCAGTCAATATTCTTGCGGTCGCCGCTGCGACCGCTTTCTCCGCTGTTAGCGTAGTTGCCCAGTGACTGCTGTCGCCGGGCAACATCGCGCATGCGCATTCCAGACCCGATTGCACCGCTGCGAGGAAGTGCGATTGGGTCGGAATGAGGGCCATTGACAGTTGGTGGCAGTACTGATAAGTCACACATAGCATCGTCCACAGGGGGCGCTATGTGTTAAGGGACTTGCAATCATTTAGTAGAGATGTGCACTTGAAATTTTTCGGGTTTTGTGTTTTGGTTTTGGGTTCGGTTCCGCGGCCGTGTTTTGGGTTCGACCGCGTTTTGGCAAAACCTCACCGAATTTTTTTTGTCGGATTCGGGTGTGTTTTGGATTCGGGTGTTTTTTTCAAAAAACACTAAAAAAACAGCTTAAATCATAGAATTTGGGGGTCATTTTGATCCCAAAGTATTATTAACCTCAAAAACCATAATTTCCACTCATTTTCAGTCTATTCTGAATACCTCACACCTCACAATATTATTTTTAGTCCTAAAATTTGCACCGAGGTCGCTGGATGACTAAGCTAAGCGACCCTAGTGGCCGACACAAACACCTGGCCCATCTAGGAGTGGCACTGCAGTGTCACGCAGATTGGCCCTTCCAAAAAACACTCCCCAAACAGCACATGACGCAAAGAAAAAAAAGAGGCGCAATGAGGTAGCTGTGTGAGTAAGATAAGCGACCCTAGTGGCCGACACAAACACCTGGCCCATCTAGGAGTGGCACTGCAGTGTCACGCAGGATGGCCCTTCCAAAAAACACTCCCCAAACAGCACATGACGCAAAGAAAAAAAGAGGCGCAATGAGGTAGCTGTGTGAGTAAGATAAGCGACCCTAGTGGCCGACACAAACACCTGGCCCATCTAGGAGTGGCACTGCAGTGTCACGCAGGATGGCCCTTCCAAAAAACACTCCCCAAACAGCACATGACGCAAAGAAAAAAAGAGGCGCAATGAGGTAGCTGTGTGAGTAAGATAAGCGACCCTAGTGGCCGACACAAACACCTGGCCCATCTAGGAGTGGCACTGCAGTGTCACGCAGGATGGCCCTTCCAAAAAACACTCCCCAAACAGCACATGACGCAAAGAAAAAAAGAGGCGCAATGAGGTAGCTGTGTGAGTAAGCTAAGCGACCCTAGTGGCCGACACAAACACCTGGCCCATCTAGGAGTGTCACTGCAGTGTCACGCAGGATGGCCCTTCCAAAAAACACTCCCCAAACAGCACATGACGCAAAGAAAAAAAGAGGCGCAATGAGGTAGCTGTGTGAGTAAGATAAGCGACCCTAGTGGCCGACACAAACACCTGGCCCATCTAGGAGTGGCACTGCAGTGTCAGGCCGGATGGCCCTTCCAAAAAACACTCCCCAAACAGCACATGACGCAAAGAAAAAAAGAGGCGCAATGAGGTAGCTGTGTGAGTAAGATAAGCGACCCAAGTGGCCGACACAAACACCTGGCCCATCTAGGAGTGGCACTGCAGTGTCACGCAGGATGGCCCTTCCAAAAAACACTCCCCAAACAGCACATGACGCAAAGAAGAAAAAAAGAGGCGCAATGAGGTAGCTGTGTGAGTAAGCTAAGCGACCCTAGTGGCCGACACAAACACCTGGCCCATCTAGGAGTGGCACTGCAGTGTCACGCAGGATGGCCCTTCCAAAAAACACTCCCCAAACAGCACATGACGCAAAGAAGAAAATAAGAGGCGCAATGAGGTAGCTGTGTGAGTAAGCTAAGCGACCCTAGTGGCCGACACAAACACCTGGCCCATCTAGGAGTGGCACTGCAGTGTCACGCAGGATGGCCCTTCCAAAAAACACTCCCCAAGCAGCACATGACGCAAATAAAAATGAAAGAAAAAAGAGGTGCAAGATGGAATTGTCCTTGGGCCCTCCCACCCACCCTTATGTTGTATAAACAGGACATGCACACTTTAACCAACCCATCATTTCAGTGACAGGGTCTGCCACACGAATGTGACTGAAATGACGGGTTGGTTTGGACCCCCACCGAAAAAGAAGCAATTAATCTCTCCTTGCACAAACTGGCTCTACAGAGGCAAGATGTCCACCTCATCATCATCCTCCGATATATCACCGTGTACATCCCCCTCCTCACAGATTATCAATTCGTCCCCACTGGAATCCACCATCTCAGCTCCCTGTGTACTTTGTGGAGGCAATTGCTGCTGGTCAATGTCTCCACGGAGGAATTGATTATAATTCATTTTAATGAACATCATCTTCTCCACATTTTCTGGAAGTAACCTCGTACGCCGATTGCTGACAAGGTGAGCGGCGGCACTAAACACTCTTTCGGAGTACACACTTGTGGGAGGGCAACTTAGGTAGAATAAAGCCAGTTTGTGCAAGGGCCTCCAAATTGCCTCTTTTTCCTGCCAGTATGAGTACGGACTGTCTGACGTGCCTACTTGGATGCGGTCACTCATATAATCCTCCACCATTCTTTCAATGGTGACAGAATCATATGCAGTGACAGTAGACGACATGTCCGTAATCGTTGTCAGGTCCTTCAGTCCGGACCAGATGTCAGCATCAGCAGTCGCTCCAGACTGCCCTGCATCACCGCCAGCGGGTGGGCTCGGAATTCTGAGCCTTTTCCTCGCACCCCCAGTTGCGGGAGAATGTGAAGGAGGAGATGTTGACAGGTCGCGTTCCGCTTGACTTGACAATTTTGTCACCAGCAGGTCTTTGAACCCCAGCAGACTTGTGTCTGCCGGAAAGAGAGATCCAAGGTAGGTTTTAAATCTAGGATCGAGCACGGTGGCCAAAATGTAGTGCTCTGATTTCAACAGATTGACCACCCGTGAATCCTTGTTAAGCGAATTAAGGGCTCCATCCACAAGTCCCACATGCCTAGCGGAATCGCTCCCTTTTAGCTCCTCCTTCAATGCCTCCAGCTTCTTCTGCAAAAGCCTGATGAGGGGCATGACCTGACTCAGGCTGGCAGTGTCTGAACTGACTTCACGTGTGGCAAGTTCAAAAGGTTGCAGAACCTTGCACAACGTTGAAATCATTCTCCACTGCGCTTGAGACAGGTACATTCCACCTCCTATATCGTGCTCAATTGTATAGGCTTGAATGGCCTTTTGCTGCTCCTCCAACCTCTGAAGCATATATAGGGTTGAATTCCACCTCGTTACCACTTCTTGCTTCAGATGATGGCAGGGCAGGTTCAGGCGTTTTTGGTGGTGCTCCAGTCTTCTGTACGTGGTGCCTGTACGCCGAAAGTGTCCCGCAATTCTTCTGGCCACCGACAGCATCTCTTGCACGCCCCTCTCGTTTTTTAAAAAATTCTGCACCACCAAATTCAAGGTATGTGCAAAACATGGGACGTGCTGGAATTTGCCCATATTTAATGCACACACAATATTGCTGGCGTTGTCCGATGCCACAAATCCACAGGAGAGTCCAATTGGGGTAAGCCATTCCGCGATGATCTTCCTCAGTTGCCGTAAGAGGTTTTCAGCTGTGTGCGTATTCTGGAAACCGGTGATACAAAGCGTAGCCTGCCTAGGAAAGAGTTGGCGTTTGCGAGATGCTGCTACTGGTGCCACCGCTGCTGTTCTTGCGGCGGGAGTCCATACATCTACCCAGTGGGCTGTCACAGTCATATAGTCCTGACCCTGCCCTGCTCCACTTGTCCACATGTCCGTGGTTAAGTGGACATTGGGTACAACTGCATTTTTTAGGACACTGGTGAGTCTTTTTCTGACGTCCGTGTACATTCTCGGTATCGCCTGCCTAGAGAAGTGGAACCTAGATGGTATTTGGTAACGGGGGCACACTACCTCAAGAAATTGTCTAGTTCCCTGTGAACTAACGGCGGATACCGGACGCACGTCTCTCACCAACATAGTTGTCAAGGCCTCAGTTATCCGCTTTGCAGCAGGATGACTGCTGTGATATTTCATCTTCCTCGCAAAGGACTGTTGGACAGTCAATTGCTTGGTGGAAGTAGTAAAAGTCATCTTACGACTTCCCCTCTGGGATGACCATCGACTCCCAGCAGCAACAACAGCAGCGCCAGCAGCAGTAGGCGTTACACGCAAGGATGCATCGGAGGAATCCCAGGCAGGAGAGGACTCGTCAGAATTGCCAGTGACATGGCCTGCAGGACTATTGGCATTCCTGGGGAAGGAGGAAATTGACACTGAGGGAGTTGGTGGGGTGGTTTGCGTGAGCTTGGTTACAAGAGGAAGGGATTTACTGGTCAGTGGACTGCTTCCGCTGTCGCCCAAAGTTTTTGAACTTGTCACTGACTTATTATGAATGCGCTGCAGGTGACGTATAAGGGAGGATGTTCCGAGGTGGTTAACGTCCTTACCCCTACTTATTACAGCTTGACAAAGGCAACACACGGCTTGACAAATGTTGTCCGCATTTCTGTTGAAATACTTCCACACCGAAGAGCTGATTTTTTTGGTATTTTCACCAGGCATGTCAACGGCCCTATTCCTCCCACGGACAACAGGTGTCTCCCCGGGTGCCTGACTTAAACAAACCACCTCACCATCAGAATCCTCCTTGTCAATTTCCTCCCCAGCGCCAGCAACACCCATATCCTCCTCATCCTGGTGTACTTCAACACTGACATCTTCAATCTGACTATCAGGAACTGGACTGCGGATGCTCCTTCCAGCACTTGCAGGGGGCGTGCAAATGGTGGAAGGCGCATGCTCTTCACGTCCAGTGTTGGGAAGGTCAGGCATCGCAACCGACACAATTGGACTCTCCTTGTGGATTTGGGATTTGGAAGAACGCACAGTTCTTTGCGGTGCATTTGCCAGCTTGAGTCTTTTCATTTTTCTAGCGAGAGGCTGAGTGCTTCCATCCTCATGTGAAGCTGAACCACTAGCCATGAACATAGGCCAGGGCCTCAGCCGTTCCTTGCCACTCCGTGTGGTAAATGGCATATTGGCAAGTTTACGCTTCTCCTCCGACAATTTTATTTTAGATTTTGGAGTCCTTTTTTTACTGATATTTGGTGTTTTGGATTTTACATGCTCTGTACTATGACATTGGGCATCGGCCTTGGCAGACGACGTTGCTGGCATTTCATCGTCTCGGCCATGACTAGTGGCAGCAGCTTCAGCACGAGGTGGAAGTGGATCTTGATCTTTCCCTAATTTTGGAACCTCAACATTTTTGTTCTCCATATTTTAATAGGCACAACTAAAAGGCACCTCAGGTAAACAATGGAGATGGATGGATACTAGTATACTTATGGATGGACGAGCGACTGCCGACACAGAGGTAGCTACAGCCGTGGACTACCGTACTGTGTCTGCTGCTAATATAGACTGGATGATAATGAGATGAAATTAATATATATATATATATATATATAATATCACTAGTACTGCAGCCGGACAGGTATATATATTTATTATGTAATGACTGATGACGGACCTGCTGGACACTGTCAGCTCAGCAGCACCGCAGACTGCTACAGTAAGCTACTATAGTAGTATGTATCAAGAAGAAAGGAAAAAAAAAAAACCACGGGTAGGTGGTATACAATTATGGATGGACGAGCGACTGCCGACACAGAGGTAGCTACAGCCGTGGACTACCGTACTGTGTCTGCTGCTAATATAGACTGGATGATAATGAGATGAAATTAATATATATATATATAATATCACTAGTACTGCAGCCGGACAGGTATATATATTTATTATGTAATGACTGATGACGGACCTGCTGGACACTGTCAGCTCAGCAGCACCGCAGACTGCTACAGTAAGCTACTATAGTAGTATGTATCAAGAAGAAAGAAAAAAAAAAAAAACCACGGGTAGGTGGTATACAATTATGGATGGACGAGCGACTGCCGACACAGAGGTAGCTACAGCCGTGGACTACCGTACTGTGTCTGCTGCTAATATAGACTGGATGATAATGAGATGAAATTAATATATATATATATATATAATATCACTAGTACTGCAGCCGGACAGGTATATATATTTATTATGTAATGACTGATGACGGACCTGCTGGACACTGTCAGCTCAGCAGCACCGCAGACTGCTACAGTAAGCTACTATAGTAGTATGTATCAAGAAGAAAGGGGAAAAAAAAACCACGGGTAGGTGGTATACAATTATGGATGGACGAGCGACTGCCGACACAGAGGTAGCTACAGCCGTGGACTACCGTACTGTGTCTGCTGCTAATATAGACTGGATGATAATGAGATGAAATTAATATATATATATATATAATATCACTAGTACTGCAGCCGGACAGGTATATATATTTATTATGTAATGACTGATGACGGACCTGCTGGACACTGTCAGCTCAGCAGCACCGCAGACTGCTACAGTAAGCTACTATAGTAGTATGTATCAAGAAGAAAGAAAAAAAAAAAAACACGGGTAGGTGGTATACAATTATGGATGGACGAGCGACTGCCGACACAGAGGTAGCTACAGCCGTGGACTACCGTACTGTGTCTGCTGCTAATATAGACTGGATGATAATGAGATGAAATTAATATATATATATATATAATATCACTAGTACTGCAGCCGGACAGGTATATATATTTATTATGTAATGACTGATGACGGACCTGCTGGACACTGTCAGCTCAGCAGCACCGCAGACTGCTACAGTAAGCTACTATAGTAGTATGTATCAAGAAGAAAGAAAAAAAAAAAAACCACGGGTAGGTGGTATACAATTATGGATGGACGAGCGACTGCCGACACAGAGGTAGCTACAGCCGTGGACTACCGTACTGTGTCTGCTGCTAATATAGACTGGATGATAATGAGATGAAATTAATATATATATATATATAATATCACTAGTACTGCAGCCAATATTTATTATGTAATGAATGATGACGGACCTGCTGGACACTGTCAGCTCAGCAGCACCGCAGACTGCTACAGTAAGCTACTATAGTAGTATGTATCAAGAAGAAAGAAAGAAAAAAAAAACACGGGTAGGTGGTATACAATTATATATATATTATATACAATTATATATATATATATTAAACTGGTGGTGATTAATTAAACTGGTGGTCAGGTCACTGGTCACACTATCAGCAACTTGCAAGTAGTACTCCTAAGCAGACAATCACAATATATACTGGTGGTCAGTGTGGTGACAATGGCAGTGTGGCACTCTGGCAGCAAAAGTGTGCACTGTACGTTAAAATATGTACTCCTGCTCTCAGACTCTAACTGCTCCCCACTGTCTCCCCCACAAGTCAGATATACAGTCACACTATCACTTCAGCAAGTAGTAGTACTCCTCCTAATGCTCCCCAAAATTACTAAAGTAAATACTGTGTCTCTCTCTATAAACGGAGAGGACGCCAGCCACGTCCTCTCCCTATCAATCTCAATGCACGTGTGAAAATGGCGGCGACGCGCGGCTCCTTATATAGAATCCGAGTCTCGCGATAGAATCCGAGCCTCGCGAGAATCCGACAGCGGGATGATGACGTTCGGGCGCGCTCGGGTTATCCGAGCTAGGCGGGAAGATCCGAGTCGCTCGGACCCGTGTAAAAAAACCTGAAGTTCGGGCGGGTTCGGATTCCGAGGAACCGAACCCGCTCATCTCTATCATTTAGTTGCTAAGCAAGTGCCCCATAATGCTTTGTTATTTATACAAGCCAGCGGCGCTGCTGGATAAATTTGATCTCTCCTTTCTCTGCGGTCAGCATTTTAATACATTATAGAGAAGCTGTAATAACCTCTTTTTGACATAAACAATAAAAAAGGGGTTATCACTGCTTGATACAGATGTGTCCTCTTACATCTTTGCTCTATGCGCTACAAGTCACGTTACACATAACGCGTGAGTGCCGTGTGACTTGGTAACGCCAAGCGTCTATTTTGCATTTTTTTCAGTGAAAATGCATCTTAGACTTTGCGTCTAAGATGCATTTTGGTGAAAGAAAAGCAAAAAAATAATGTAATAGGATGCACAAGCAGCTTCTGTTGATAAAAATGATATGCAGCATGCCTATATTCTGTGTATGAGTGCGGCTGTATTTTCATACAAAATGCTATGCTACAGTGTTTTCATGGAAAACACTGTAACGTGGCATTTCGGATGCAGATACAGCCGCAGTCAAACACAGAATATAGACATGCTGCATATCATTTTAATCGGCAGAAGCTGCTTGTGCATCCTATTACATTACTTTGCGATTTTCTCAGAAAAAAACACAAAAATGCTCAGAGCTGCCGAGTCCCACCATGGCATGGCGCAACTTTCAGGGCTGTTTAGCATGACTGCAGCAAGGATGTAAGAGGACTCATCTGTGCATGTACCCTTCTACCTTGCTTACTACTTGATTGCACTGTTTTTTTTTTAAAACATTGGTTTTAGTAATGTTGTTGTGTCTTATTATTTCATCAATATCTATATTAAATACTGAAAATACTGAAGAATGGGTTCACACAATACGGTTACATCCTTGTAGCCCAATTTCCAGTTCTCTACATTCATTAAATACTTGGAATAGAACACAAATTACAGGAGAGCGCTTTGCGCTGTCTCCTCACTGCTGCTGCTGGGTCACCATAGCGGCAGAGGTAAGCTAACGTCACAGTGACCTCTGACCCAATGCGTCTGGTCTCCATAAGACTAGGATGTGTTCTCCTGAGTTTCTCCTTGAGGGATACTGCAATAGACACACCAAAAAGCCTACCATTGCCACTGTATCACTACTGCTAGGCACTGAGGGTGGGATGTACTAAGTGACATCGACACCTATCGTCACGATGCTAAGCGCATATGTACTTACATTGCGAAGGACATTGCCAAGGCTTAACTTTGCGAAGGACAGCTCTTCCGATAAGACTTCCCGGTTTCGGCCGCCTGTGTCATTCTGCACATGTGCAGAATGACGGGGGCAGCTGCGGGGCATGCTGGGAGGGATACGATCGGATCCCTCACACAGCGCTGCGGAAAGAAGCCCATAGGCTTCTATGAGGTATCGCCAGCAAAAGCCGGCGAACCACTCATCGGCGCTGACCTGACGGCTGGGGGATAGTACATTAGGAAAATGCGGTAAATGGTGTTTACCGCATTTTCCGCTTAGTACATCCCGCCCTGAATACATTCCACTGCCACCACTGAGTGTATGTGCTCCAGATACAGCACACCACCTGTGTGCATTAACCCTTTGTTGACTCACATCCTATGATCTACCTAATTAATAAACCAATTCCTCATGAATAATTAAGTTATTAATCGTGTGGCTGACATGTATCAACACCAAAGGTTCTGCCAATACACAATAACCTATAGCAGTGGTTCCTAAACTTTTGTTGAATCACGGCACCCTAAAGTATCAGCATTTTTTCATGGCATCCCTAGGATAAAAAAATGTTATTGATAAATTTGGAAAAATAATAGGAAATTAAGTTGATTATGCCTGTCAACCTTGGGTTCAGTAATGTGATTGTGTACAGTTGTGGTTCTGATTGGCCACATGTTTTTGCCTATCACTTTGACCATAAATAATTAGATTTTGTCTAGGACCACCAACCCGAGGCACACCCGCAGGAGCCACACGGCACCTCAGGGTGCATAGGCACACCGTGTGGTAACCACTACCCTATTACCGTTTTCTCTTTCATCCATAGGGGATACTGGGGTGCAGTTTACAGTGGGGTATAGATGGGGTCCATTTAGCCAGTGCACAATCATTCTTTTAATCCGTATGTGTGTGCTGGCTCCTCCCCTCTATGCCCCTCCCCATCAGGCCAGTTTAGAAAATTGTGCCCTCAGAGCCGGTCACACTCCAGAGTTTTATTACTTAAACAATTTATTTTTATGTAGATATTAGCTTTATTCTGCAACAGACAGGTAGTTGGCTACTGCCTGCCTGCTATGAGGGAGCTGCTGGGTGGGACCCAGTCCCACCTTCAGTGGTCGTCGCCCGGGTCTCTGGCTGCTGGGACACCGGTCCCAGGATCTACTCACAGCCAGTCATTTGAGGGCTGAGCTGGAGCTCGTCGCAGCCTGCCGCCACCCAGCAGCAGCTAAAGAGGCAGCAGTGAGTATAGTTCCGGGTCCCCGGTTAGCGGGGAGGCAGGACAGGCGACAGCACAAACAAGCACAGCTCCGTTGGAAAAAAACACCCAGAAACAGTCTAGGGCTGTTCACAGAACCGTTGGAAGTGGGACTGGCGTTCTCTAGCTGAGGCGCAATTACAAAAAAGAGCTGTAGAGCATTCTTAGCAAAAAGTGCATGGATGCACCATTACACAGCCTCAACTCGCCATTACTAGGGCACACTGACTGACTGGACCACGACCTAGCAACTTGGAGCTTAGCTGCACAGGGTATATGGAGAGCCAATTGTTTTCAGATTTAGACACTTAACAGCTGACAGGCTGGGGCACACAAGAGGAGCGTCTCGGGAGGGGGGGGGGGGGGGCAGTCAGGTATGACTGACTTAATAAGAATACAGACCAAGGACCAAAAGGAAGCGATCTTAGGGCAACGCCACCAAATATGAAAATTAGAGCCTATGTGACCACAATGGCGCCAACAAAGGTTTGAGGTGTTTGGGATATATTTGGTGTAAGCGTTCATAGATGAGATACCAGCATGTGTAGATTTTGTAGGAGTTCTGCTTGATGGAGACGCTGTCAGAACATTTAGAAATAATCAATCGTATAGAGTCCCAAGCGGCGTCATCAGGGGAAGTCACCAAGTCAGTTTCCCATGCAAGTTTATGTGAAGCACGGGGTGGGGGGACTGATATAGGATAGAGATAATGCCTTGATCTGTGGAGCTGTATATACAGAGGCGTTCCATTGGAGACAGGACTGTAGGAAGAGGCGCTTTCCTGGTAGAGGACGTGACAAATTTTTGAATCTGAATGAACTGACGTGGGGAGGGAGTGTTTCGTTCAAAGTTCTGCAAGGGAATATGGTATGTTATTATGTAGTATATAGTAAAAGCAGGTGATACCTGCCTTAGACCAAGTGGAAGCCATATGAGAGGATCGACCTGGGGCAAAGGAGGGGTTATTCCAAATGGAAGTTAGTGGGGAATGTGTGAAGAGAAAGCTAAGCATGTTGTGGGTCCCAGACCAATAGCGTAAGGGAGACTGTTGGCACTGATTGAATAGTTTTAGGCCTGTGGGCGCGAGGGAGCCACGGGAGGCAAGAAATAGAGTTAACCTGAGCTAGATCGCTCTCCAAGTCAACCCATCGTTTTGTACATCTAGGGGAGTGCCAAGCTACTAACTGACTAAGAGCGGAGGCATAATAATTAGAGATGTGCACCGGAAATTTTTCGGGTTTTGTGTTTTGGTTTTGGGTTCGGTTCCGTGGCCGTGTTTTGGGTTCGAACGCGTTTTGGCAAAACCTTACCGAATTTTTTTTGTCGGATTCGGGTGTGTTTTGGATTCGGGTGTTTTTTTTCAAAAAAACCTAAAAAACAGCTTAAATCATAGAATTTTGGGGTCATTTTGATCCCAAAGTATTATTAACCTCAATAACCATAATTTCCACTCATTTTCAGTCTATTCTGAACACCTCACACCTCACAATATTATTTTTAGTCCTAAAATTTGCACCGAGGTCGCTGGATGACTAAGCTCAGCGACCCAAGTGGCCGACACAAACACCTGGCCCATCTAGGAGTGGCACTGCAGTGTCACGCAGGATGGCCCTTCCAAAAAACACTCCCCAAACAGCACATGACGCAAAGAAAAAAAGAGGCGCAATGAGGTAGCTGTGTGACTAAGCTCAGCGACCCTAGTGGCCGACACAAACACCTGGCCCATCTAGGAGTGGCACTGCAGTGTCACGCAGGATGGCCCTTCCAAAAAACACTCCCCAAACAGCACATGACGCAAAGAAAAAAAGAGGCGCAATGAGGTAGCTGTGTGAGTAAGCTAAGCGACCCTAGTGGCCGACACAAACACCTGGCCCATCTAGGAGTGGCACTGCAGTGTCAGGCCGGATGGCCCTTCCAAAAAATACTCCCCAAACAGCACATGACGCAAAGAAGAAAAAAAAGAGGCGCAATGAGGTAGCTGTGTGACTAAGATAAGTGACCCTAGTGGCCGACACAAACACCTGGCCCATCTAGGAGTGGCACTGCAGTGTCACGCAGGATGGCCCTTCCAAAAAACACTCCCCAAACAGCACATGACGCAAAGAAAAATGAAAGAAAAAAGAGGTGCAAGATGGAATTGTCCTTGGGCCCTCCCACCCACCCTTATGTTGTATAAACAGGACATGCACACTTTAACCAACCCATCATTTCAGTGACAGGGTCTGCCACACGACTGTCACTGAAATGACGGGTTGGTTTGGACCCCCACCAAAAAAGAAGCAATTAATCTCTCCTTGCACAAACTGGCTCTACAGAGGCAAGATGTCCACCTCATCATCATCCTCCGATTCATCACCGTGTACATCCCCCTCCTCACAGATTATCAATTCGTCCCCACTGGAATCCACCATCACAGCTCCCTGTGTACTTTGTGGAGGCAATTGCTGCTGGTGAATGTCTCCATGGAGGAATTGATTATAATTCATTTTAATGAACATCATCTTCTCCACATTTTCTGGAAGTAACCTCGTACGCCGATTGCTGACAAGGTGAGCGGCGGCACTAAACACTCTTTCGGAGTACACACTTGTGGGAGGGCAACTTAGGTAGAATAAAGCCAGTTTGTGCAAGGGCCTCGAAATTGCCTCTTTTTCCTGCCAGTATACGTACGGACTGTCTGACGTGCCTACTTGGATGCGGTCACTCATATAATCCTCCACCATTCTTTCAATGGTGAGAGAATCATATGCAGTGACAGTAGACGACATGTCCGTAATCGTTGTCAGGTCCTTCAGTCCGGACCAGATGTCAGCATCAGCAGTCGCTCCAGACTGCCCTGCATCACCGCCAGCGGGTGGGCTCGGAATTCTGAGCCTTTTCCTCGCACCCCCAGTTGCGGGAGAATGTGAAGGAGGAGATGTTGACAGGTCGCGTTCCGCTTGACTTGACAATTTTCTCACCAGCAGTTCTTTGAACCCCTGCAGACTTGTGTCTGCCGGAAAGAGAGCTACAACGTAGGTTTTAAATCTAGGATCGAGCACGGTGGCCAAAATGTAGTGCTCTGATTTCAACAGATTGACCACCCGTGAATCCTTGTTAAGCGAATTAAGGGCTCCATCCACAAGTCCCACATGCCTAGCGGAATCGCTCCCTTTTAGCTCCTCCTTCAATGCCTCCAGCTTCTTCTGCAAAAGCCTGATGAGGGGAATGACCTGACTCAGGCTGGCAGTGTCTGAACTGACTTCACGTGTGGCAAGTTCAAAAGGTTGCAGAACCTTGCACAACGTTGAAATCATTCTCCACTGCGCTTGAGACAGGTGCATTCCACCTCCTATATCGTGGTCAGTTGTATAGGCTTGAATGGCCTTTTGCTGCTCCTCCAACCTCTGAAGTATATAGAGGGTTGAATTCCACCTCGTTACCACTTCTTGCTTCAGATGATGGCAGGGCAGGTTCAGGCGTTTTTGGTGTTGCTCCAGTCTTCTGTACGTGGTGCCTGTACGCCGAAAGTGTCCCGCAATTCTTCTGGCCACCAACAGCATCTCTTGCACGCCCCTCTCGTTTTTTAAATAATTCTGCACCACCAAATTCAAGGTATGTGCAAAACATGGGACGTGCTGGAATTTGCCCATATTTAATGCACACACAATATTGCTGGCGTTGTCCGATGCCACAAATCCACAGGAGAGTCCAATTGGGGTAAGCCATTCTGCGATGATCTTCCTCAGTTGCCGTAAGAGGTTTTTAGCTGTGTGCGTATTCTGGAAAGCGGTGATACAAAGCGTAGCCTGCCTAGGAAAGAGTTGGCGTTTGCGAGATGCTGCTACTGGTGCCGCCGCTGCTGTTCTTGCGGCGGGAGTCAATACATCTACCCAGTGGGCTGTCACAGTCATATAGTCCTCAGTCTGCCCTGCTCCACTTGTCCACATGTCCGTGGTTAAGTGGACATTGGGTACAACTGCATTTTTTAGGACACTGGTGAGTCTTTTTCTGAGGTCTGTGTACATTTTCGGTATCGCCTGCCTAGAGAAATGGAACCTAGATGGTATTTGGTACCGGGGACACAGTACCTCAATCAAGTCTATAGTTGGCTCTGCAGTAATGATGGATACCGGAACCACGTTTCTCACCGCCCAGGATGCCAAGGCCTCAGTTATCCGCTTTGCAGCAGGATGACTGCTGTGATATTTCATCTTCCTCGCAAAGGACTGTTGGACAGTCAATTGCTTGGTGGAAGTAGTAAAAGTCATCTTACGACTTCCCCTCTGGGATGACCATCGACTCCCAGCAGCAACAACAGCAGCGCCAGCAGCAGTAGGCGTTACACGCAAGGATGCATCGGAGGAATCCCAGGCAGGAGAGGACTCGTCAGAATTGCCAGTGACATGGCCTGCAGGACTATTGGCATTCCTGGGGAAGGAGGAAATTGACACTGAGGGAGTTGGTGGGGTGGTTTGCGTGAGCTTGGTTACAAGAGGAAGGGATTTACTGGTCAGTGGACTGCTTCCGCTGTCGCCCAAAGTTTTTGAACTTGTCACTGACTTATGATGAATGCGCTGCAGGTGACGTATAAGGGAGGATGTTCCGAGGTGGTTAACGTCCTTACCCCTACTTATTACAGCTTGACAAAGGCAACACACGGCTTGACACCTGTTGTCCGCATTTCTGTTGAAATACTTCCACACCGAAGAGCTGATTTTTTTGGTATTTTCACCAGGCATGTCAATGGCCAATCAGATTCCAGGTATTATCTTCTAGAAGGTGCTAGATAAATAGAGTAGTAGAGTCTGATTGGTTGCTTTGAACAACATCCCATCTTACATAGATCTCCCATCTTAGTAAATTTACCCCTTGGTCGGGGTATATGAGAGATGGGAGAAGTGGGTTCAGGCGTAAGGCCAGTATTTTTGCAAAGAGTTTTGAGTTGGTATTTAGGAGGGACATAGGGCGGTAGTTGGAGACTAGTTGGTGATCTTTACCCGGTTTGGGTATAACAGTAATTAACGCTTTAGTAGTTTAGTTACGGAAGAAGTCGCCTTTAAGAACTTTATGAAAGGTAGATGTCAGATGAGGGACTAGAGTACACTTGAACATTTTATAGTAACCAAGGGGTAGGCCGTCCGGACCCAGGGGCCTTAGATGGTTGTTGTAGTTTAAGGGCGGCAGATACCTCCTCGTCTGACATAGGCTGACATAATGCTGTGGATGAGGAAGAGCAGTGCCGTAACTAGACATTTCAGCACTGTGTGCAAGAAACAGCATCAGCGCCCTCCCCTCTATTTAAACTAGGGCCAGTGAGCGGTAAGCACGTACCAAAAATATAGGGGCCTTGCTTTATGGGGAAGAGGTGTGGCCACAAAATACTACCAATTCATATTACGCTGCATAGTAGTCTCCATTATTTAAATTATGCCACACAGTAGCGCCACTTACACACTTAGAGCCCCATCACACATTACACCAGGTAAAGCTCCTGTCACACATTACAGCAGGCAGAGCTCCCTTTTATACATTACGGCAGGCATAGTCCCCCTTCTACACATTACGGTAGACAGAGTCCCCCTTTTACACATTGCGGCAGGCAGGGCCGGCTCGAGGCATGTTCGACTCGAGCGGCCGCGCAGGGCGCCACCCTTAAAGGACGCCGCGCGCTGGCGCCGCCATGTCGGAGCCTGGAGCCGGCCCTGATCTCCCCTGCTGTCCTCCCGCTGTGTGCGCTATGCGGCGCCGGCGTCTGATGTCAGACACCGGCGCCGCACAGCGCGCACAGTCAGACAGTGGCGCGCACAGCAGCACTCCCCCTCCCTCGGCACAGCAGGTACTGGGGGACCTGGGGGCATATGTGGCACTGTGGGGGGCATTTATCTGGCACTGTGGGGGGGGGGGCATTTATCTGGCACTGTGGGGGCATTTATCTGTGCACTGTGAGGGGGCATTAATGTATCTGGCACTGTGGGGGCATTTCTGGCACTGTGGGGTCATGTATCTATCTAAGACTGTGGGGGCATATCTGGCACTGGGGGGGGGCATTAATGTATCTGGCACTGTGGGGGACATTTATCTGGCACTGTGGGGGCATTTATCTGTGCTCTGTAAGGGGGCATTAATGTATCTGGCACTGTGGGGGCATTTCTGGCAATGTGGGGTCATGTATCTATCTGGGACTGTGGGGGCATATCTAGCACTGGGGGGGCCATTAATGTATCTGGCCCTGTGGGGGACATTTATCTGGCACTGTGGGGGGCATTTATCTGGCACTGTGGGGGGCATTCATTTATCTGGCACTGTGGGGGGGGGGCATTAATGTATCTGGCACTGTGGGGGGGCATTTATCTGACACTGTGGGGGCATTTATCTGTGCACTGTGAGGGGGCATTAATGTATCTGGCACTGTGGGGTCATGTATTTATCTGGGTCTGTGGGGGCATATCTGGCACTGGGGGGGGGGGGCATTGATGTATCTGGCACTGTGGCGGCATTTTCTGGCACTGTGAGGGGGCATTAATGTATCTGGCACTGTGGAGGCATTTATCTGGCACTGTGAGGGGGCATTAATGTATCTGGCACTGTGGGGTCATTTATCTATCTGGGACTGTGGGGGCATATCTGGCACTGTGGGGGGCATTTATATATCTGGCACTGTGGGGGGTATTTATTTATCTGGCACTGTGGGGGGCATTTATGTATCTGGCACTGTGGGGGGGCATTTATGTATCTGGCACTGTGGGGGGCATTTATGTATCTGGCACTGTGGGGGGCATTTATATATCTGGCACTGTGGGGGCAATTATGTTTCTCGCACTGCTGGGGGGGCATGTCATGTGCATTTGGCACTGCTGGGGGGGCATGTCATGTGCATTTGGCACTGCTGGGGGGCATGTCATGTGCATCTGGCACGGCTGGGGGGCATGTCGTGTCTAGCTGGCACGGCTGGGGGGCATATCATGTAGTGTTCCCATGTCTCAGTGCAATACCTGGCGCAAAGTGTCTAACGTGCTCTGCCTGGCGCAAAGTGTCTAACGTGCTCTGCCTGGCGCAAAGTGTCTAACGTGCTCTGCCTGGCGCAAAGTGTCTAACGTGCTCTGCCTGGCGCAAAGTGTCTAACGTGCTCTGCCTGGTGCAAAGTGTCTAACGTGCTCTGCCTGGTGCAAAGTGTCTAACGTGCTCTACCTGTCGCAGTGTGTATAGGAGGTTCTACCTGGTGCAATGTGTATTAGCTGCACTACTGTGTGGTGTAATGCGAATTGCCACTATTATGTGGCCGCGCCCCTTCCCACGAAGCAACGCCCCTAAATTTCTCTGACGTCCTAGTGGATGCTGGGTACTCCGTAAGGACCATGGGGAATAGACGGGCTCCGCAGGAGACTGGGCACTCTAAAAGAAAGATTAGGTACTATCTGGTGTGCACTGGCTCCTCCCTCTATGCCCCTCCTCCAGACCTCAGTTAGAATCTGTGCCCGGCTCGAGCTGGTTGCACACTAGGGGCTCTCCTGAGCTTCTAGTAAAGAAAGTATTTGTTAGGTTTTTTATTTTCAGTGAGATCTGCTGGCAACAGACTCACTGCTACGAGGGACTTAGGGGAGAGAAGCGAACCTACCTGCTTGCAGCTAGCTTGGGCTTCTAAGCTACTGGACACCATTAGCTCCAGAGGGATCAAACACAGGCCCAGCCTCGGTCGTCCGGTCCCGGAGCCGCGCCGCCGTCCCCCTTGCAGAGCCAGAAGCAAGAAGAACATCCTGGAAATCGGCGGCTGAAGACTCCGGTCTTCATTAAGGTAGCGCACAGCACTGCAGCTGTGCGCCATTGCTCCCTATGCACACCACATACTCCGGTCACTGTTTGGCGCGCAAGGTCCATGATTTTGAACGGGGCAACAAGCATTACAGTATGTACATAATTTTTCCCTTCTAACTTAAATATGTGCCCTCCCAAATGCAAAATGTGCCCTCCCCGTGATCAGCACCCCTGCCCTAAAAAAATCCTAGAGTGAACACTATCATGTGTAGCTGGCACTGCTGGGGGGCATATCATGTGTAGCTGGCACTGCAGCAGGGCATGTCCTGTCTATCTGGCACTGCTGGGGGGTATATCATGTCTATCTGGCACTGCTGGGGGGCATGTCGTGTAGCTGGCACTGCTGGGGGCATGTCATGTGTAGCTGGCACTGCACTACTGTAGACATTATGTGTAGCTGGCACTATACTGGAGACATTGTGTGTAAGGAACACTACTGTAGCTGCTATGTGTAATGCTGCTAATTGTGTGCGTAGAGGGTGTGTGAAAATATATTTATTTATTTATAGTGTGATAATATGAAGTTGTGAGACCCCGCCCACTTTTTCAGAGGCCACGCCCACTTTCCCGGGAGCGCGTCACTGTTCGGCGCGCAAGGTCCATGATTTTGAACGGGGCAACAAGCATTACAGTATGTACATAATTTTTCCCTTCTAACTTAAATATGTGCCCTCCCAAATGCAAAATGTGCCCTCCCCGTGATCAGCACCCCTGCCCTAAAAAAATCCTAGAGTGAACACTATGATGTGTAGCTGGCACTGCTGGGGTGCATATCATGTGTAGCTGGCACTGCAGCAGGGCATGTCCTGTCTATCTGGCACTGCTGGGGGGTATATCATGTCTATCTGGCACTGCTGGGGGGCATGTCGTGTAGCTGGCACTGCTGGGGGCATGTAATGTGTAGCTGGCACTGCTGCGGGGCATGTCATGTCTATCTGGCACTGCACTACTGTAGACATTATGTGTAGCTGGCACTATACTGGAGACATTGTGTGTAAGGAACACTACTGTAGCTGTAATGTGTAATGCTGCTAATTGTGTGCGTAGAGGGGGTGTGAAAATATATTTATTTATTTATAGTGTGATAATATGAAGTTGTGAGACCCCACCCACTTTTTCAGAGGCCACGCCCACTTTTCCGGGAGCGCGCCTTCGGCGCGCGCATAGAGTATGGGAGGGGGCGCTTTTACATTTTCTCGCACAGGGTGCTAGTAGGCCTGGAGCCGGCCCTGGCGGCAGGCAGAGTCCCTCTTTTACACATTACTGCAGACAGAGTCCCCCTTTTACACATTATAGCAGGTAGAGTCCCCATTTTACACATTACGGCAGGCAGAGTCCCTCTTTTACACATTATGGCAGGTAGAATTCCCCTTTTACACATTACGGCAGCCAGAGTCCCCTTTTACAGATTATGGCAGGCAGCGTCCCCCTTTTACAGATGACGGCAGCCAGAGACCCCTTTTTACACATTACGGCAGACAGAGTCCCCTTTTTACACATTACGGCATATGTACTGTATATATGTAAAAATACAAGGCATAGTGTCTAACAAAAATGAATATAGTAATTCAGAAATACATTTTTCTTTGTAAAACATATGCATATATGCACATGCTGAAAAGTGTTAAAATAACTCAAAATTCACAATAGGCAGGTTAGTAGTATCCAGAGGTGTTATCCTCAATAAAGTACAGTATAATAGAAATATGTGGTGTTTTAGAACAAAATAATGCTTTAAGCTTACTATGTGGAGGAGCTCTTTAATGACACAGCCAGGAGCAGTCAGCATAGTGCACAGGTAGGACATGACTAGTGATAAAGGGGATCATTCCGAGTTGATTGCTCGCTAGCAGTTTTTAGCAGCTGTGCAAACACATTGGGGGTAATTCCAAGTTGATCGCAGCAGGAATTCTGTTCGCAATTGGGCAAAACCAGGGCCCTCATTCCGAGTTGTTCGCTCGCAAGGCGAATGTAGCAGAGTTACACACGCTAAGCCGCCGCCTACTGGGAGTGAATCTTAGCTTCTTAAAATTGCGACCGACGTACGCGCAATATTGCGATTACAAACGAGTTAGCAGTTTCAGAGTAGCTCCAGACTTACTCTGCCTGTGCGATCATTTCAGTGCTTGTCGTTCCTGGTTGACGTCACAAACACACCCAGCGTTCGCCCAGGCACTCCCACCGTTTCTCCGGCCACTCCTGCGTTTTTTCCGGAAACGGTAGCGTTTTCAGCCACACGCCCCTGAAACGCCGTGTATCCGCCCAGTAACACCCATTTCCTGTCAATCACATTACGATCGCCGGAGCGAAGAAAAAGCCGTGAGTAAAAATACTTTCTTCATAGTAAAGTTACTTGGCGCAGTCGCAGTGCGAACATTGCGCATGCGTACTAAGCGGATTTTCACTGCGATGCGATGAAAAATACCGAGCGAACAACTCGGAATGAGGGCCCATGTGCACTGCAGGGGAGGCAGATATAACATGTGCAGAGAGAGTTAGATTTGGGTGTGGTGTGTTCAATCTGCAATCTAATTTGCAGTGTAAAAATAAAGCAGCCAGTATTTACCCTGCACAGAAATAAAATAACCCACCCAAATCTAACTCTCTCTGCAAATGTTATATAGGCCACACCTGCAGTGCACATGGTTTTGCCCAACTGCTAAAAAATTTCCTGCTGCGATCAACTTGGAATTACCCCCATTGTCGCCACCCACTGGGGAGTGTATTTTCGCTTTGCAGAAGTGCGAACGCTTGTGCAGCAGAGCGCCTGCAAAATCTTTTTGTGCAAAACAAGACCAGCCCTGTAGTTACTCTTCCTGTGCGTTGGTTCTAACGACGGATGGACGGCTTTTGACGTCACACACCCGCCCAGCGAACGCCCAGCCACGCCTGCATTTTTTCTGTCACGCCTGCGTTTTTCTAAGCACTCCCTGAAAACGGTCAGTTGACACCCAGAAACGTCCACTTCATGTCAATCTTCCTGCGTTCGGCCATGCGTTTGGAATGTTCGTTACACTCTGTGCAAACCCACGATGCTCATTGTACCCGTACGATACGCCTGCACATTGCGGTGCATACGCATGCGCAGAAATGCAGATTTTTAGCCTGATCGCTGCACTGCGAACAACGGCAGCTAGCGATCAACTCGGAATGACCCCCAAAGTCAGGAGCCCTTCCACTGCAAAGCTCCGCGATGGCAGCCAGATTAAACACAGCTGCCAGTTCATCCTCACTGTGCTGTGACGTCAGCATGACTCCTCCATGCTCCCGAGGTAGCGGTAGCTGTCTCATTGTTCCGGGACAATCCAGGAGAGTAGGCAACCATGGTGTGTGTGCTTGGGGCAGGCTGTGAGAGACATCATGACGTCTCTCCCCAGTCTCAAGACAGAGGGAGGGGGCGGAGCTAGCGGGCTGGTGGCTGCAGCGCTGCCTGGCTACAAATGTAACAGTGAGAGAAGGAGCCGGGCACTCCTCTCCATGGGCAGCGCTGGAGCTAGCTGGCGGGCAGACAAGTAGTGTGGTGCGATGGGTGCTGATAAAGGTTGTTCCGCCCACACCTAGTTACGGCCCTGAGGAAGAGTCCAACTGCGGCAGAGAACACGAGGTCAAATATTCTTAGATGTGCGTGTGTGGATCCTAGAGGGTGGGTTAAGTGTCCGCAGAGTTATATAGGCGACTATAATATTCCTTAACCACTTAACTGGCATGGTGAGATTTCATGCAACTGCGCCGTCCCACCCTGTCACCCCATTTTTGACGAGGAGATCCGTTCTGCAGATGTGCATAATATAATGTTTAAATATTTTAAAAAAATACATTTTCAACTTTATTAAATAAAATACATTTTAAAAAACAATGTTGTTAACGCTTTTGAAGGGAAAAATCGTCAGTTAAGTGGTCAAAAATAGAGTTGATGTCAGAGGGGTTGTAATGAGTAGTACCATTAGAGTCCTTAATCAAAACTATAGAAGAAAGGGCTTTACATGCTTTTAATCTATTTGCAAGGAGTATCAGCTTTATTGCTCTTTTCATAAAAACGCTGATTGACCCACCGGAGAGATTTCTCTATTTTTTCAGTTAACAGTTCACTGAGAGCCGCTCTAGCTGTGATAAGCTGTTTACAGTTCGTATCTGTGGGATTACGCTTGTGAAGAGAGTCTAGAGTGTGGACCTGGTCAGTGAGGGTTCTGAGGAGTGATTTATGTTCCCTATTGTGGTGAGACGCATAACTAATAACATGACCTCTGAGGACAGCTTTATGGGCTTCCCAGACTGGGAAGAACAGCCAGAGTCAGGGTTATTAAGAGAAAAGTAGTCAGTAGAGATGAGCGGGTTCGGCTCTCAGAGAACCGAACCGTACCGAACTTCGCCATTCGAGTCCGGTTCCGAGCCGTGCTCAGGTTTTCCCGCCTGACTCGGAAACCCGAACGAGGCAAAAGGTCATCATCCTGGATTCTCTCGGGATTTGGATTCCATATAAGGAGCTGCGCGTCCCCGCTATTTTCATTCCGGCATTGGAGAGTGTACAGAGAGGACTTGTCTCTATTCTCTCAGTGTCCGTGGCTTGTGCTGAATCTGTCCAGTCACATTGTGCTTGTGTCCCCTCTGCCATATGTCCAGTGCTGTCCAGTGGTACTGTGTTGTGCTGAATCAGTTCAGTGGTGGTGTGTTGTGCTGCATCAGTCACAGTGGTGGTGTCCTCTGCTGCCATATGTCCAGTGCTGTCCAGTGGTGCTGTGTTGTGCTGCATCAGTCACAGTGGTGGTGTCCTTTGCTACCATATTTCCAGTGCTGCTGTATAATAAGTCCCTGACAGTGTTGCTGTGTTGTCCTGCATCAGACCAGTGGTAGTGTCCTAGGCATCAGTGAGTCCAGTGACCATTTACAGTGGTGGTGTCCCCTGCTGCCATATGTCCAGTGCTGCTGTATAATAAGTCCCTTACAGTGTTGCTGTTTTGTCCTGCATCAGACCAGTGGTAGTGTCCTGGCCATCAGTCATTCCAGTGACCAGGCAGTCACAGTGGTATATGCTGCTGCTATATGTCCACTGCTACAGTATAATAATAATAATAATAATAATAATAACAACCACAAGCCCCTAACAGTGTTGCTGTGCTGTGCTGCATCAGACCAGTGGTAGTGTCCTGTCCATCAGTCATTCCAGTGACCAGGCAGTCACAGTGGTATACGCTGCTGCTATATGTCCACTGCTGCCATATTATAATAATAATAATAATAATAATAATAATAATAATAATAATAACAACAACAAGTCCCTTACAGTGTTGCTGTGTTGTGCTGCATCAGACCAGTGGTAGTGTCCTGTCCATCAGCCATCAGTCATTCCTGTGCCACATATTGTGTTATATAACTCCAGAAACATAATGGAGAACAAATATTTGGAGGATAAAATAGGGAAAGATCAAGAACCACTTCCTCCTAGTGCTGAAGCTGCTGCCACTAGCCATGACATAGATGATGAAATGTCATCAACGTCGTCTGCCAAGGCGGATGCCCAATGTGATAGTAGAGGGCATGTAAAATCCAAAAAGCCAAAGTTCAGTAAAAAGACCCAAAAAAAGAAATTTAATTGGTCTGAGGAGAAATGTAAACCTGCCAATATACCATTTACGACACGGAGTGGCAAGGAATGGCTGAGGCCCTGGCCTATGTTCATGACTAGTGGTTCAGCTTCACATGACTATGTGTCGAAGTCAAAAATATTACATAGAGAGAACATACAGACTCCACATATTATGAGTCGCTATACTTGCGAATACGCGCAGCGAGCACAGCAAATATGGTAACATATGCATTTACACAGACATGCCACAAAAATATATTCAACACATATTTCATACCGCACATAAATTGAACATATCAAGTGCCAGACATCATTATGTTTTAAAGTATATAATGGAGTAACGTCATGTATGTGTATTATTGGAGCGGAGCAAGATGGACATGTCGTGCTTGGTGTCAAAGTAACCAGATTAATGTGTGTATCAATTTGATGCCTGTTATTAAGCTGTAGCACATTGCCATTAGTAGATATGATTGAATGTATGAATATAAAGCCACAATTCTGAAGAGAACAATGGACATTCCATTGAAAGCATGTGAACAGGAAACTCAGGCCAGCCCTTTTGATGTCTTCAAGGCTTGCATATGAACTGACCAATGACTCATCATGAATGAGAATGTTCCCTCCCCTAGACACAAGAGATCTGTGCACGCCCCCAAGAGACTCAGTGTATTGCTGAACACACACACACACACACACACACACACACACACACACACACACACACACACACACATGGCCCTTCTTGCCCCAGATGATGGTGGAGATGCTGACTGTCCAGTGGCTGCATGATTTTACTGAGAGAGAGAGTGATATGGAGCGTAGTGAGCATTTGAACAAAATATGGTAATTGTAGTGCTAGCCATGTATGTATTGAATTAGTTTGTAATAACTGCTTACTGTGTAAATTGTAACCATGTAACTATATATATATATAAACTGTACATTGTGATATATTGAGTACATATCCTTTTAATAACAAATATATACATCAATGAGCTTTGGAACTCAGATAATGTGTGGGTGTATTGTTTTCTCTTATGGGATGCAGTGTTTTGCGATGTATAGCACACATTCATAACACATGGTAATGAGATGCGCAGGCGTCCACAGTATATATTAGAGCTGGCATTTTAAATATTTGTTAGAAAGCAATTTGACTTTTACAGATGGGGGCTCGTCCGGGATATCACGTTCTTAATGATGCACTGTACATTACAAGCGCGGCTGTGGTCGACCAGCTAACGATGGATGCATCACAACATGCTGTTGAATCACATCCACGTGTTTTGTTGTGTTATTAGTAAGGCGCTGATATGAAATTCAAGAGACAATGTGTTTCTCATAATATTTAAGATGCTACAGCATATTTTTATTGTTGCAAAACAAAGTTCAAATAAGTCATATTGTGTTTGATTCAGATTGGATTGTTTTTCTGTTAAGTAAATTTAAAGTACATTTAAAAGTTGCTGCATAGCCATAATATAGCTGTGTTAGTATGCTGAGAAAATTTGTATACTTTTTAAAATCAGGCCTAAAGTAAAGGAGCCACATGGTCTGTCCTCCATTTTGGCCTAGCCACATGGCCTGTCCACCATCTTGTGTAAGCCTCATGGATGTGGAAGGGGGAGGAGCAGTGGCCATTTTAGGATGGTAACTTTCTAAATAGCTGATTTTCAGTCTAGTTAGAACAATCAGTTTCCTTTGTCACAAAGTTTCCACATATCTGCAAATCCAGCACCATTTATGAGTTACCAATGAATTTATTTAACCCATGCCATAATCAATTACAAATACTTTCAATTGGGCCTAGTGAGAATAAATGGTGAGATAAATGTTTTTTTTTTCTTGTCTGTGTGTAATTACCTTACATCAAGTGGGGGGTTGCACACAGAAAATGGAAAGAGAGTTTTTCTTTCTGTCTTTTCTTCCAAGACTTGTGGAGTCTGTTTACTAGGGTAGGATAGCCATTGAAATGCAAATTAACTTGTGTAACTACTTTTTTTTAGTACAGGCAAGGCAAATATCTTTGATATGCAAATTAGAGGCAGTGAAGAGGTGAGGTGTCTCATAGGAGTGCAGTAAATGGTATATATATATATATATATAAAATATTATTGTAATTATGTGTATAGTTATATCAGTGTATGTTCTGCAAGATAGCTATCCAATCTGAATCATATCATTTAAATTATAGATTATTGCAGTCATTATAGATCTGTGTGAAATCGGATACATTTGTTTGCTATATATATATTTGAATTAGTGTGTTAAGGGAGTAATTATAAAAACATGAAACGCAGATCTGGCCTAGTCGTTTAGGTTTATACGGAAACAACTGTGTGTTGTGTTTGTGAGCGATAGTAGTTTTATTGCTCACATTTATAGAGATTGTGTGGTTTATTGAGTTGCGAACGCACGTTTGTACACGTACGGACAAAGTACAGGAGCTTGCACGTGGCGCAGGATCGCACACGTGACGTAACGGCATGTACAGTCGCGTGGTTACGTAAGGTTGCATAGGATTGTGGGCGCAAAGTAAATCCACACGATAGTTGTTCAATTAAAGGTGGGATAGTATACATTTAATACAATAGCACATAACTATCCGATTTCAAAAGCAGATTAATGTAATACTTTGTTTAAACGGTACTGCCTTTGGGTTAAAACCTTCAATTGAAGGGAGTGGTATTTTCTGCACAGAAAAGAAAAACAAGGTGTATCTGAGTGAGTGAAAGCAGGAGTGAGTGGAGTTGAACCCCGGAAATTCGGGTCCCGTGGTGACACCAAGTAAGTGGAGGCTTGGTGGCGTGAGGCGGCTGATTTACGTTAATACAAATAGAGAAATACGCAAATCGTGAGGAGATTTGCAGTGGAGCGTGATATAGAATTGTGCATTGTGCAGAAGTATAGAAATTGTGAATTGAAGTTTAAATGTTTTGTGTTACGCTCCGGCTGAGGAGCGCAGCTTGTGTATTCATCTTCAGTGGTCGTAGGGCGGATAGGTAACAAGTACCTATACGCTGTGCGATTGGACCGCACATTTGTGTGTGCGATACGTAACGCAACTTGATACTCCTTTCCAAGCTTTTGCGTAAACCGCGGTATCATTAGCGCCGTGTGGAGCATACGCAAGCGTGATTTGTGTATAACAAAAAGGGAAGTTTTCACTGGTCTCTCTCAAGAAAATCTTCATCGGTAGATATTCACTGGAAAAGGTAAGTTACTCCTAAAACTTCCAGTGAATAGAAGCCAGGTAGGGTCCTCACTGGTTACGCGGTGGTCACTATTGGAGTGAGTCGCGGTACGTCAGTGGAGGAGTGGGTGGAAGCACTCAGAGAACTTTCACCGTCTGTTGTGTTGTGCATTTGGGGATTGCATTAACAAAGCAAAAAGTCCGTGATGGGATCCAAGTGCACAAGCAGTGGGCGTTTGGTAGCCAGGGTTCAGGTTGGAGATTTGCGGCCCAGGGGGTCAGCAAGGTTTATTATGTGTGAGAAATATGGTTCACACACAGAGGCTTTTTGCAATGAATGGGTTCGTATGACTGCTGATGATAGGGCATCATTCCCTGGGGTTGGTGAGTTTGATCCTAAGGTATTGCAGGTAGTATGTCTAACCAAAGTCATAGAAGACAAGAACGGAAATATAAGAACTGTTTGAACTTGTAGCAACAATAAAAAAGTAGAGAAAAAAAAGAGAAAGCAAGTACCCCGCCATATGTAGATGTGGAAGCAGTTACGGCCAGCATACAAACTATAGAAAATAATAAAAATATGAAAAATATGAATGTAACCTATATATGTACTAATGAATGTCGAAGTTTTATCTAGGAGGAGAAGGCGACCTGACTGGTTTCAGCCATTTCTCATGCACTCAGAGGAGTATCCAACCGGTAAAAGAAGAGCAGTAGCCTGCGGGGGAAGTGGCTGAGACCAGTGGAAGTGGTAAGTATGGTGTCATTCGTGTACATATATAGTAAAACCCAAAAATAAAATAAAAAATCAAGAAAGTAACGTCAGAAATGGAGAAAAACCTGTCCGCACATTAGTATTTGCCAGTAGGAAAGCGGACAGAGACAGGGTAACCCCCGGGTATTTCTTTTAGTTACCATAAAAGAAGTATTCATTCCTAATAATGCCCCTAGTCAAGGTGAGCTCGGAAATGTTTGTTGGACCATGTACAGACCCTTAATACGGGATGAGAAGGATTGAATGAATACTCCGCATGACCTAGACGCTTGTTAATTATTATTTTTTTGTCTTTTGCAGTAATAGAAAATTCTCCGTCTGGATAAGATCACTGGAAAACACTAATTCGGCAAATGAGAGGAACGAAAAAAGTGCAACATTACTTTTTGACAAAAACTTGCTGAAGTTATGATTGGGCCACCACAATGCTAAACTCTTTCCTTTCCTTCTTTTTCCTAACAGCATTGGCCCCTGACTAACTTAATCGACAGAAATTTTGTTAAATGTGAAATACATATATTGTACTCCCGCTCAGGAAGTACAAGGTATGTTAGACACCCCTCAAAGACTAATGTTGCATTCCACTGTTCTAGATTCATGTCCATCACAGGTAGAGGAAATTATCTCACAGATACCGGGTTCCCTATGAACTTAGGATGGACAGGACACTGGATTGATGGCTGAAGTAGTCCCAGTAGTGACACAGCATGCACAAGCTTTAGGGGGGGGGTAGACAAAGTAGGTAATCAATTCCCCGGAGTGCCCAATCCAGTTGTCATTTTAATAAAATCCTATTCACCTCTACAAACTTATCTGTCACCAACCTCTATTCTGTTTCTCCACAGTTTCCTCTTCGTCTTTTGCGTTCACACAGGGTGGTACAATACATGGACCCGATTACAGTTCAAACACTACATGCCTAATTGGTCCTTCAGAGTTCTGCCCAAACCCAGTATATCTCACCAGCACGATGACACCAGTATTACTGCAGTGTGCCTTGTCATGCACAAAGGGTGGAGGAAGGATGAGAATACTGGTGAAGGGAAATTTTTGTATAGACACTGATATGCCCATTGGTGAACGCAGACCTTATATTTTCTTCTTCTTTCTCTCCTCTAGAGATGTTTGGTTTTTTTTTGAGTTATGCTCATGGTACCCTACATTGCAAACACACAACAAATAAATTAAGATACAAATTTGTGTTCCCTACAGGAAAAGGAGGTCTGGAAGTCAAAGGGGTATGGTTGGGAGTCCCCAGGACTCTAGAGAGATGGACAAGGTAAGCCAGTGGCCCCCAGAATGTATCTCCCCAGCCTAGCTGAGGCGGCATATGGTCTGACTCACCTAGGGTAAGGAAGGTATGTGCAAATTGGTAAGAGCTTACTGGCGTGTACCAGGGTTCTCTTCTCAGGCAAGCAGGAAAGCAATGACTTGTCTTACTTGCATGAGGGAGAACATTTGGTAAGGTAGTACTAACAGAACCATCCCATATCCCTCCTGCAGACGGACCTTTTCAGGTAATACAAATCGACTTCATACAGTTAACACCCTTCAGGAATTATTGTAATGTATTGGTGTGCACTGATGTTTTCTCAAACTGGGTAGAGGCATTTCCTGCCGCCACGAATGCTGCTGTGTCTACCACAAAGAAAAATTGTGCAGAAATTTTTTTGTAGACATGGTACCCCTAGAAGTAGGAGCAAAGTGATACTGGACTATTGTGGTCATAGACACTGCCACTAGTATTATGTAGCATCGGAACCACTCCCAGATCTTCACTTAACGAATCACCCTCTTCGAAATTTTTGTTTTTGTGTTTTTTGTTGTTTTTGGAAGACAACCTCATGTCATGATTGATCCGCACAATGATCAGAAATACACTAATGAGGTGATAGTACAGTACCTTATCGAGATGAGCCAGCATTTGAGAACTTGACAAAAGAACTTGAAACTGTTGATTCCTGGTATGCCAAATACTAACTGTCTTGATTGTGAACCAAGAGACTGTGTGATTGTTCTTAGACAGGTGGGAAGGACCATACCAAGTTTTGTTGACAGCACTATCCCAGTGAAAGTAGCCGAGAGAGAGACTTGGGTCCACGATTCCCATTGCAGGAAAGTCGGTAGTCTGGAAGGAACTCGTAAATGGAATGAGATCGCAAAAGTATCACCAGAGAGTCTGTTCCGTGAAGACTGAGAGGCGGCACTGTTGAACACTACCTGAGCGTGCTAAAGGATTACAGAAAAACCAGTCGTTGTAATTGATAAGCTAAGGACAGGATTTGTTTTGTTCTATTTTCTCTTTTATCTCTCTTTCCCGCTGACAAACATTTTTTTTCAGGACATTCTATTTTTGCGAGGTTTTTCATGAGGAGTTGAGTGTGGGACTGGAACTGGTTCTGGAGGAAGGAGTGATTTCTTTATAGGATCCCAGGATTAGCCTATCAGTTTGTTAAAGCCAGAGAAAATCAAAGGTCTAGTAGTTACGGAGTTCGGAGGTAACGTGATAGGCTATTGTCTGAGGAATACTGTATTTTGTAGTTATTGTGACCCCATATTTGAAGATGAGAGCATCCAAAGATGTCAGTCTAGCAATAAGGTGACAGACATCCCTTGAGTGATTACCAGTCACTAGTGAGTAAGGTCTTAAACCAAATGGAATGTTGGATGTGCTCACAGGTACCTCTAAGATGAAAAGATGCAGGATTAGTGCCATATTTTTTTTAGTTAGCTGATGTACTTGAATTACATGGAAGGGGGAGGGGACCGGTGGACAAAGAATATAATATAACTAGACCCCCTAGTCTTAAGATCCACCAGTACCATAGATAAATCCTCGGTATGTTTAAATCTCACCAATTTTAGGAAATTGGGAGGTAATCAGGAACAATCAGACAATGGCTATTCACACATTGCAGATAAAGAGCTCATTAATATATGTGGAAGAAAGGTTTATGAGTGGCTCTCCCCGAACTCCAAAGGTTTATGTTATCTAGGAAGGACACTACTTATAACCCTTGTTCAATGATGAAACAGACCTAGCATACGTTCCAGAAATGGAAACAATGTTCAGAAAATGATAGGAATATGTAAATCATGAAAATTTTATATGTCACTTTCACGATTTGTTTGTGTTTTCTCCCTCTACCCAGCAGAACCTCAATCGAATCCGAACATCAGTGTATGAAGACGTAGGTACATGTATGTGTGAAATGTTCATTCAAATAAGACATTATAGGTCAAAGCACTGTCCCAGCATACTCTATAGGTTGAATGTTGTCCCACACCCAACCAGTGGTCCCGTGACTGCCGAGTGCATATAGAGGATGTCTCGTCCTCCTCCCTGTCTTCCCAAAATATAGTCAAATGTCTAGTTTATGAAATGAATACATACGTGTGTCTAGGTCACCGATTATTGTCTGAAATATTTTTCTTATGTTAATAATTTATGGCAGTTATTGTTTACTGCCAAAGGGTGGACTGTTGAGGTCAAAAATATTACATAGAGAGAACATACAGACTCCACACATTATGAGTCTCTGTACTTGCGAATACGCACAGCGAGCACAGCAAATATGGTAACATATGCATTTATACAGACATGCCACAAAGATATATTCAACACATATTTCATACAGCACATAAATTGAACATATCAAGTGCCAGACATCATAATGTTTTAAATTATATAATGGAGTAACGTCATGTATGTGTATTATTGGAGCGGAGCAAGATGGACATGTCGTGCTTTGTGTCAAAGTAACCAGATTAATGTGTGTATCAATTTGATGCCTGTTATTAAGTTGTAGCACATTGCCATTAGTAGATATGATTGAATGTATGAATATAAAGCCACAATTCTGAAGAGAACAATGGACATTCCATTAAAAGCATGTGAACAGGAAACTCAGGCCAGCCCTTTTGATGTCTTCAAGGCTTGCATATGAACTGACCAATGACTCATGATGAATGAGAATGTTCCCTCCCCTAGCCCCCAAGAGACTCAGTGTATTGCTGAACACACACACACACACACACACACACACACACACACACACACGCACACACACACACACACACACTCACACACACACATGGCCCTTCTTGCCCCAGATGATGGTGGAGATGCTGACTGTCCAGTGGCTGCACACACATGGCCCTTCTTGCCCCAGATGATGGTGGAGATGCTGACTGTCCAGTGGCTGCATGATTTTACTGAGAGAGAGAGAGAGTGATGTGGAGCGTAGTGAGCATTTGAACAAAATATGGTAATTGTATTGCTGGCCATGTATGTATTGAATTAGTTTGTAATAACTGCTTACTGTGTAAATTGTAACCATGTAACTATATATATGTATATATACTGTACATTGTAATATATTGAATACATATCCTTTTAATAACAAATATATACATCAATGAGCTTTGGAACTCTATTGTTTTCTCTTATGGGATGCAGTGTTTTGCGATGTATAGCGCACATTCATAGCACATGGTAATGAGATGCGCAGGCGTCCACAGTATATATTAGAGCTGGCATTTTATATATTTGTTAGAAAGCAATTTGACTTTTACAGATGGAAGCCCCCATAACTGAGGCCTTGACACTTTTATGTTGGTGTTAGACGTGCGTCCGGTATCCACCATTGGTGCAGTGGGATTTAAACAATTGATGGAGGTATTGTGTCCCCGGTACCAAATCCCATCTAGATTCCACTTCACTAGGCAGGCAATACCGAGATTTTGCCATTTAATTCCAGTGATTTGGACGAATAATTACAGTGATCTTGCCAATTAATTCCAGTGATTTGGACATATAATTACAGTGATTTTGCCAATTAATTCCAGTGATTTGGACGTATAATTGTTAATTACAGTGATCTTGCCAATTAATTCCAGTGATTTGGACGGCTAATTACAGTGATTTTGCCAATTAATTCCAGTGATTTTAGCTGTTTCTATGTTTTTTTTTTAAATCATCCAGACCCAAAACCAAAACCAAAACCAAAACATGAAAGGGTGGTTTTGGAAAAACCAAGCCAAAACCAAAACCCGAAAAGTGCCAGCCGCACATCTCTAGACTAGTCAGTAAGTATGACACCAATCTTAGCCTTGAAGGATGGGATTTTAAGAAGGCTTTCATTCAAGCGCTAAGATGGGTGGGAATTTGGCACGTCTAGGAGATCAAATGTGGACATGTCTGAGGAATGATCCGATCAAACATTAGGGACGATGGATGAAGATAGAATGTGTTTAGAAGCCAGAGCACCACAAAACAGGTAGTCGATTCTGGAGTAAGAACGATAGGGGTTAAAAAAAAAAGTGTAGTCCTTAGTGGACAGATTGAGGGCGCGCCATGTGTCAAAAAGATAAGCATCTTCAATCTGTTTAGAAAAACAGTGGATATAGGGCTGGTACGGGAAGTTTTCTGGGGAGCGGATCTATCCAGGAGGGGATCCAGTACGTCACCTCCCAAGAATACATATCCTGCTCTATATTTTTGGAAAGCTGTGAAGAATGACTTAAAGAAGCGCTGTTGGCCCGTGTTGGGTGCATAAATATTAGCTATAGGGGGTAATTCAGAGTTGATCGCAGCAGCAAATTTGTTAGCAGTTGGGCAAAACCATGGGCACTGCAGGCGTGGCAGACATAACATGTGCAGAGAGAGAGTCAGATTTGGGTGGGTTATTTTGTTTCTGTGCAGGGTAAATACTGGCTGCTTTATTTTTACACTGCAATTTAGATTTCAGTTTCAACTCACCCCACCCAAATCTAACTCTCTCTGCACATGTTATATCTGTCGCCCCCCCCTCCTCCCTTGCAGTGCACATGGTTTTGCCCAAATGCTAACAAATTTGCTGCTGCAATCAACCTGAATTACCCCTATAGTCCCTTCCAGGTGCCCCAGCCTGCCAACCAAAATAATATACCTCCCATCCACATCAGTATGAACCGAGGTTTGAACGAAGAGGCGTTTGTTACTGATTAAGATAGCGACTCCATTATGCTTGGATTTGCTTGAGGAGTACAACACAGTGGAGAAACATTTGGAAGACAGAGTAGGGTGCCCTGGGTCCTTGAAATGTGTTTCCTGAAGCAGGACTGTGTCTGCTCATAAGGTGCGGATAGTACATAACAGGAAATCACACCTTTCTTTATTATACTGTAGAGCCACACATTTTACAAGTGTCATAACCAGGATTAGAAACCACGACCATTTACACTGGAAGCAGACACCTTACTGATGGGTTCTAATCCTGGGCATGACTGCTAAGAAATGTGTGATTTTATATAAAAGACAATGAAATGTATATATACAGTGTATACATTTTTTTTCCAGAACACTACACACACACACACACACACACACACACACACACACACACACACTTACTTATCTAAATATAGGGGGGAGGCAACTGGGATGAATTTACGCCACTGGTGTCAGATATACATATATGCTCTAAAAACTAGTGATGAGCGGGTTAGGTTCCTCGGAAACCGAACCCCCCCTGAACTTCACCCTTTTTACACGGGTCCGAGCCATACTCGGATTCTCCCGTATGGCTCGGTTAACCCGAGCGCGCCCGAACGTCATCATCCCGCTGTCGGAATCTCGCGAGATTCGGATTCTATATAAGCAGCTGCGCGTCGCCGCCATTTTCACTCGTGCATTGGAAATGTTAGGGAGAGGACGTGGCTGGCGTCCTCTCCGTTTATGTTGATGCATTGCAAATATTTTGTGCTTGCTTATTACTTAATTGTGGGGACTGGGGAGCAGCTGTATATAGGAGGAGTACAGTGCAGAGTTTTGCTGACAGTGACCACCAGTAATACGTTGTCTGCCTAAAAAACACTCCATATCTGTGCTCAGTGTGCTGCATATATCTGTGCTCACACTGCTTAATTGTGGGGACTGGGGAGCAGCTGTATTATATAGCAGGAGTACAGTGCAGAGTTTTGCTGACAGTGACCACCAGTATACGTTGTCTGCCTGAAAAACACTCCATATCTGTGCTCAGTGTGCTGCTTTATTGTGGGGACTAGGGACCACCAGTATAATATTATATAGGAGGAGTACAGTGCAGAGTTTTGCTGACCAGTGACCACCAGTATATAATATATAGCATTACGGTACAGTAGGCCACTGCTGTACCTACCTCTGTGTCGTCATTAAGTATACTATCCATCTAGATTCTATACCTGTGGTGCATTTTAGTTTTGCAGTTTGCTGACACAGTGACCACCAGTATACTATATATAGCAGTACGGTACGGAAGGCCACTGCTGTACCTACCTCTGTGTCGTCATTAAGTATAATATCCATCTACATTCTATACCTGTGGTGCATTTTAGTTTTGCAGTTTGCTGACACAGTGACCACCAGTATACTATATATAGCAGTACGGTACGGAAGGCCACTGCTGTACCTACCTCTGTGTCGTCATTAAGTATACTATCCATCTATACCTGTGGTGCATTTTAGTTTTGCAGTTTGCTGACACAGTGACCACCAGTATACTATATATAGCAGTACGGTACGGAAGGCCACTGCTGTACCTACCTCTGTGTCGTCATTAAGTATACTATCCATCTACATTCTATACCTGTGGTGCATTTTAGTTTTGCAGTTTGCTGACACAGTGACCACCAGTATACTATATATAGCAGTACGGTACGGAAGGCCACTGCTGTACCTACCTCTGTGTCGTCATTAAGTATACTATCCATCTATACCTGTGGTGCATTTTAGTTTTGCAGTTTGCTGACACAGTGACCACCAGTATACTATATATAGCAGTACGGTACGGAAGGCCACTGCTGTACCTACCTCTGTGTCGTCATTAAGTATACTATCCATCTACATTCTATACCTGTGGTGCATTTTTGTTTTGCAGTTTGCTGACACAGTGACCACCAGTATACTATATATAGCAGTACGGTACGGAAGGGCACTGCTGTACCTACCTCTGTGTCGTCATAAAGTATACTATCCATCTACATTCTATACCTGTGGTGCATTTAGTTTTGCAGTTTGCTGACACAGTGACCACCAGTATACTATATATAGCAGTACGGTACGGAAGGCCACTGCTGTACCTACCTCTGTGTCGTCATTAAGTACATTCTACATTCTATACCTGTGGTGCATTTTAGTTTTGCAGTTTGCTGACACAGTGACCACCAGTATACTATATATAGCAGTACGGTATGGAAGGCCACTGCTGTATCTACCTCTGTGTCGTCATTAAGTATACTATCCATCTACATTCTATACCTGTGGTGCATTTTAGTTTTGCAGTTTGCTGACACAGTGACCACCAGTATACTATATATAGCAGTACGGTATGGAAGGCCACTGCTGTACCTACCTCTGTGTCGTCATTAAGTATACTATCCATCTACATTCTATACCTGTGGTGCATTTTAGTTTTACAGTTTGCTGACACAGTGACCACCAGTATACTATATATAGCAGTACGGTACGGAAGGCCACTGCTGTACCTACTTCTGTGTCGTCATTAAGTATACTATCCATCTATACCTGTGGTGCATTTTAGTTTTGCAGTTTGCTGACACAGTGACCACCAGTATACTATATATAGCAGTACGGTATGGAAGGCCACTGCTGTACCTACCTCTGTGTCGTCATTAAGTATACTATCCATCTACATTCTATACCTGTGGTGCATTTTAGTTTTGCAGTTTGCTGACACAGTGACCACCAGTATACTATATATAGCAGTACGGTACGGAAGGCCACTGCTGTACCTACCTCTGTGTCGTCATTAAGTACATTCTACATTCTATACCTGTGGTGCATTTTAGTTTTGCAGTTTGCTGACACAGTGACCACCAGTATACTATATATAGCAGTACGGTATGGAAGGCCACTGCTGTACCTACCTCTGTGTCGTCATTAAGTATACTATCCATCTACATTCTATACCTGTGGTGCATTTTAGTTTTGCAGTTTGCTGACACAGTGACCACCAGTATACTATATATAGCAGTACGGTACGGAAAGCCACTGCTGTACCTACCTCTGTGTCGTCATTAAGTATACTATCCATCTACATTCTATACCTGTGGTGCATTTTAGTTTTACAGTTTGCTGACACAGTGACCACCAGTATACTATATATAGCAGTACGGTACGGAAGGCCACTGCTGTACCTACTTCTGTGTCGTCATTAAGTATACTATCCATCTATACCTGTGGTGCATTTTAGTTTTGCAGTTTGCTGACACAGTGACCACCAGTATACTATATATAGCAGTACGGTACGGAAGGCCACTGCTGTACCTACCTCTGTGTCGTCATTAAGTATACTATCCATCTACATTCTATACCTGTGGTGCATTTTAGTTTTGCAGTTTGCTGACACAGTGACCACCAGTATACTATATATAGCAGTACGGTACGGAAGGCCACTGCTGTACCTACCTCTGTGTCGTCATAAAGTATACTATCCATCTACATTCTATACCTGTGGTGCCTTTTAGTTTTGCAGTTTGCTGACACAGTGACCACCAGTATACTATATATAGCAGTACGGTACGGAAGGCCACTGCTGTACCTACCTCTGTGTCATCATTAAGTATACTATCCAGCTACATTCCATACCTGTGGTGCATTTTAGTTGTGTGCAGTATATATAGTAGTAGGCCATTGCTATTGATACTGGCATATAATTCCACACATTAACAAATGGAGAACAAAAATGTGGAGGTTAAAATAGGGAAAGATCAAGATCCACTTCCACCTCGTACTGAAGCTGCTGCCACTAGTCATGGCCGAGACGATTGAATGCCATCAACGTCGTCTGCCAAGGCCGATGCCCAATGTCATAGTAGAGAGCATGTAAAATCCAAAAAACAAAAGTTCAGTAAAATGACCCAAAAATCAAAATTTAAAGCGTCTGATGATAAGCGTAAACTTGCCAATATGCCATTTACGACACGGAGTGGCAAGGAACGGCTGAGGCCCTGGCCTATGTTCATGGCTAGTGGTTCAGATTCACATGAGGATGGAAGCACTCATCCTCTCGCTAGAAAAATGAAAAGACTTAAGCTGGCAAAAGCACAGCAAAGAACTGTGCGTTCTTCTAAATCACAAATCCCCAAGGAGAGTCCAATTGTGTCGGTTGCGATGCCTGACCTTCCCAACACTGGACGGGAAGAGCTTGCGTCTTCCACCATTTGCACGCCCCCTGCAAGTGCTGGAAGGAGCACCCGCAGTCCAGTTCCTGATAGTCAAATTGAAGATGTCACTGTTGAAGTACACCAGGATGAGGATATGGGTGTTGCTGGCGCTGGGGAGGAAATTGACAAGGAGGATTCTGATGGTGAGGTGGTTTGTTTAAGTCAGGCACCCGGGGAGACACCTGTTGTCCGTGGGACGAATATGGTCATTGACATGTCTGGTCAAAATACAAAAAAAATCAGCTCTTCGGTGTGGAATTATTTCAACAGAAATGCGGACAACAGGTGTCAAGCCGTGTGTTGCCTTTGTCAAGCTGTAATAAGTAGGGGTAAGGACGTTAACCACCTCGGAACATCCTCCCTTATATGTCACCTGCAGCGCATTCATCATAATTCAGTGACAAGTTCAAAAACTTTGGGTGACAGCGGAAGCAGTCCACTGACCACTAAATCCCTTCCTCTTGTAACCAAGCTCCTGCAAACCACACCACCAACTCCCTCAGTGTCAATTTCCTCCTTACCCAGGAAAGCCAATAGTCCTGCAGGCCATGTCACTGGCAAGTCTGACGAGTCCTCTCCTGCCTGGGATTCCTCCGATGCATCCTTGAGTGTAACGCCTACTGCTGCTGGCGCTGCTGTTGTAGCTGCTGGGAGTCGATCGTCATCCCAGAGGGGAAGTCGGAAGACCACTTGTACTACTTCCAGTAAGCAATTGACTGTCCAACAGTCCTTTGCAAGGAAGATGAAATATCACAGCAGTCATCCTGCTGCAAAGCAGATAACTCAGGCCTTGGCAGCCTGGGCGGTGAGAAACGTGGTTCCGGTATCCACCGTTAATTCAGAGGCAACTAGAGACTTGATTGAGGTACTGTGTCCCCGGTACCAAATACCATCTAGGTTCCATTTCTCTAGGCAGGTGATACCGAAAATGTACACAGACCTCAGAAAAAGAGTCACCAGTGTCCTAAAAAATGCAGTTGTACCCAATGTCCACTTAACCACGGAAATGTGGACAAGTGGAGCAGGGCAGACTCAGGACTATATGACTGTGACAGCCCACTGGGTAGATGTATTGCCTCCCGCAGCAAGAAGAGCAGCGGCGGCACCTGTAGCAGCATCTCGCAAACGCCAACTCGTTCCTAGGCAGGCTACGCTTTGTATCACCGCTTTCCAGAAGAGGCACACAGCTGACAACCTCTTACGGAAACTGAGGAAGATCATCGCAGAATGGCTTACCCCAATTGGACTCTCCTGGGGATTTGTGACATCGGACAACGCCAGCAATATTGTGCGTGCATTACATCTGGGCAAATTCCAGCACGTCCCATGTTTTGCACATACATTGAATTTGGTGGTGCAGAATTATTTAAAAAACGACAGGGACGTGCAAGAGATGCTGTCGGTGGCCCGAAGAATTGCGGGCCACTTTCGGCATTCAGCCACCGCGTACAGAAGACTGGAGCACCACCAAACAATCCTGAACCTGCCCTGCCATCATCTGAAGCAAGAGGTGGTAACGAGGTGGAATTCAACCCTCTATATGCTTCAGAGGATGGAGGAGCAGCAAAAGGCCATTCAAGCCTATACATCTGCCCACGATATAGGCAAAGGAGGGGGAATGCACCTGACTCAAGCGCAGTGGAGAATGATTTCAACGTTGTGCAAGGTTCTGCAACCCTTTGAACTTGCCACACGTGAAGTCAGTTCAGACACTGCCAGCCTGAGTCAGGTCATTCCCCTCATCAGGCTTTTGCAGAAGAAGCTGGAGACATTGAAGGAATAGCTAAAACAGAGCGATTCCGCTAGGCATGTGGGACTTGTGGATGGAGCCCTTAATTTGCTTAACCAGGATTCACGGGTGGTCAATCTGTTGAAATCAAAGCACTACATTTTGGCCACCGTGCTCGATCCTAGATTTAAAACCTACGTTGTATCTCTCTTTCCGGCAGACACAAGTCTGCAGAGGTTCAAAGACCTGCTGGTGAGAAAATTGTCAAGTCAAGCGGAACGTGACCCGTCAACATCTCCTCCTTCACATTCTCCCGCAACTGGGGGTGCGAGGAAAAGGCTAAGAATTCCGAGCCCACCCGCTGGCGGTGATGCAGGGCAGTCTGGAGCGAGTGCTGACATCTGGTCCGGACTGAAGGACCTGCCAACGATTACTGACATGTCGTCTACTGTCACTGCATATGATTCTCTCACCATTGAAAGAATGGTGGAGGATTATATGAGTGACCGCATCCAAGTAGGCACGTCAGACAGTCCGTACGTATACTGGCAGGAAAAAGAGGCGATTTCGAGGCCCTTGCACAAACTTGCTTTATTCTACCTAAGTTGCCCTCCCTCCAGTGTGTACTCCGAAAGAGTGTTTAGTGCAGCCGCTCACCTTGTCAGCAATCGGCGTACGAGGTTACTTCCAGAAAATGTGGAGAAGATGATGTTCATCAAAATGAATTATAATCAATTCCTCCGTGAAGACATTCATCAGCAATTGCCTCCAGAAAGTACACAGGGATCTGAGATGGTGGATTCCAGTGGGGACGGATTAATAATTTGTGAGGAGGGGGATGTACACAGCGAAAGGGGTGAGGAATCGGAGGATGATGATGAGGTGGACATCTTGCCTCTGTAGAGCCAGTTTGTGCAAGGAGAGATTGATTGCTTCTTTTTTGGTGGGGGCCCAAACCAACCAGTCATTTCAGTCACAGTCGTGTGGCAGACCCTGTCGCTGAAATGATGGGTTCGTTAAAGTGTGCATGTCCTGTTTATACAACATAAGGGTGGGTGGGAGGGCCCAAGGACAATTCCATCTTGCACCTATTTTTTCTTTCATTTTTCTTTGCATCATGTGCTGTTTGGGGACAATTTTTTTGAAGTGCCATCCTGTCTGACACTGCAGTGCCACTCCTAGATGGGCCAGGTATTTGTGTCGGCCACTTGTGTCGCTTATCTTAGTCACACAGCGACCTTGGTGCGCCTCTTTTTTTCTTTGCATCATGTGCTGTTTGGGGACAATTTTTTTGAAGTGCCATCCTGTCTGACCCTGCAGTGCCACTCCTAGATGGGCCAGGTGTTTGTGTCGGCCACTTGTGTCGCTTAGCTTAGTCACACAGCGACCTTGGTGCGCCTCTTTTTTTCTTTGCATCATGTGCTGTTTGGGGACAATTTTTTTGAAGTGCCATCCTGTCTGACACTGCAGTGCCACTCCTAGATGGGCCAGGTGTTTGTGTCGGCCACTTGTGTCGCTTATCTTAGTCACACAGCGACCTTAGTGCGCCTCTTTTTTTCTTTGCATCATGTGCTGTTTGGGGACAATTTTTTTGAAGTGCCATCCTGTCTGACACTGCAGTGCCACTCCTAGATGGGCCAGGTGTTTGTGTCGGCCACTTGTGTCGCTTATCTTAGTCACACAGTGACCTTGGTGCGCCTCTTTTTTTCTTTGCATCATGTGCTGTTTGGGGACAATTTTTTTGAAGTGCCATCCTGTGTGACACTGCAGTGCCACTCCTAGATGGGCCAGATGTTTGTGTCGGCCACTTGTGTCGCTTATCTTAGTCACACAGCGACCTTGGTGCGCCTCTTTTTTTCTTTGCATCATGTGCTGTTTGGGGACAATCTTTTTGAAGTGCCATCCTGTCTGACACTGCAGTGCCACTCCTAGATGGGCCAGGTGTTTGTGTCGGCCACTTGTGTAGCTTAGCTTAGTCACACAGCGACCTTGGTGCGCCTCTTTTTTTCTTTGCATCATGTGCTGTTTGGGGACTATTTTTTTGAAGTGCCATCCTGCCTGACACTACAGTGCCACTCCTAGATGGGCCAGGTGTTTGTGTCGGCCACTTGTGTCGCTTAGCTTAGCCATCCAGCGACCTCGGTGCAAATTTTAGGACTAAAAATAATATTGTGAGGTGTGAGGTGTTCAGAATAGACTGGAAATGAGTGGAAATTATGGTTATTGAGGTTAATAATACTACGGGATCAAACTGACCCCCAAATTCTATGATTTAAGCTGTTTTTTAGGGTTTTTTGAAAAAAACACCCGAATACAAAACACACCCGAATCCGACAAAAAATTTTCGGTGAGGTTTTGCCAAAACGCGTCCGAATCCAAAACACGGCCGGGGAACCGAATCCAAAACCAAAACACAAAACCCGAAAAATGTCCGGTGCACATCACTACTAAAAACCCACACTGCTCAACTGTGTCGGTGTTAACACTCTATCATTCATATACCATTGTTTTAAGAACTGTATTTTATATATATATATATATATATATATATATGTATATGTGTGTATATATATATATATATATATATATATATTTATATATATATGTGTGTGTATATATGTATTAGTGATGAGCGGGTTCGGTTCCTCGGAATCCGAACCCCCCCGAACTTCACCCATTTTACACGGTTCCGAGGCAGACTCGGATCCTCCCTCCTTGCTCGTTTAACCCGAGCGCGCCCGAACGTGATCATCCCGCTATCAGATTCTCGCAAGATTCGTATTCTATATAAGGAGCCGCGCTTCGCCGCCATTTTCACTCGTGCATTGGAGATGATAGGTAGAGGACGTGCAGCGTTCTCTCAGTTTCTGTGTTCAGTGTGCTGCAAATATCTGTGCTCAGTGTGCTGCAAATATCTGTGCTCAGTGTGCTTGCAAATATCTGTGCTCAGTGTGCTGCAAATATCTACGTTCTCTGCCTGAAAAACGCTCCATATCTGTGCTGCATTGTAGTATATAGTAGGAGGACAGTGCAGAGTTTTGCTGACCAGTGACCACCAGTATTATATAGCAGTACGGTACAGTAGTCCACTGCTCTACCTACCTCTGTGTCGTCATAGGCGTGCGCAGGACATTTTATTAGGGGGTGCACGATTAGAAGGGCGTGTTTAGACCCCCTATTGGGCATGTCTAACACCACCTAATGAGCGTGTCTAGCACCACCTATCAGGCGTGTCTACAACCACATATTGGCACTCAATGCAAACTAAATAATATAGAGAATTGATGCACAGATATAGATAGATAGATAAAATCTGTTTAATATATGTTCAATTTGTATATTTTATTACCATAGATTATATCCTAATCTCTCGAAATATATATTGATATTGAATTTGAACTTGTCCTCCTCCAAGAGGGAGGCTGTATTCTGTGGCGTTGGCACATGATGAGGAGAGAGATAGCGTGGGTAGGAGCATGAGCGGGCATGCACGCGGCATGATATCATCACGACACATCCCACAGGTTAGAGGAACTGGGAGTAGGATTACGTCAGTGATGCTGCACCATTAAAATGAATGACAGCCAGACTGAGCGGAGGGGGTGGGATGACAGAAATGAGCACACCCGGCGATCGCCGATACTGCAGCAGCAGGTGTGTATTGAGGGGGCTACAGACATTAGGGGGTGCCTGTGCGCACCAGGAACCCCCCCTGCGCACGCCTATGTGTGTCGTCAAGTATACTATCCATCCATACCTGTGGTGCATTTTTGTTGTGCGCAGTATATATAGTAGGAGGACAGTGCAGAATTTTGCTGACCACCAGTATATAATATATAGCAGTACGGTACAGTAGTCCACTGCTCTACCTAACTCTGTGCTGTGTCGTCAAGTATACTATCCATCCATACCTGTGCTGCATTTTAGTTGTGCGCAGTATATATAGTAGGGGGACAGTGCAGACTTTTGCTGACCACCAGTATATATATATATATATAGCAGTACGGTACAGTAGGCCACTGCTCTACCTACCTCTGTGTCAAGTATACTATCCATCCATACCTGTGGTGCATTTTTGTTGTGCGCAGTATTATATAGTAGGAGGACGGTGCATAATTTTGCTGACCACCAGTATATAATATATAGCAGTACGGTACAGTAGTCCACTGCTCTACCTACCTCTGTGTTGTCAAGTATACTATCCATCCATACCTGTGCTGCATTTTAGTTTTGCGCAGTATATATAGTAGGAGGACAGTGCAGAATTTTGCTGACCACCAGTATATAATATATAGCAGTACGGTACAGTAGGCCATTGCTATTGATATCTTACTGGAATATAATTCCACACATTAAAAAATGGAGAACAAAAATGTGGAGGGTAAAATAGGGGAAAATCAAAATCCACTTCCATCTCATGCTGAAGCTGCTGCCACTAGTCATGGCTGAGACGATGAAATGCCATCAACGTCGTCTGCCAAGGCCGATGCCCAATGTCATAGTAGAGAGCATGTAAAATCCAAAAAAACAAAAAGTTCAGTAAAATGACCCAAAAATCAAAATTAAAAGCATCTGATGAGAAGCGTTAACTTGCCAATATGCCAAATGATTGCCACTTTAAAAAAAACTGCGGAACCTTACCAAATCTCTCACTTTTTGAAACTCTCACACCATTACATTTGGCCCATAGGCCGGGATGTCATAAGAGCTGAGTTTGAAAAATGTTAGATTTTGCCGCAAAAGTGGGACATTTTGTAAACTTGGCCAATGGAATAGCGTCCCATTGCTAATTTCAGGTAATCAATTCGGACATATATAGTATTTATTAATATTAAAGTTTATCCATATCTAACATTTAGAGAATATGGACCAAGTGAAATTAGCAATGGGCCATTGCAAATGAAGAACTACTCTCTTTTTCTTCTTTTTTCTTTTTTCTTTTGTCTCTCTTAACTGCACCCCCGGTTTGCGAGCACTACTGGGTAGCATCTGAATTTTCCTACCAAAGATGGCCGCCGGGACTGTACACTTTACAAAAGAACTGTCTGCGAGCAGGTTATGCTACAAGAAAATGGCCGCCGCATGTTGAAAATAGGAGCAGGGACATCAAGCGTCACCTGATCGGGCTACACTGGGCGGGCGCAGACGCAGTAGCGCACAGGGATCCGAGGCCCGTCATCTGGATCGGCGCATGCGTAGAAGGAGTCGTCCGTCGCCGGAAGTGGGGCGGATGTGATGTGATCCGCAGCCCGGACCGGAAGTCCGGAGAAAAAAGACTTTTTATGTCTAAAACACCTTGCAAACCGTAAATTAGTGTTTTTCAACGTAGCGATTTACCCCAGTATTATGTTAATAGTTTAGAGGAAGCACCAGCACTTTATTTTGCCACTTTAAACTGTATCTTTCATTTCTGAACCTGTAATTGACAGGAAGTGAGGTAGTAATTACTTCCTCATTAGTGCATGTATATATATCTGAGCTGTCCCACTCACATATCACCCCTTGATGAAGTCCAGATAGGACGAAATGCGTTGGGTGTTACCAGACTTAACCCACCTCAAGTTAAGCAGTTTTATGGTTCTTTTTTATCTTGTCTTACCGTCATTTTATGCAGTTTATGGTCCCCATATTTTATCTTTTATGGATGAATTTTCTGTATTTTTAGCCTGCTCCAAAGATTTTAATTAATCATTTATCTGTGGTTTTGGTAATATAATTGTTTTTTACTGGTGTGTTTTGTAATAAATTGTAAAAGTATTTTAATATATTTTTGGTCTCCCCAACTTTATGTGACACCATTGGTCGCTTAGAAACACCTTATCCACCTTCCTATCTACATTACCCATAAAGCACTTTACCAATGCTTATTTTTTAAGGTGTAGCAGACGCCCTATTACACTAAAGGGAGTGTCCTCCAAGGGAAATTGTATAGGTATATAATTATCTATTTATTTATTTTACCTATTATTGTCTTGGTCTAACTACTAGTGTTGATTGGCAATCGCATATTGGCGTGGTTTGTTCTCTCTCTTCACACATATATATATATATATATAGAGAGAGAGAGAGAGAGAGAGAGAGAGAGAGTATATATAGGGTGTGAGATGCTTCAATCATGGGACTTTGGGGTGTCAATGTGTGACTTTCTTCTGCACTGTGCAACTGTTATACTAAAAGACGTTTTCTGGTTGGTCTGAAAAAAGTTGGATGCTTCCTGATCTAAAAATCCTGCAAGAAGTCAAATCCGATTTGCATTGAGAGCTTAGAAGATGTTCTAGGAAAAAGTCACACATTATAATGTCCGAATTTGTCTGACGTTTTCCCGGACGCTAAACTCGGCTTCCACTACATCTCGGCTATTGTCACGGATATAATGAATACAATGACTGGAGTAATGATGTGAACTTTAATGCATATTTCACAATCCAGTAATCAAATAATAACTATTACAACCTGACTTTTTTGCAATAGGAACACATAAGTGTTTGATAATGGTAATGTAAGAAACCTACTCTTTTATTGTAGCATTTTTGAAAGTATGATTACACTAGTACTTGATAGATTTTAATTATTTCTGAACCCTGTAATACATTTCAAAAGAATTTGGAAAATTGACCTTTTATACTTGTTTATTGTAGTGAGTCACCTTAGAGAAAGAAACTATTTTTGAAAGCCACTCTTTATTTGCATTCATGTTATAGTGCACAGATATGTCCTTTGCGGTTATTTGACAGCTCGGTATGAATCCTTTGATATGATAAGTTAAGAGAGTTTTTTTGTAAAGTTTAATTTCAGGGTAAATTTAAAATTTGCAATATAAAAAGTGTTGTATGTTCCATTGTACAATAAGAAGTAGTTTATGTGACTTGCTCCATAGGAAACAGTTCACAGATATTTTGGGGGGAGTGGGGTCTCTCCTTGCAAAACCTTTTGTGCCTTTATTTATAAAGAATAGTTTTTTAGCATCTGAAAAGAATCTATATAGATCCAGTTACTAATGCTGCTATACATTAGGGGTCAGTGAGATGCAGTGAGGTCAATGGCTGGGGATGGGGTGTAGTATGGTATGCCGGCGGCCGGGCTCCCGGCGACCAGCATACCGGCGCCGGGAGCCCGACCGCAGGCATACCGACAGCGTGGTGAACGCAAATGAGCCCCTTGCTGGCTCGCTGCGCTCGCCACGCTGCGGGCATGGTGGCTATTTTATTCTCCCTCCAGGGGGGGCGTGGACCCCCACGAGGGAGAAAAAGTGATGGTATGCCGGCTGTCGGGATTCCGGCACCGGTATACTGTGCGCCGGGATCCCGACAGTCAGCATACTGAAGTCCACCCCTGGGGATGCACTGGCTAGTATCAGAGCCAGGTTTCCACACACAAATATGATTTGGTGGTGAATTGTGACATTAAAAATTATTATAATAAATAATACAAAGATTATGTTAATAATACAATGATGATTTTTATAATTTATTATCATCTTCTTTGTATTATTCCAATCATTGTTATAGTCAAAACTCTGGAGTGTACTGGAGAATGACAGGTGAGGCTCTGGCTCCCCTGCCTACTGTGACCACACGCAGGGGTTAAAGTGAGCTGGAACGGGGCGGAACTGCGCTCCGTCAGTTCCACTTGGAGACGGAACGCAGTTCCGCCTCCCCCGGCTCACCTAACCCGATGTCCCGGCGCTGCAGGGAGATGCCGGGCGGCCGCTGTAATCAGCGGCGCCCGGCTCTTCCCGCACAGCGGCAGGCGGAGGCAGGAGCTCAGTACTGAGCTCCTGCTTCCGGCTCTGTCAGTACGCGCTATGGGAGAGACGTCCTGACGCCTCTCCCATAGTGCCGAGGAGCGGACGCCCAGAGAGGACTGCGGCGGGAGCGGGGCTTGGTAAGTATGGTGCCTCTCCACCCCCACCCTCCCATATGTGTACTACTAGCGGCGCTGTTATTGGGGGGGCTATACTACTGGGGGGGAAACTAGTGGGGGGGGCTATACTACAGAGGGGCAAACTACTGGGTGGCTATACTACAGAGGGGCAACTACTGGGAAGCTATACTACAGAGAGGCAAACTACTGGGGGGCTATACTACAGAGGGGCAAACTATTGGGGGGCTATACTACAGAGGGGCAAACTACTGGGGGGCTATACTACAGAGGGGCAAACTACTGGGGGGGCTATACTACAGAGGGGCAAACTACTGGGGGGCTATACTACTGGGGGCAAACTACTGGGGGGCTATACTACAGAGGGGCAAACTACTGGGGGGCTATACTACTGGGGGCAAACTACTGGGGGGCTATACTACTGGGGGCAAACTACTGAGGGGCTATACTACAGAGGGGCAAACTACTGTGGGGCTATACTACAGAGGGGCAAACTATTGGGGGGCTATACTACAGAGGGGCAAACTACTGGGGGGCTATACTACAGAGGGGCAAACTACTGGGGGGGCTATACTACAGAGGGGCAAACTACTGGGGGGCTATACTACTGGGGGCAAACTACTGGGGGGCTATACTACAGAGGGGCAAACTACTGGGGGGCTATACTACTGGGGGCAAACTACTGGGGGGCAAACTACTGAGGGGCTATACTACAGAGGGGCAAACTACTGGGGGGCTATACTACAGAGGGGCAAACTACTGGGGGGCTATACTACTGGGGGCAAACTACTGGGGGGCTATACTACAGAGGGGCAAACTACTGGGGGGCTATACTACAGAGGGGCAAACTACTGGGGGGCTATACTACTGGGGGCAAACTACTGAGGGGCTATACTACAGAGGGGCGAACTACTGGGGGGCTTTACTGCTGGGGGCAAACTACTGGGGGCATAACTACAAGGGGCAAACTACAGGGGGGCTAAACTACTGGCAGCATTACTACTGGGGGCTAAACTACAAGGGGGCATAACTACAGGAGCTAAACTACTGGGGGTATAACTACAGGGGGGCATTACTACAAGGGGGCAAACTACTGGGGGCATTACTAACGGGAAAACTACATGGGGGATAAACTATAGGGGCTAAACAACTGGGGGCACAACTGCAGGGGGCAGTACCACTGGGGGCTAAACTACATGGGGCAAACCTACTGGGGGCATTACCACTGGGAGGCTAAACTAAAGAGGGGGAAAGTAAATTACTGGGGTCATAACTGCAGGGGCATTACCAGTGGGGGCATGACTACTGGGGCCTAAATGACTGGGGGCATTACTACAGGCAACATTACTACTGGGGGCAATACTACACGGGGGCATTACTGATTGGGTGCACTGCTAATGAGGGCATTGTAAAGGGGACACTTCATAAGGGGCACCACTCCTGGGGACATAAGGGGCACTACTATTGCGGGTATTGCATAATGGGCACTACTACTGTGGGCATAGTATAAGGGGTGCTACTGCTGTGGGCATTACTGTATGGGCCGACAAAGAAGCTGAGCTCCCGGTCCACCCTCTGTCGCTCCGCCCCTACCATCGCCGCCGCACTGAAAGCCCTGGTTCCAGACTCCCAGCTGCAGCGGATCTGGGACCAGGCTGGCTTTATAATCCCTGCCGCCGCATCGTGCTCCTGTGACCGCGGCGCTACTAGTTCAAATCTGTCGCTGATTGGCTGCCGGTCCGCAGCAGTTTTAAAATATTAGCACCGTGGTCACAGGAGCTCGATGCGGCGGCAGGGATAATAAAGCCAGCCTGGTTCCCGATCCACTGCAGCCGCCCTCTGCCGCCCCGCCCCTGGACCTCTGCATGCCCACAGCCTCCTCCTCCGCACTATCTCCGAGGCCCACAGCCTCCTCCACTCCACGCCTACCTCAGCCTACTCATCCACAGCACCGCAGACCACCGCCGCTGCTAAACAGGTAATCTAACCTGCTGCCTTTCTCTCTCCCTAGTCCCTACTGTATGCCCCTGCTGTCACTTTGCATGTCCCTGCTGTCATTTTCCATGTCCCTGCTGTCACTCTGTCACTCTATAATGTGAATTTCGGCTCATTCTGTGTGCTATAATGTGAATTTTGGCTCAAACGTGTGCTATAATGTGAATTTTGGCTCATACCATGTGCTATAATGTGAATTTCGGCTCATACCGTGTGCTATAATGTGAATTTCAGCTTATACTGTGTGGTGTAATGTGAATTTGGCTCATACTGTGTGGTATAATGTGAATTTCGGCTCATACTGTGTGCTGTAATGTGAATTTCAGCTTATACTGTGTGGTGTAATATGAATCTCGGCTCATACTGTGTGGTATAATGTGAATTTCGGCTCATACTGTGTGTTATAATGTGAATTTCGGCTCATACTGTGTGCTATAATGTGAAATGGGTCCTATTATTGGGGTGCATAATGTGTATAAGGGGTATATGGTGTGGTAAACTACACTGAAGGGCACGCCCCCTTTTGCGTGGCCTTGCCCCCTTTTCAGGAGCACGCACGCCATCGGCGCGCACATAATTACAACCTTCACTTTTCCATACCCTCACTTAAAAATTTACACTTGGGTGCTACTACTGTGGGCATTATTGCTATTGTGTGACCACGCCCCTTTCTTTTTGAGACCAACCCCCCTTTTTGCCCCATGCGCCTACGGCGCGCGCAATACCTTTATTACATGGGCGCCGTGGGGAGGGGGGTGAGTTCCACCACCTCTCTAGGACCACTTTAAGCACTGACCACACGTCAAACTGCCCCTCTAGGATTCCTCTGGAGATCGGGACACCTCTATCCGGACTCCAGAGATAGTAAATGCTTTGAGACATCACTGTTTTGCTGACCGCAATCTACAGCTGCACATGACAGTGTCAGTGGCGCAAGGGGGCCCTTGGCTGGCACATAAGTGGGGGGGTCTAGGCTGACAAATAAGTGGGGGTTCTGGGCTAGCAAATAAGTGGGGGCTCTGGGCTGGCAAATAAATGGGGGCTCTGTGCTGGCAAATAAGTGGGGGCTCTGGTCTGGTACACAAGGTAGGGCAATCACCTGGCACATAAATACCTCTGGGTTGGCTCATAAGGGGGATCAGGACTTGTGCATAAAGGGGCTCTGGTCTTGCTCTATGCTGACACATAAGGAGGGCTTTTCACTGGCACAAAAGGGGAGATCTGAGCTGGCAAATAAATGAGGGCTCTGGGCTGGCACATAAGGGAGCTTTTGCCTGGCACATAAGAGTGGGCTCTGGCTTGGAAAATACAGATGTAGCCATGCTCATCGTGGCTACATCTGACGTGTACTGGCACTGCCGATTGCACTTGGCATGCCAAGCTGCATCTGTTGCCATCCCATTTATGTGAATGGGGCGCATACACGTCTGAGGTGCACGTGCCTTAGACAGGCACAAGGTTGCGGAAAACAAGGTGCCTAGATATAGCCATGATGAGCGTGGCTAAATCTGTAGGGGGGAATCTGGGCTGGAACTTAAGGGGTGGGGTGGGGCAAATTGTTTGAGAGATACTTTGGGGGCCTCTGTCTAACATCATTTTCTTTTTTTTTCCATAGACTTTTTATTGAGTTGATCACAGTAAAATACAGAAACCACAATTTGCCAGAGTCACAATTTCAAATAACATTATCGGGTGTATTCAACTGCTGTCGGATCCTTTCCGACTGGTTTTTGGCCGTTACGACAATGCCAATCTGACGTTTTTTAAAGTCGGATTGACATTGTCGGAAACGGGGATAAAACCTGTCATATTTGGCCGCTAAGTCCGACAAAACACGTGGATCCGCAGCTAATCCGCCAATCCACGTGTTTTTCAACAAGTCAGAATTGCCGACCTATCGGAAAAACGGCAGCCTCACTGAATAGGTCGAATCACGGTTCGACCTAAAAAAGTCAGAAACTGCCGTCTTTTCGACAAGAAGGCAGTTCCGACTATAATTGAATACACCCCTATAACTAGCAATATGTCATATACAGTATATAGACTTCTGAGTGATCTAACATCATTTTCTTAATATGGCATTCCAAGAAAATAAGTTTGTATGTCCCTGCTTTACATTATCTTGTATTTTTTTTTCATTGAGCTGTAACAAAAATGCTTAATTTTAGTTGATAGTTCTCTAAATAGAATTACATTTACTTTTTCCATAACTGCCCACTGTTTCTAATGTCCTGGGACAGTCCCAGGTTTTAATGATAATTCCCTATTTCAAAAGAACAAACAGGTGGCAAGTAAAATGACTCTTATTCAGTATATTGAGACAAACTATTATTATCTACTTATTTCCTGAACTTTATAAATAATTATTATTTATAATTATTTATTTATTATAGGTATTAAGATAAAGAACAATTGTTAGGGTTTAATTTAGACCTTCCTTGTCAAACCTTATAGATTCGATATATGGGTATCTTTAATACTGAAGTATATATATATACTGCACCCCACTTCTGGGGTGGCGAGTGCTGTGGTTTTCTATTTGTTTGTATATTTTAGGGTTAATCCTTGGTTAACTCATTAACTGTGGCCACAAGCTCTGTTCATGCACCCCTATTATCTTAAACCTGTGTCAGCTGCCCTTCAGTAATTTATCAGCCAGTGTCAGGTGACTAGTGTACCTTTAAAAGCCATGGAGTTCATGGCAGATACACCTTAAACCAAGTAGGCATATTTGTAGTTATATTATGTAACATAGTATCTGAGGTTGAAAAAAGACAATTGTCCATTGAGAAAACCTATTTGTGGTCTCCTATGCATGATGATTTGACTAAAATTTCTGACTGATGCTGCTGTCAGCCGTTGCATTTTATCCCTATTTATAGTAACTATAATGCATGACTATGCACCATACCCCTGGATATCCTTATCTATTAGGAATTTGTCTAACCCATACTTAAAGGTGTTGACAGATTCCGCCATTACAACTCCCTCAGACAGGGAATTCCAAACACGTATTGTCCTTACCGTGAAAAAGCCTTTACGCCGTATTGTGCGGAATCTCCTCTCCTCTAACCTGAGTAAGTGTCCACGAGTCCTCTGTGTTGATCTAACCAAAAACAGGTCCCGCGCAAGCTCTGTTTATTGTCCCCTTATATATTTGTAGATGTTGATCATATCCCCTCTTAGTCTCCGCTTTTCCAATGTAAACATGCCTAGTCTTTCAAGCCTTTCCTTGTATTCCATCGTCTCCATGCCCTTAATTAGTTTGGTCGCCCTCCTCTGAACCTTTTCTAGCTCCAGGATATCCTTTTTGTAGTACGGTGCCCAGAATTGTACACAGAATTCAAGGTGTGGCCTCACTAGTGATTTATATAACGGGAGTATAATACTCTCGTCCCTAGCATCAATACCCCGTTTTATGCATGCTAATATCTTATTAGCCTTCTTTGCTGCAGTCCTACTTTGGGTACTACTGCTTAGTTTGCTATCTATGAGGACACCTAAGTCCTTTTCCAGTACAGAATCCCCTAATTTTACCCCATTTAGTAGGTAGGTGTAATTTTTGTTCTTGTTACCACAGTGCATTACCTTACACTTGTCTGTGTTGAAGCGTATTCTTCATTTGGCTGCCCATGCTTCTAATTTAACTAAGTCGTTCTGAAGAGACTTGGCATCCTCCTCTGTATTTATAACCTTACACAATTTGGTATCATCTGCAAAAATTGACACCATGCTCTCTAGACCTTCTGTTAGGTCGTTAATGAAAATATTGAACAATAGCGGTCCTAATACTGAGCCTTGCGGCACACCACTTAGCACTTCAGTCCAAGTTGAAAAAGATCCATTAACCACAACGCGCTGCTCCCTACTATCTAACCAGTTTTTGACCCAAGTGCATATTGTGCTTCCTAGCCCTGATTCTTGTAGCTTGTAAATAAGTCTCATGTGTGGTACAGAATCGAACGCTTTGGCAAAGTCTAAAAAGATTACATCCACGTCTTTACCCTGATCTATGTTTGCGCTTACTGTTTCATAAAAGCCAAGTAAGTTGGTTTGACAGGATCTGTCCTTCATAAACCCATGTTGATTCCTTTTAATGACCTTATTGACTTCAAGGAACTTCTGAATACTATCTCTTAGAATACCTTCCTATACTTTCCCCACTATAGATGTAAGACTAACTGGTCTATAATTACCTGGTTCAGCTTTACTTCCCTTTTTGAATATAGGCACTACTTCCGCTATACGCCAGTCTTTGGGAACCATACCTGATATAACTGAATCCTTAAAGATCAAAGATAGCGGTTTTGCCAGTTCAGAGTGAAGCTCCATTAGAACCCTTGGGTGAATACCATCGGGCCCTGGTGATTTATTAATCTTTAAATGTTTTAATCGGTCACAGACTACTTCCTCGCTTAAATAAGTATCTATCAGTGGGATATTCTCATTATTGAGATTGTGTGTCAGTCCCTGAATTGGGTCCTCTCTAGTGAATACTGTTGAAAAAAACTCATTTAGTGTGTCCGCTGTATCATAATCATTTTTGCTTAAGACTCCCAACTTGTCTTTTAAAGGGCCTATACTCTCCTTCTTTAATCTCTTGCTATTAATGTATTTAAAGATTTTTTTGGGATTCGCTTTGCTTTCCTTTGCTACTAGTTTTTCAGTTTCAACTTTAGCCGCTCTTATTTCCTTTTTGCAAATTTTGTTACATTCCTTATAGTGCTGTAATGACTCTGCTTCCCCGTCAGATTTGTATTTTTTAAATGCTCGCCTTTACTTGCCCATAAGTTCCTTAATCTTTTTGTTAAGCCACATCGGTTTATGATTTTTATTCCTTTTTTTGCTGCTCATAGGAATAAATTTGAGTGTATTTTTAGCTAGCAGGAATTTTAGTACCTCCCATTTCTCCGTAGTATTTTTTCCTAAAAACAAACCTTCCCATTCAATATCCCTGAAAAATACCCTCATCTTTTCAAAATTTGCCTTGCTAAAGTTTAGAGTCCTAGTTGAGCCAGTATAGGGCTGTTTATGGAAACTGATATTGAATGTGACCATATTGTGGTCGCTGTTTCCTATGGGTTCCCCTACTATAATACCTGATACCAAATCCCCATTGTTTGTTAATACCAGGTCTAAGATTGCATTGTACCTAGTTGGTTCCTCAATTAGTTGGACTAAGTAGTTATCATTAAGTGTGTTTAAAAACATATTGCCCCTAGCAGTATCACATGAATCGTTTTTCCAGTTTATCTCTGGATAGTTAAAATCTCCCATCACTACTATGTCTCCTACTCCTGCTGCTCTTTCAATTTGCTTTAGTAACAATTCCTCATCAGATGCGTTGATACCAGGCGGCCTATAGCATACACCCAATACTAACTTTTTTATTCCTTTTTCCCCGCATGCAATTTCTACCCATAATGTCTCGACAGTGTCTACAGTCCCCATCTGAATATCTTCCCGTATATCAGGTTTTAAAAACGGCTTTACGTAAAGACACACCCCTCCACCCTTTTTATTTAGTCTGTCTCTCCTAAACAGTGTATAGCCCTCTAGATTGACTGTCCAATCATGAGATTCATCCCACCAAGTTTCAGTAATGCCTATAATATCATACTGTTTGCTTGCTGCAAGTATTTCTAGTTCACCCTTTTTACCAGTAATGCTTCTGGCGTTTACATACATACAACTAAGGTAAGTATTTTCCCTTGCGTTAGGGACTTCTTTCACCTTATGTAGCAATGACATACCTCCCAACATGACCCTCTCCACGAGGGACAAAATGCTCTGCTTCTGGACTTTTCTCTTAATTTATGATTTCCATCACCTGTTTTGAACAGGTCAATGGATAAGAAAGGTGTTTCAGCACAGGTGATGGCAATCATAAATTAAGAGGGAAGTGCAGGAGCAGAGCATTCTGTCCCTCCTGGAGAGGGTCATGTTGGGAGGTATGCAATGATGACCTGTAATCGTCATTGGTTAGTGCTTTGGGAAAATCTCTTTTAGTACCCATGTTAGTAACCTTACCTGCTCTTACCCTCCCCCCAACTTCTCCCCCATTTCGTTTACTACCGCCATCCCCACTATTCTCACTGCATGACCCGTAGTTTCTAGCTAAACCCTCCCCCCAGGCTCCTAGTTTAAAATCTCCTCCAACCTTCTAACCATCCTTCTATATGGGTATCTTTAATACTGAAGTATATATATATACTGCACCCCACTTCTGGGGTGGCGAGTGCTGTGGTTTTCTATTTGTTTGTGTATTTTAGGGTTAATCCTTGGTTAACTCATTAACTGTGGCCACAAGCTCTGTTCATGCACCCCTATTATCTTAAACCTGTGTCAGCTGCCCTTCAGTAATTTATCAGCCAGTGTCAGGTGACTAGTGTACCTTTAAAAGCCATGGAGTTCATGGCAGATACACCTTAAACACCTTAAACCAAGTAGGCATATTTGTAGTTATATTATGTGTGTTACAGTTGCCAGGTTTTAAGTTTTATGATTCTATGTAGGACCTGCATGAAAGTGGGGTACCTTGGCGAGCGGTTTGCAGGCTTCCGTGCATTGGCCAATTCACTAACTAAACCCCCATCATTTATTCATTTATTCATAGATGTTGTGAGGATAAGTGAGCTTATTTTGGTGAGTGCTGAACTGTCTCTTTCTATATATATATATATTCAGACTTGTACGCTAATGCATTTGCAGCTGCTTCGCTGATCCAAGCAACTGCATAAAAAGACACTGCATCAGTTGCAGTTGCAGATCGTTCCATTGTTGCAGTTCTGCATAACACGGGATCGCAGATGCAGGCTGTGACATGACCCAAAAACAGTCACCACACCTCTGTGTTATCGCTACCACTGTCACTTCCAGTTACCCTGAGCATGTTGCGATCCATGGCAGTACCACAGGGCCATATTAACATATAGGCACACTGGGCAGCTGGCCAGCACCCCACAATTTTAGGGTCCCCCGAGCAGAAGCAGGTGGTAGTCACACAATCAGAGCTGCAAGGCAGCATTCTCTACCTACCGGACTCCAGCCAGACAGTCAGCATGTTGATTGGTGGATGGCTGGAGCTATCCACCAATCAGAGACAGCCATTCACTGTATGGAATCATGCGGAGAGACGGCGCTGGAATGCAGGAGGGGCATGTTGTTAATTTTTTTTCACTGTTTCCTGTGAATGGGTATGTAGGGGCCCCAGTGCATTGCTTCTCCCACAGCCTACAATGCTGCAAAGACTGTCATGCAGTGCCGTGATTATTAATACATAGGTCCCCTAATCTAGGTAATAGTAGCACACATCAAAGGAGTCTCTTTCAATTTAGATATGGAGGAGAAAGTGCATTTGTGTCACATTAAACAGGTGTTATAACCCGTGTCTCCTCAAGTATCACTCGGGATTCAATTACGCTTGTTAAGAAACCATCATTTAAGACGTCATAATGCATTTCCCAAGATTCCCACTGTAAGAAAAACACCTTAATTATTCACACTTGTTTACTACTCCATAAATCTGCCAGAGTCACTAGGCTAGATACATCTGTGGGAATATGGGAGACAGCGATTGTACATTTTTCCCAAATATCGATGATCTTTTCAGCCTTTTTCCTGTCTTTTTGTAGTTACAAGATAACCATTTTACTGCCATAAATTGTTTGCACCATAATATTACCCATTAATATAACTGCAGCTACAGATATAGCGATAAATAATAGAGAAATATCATTTAGGGTCTGGAACTGCATCATTTTAGCTGCTTTATTCTGAGCAGTGTTAGCATGTGACTCATTCTTTAGGAATATAGAGCCCCAGAGCTTAACCCAAATGTCTTCCCTGTGATTCATTTTCCTCTGTACTCAGAATTTCACCTGGAGATTCACAGACAAAAGGAGCAGATTCACCATTTCAGAGAAATACATTTCCTGCCTATAAACAATAAACAGCTCAGTACGCTGGCCTTATTGCAATTTGATCTATGTGTTTAATCTTTTGTGTCCCCCCCCCCTTCCTTTTGCTACAGGAAAGAAGTTGAAATGATAATAAGCTGTCCGTAGCTGGAGACATACTTGTGACGTTATAAGCGTCTTTGGTTTTTAGTTAGGTGAATGTTGGATTTAAGATTTGTTAACCAATACACCACTGAGTGGTTCTGAAACTGCCGGCTATGTAATAATCCTACTAAAGATTTGCTAAGTTATGTTATTGTCCAACAATTCCTCAGAGATCTAGATATTTAATATCTGTGACAGCATCTTCTACCTTTGCTACAGTATGTACAATCGGAAGAAGACTGTGGGGTATATTTACTAAAGTCCCGATTTTGACCGAGATGCCGTTTTTTCTTCAAAGTGTCATTTCGGTAATTTACTAAGCAAAAATCTTGGCAGTGATGAGGGCATTCGTAATATTTTGGAAGTCCTAGGAAAAAATCATGAATCAATACACCATCGGTCAAATACGCCTGCAATTTGGTAGAAATCGGGAATTTACTAAAAAGTGCAAATTACAAACACTGCCGACAATAGCCAAACACTGCCGTGCAGAAATACAATTCGTAAAAAAGTGCTAAAAAAAACCAGACCTGCTTTTTTATCCCGTGTTTGGATAGGCATGCAGGGATCCATGAGATCCGTGCATGTTTATCAGTGGGAAGGGGATGGGAAAGTGTTCATTTTTTGAAAAAAAATTGCGTGGGGTCCCCCCTCCTAAGCAAAACCAGCCTCGGGCTCTTTGAGCCGGTCCTGGTTGCAAAAATATGGGGGAAAAAATTATAGAGGTTCCCCCATATTTAAACAACCAGCACCGGGCTCTGCGCCTGGTCCTGGTTCCAAAAATATGGGGGACAAAAAGCGTAGGGGTCCCCCGTATTTCTGAAACCAGCACCGGGCTCCACTAGCCAGATACATAATGCCACAGCCGGGGGACACTTTTATATAGCTCACGGCGGCCCTGGCATTACATAACCAACTAGTCACCCCTGGCCGGGGTACCCTGGAGGAGTGGGGACCCCTTCAATCAAGGGGTCCCCCCCCTCCAGCCACCCAAGGACCAGGGGTGAAGCCCGAGGCTGTCCCCCCCATCCATGGGCTGCGGATGGGAGGCTGATAGCCATTGTGTAAAAAAATGAATATTGTTTTTAGTAGCAGTACTACAAGTCCCAGCAAGCCTCCCCCGCAAGCTGGTACTTGGAGAACCACAAGTACCAGCATGCGGTGGAAAACCGGGCCCGCTGGTACCTGTAGTACTACTACTAAAAAAATACACCAATAAAAACATAAGACACACACCTTGAAAGTATAACTTTAATACATACATCCACACCACCATATACACATACTTACCTTATGTTCACACGAGGGTCGGTCCTCTTCTCCATGTAGAATCCATGGTGTACCTGTTGAAAAAATTATACTCACATAATCCAGGGTAGAAGGCTCCTCTGCTTGTAATCCATTTGTAATCCACGTACTTGTCAAAATAAAAAAACGGACACCCGACCTCGAACTGAAAGGGGCCCCATGTTTTCACATGGGACCCCTTTCCCCGAATGCCAGAAACCCTCTCTGACTTATGTCTAGGAGGGTTTCTTCAGCCAATCAGGGAGCGCCACGTTGTGGCACCCTCCTGATTGGCTGTGTGCTCCTGTAGTGTATGACAGGCGGCACACGGCAGTGTTACAATGTAGCGCCTATGCGCTCCATTGTAACCAATGGTGGGAACTTTGTGGTCAGCGGTTGACCGAAAGTAACCTCACCGCTGACCACAAAGTTCCCACCATTGGTTATAACGGAGCGCATAGGCGCTACATTGTAACACTGCCGTGTGCAGCCTGTCATACAGTACAGGAGCACACAGCCAATCAGGAGGGTGCCACAATGTGGCGCTCCCTGATTGGCTGATGGAACCCTCTTAGACTTAAGTCAGAAGGGGTTTCTGGCATTCGGGGAAAGGGGTCCCATGTGAAAACATGGGGCCCCTTTCAGTGCGAGGTCGGGTGTCCGTTTTTTTTATTTTGACAAGTACCTGGATTACAAATGGATTACAAGCAGAAGAGCCTTCTACCCTGGATTTTGTGAGTATAATTTTTTCAACAGGTACACCATGGATTCTACATGGAGAAGAGGACCGACCCTCGTGTGAACATAAGGTAAGTATGTGTATATGGTGGTGTGGATGTATGTATTCAATTTATACTTTCAAGGTGAGTGTCTTATGTTTTTATTGGGGTATTTTTTTAGTAATAGTACTACAGGTACCAGCGGGCCCGGTTTTCCGCCGCATGCTGGTACTTGTGGTTCTCCAAGTACCAGCTTGCGGGGGAGGCTTGCTGGGACTTGTAGTACAGCTACAAAAAACAATATTCAACACTTTCAACAAAGGCTATCAGCCCCCCATCCGCAGCCCTTGGATGGGGGGGGACAGCCTCGGGCTTCACCCCTGGCCCTTGGGTGGCTGGAGGGGGGGGACCCCTTGATTGAAGGGGTTCCCACTCCTCCAGGGTACCCCGGCCAGGGGTGACTAGTTGGGTATTTAATGCCACGGCCGCAGGGCGCTGTATAAAAGTGACCCCCGGCTGTGGCATTATCTGTCCAGCTAGTGGAGCCCGGTGCTGGTTTCAAAAATACGGAGGACCCCTACGCTTTTTTCCCCCAATATTTTTGGAACCAGGACCAGGCGCAGAGCCCGGTGCTGGTTGTTTAAATATGGGGGAACCCCTGTCAATTTTTTCCCCATATTTTTGCAACCAGGACCGGCTCAAAGAGCCCGAGGCTGGTTTTGCTTAGGAGGGGAGACCCCACGCATTTTTTTTTTTAAGTTTAAACATTTTTTTTTTTTTTACAAGGTGCACAATGAAGCCCAGCACGGATCTCTGAGATCCGGCCGAGATTCATTGTATTAAAGTCGGCAGTGTTTTACAAGTCACTCACGTAAAACACTGCCTAAAAAAACGAATGACATCGACATCGGAAAAACCGAAAATGCAGAATACGGCAGCTTAGTAAATTAGTCGTAATAAATTCAAAAAGTTGCATATTTACACTTTCGATGTCATTCGTGATTGAACTTTGACCTCAAACGGAAAATTACGAATGTTAGTAAATTTACCCCTGTGTGGAATAGATGCTTGGTTTTTAATATTAATGACATTTCCATAGATAGGAAATATGAATTAAATAAAACATATATTAAAACAAATAAATTTTTGTACATACAGCAATATTTTTCTGTTTTCTCATATTTTACTATTTTATTTTCTCTAACGTCCTAGAGGATGCTGGGACTCCGTAAGGGCCATGGGGATAGACGGGCTCCGCAGGAGACATGGGCACTTTAAGAAAGACTTTAGGCTCTGGGTGTGCACTGGCTCCTCCCTCTATGCCCCTCCTCCAGACCTCAGTTTGATACTGTGCCCAGAGGAGATGGGTGCACTGCAGGGAGCTCTCCTGAGTTTCCTGTAAGAAAGTATTTTGGTTAGGTTTTTTATTTTCAGGGAGCCTGTTGGCAACAGACTCCCTGCATTGAGGGACTCAGGAGAGAGAAACAGCCCTACTTCTCTGAGTTTCAAGGTCCTGTTTCTTAGGCTACTGGACATCATTAGCTCCAGAGGGATTGGTACGCAGGTTTCATCCTCGCCGTCCGTCCCAGAGCCGCGCCGCCATCCTCCTCGCAGAGCCAGAAGATAGAAGCCGGGTGAGTATGAGAAGAAAGAAGACTTTAGAGGCGGCAGAAGACGTCTGATCTTCATAGAGGTAACACACAGCGGTGAAGCTGTGCGCCATTGCTCCTGTTCACCTCACACACTCCGGTCACTGTAAGGGTGCATGGCGCAGGGGGGGCGCCCTGGGCAGCAGTATAAACCTCTCCTATGGCAAAAGCATATATATACAGCTGGACACTGTACATGTATATAAAGAGCTCCCGACATGTTTTGATAGATTTTGAGCGGGACAGAAGCCCTAGGAGGCGGGGCTTCTTCCTCAGCACTCACCAGCGCCATTTTCTCCACAGCACAGCGCTGAGAGGAAGCTCTCTGGACTCTCCCCTGCTTACTGACGGTGACAGTGGGTTTTTCAAGAGGGGGGGGGGCACATAATTGGCGTGTATAAAGTTATAACAGCGCTACTGGGTAAAACATTCTGTGTTTTTTTCTGGGTCATATAGCGCTGGGGTGTGTGCTGGCATACTCTCTCTCTGTCTCTCCAAAGGGCCTGGTGGGGAACCTGTCTTCAGAAAAGAGCTTCCCTGTGTGTGGGGTGTGTCTGTACGCGTGTGTCAACATGTATGAGGTTGAAGGCTCACCTAAGGAGGAGGGGGAGTGTATGAATGCAAGGTCTCCGTCGGCAGCGCCGACACCTGACTGGATGGATATGTGGAATGTCTTAAGTGCTAATGTGAATTTATTGCACAAAAGATTAGACAAAGCTGAGGCTAGGGAACAGTCAGGAAGTCAAACCATGCCTGTCCCAATGTCGACGAGTCCTTCGGGGTCTCAGAAGCGCACACTATCCCAAATAGTTGACACAGATACCGACACGGATTCAGACTCCAGTGTCGACTACGATGATGCAAAATTACAGCCAAAAGTGGCTAAGGGTATTCGATATATGATTATTGCAATAAAAGAGGTTTTGCATATCACAGAGGAATCCCCTGTCCCTGACACGAGGGTACACATGTATAAAGAGAAAAAGCCTGAGGTCACCTTTCCATCCTCGTATGAGCTGAACGAATTATGCGAAAAGGCTTGGGAAACCCCAGACAAGAGACTGCAGTTTCCCAAAAGGATTCTTATGGCGTATCCTTTCCCGCAAAAGGATAGGATACGATGGGAATCCTCTCCTAAGGTGGACAAGGCATTGACACGCTTATCAAAAAAGATAGCGCTGCCATCCCAAGATACGGCTACCCTCAAGGATGCTGCTGATCGCAAGCAGGAGGTTACCATGAAGTCCATTTACACACATTCTGGTACAATACTTAGACCGGCAATGGCGTCGGCCTGGGTTTGTAGTGCTGTGGCTGCATGGACTGATTCCTTATCAGCGGAGATTGAGACCCTAGATAAGGATACCATTTTAATGACCCTAGGGCATATAAAAGATGCTGTATTATATATGAGGGATGCTCAAAGAGATGTTTGTTTACTAAGTTCCAGAATAAACGCTATGTCTGTTTCCACTAGGCGAGTCTTATGGACCCGAGAGTGGACGGGGGATGCCGACTCGAAGAGACATATGGAGTTTTTGCCTTACAAAGGTGAGGAGTTATTTGGAGAAGGCCTCTTGGACCTCGTCTCCACAGCTACGGTAGGTAAATCGAATTTCTTGCCTTATGTTCCCTCACAGCCTAAGAAAGCGCCTCATTATCAAATGCAGTCCTTTCGTTCGAATAAAAGCAAAAAAGTACATGGATCGTCCTTTCTTGCCAGAGGTAAGGGCAGAGGAAAAAAGCTGCACACAGCTAGTTCCCAGGAACAGAAGTCCTCCACTGCCTCTGAAAAATCCACCGCATGACGCTGGGGCTCCCCTGAGGGAGTCCGCTCCAGTGGGGGCACGTCTTCGACTTTTCAGCCACATCTGGGTTCTCAAGCAGGTGGATCCCTGGGCAATAGAAATTGTTTCTCAGGGATACAAGTTGGAATTCGAAGAGGTCCCCCCTCGCCGGTTTTTCAAATCGGCTCTGCCAGCTTCTCCCTCAGAGAGGGAGTTAGTGTTAAATGCAATTCAAAAATTGTATCTTCAACAGGTGGTGGTCAAGGTTCCCCTACTGCAACAGGGGAGGGGATATTACTCAACCCTGTTTGTGGTTCCAAAACCGGACGGTTCGGTCAGACCCATTTTGAATTTAAAATCCCTTAACCTATACTTGAAAAAGTTCAAGTTCAAGGTGGAGTCGCTCAGAGCGGTCATCGCCAGCCTGGAAGGGGGGGATTTTATGGTTTCCCTAGACATAAAGGATGCGTACCTTCATGTTCCAATATTTCCACCTCATCAGGCGTTTCTGAGATTTGCTGTACAGGATTGTCATTACCAATTTCAGACGTTGCCGTTTGGGCTTTCCACGGCCCCGAGGATTTTCACCAAGGTACTGGCGGAAATGATGGTGCTCCTGCGCAAGCGAGGTGTCACAATTATCCCATACTTGGACGATCTCCTCATAAAAGCGAGATCTCGGGAGAAGTTACTGGACAGCGTGTCACTTTCATTGAAGGTGTTACAGCAACACAGCTGGATTCTCAATATCCCGAAGTCGCAGCTGGTTCCTACGACGCGTCTGACCTTCTTGGGCTTGATTCTGGACAAAGACCAGAAAAGGGTTTTTCTTCCGACGGAAAAAGCTCAGGAACTCATGACTCTGGTCAGGAACCTATTGAAGCCAAAACAGGTGTCAGTGCATCACTGCACTCGAGTCCTGGGGAAAATGGTGGCATCATACGAAGCCATTCCCTTCGGCAGGTTCCATGCGAGAACCTTCCAATGGGACCTGCTGGACAAGTGGTCCGGGTCACATCTACATATGCATCGGCGGATCACCCTGTCCCCCAGAGCTAGGGAATCTCTCCTGTGGTGGCTGCAGAGTGCTCACCTCCTAGAGGGCCGCAGGTTCGGCATTCAGGACTGGATCCTCGTGACCACGGACGCAAGCCTCCGAGGTTGGGGAGCAGTCACACAGGGAAGAAATTTCCAAGGTCTTTGGTGAAGTCTAGAGACTTGTCTCCACATCAATGTCCTGGAGTTGAGGGCCATATACAACGCCCTACGTCAAGCGGAGGCATTACTTCGCGACAAACCAGTTCTGATTCAGTCAGACAATGTCACCGCGGTGGCTCATGTAAACCGTCAAGGCGGCACCAGGAGCAGGGTGGCAATGGCGAAAGCCACCAGGATTCTTCGCTGGGTGGAGAATCATGTCAGCGCACTGTCAGCAGTGTTAATTCCGGGAGTGGACAATTGGGAAGCAGACTTCCTCAGCAGACACGATCTGCATCCGGGAGAGTGGGGCCTTCATCAGGAAGTCTTCGAGCAGATCGCAAGTCGGTGGGGACTGCCCCAAATAGACATGATGGCATCCCGTCTCAACAAAAAGCTAAAAAGGTATTGCGCCAGGTCAAGAGATCCTCAGGCGGTAGCTGTGGAAGCCCTGGTGACACCGTGGGTGTACCGGTCGGTCTATGTATTTCCTCCTCTTCCTCTCATACCCAAGGTGTTGAGAATAATAAGACAAAGAGGAGTGAGAACAATCCTCATTGTTCCAGATTGGCCACGAAGGACCTGGTATCCGGAGCTGCAGGCGTTGCTCACAGAAGATCCGTGGCCTCTTCCTCTAAGACAGGACCTGCTGCAACAGGGGCCATGTCTGTTCCAGGACTTACCGCGGCTGCATTTGACGGCATGGCGGTTGAACGCCGGATCCTAGCGAAAAAAGGTATTCCGGATGAGGTCATTCCTACACTAATAAAGGCTAGGAAGGACGTGACATCAAAACATTATCACCAAATATGGCGAAAATATGTTTCTTGGTGTGAGGCCAGGAATGCTCCTACGGAAGAATTCCAGCTGGGCCGTCTCCTTCACTTCCTACAAACTGGAGTGAATTTGGGCCTAAAATTAGGCTCCATTAAGGTTCAGATTTCGGCCCTATCCATTTTCTTTCAGAAGGATTTGGCCTCTCTTCCTGAAGTACAGACATTTGTGAAGGGAGTACTGCATATTCAGCCTCCTTTTGTACCTCCGGTGGCGCCTTGGGACCTTAACGTGGTGTTAAGTTTCCTTAAGTCACATTGGTTTGAACCACTCAAAACGGTGGAGTTAAAATATCTCACTTGGAAGGTGGTCATGTTGTTAGCCTTAGCTTCGGCTAGGCGAGTTTCGGAATTAGCGGCTTTATCACATAAAAGCCCCTATCTGGTTTTTCATATGGATAGGGCGGAATTGCGGACTCGTCCTCAATTCCTACCTAAAGTGGTCTCATCCTTTCATATGAACCAGCCTATTGTCGTGCCTGTGGCTGTCATATCACCACCGCGGCCGCCGGGCTTGTCCCTCCGAGGCTGCTGGCTGCCCGGGCGGCCGTCACTGCTGGCGGCCTCTGCCTTCCGGCGCTCCGTCCGGCGCCTGTAGTGAGGGCGTCGCGGGTGCGCCCGACGCTCACTGGGGACGGGTGACGTCATCAGCGCCTCTCCAATCGGGTGCTGGCGGGAAGTACAAATTCAGACGCCGGACAGAGCTCCGGCGCCTGAGTATCATCGCTACTACTGTTGTACCTGTGATCTCCAGACCTCCGTGCCCCAGCACCTCCGTGCCTCAGCACCTCCGTGCCTCAGCACCTACCTGCCTCAGCATCTCCGTGCCTCCAGCATCTCCGTGCCTCAGCACCTCCGTGCCTCAGCATCTCCGTGCCTTCAGCACCTCCGTGCCTCAGCATCTCTGTGCCTCAGCACCTCCGTGCCTCAGCACCTCTGTGCCTCCAAGCACCTCAGCATCTCTAAGCGCCTCAGCGCCTTCAAACACCTCAGTACCTCTCGTATTTCACCTCAGTGCCTCTAGCACCACAACATCGCTCACAGCGAGCTTCTGGTACTCTCCACCAATTCATCAGCACCTTTACAAGTCTTGTCTTTCAGGAGACCTTCAAGCGCCCACCTGTACCTTCTGCCTACCGTCCGAATCCTGCATGAGGAAGACCTACATCCGGCCTTCTTTTCTGCGACCCAGTAGCGGTTCCTCTTCCTGGTCACCGGAAGAAACCCCGAGTCCACAACACTTCCAAACTAGGTCAGTGATAGAATACTCAGGCCACATGGACCCGGGGGATCGGAACACAGAGTCGAGCGCCATCCAAAGTTTGGCTTCCCGAATTCAGACTCAAGAGGCAACACAGGGCCAGGTGATGCAATATCTCCAGGAATTGTCCGGCCGATTGGATCAAATTCAAGCATCCCTAGCTTCCGTAATTCCAGTTCCAGTTCCCGTAACTGCTCCAGCTGCTGTTTCCAGTAATGCTCAACCTCCGGCTGGTACCAGGTCTCATCTTCAGCTTCCTACTCCTTCCCGCTATAGTGGAAACCCAAAGAATTGCCGTGGTTTTCTAAATCAGTGCGAGGTACACTTCGAGCTTCTCTCTCACAATTTCCCTACGGATCGCTCTAAAGTAGCGTATATCATTTCCCTGCTTGAAGGGTCAGCGTTGGATTGGGTGTCTCCGTTATGGGAACGATCCGATCCCGTGGTTTCCAACTACACCAACTTCATCACGTCCTTTCGAAGAATCTTCGACGAGCCCGGCAGGATGACTACTGCTTCTTCCGACTTGCTCCGTGTTCGTCAGGGCTCCCGCCCCGTGGGTCAGTACGTGGTTCATTTCCAGACCATTGCCTCTGAACTTCGCTGGAATAATGACGCTCTGAGGGCTGCCTTCTGGAACGGTCTCTCCGACCGGCTGAAAGATGAGTTGGTTACTAGGGATCTGCCTGATCCATTAGAAGAGTTGATCTCCCTTTGCGTCAAGGTGGATCTTTGGATGCAGGAACGTGGAAGAGAGCGTAGCCGTTCAGATCGTCCCAGGTTCCGGCATTCTACTCCTAGACCGGTGGCTGTGCCCAGCTTGGACGAACCCATGCAAGTTAACCGATCCCGACTGTCTCCGGAGGAACGACAGCGTCGTCGTGAGGGTAAACTTTGCCTTTACTGTGGAGCCGCAGATCATTTCCTCAAGTTTTGTAAACCCGTCCGGGAAACGGGCAGGCCTAGCTTGTTCCGGAGGAGTCAAGTTGGGGGTCACGACTAAATCTTTTCCTATTTTGGATTGTTTGCTTCCTGTGTCTTTAATCACCAATTCAGTTTCCAAGTCTTGCGAGGCCCTGTTGGATTCCGGAGCAGCGGGGAATTTCGTTTCTTCCTCCTGTGTCCAAAGCATGGATTTAAAGTTACGGCCTATCGAGCGGCCTATTTCGTTGACGGCTATCAACGGTACTAGAATTTCCAAGGGTCTCATAACGTGGCGCACGGAGCCAGTTAAGCTGCAGGTCGGGGCTCTACATCAAGAATGTCTGGAACTCTTGGTGATTCCGGAAATGCATCACGATCTGGTCCTTGGAATGCCTTGGCTCAAAATTCATAATCCCCACATTGACTGGAAGTCTTCTCAAATTCTGTCTTGGAGTCCTTTTTGCCATGCTAACTGTCTCACTCCCGTTTGTCCGCTTCGTGTCTCTTCTAAGTCGGATGAAGAGCATATTCCGAAGGCGTATCAAGGGTTCAAGGATGTGTTTTCGGAACAGGCGGCTGACCAGTTACCACCACATAGGCCTTGGGACTGCCCTATTGACCTTATCCCAGGGAAAATGCCTCCCGGGGCCGCACATATCTTCTGTCACTTCCCGAGACTCAAGCTATGTCGGACTATATTAAGTCCAATCTGCTCAAGGGATTCATTCGACCCTCTTCCTCCCCTGCTGGAGCGGGCTTCTTTTTCGTGAAGAAGAAGGACGGGGGGTTGAGACCATGTATCGACTACCGCGGTTTAAATGATATCACCATCAAGAATAAATACCCCTTGCCACTAATCACAGAATTATTTGATAGGGTTCGTGGCGCCCGCGTTTTCTCCAAACTCGACTTGAGGGGAGCTTATAATCTTATACGCATCCGAGAAGGGGATGAATGGAAGACCGCCTTCAGTATCCGGGATGGGCATTACGAATACCTGGTGATGCCGTTTGGCCTTAGTAATGCTCCTGCTGTCTTCCAGGGATTCGTCAACGAAATCTTCCGAGACATGTTATATCAAAGTGTTGTGGTATATTTAGACGACATACTGATTTTTTCCAAAGATCTTGTTGAACACAGAACTCAAGTCAAAGAAGTGCTCCACCGTTTACGAGAGAATCATCTCTATGCTAAGTTATCCAAATGTACCTTTGAAGTAACATCAATTCCGTTCCTCGGTTATATCATCTCAGGGACGGAGCTTCGCATGGATCCGGAGAAGCTCTCTGCCATTCGTGACTGGACTCAGCCTCTCTCTTTAAAAGCAATACAAAGATTCCTGGGCTTTGCGAATTACTACAGGAAATTCGTCAGGGGTTTCTCCAGCATTGTTGCGCCCATTACTGCCTTGACGAGAAAGGGCTCTAATCCGAGTTTGTGGCCTTCCGAAGCCATTGAGGCTTTTTCCCACTTGAAGTCAGCTTTCATGTCCGCTCCAGTTCTCCAACAACCAAATTTCGATGAACCTTTCTTCCTAGAAGTTGACGCATCTTCGGTGGGAGTTGGGGCCGTTCTCTCTCAGTACTCCTCAGATAAGAAATTACATCCGTGTGGCTTCCACTCTCGTAAATTCTCTCCGGCCGAACGAAATTACACTATTGGAAACCAGGAACTTTTGGCAATTAAATCTGCCTTGGAAGAGTGGAGATACCTCTTAGAAGGGGCCAAACATGTGATTACCATTTACACGGATCACAAAAATTTGTTGTATATCAAATCCGCACAATGCTTGAATCCTCGCCAAGCGAGATGGGCACTTTTCTTTAGTCGATTTTCTTTTGTTATCAAGTACTGGGCCGGGACTCTAAATATTAAAGCGGATGCGCTGTCCCGTTCACAAATTTCCACAGACGAGGATGATTCCTTCGAGCTGAGTTTAATTCTGAATCCAATTTCTGTCTCTGCTGCTTCAACTACTCCAGCTCCTTCTCCTGGAAGAATGTCCGTACCAGCTAGATTCCGGTCGACAATACTACAGTGGGCCCATATCTCCAAGTTTTCCGGTCATCCCGGCGCCCAGAAGATGTACAAGTTTCTGCAGAGATCTTACTGGTGGGACACCATGAGGAAGGATGTACAGGATTACGTTAATTCTTGTCCACAGTGTACACAACATAAATCTCCTCGTCTGCCTCCAGCTGGGTTGCTTCGTCCTCTGCCCATTCCTATGAAACCCTGGACTCACATTTCCATGGACTTCATCACTGACTTGCCCTGTTCCAAAGGTTGCAACACCATCTGGGTGATCGTCGACCGTTTCTCGAAGATGGCGCACTTCGTTCCATTGACTGGTCTGCCGACAGCTCCTAAACTAGCTCTACTATTCATCTGCGAACATTTCCGGTTACATGGGTTACCTCTGGAAATAGTCTCTGATCGAGGGGTACAGTTCACCGCAAGGTTTTGGAAAGCCCTCTGCTCGGCCTTACAGATTAAACTTAAGTTTTCATCCGCTTATCATCCCCAAACGAATGGACAAAAGGAACGAGTCAATCAGGATCTAGAGACTTTCCTTCGCCTTTATCTCTCCCCTTCACAGGACAACTGGGTGGAGTTGTTACCCTGGGCGGAGTTTGCCCATAACCATTCATTTCATTCTTCCACTGGTGAGTCTCCGTTCTTCGTCAACTATGGGTTCCATCCACGAGTTCAGGAGTTACCAAGTCTTCCGACAGAAGAGGTTCCAGCTGTAACATCCACTCTACTACACTTCAGGCAAATTTGGTGTAGGATTCATGCTAGTCTTAAGAAGGTTTCTGTCCGATACAAGTTCTTCGCTGATAAGAAACGACGAGCCGCTCCTCAATACAAGGTTGGTGATAGGGTATGGCTGTCCACACGTAATCTCCGGTTGAAGGTACCCACTATGAAGTTCGCTCCAAGATTCATCGGTCCTTACCCTGTGCTACAAGTCCTGAATCCTGTGGTCTGTAAGTTGGGTTTACCTTCTCACCTACGTATTCCAAATGCCTTCCATGTTTCTCTTCTTCGTCCTCTCGTCCTTAATCGTTTTCATTCAAAGTCCTCTAGTCCCACCTCAGTGGAAGCTGAAACAGGAACAGACTTCGAGATCAAAACAATTCTAGACTCTCGTTACCTTCACAAGAATCTGCAATATCTGGTGGAATGGAAAGGGTACGGTCCTGAGGAGAGAAGTTGGATAAAGGCTTCTGAGGTTTCGGCTCCTCGACTAATCCGGATTTTCCATTCTAGACATCCTACGAAACCAGGAAAGTGTCCGGGGGCCACTCCTAGAGGAGGGGGTACTGTCATATCACCGCCTCGGCCGCCGGGCTTGTCCCTCTGAGGCTGCTGGCTGCCCGGGCGGCCGTCCCCGCTGGCGGCCTCTGCCTTCCAGCGCTCCGTCCGGCGCCTGTAGTGAGGGCGTCGCGGGTGCGCCCGACGCTCACTGGGGACGGGTGACGTCATCAGCGCCTCTCCAATCGGGTGCTGGCGGGAAGTACAAATTCAGACGCCGGGCAGAGCTCCGGCGCCTGAGTATCATCGCTACTACTGTTGTACCTTTTATCTCCAGACCTCCGTGCCCCAGCACCTCCATGCCTCAGCATCTCCGTGCCTCAGCACCTCCGTGCCTCAGCACCTCCGTGCCTCAGCATCTCCGTGCCTCAGCATCTCCGTGCCTCAGCATCTCCGTGCCTCCGCATCTCCGTGCCTCCAGCATCTCCGTGCCTCAGCACCTCCGTGCCTCAGCATCTCCGTGCCTCCAGCACCTCCGTGCCTCAGCACCTCCGTGCCTCAGCATCTCCGTGCCTCAGCACCTCCGTGCCTCCAGCACCTCCGTGCCTCCAAGCACCTCAGCATCTCTAAGCGCCTCAGCGCCTTCAAACACCTCAGTACCTCTCGCATTTCAGTGCCTCTAGCACCTCAGTGCCTCTAGCACCACAACATCGCTCACAGCGAGCTTCTGGTACTCTCCACCAATTCATCAGCACCTTTACAAGTCTTGTCTTTCAGGAGACCTTCAAGCGCCCACCCGTACCTTCTGCCTACCGTCCGATTCCTGCATGAGGAAGACCTACATCCGGCCTTCTCTTCTGCGACCCAGTAGCGGTTCCTCTTCCCGGTCACCGGAAGAAACCCCGAGTCCACAACACTTCCAAACCAGGTCAGTGATAGTGGCTACACGTGATTTGGAGGATTCCGAGTCCCTTGATGTGGTCAGGGCTTTGAAGATTTACGTGGCCAGAACGGCTAGGATCAGAAAAACAGAGGCACTGTTTGTCCTGTATGCAGCCAACAAGGTTGGCGGCCCTGCTTCAAAGCAGACTATTGCTCGCTGGATCTGTAATACGATTCAGCAGGCGCATTCTACGGCAGGATTGCCATTACCAAAATCGGTTAAGGCCCATTCTAGAGATGAGCGGATTCGGTTTTACTCGGTTTTACTCGGTTCTCAAAACCGAATCTTATTGGCTCACGGATGTCACGTGTTTTGGATAGCCAATAAGATTCGGTTTTGAGAACCGAGTAAAACCGAGTAAAACTGAATCCGCTCATCTCTCCACTAGGAAGGTGGACTCTTCTTGGGCGGCTGCCCAAGGGGTCTCGGCACTACAGCTGTGCCGAGCTGCTACTTGGTCGGGGTCAAACACCTTTGCAAAGTTCTATAAGTTTGATACCCTGGCTGAGGAGGACCTCCTGTTTGCTTAATCGTGCTGCAGAGTCATCCGCACCCTCCCGCCCGTTTGGGAGCTTTGGTATAATCCCCATGGTCCTTACGGAGTCCCAGCATCCTCTAGGACGTTAGAGAAAATAAGATTTTGAACCTACCGGTAAATCTTTTTCTCGTAGTCCGTAGAGGATGCTGGGCTCCCGTCCCAAGTGCGGACTACTTCTGCAAGGCTTGTATATAGTTATTGCGTACATAAGGGTTATGTTATAGTTTCATCGGTGGTGGACCGAGGCTATGTTGGTTTTTCATACTGTTAACTACATAGTATATCACAAGTTATACGGTGTGATTGGTGTGGCTGGTATGAATCTTGCCCTTGGATTACCTAAAATCCTTTCCTTGTACTGTCCGTCTCCTCTGGGCACAGTTTCTCTAACTGAGGTCTGGGGGAGGGGCATAGAGGGAGGAGCCAGTGCACACCCAGAGCCTAAAGTCTTTCTTAAAGTGCCCATGTCTCCTGCGGAGCCCGTCTATCCCCATGATCCTTACGGAGTCCCAGCATCCTCTACGGACTACGAGAAAAAGATTTACCGGTAGGTTCAAAATCATATTTTTAGCATGCAGAATTGGGGAAATTTAGTGGTCTAGTACTGAAAAATCAGGGTCAAAGCTTTAAACCTGTAACTGTCCATGGAAATTAGAATCCTTAGACACAACAGAGTATCTGGTGGCAAAACGCGTTGGTCAATAATGAATCTCACACAGTGGACTACCACAACTCCAGGTGGTACACTTTGTTATTTCATTGATTTTGATCTAATTTACGTAATTATGCAATGATCTCTTTTTTTATATATTGAATAAATAATGTACTTTACTATTAACTAATTACAGTACTATTCATGTATCTTACTACTTGCATTTATAAGCTGCAAACTATCTCATATAACCAGCCATCTGTGACTTTTTCCAATCATCCCAGTCATCTATAAATATATATTATATATTTAGACTTTCTTAATAATTTTTTCCATTATTCTCTCACTCTCCTTCTATTTACTCATACATCTTATTCACGCGTTCATCCTGATTTATCTATGTCACTGTCACCACAATTACTAAAATGCTACCCATCATCACACTCTGCACTAGAATCACTAATTGTTACTAGTACATCCATATTTCATACCAGCAGGTGACATTATCCATTTTTACAGTCCTACTATTTTCACCTCAATCACCAACGGACCCTCAAGTCTTGTGCCACACTACTCTGGACATGAAAATCCAGATGCTCTGCCCATTGCTCCATGACAACGAACAGCTGAGAGCTGAGCTGTTTAATATCTAGGGGTACCTAAAATACACAGAGCTGTCTGGCAGATATATTTAAAAAATACTCAAGAAAGTCAGAAAGATCAGGTAAAAATTGCAGGAAGGTCTGTACAAGGCAATGCATTCAAATTACAAGTGGTAACCCCTCTCAATGCAGCTCAACTACAAATGATCGCTACTGTTCTTCTCTATACTGCATGGAAATAAAAAAATGTATTATTATTATAGAATTTAAATACAACATAGATGTTTTCATGGGCACTCATGTCAACCAATATTCATTTAATGCAGATGATTATATTCCAAGAAATATGTATACAAACAGCATCATTTTATTTAAGTTGGATACAGCTGTCTGTAAAAAAATTCTGGTACCAGTTTTGTGATTTTCAACCATAAATCTATTTAAAAACAAAAGGCTATTACGTGCAACTATTCCTAGTTTTTTGCCCGATGATCATTCTGATCACAGGCAATAGCTTCTGCAGATATTGGCGTATCTATAATGGATGCTGCAGGATCATTTAGCGTTTCTATAATGGGTGCAATGTGTGTTTGGTACACGGCCCCTAGGGCCAGGGGGGCCCACATTGCACACACTGCACCCATATTTAATACTTATCTTTCCAGAGACCAGCGTCGGGCGCTGCAATTGCGGTGAATATTGCAGCTAAAATGGCAGTAATTAAATTGGTCTCCGGAACATGGTGGGCTCCATGTTTCTGGAGACCTGCACATACGCAGTAGAATCCGGCAAATGCCGGAGACTACTGTGCTGTGCAGAGGAAGGGATCCATCCGGAGGTGCACACGGCCCTCCATCTGTTGAAACACCCCCGTGCAGTGTGTATGATGCAGGTACAGGGAGGACCACATCGTACCCTGCACCCATATAATTAATAATATTTACATCTCCAGAGTCCCGTGTCAGCTGCAGACAAAAATCACCAGGAAAATGGTGTGACAGGCATTTCCCTGGAGACTTGTGTATGCGCAGCAGAGAATTCTCTAGACACGTAACGCAGGTACCATGTTCCCGGAGACCTTCACATGCGCAGTAAACTTTTGCACAAAGCTAGAGTCTACAGTGCAGCCGGGGAGGAGGGGCCCGCACAGAACCTGAACACTGGCCCTCTCCTCTCTAAACCCACCCTGTTTACAGGGGAACTACAGATGGGTCCTCCGTTATCTTGGCTGGCTGAGGCGTTAGTCGGGATCGGGCATACACAGCGTGCCTGGGTGCAGGGAGGCGCGCCTAGTCGTAGGGAGGCGCGCCTAGTCGTAGGGAGGCGCACAGAGCGTTTGTCGTTACCTTTAAGTGTAATACCTGCGATCATCCACCAGATGTCGCTTTTTACAATCACCACTGCGCATGCGTGTGGCCTCCCGTAAAATACAATACTGAAATACATAGTAAGAACGACTTTACTAGTGCGTCTCATTACGCTACAGTATTTCATACAGTATATAACAGTATATACAGTACAGACGCAAATAGTACAGCATATACAGATGCAAACGAACGTGATAAAGCCACAATATGGTCCATTTACAGTACTTTAGGAAAATGTGAGCGTCCAAGTCCCGCAGACAAATCAACATAAAACCAGTAGTGTTCACAGACGCAAACAGACGTGCTACAAGTACATTGTTGCCTATTGATGTTAGGGATATTGTATGTTAGCGTCCTAATCCCGTAGCCATTATGGCATAATCAAAACCAATGGGCTAATTCATCTGTTGGTGGCGAAGTGTCCGAGTGGTGAAGTGTTCCACTTCCCATTCTTAGAGTCCCGGGTTTGATTCCTAAAGTACTATAAATGCATGTTAGTTTCTTCCAGACACTTTATTATTTCTTTTTTTTGTATCTATCGTACTGTAGTATACTTTCACATTCAATAGAAGTGTGCACACAAGTTTTACATAAAGCAGAGCAAAGCTGCAGGAGCGTTTCTACTGTTAAGGTTCTATTCACCATATGGTACACATACAATTCTGTAGCAGGGCAGACTCAATTGAAATGGTTACCGCCTGTGACTCCTTGCTCCATGGAGGCACTCGGCTATGGAGCAAGTGACAGCATAGGTTTTGCAGGCTATGGGCCAATGCTGAAGGAGCGTCACAATCCCCTAGCTAAAATATACAGGGGCAATAGGGATGAGCGAGCTCTATGCACATTACGATACACCGGACTCGATTGCACAGCAAACTGACAAAATGGCCGCCGCCTGTGAACCCCCGCCTCATGGCAGCGCTCGGGTATGGAGCGAGCGACGGCATAGGTTTTGCAGGCTATGGGCCAATGCTGAAGGAGCGCCACAATCCCCTAGCTAAAATACACAGGGACGATAGTGATAAGCGAGCTCTATGCACATTACGGTACAACGGACTTGATCGCATAGCAGACTGACAAAATGGCCACCACCCGTAAACCCCCACTGCGTGGCAGCGCTCGGGTATGGAGCGAGTGACGGCATAGGTTTTGCAGGCTATGGGCCAATGCTGAAGGAGAATCACACTCCCCTAGCTAAAATACACAGTATTTTATATAACGGAATGAGTCGCTCCTGCAGGTTTACTCTGATTTATGTGAAACCAGTGTGCACCCTTCCATTGAATGTATTACAAAGAAAAATAAATAAATAAAGTGAATGTCAGGGGAAAAAAAATAAAGATCGGCACTTTGTGAATGGAATCAGGGACTCTCAGCATGGGAGGCGGGAGCCTTCGTTGCTTGCCCACGAAGCTGCATGGAAGATTCACAAGTTCATGTGTAAAAGTACTGCAAACAGCGATTCCTTCCCATTGGTGTTCGTTTATGCCGTTAGGGGACTCGGACGCTCATATGTCAAAAGCACAGTATTTTCCACCAGCTCCCCCTACCCCCATCGCCCTTCCCTACTGGGAGCCTGCACAGTTCATGCAGTAGACAGGGAGGGAGTTCAGGTCAGGTTACAATACATGTGCAACAGTATACTGTGTATGAAAATCACATAGAGAACTGCAGTCGCATTGATACTGTAGATGTGTAAATGGTACAGTAGCAGTGATCCCTTCTCATTAAGTACAGCACAGATTCTCACAACACAGATTCTCTAATACCGACGATCTACAGTACTGTGTTGCTCGAACAGTTACTTGCGTCAGAATACACTAATTTATATTTACTGGTACTGTATGTCTACGGGTGCTCATTACCACTGTGAATTTTATATAGCGGAATGAGTGACTCCTGCAGATTTACTCTGATTTATGTGAAACCTGTGTGCACCCTTCTATTGAATGTATTACAAAGAAAAAAATAATAATAAAGTGAATGTCAGGGGAAACAAAAAATATAGATTGGCACTTTGGGAATGGAACACAGGACTATCAGCATGGGAGGCAGGAGCCTTCATCGCTTGTCCACGACGCTGCATGGAAGATTCACAAGTTCATGTGTAAAAGTACTGCAAACAGCGATTCCTTTCCATTGGTGTTCGTTTATGCCGTTAGGGGACTCGGACACTCATATTGCAAAAGCACGGTATTTAGTGCACTGTACATACTTTAAAGTCAATGAGCTACATTATTCCTTTCACACATTAGTTGCGTCTGCATACACAAGTGTTTCAACATGTTCGTTTGTGTCTGTATAAATGATTTATTCATTTATTTATTTAACTCTCTCCGTCTGACCATTGGTCACCAACTGTGTGAACACTATGCAGTACAGGACCAGGGGCGGATCCAGAAGAAAATGAAGGGGGGGCACCATGATAGGGGAACGGTAATAGTTATATTTACATGCACCTAAGGCACGCGTGCTCCCAGATAAGAGGAGTGGTATCACAGGGGGTGTGGCCTCACAGAATACGCCATCAGGTAATGATTGGCTGTAGGAGCACATCCTGGTTTATTGCCAATGTTTCACCCTGATGAAAAGGCTGATTGGGCCTTGAAATGTTGATCACCTGTTCCATTAGTTATGGGAGCCTGGTAAGCACCCCAGCACAATATAATTATTATGGTTTTTAGTTGGTGGTGGCAGGTGCAGCATACCTTGTTTTGGGCACTGCAGTGAGACTCAGACTGCAGGACACGAACTGCCCATCTTTGATTAGCAGAAGCAGCCAGCTGGATCTCCAACAAGCAGCATAAGACTTCTGCAGGACAGCCCTGTCACAATCACACAGGCCACCTTCTCAAAGCTGAGCTGAGTTTGACTGCACCTAGCATGGTGGTAAAGGAAGTGGAGGAGGAAGTGCTGGGAAACTGTATGGTGCAGTGAGGGCTAATGAAGCCTTCTGCACTGTCATAAGTAACAGTCTTACTCGATGCTGGCATTTGAACCCCGCGCTTGGGCTGGACACTGGCTGGCTGGCAGTGGGGGAGGTAGGTTGCAGTGTGAGCAGGGGGAGGCTGGAGCTGCAGCTCCAGCATCCCCATTGGTTACCACACGGACTTGCTGTTAGAGCAGCGGTGGGTCCTAGTACCTGCCGTTTCTTTTATCAAATCTGACTGACGGAAATAGCAGTAGTGCTGCTGCTGTTCTCCTTTTTGAAAAAAGAAGTCATAAACGACAGGGGGGTGCGCGGGCCCGGGCCCGAGTCCCACCTACCCGGATCCGCCTATGTACAGGACTGTATATTAACATTACAGTTGTCACTGACCATTTGCCAGAGCTTGTAGATCAATCCAACGCTATTCGATCTAAAGTACTGGAGTAGTGGAGCATTAGGCTACCAGTGGTGGAGATGTGTATTGCATGCTGAGTATCTAGTCGCACCTCAACGCGCCTGTCCGTGATTAAACTCAGCAACCTAAGCTATCGCCCTGGCGTGACTAAACCTCCGTCTAGGTGCAGAAAGAGCCAAGATAAAGAAGGAACCATCTGTATAGTTTGAAGTGGGATTGCCCCCATCTTTCTATGTTCCAGTATTAAGGAAATATATGGATCTGAAGTCCCTAACCCCATTCAAAAGCATCTGTTTTTTAATGTTTTTTAATTACAAAATTGGGGGTTCTGTGTGGCGTTATCAGGAGCAGTGTAGGACTGGGGCATGAAGGGTCCACTGAGGGAATGCAGTGGCAGGGGCCCATACTTAGGGGTAGGCCCAGCCTCCAGAGGTAGTGTGGCCAGTCACCACAGAGGCTTGGCTAACCATTAGAGAGTGCATGGTCTGGGCCCCTTAATAAATACAGTAAATACTGCTAGTGCATGCATGATAATGTACCAGATTGATAACTGCAATGCAATGCAGAGAATACACCATAGTTCTGTGCAGTCTATTGTAACATATGTATAATGTATAATTCAAATGTACAGCCTGGAACCTGATCCCTAGAGGAGGTGGTGGGCCCTTAGACATTGCTGCCCAACGTGGGCTACCCCTGTGGGTCAGTCTGACCCTGATCGGGAGACTGCTCCTTGTCCACCTGTGACTTCCCATTGGTGATCAGTACTGCCCATTATTGCAGCCTCAAACTCCAGGAGGGTAAAGAGCTTTTCCAAATTTTAGTGCTAAGCAGGGTATGGATAAAAAAAATCTGAATTTATGAGCTAAGCCAGAGGTTCCCAATTGCAGACCTCAAAGCACCGTAATGGTCCAGTTTTTAAAGATATCCATGGCTCAGCACAGATGGTTAAATCAAATAGACTGAGATACTAATTAAGTCATATGTGGTCAAGCATGGATATACTTTTAACCTGGACCATTAGGGTGCCTTGAGAACCACCAATAGACACGCTGCTGCTGTGATGGAGAAACGCTGCAGGGACCGGATCCGGAAGTGACGCGGCATGCACACGTGGGACATGCACATGTGGGGCGGAGCGGGAAGGAGCCAGCTGCTGGGTGCTGGGAGCAAGGTGCGGGAAGGAGTTCACCGCAGGTCAATGGAGGATTTACCACAAGTAAACCAAAGCAGCTGCTTAGGGCCCTGTTGGTCACATGGGCCCCTGCTGGTTCCAGGGGCCCGCCGACAAGGCTGTATAAAAGGCACTTCTGGCAGACCACTTGTTTCACTGAAATTGTGTGAGAGCTGGGCTGGCTGAATACTCCCAGCAGGCTGACAGTGATTAGACAGCTGTTGGATGCTGACTCCAGCGCATGCCTGTGTCTCCAGCCTGCAGTACTGTACGTGTGACCAGGGCCGGATTAAGCCTTGGAGGGACCCGGGGCACTTAAGACAAGGGAGCACCCGGGTACGGGGGGGGGGGCATATTAGATTGTGCATACCTCCCAACATGACCCATTCCAGAAGGGACAAAATGCTCTACATGGACTTCCCTCTTAATAAATGATTGGTGTCACCTGTGTTGAATTATTTAATTAATAAGATAGGTTCTGTATTTCCACACAGAAGAGGAGGAGAAGCTGAGATCCCTCGGTCACTTATACCTCTCTTCCCCCTCCCATCCCCACTCTTTTCGGGAAGCTCCGTCGGTAGTTACTGAAACCTGTGTTTCTGTCTGCACTGCATACTGTCCTCACATTCAGATGCTTAGAGAGAGAAGCCGGAATGTGCACATGAGGTCTTCCAGTGTACTTTATTACAGTATTTTTATTTTTTATTTTTTTATAAGATGAGGATGGGGGGTGGACAGTGTTATTTTAAGTACAGTGTCTTACTCCCGCCTGCTACAATCATGGCTGGGGAGTAGGCACACACTGACTGGTGATATATTAATATGCTATAATACTCTATTTTAAGTACTACCGTGTATGACAGATGCCTGCCCGCCTGCCTACCTAATGGGTATTATAAGGGATGGGGGACCTATTAGGCTGCTTCAGTCAATAGGGGGAGAGGCACTCATATATAATGCAGTCAACACTAATGTATTTGGGTTAGAGATGTGTGCAGCGGGCATTTTTTGGGTTTTGTGTTTTGGTTTTGGATTCGGTTCCGCGGTCGTGTTTTGGATTCGGACGCGTTTTGGCAAAACCTCCCTTAAGAATTTTTATCGGATTCGGGTGTTTTTTTTTTCAAAAACAGCTTAAATCATAGAATTTGGGGGTAATTTTGATCCTATAGTATTATTAACCTCAATAACCATAATTCCCACTCATTTCCAGTCTATTCTGAACACCTCACACCTCACAATATTATTTTTAGTCCTAAAATTTGCACCAAGGTCGCTGGATGACTAAGCTAAGCGACCCAAGTGGGCAGCACAAACACCTGGCCCATCTAGGAGTGACACTGCAATGTCAGACAGGATGGCACTTAAAAAAATAGTCCCCATACAGCACATGATGCAAAGATAAAAAAAAAAAAAAAAAAAAAGGAGGTGCAAGATGGAATTGTCCTTGGGCCCTCCCACCCACCCTTATGTTGTATAAACAGGACATGCACACTTTAACAAACCCATCATTTCAGCGACAGGGTCTGCCACATGACTGTGGCTGAAATGATTGGTTGGTTTGGGCCCCCACCAAAAAAGAAGCAATCAATCTCTCCTTGCACAAACTGGCTCTACAGAGGCAAGATGTCCACCTCCTCCTCATCGTCCGATTCCTCACCCCTTTCACTGTGTACATCCCCCTCCTCACAGAGTATTAATTCGTCCCCACTGAAATCCACCATTACAGGTCCCTGTGTGCTTTCTGGAGGCAATTGCTGGTAAATGTCTCCACGGAGGAATTGATTATAATTCATTTTGATGAACATCATCTTCTCCACATTTTCTGGAAGTAACCTCCTACGCCGATCGCTGACAAGGTTACCGGCTGCACTAAACACTCTTTCGGAGTACACACTGGAGGGGAGGCAACTTAGGTAAAATAAAGCTAGTTTGTGCAAGGGCCTCCAAATTGCCTCTTTTTCCTGCCAGTATACGTACGGACTGTCTGACATGCCTACTTGGATGCTGTCACTCATATAATCCTCCACCATTCTTTCAATGGTGACAGAATCATATGCAGTGACAGTAGACGACATGTCAGTAATCTCTGGCAGGTCCTTCAGTCCGGACCAGATGTCAGCACTTGCTCCTGACTGCCCTGCATCACCGCCAGTGGGTGTTTTGAAATGTTATCCTTTTCCTGGCAGCTCCAGTGGCGGTAGAAAATGAAGGAGGAGCTGTTGGTGGGTCACGTTCCGCTTGACTTGACAAGTGTCTCACCAGCAGGTCTTTACACCTCTGCAGACTTGTGTCTGCCGGAAAGAGAGATACAACGTAGGCTTTAAACCTAGGATCGAGCACGGTGGCCAAAATGTAGTGCTCTGATTTCAACAGATTGACCACCCGTGAATCCTGGTTAAGCGAATGAAGGGCTCCATCCACAAGTCCCACATGCCTAGCAGAATCGCTCTGTTTTAGCTCCTCCTTCAATCTCTCCAGCTGCTTCTGCAAAAGCCTGAAGAGGGGAATGACCTGACTTAGGCTGGCAGTGTCTGAACTGACTTCACGTGTGGCAAGGTCAAAGGGTTGGAGAACCTTGCACAACGTTGAAATCATTCTCCATTGCGCTTGAGTCAGGTGCATTCCCCCTCCTTTGCCTATATCGTAGGCAGATGTATAGGCTTGAATAGCCTTTTGCTGCTCCTCCATCCTCTGAAGCATATAGAGCAGAGAGTTTCAACCTTTTACAACTCGCGGCACACTGAACAAGATTTAAATATTGCCAAGGCACACTCAAATATAATGGTGATGCATGGTGCCATTGTGTGTCCTAGGATGTCATGTCGCAGCTTCTCCATAGGTAAAGCCTGAGCCACATCTGAGAAAACCAGAAGAGCCCAACACTGCCGGGGCCCAAAATTAGAACTGGCTCTGCAATTACTAAACCCACCAGTACTGATCGTTCCAGGGCCTCAGTAGCGGCAAAACACTGACGGGCCAGGCTGTGCTTCTATGGCGGCACACCTGGAGACTGCTCAGGGCACACTAGTGTGCCACGGCACAGTGGTTGAAAAACACCAATATAGAGGATTGAATTCCACCTCATTACCACCTCTTGCTTCAGCTAATGGCAGGGCATGTTCAGGAGTGTTTGCTGGTGCTCCAGTCTTCGGCATGCGGTAGCTGAATGCCGAAAGTGGCCCGCAATTCTTCGGGCCACCGACAGCATCTCCTGCACGCCCCTGTCGTTTTAAAAAAAATTCTGCACCACCAAATTCATTGTATGTGCAAAACATGGGACGTGCTGGAATTTGCCCACATGTAATGCACGCACAATATTGGTGGCGTTGTCCGATGTCACAAATCCCCAGGAGAGTCCAATTGGGGTAAGCCAATCTGCGATGATGTTCCTCAGTTTCCATAAGAGGTTGTCAGCTGTGTGCCTCTTATGGAAAGCGGTGATACAAAGCGTAGCCTGCCTAGGAACGAGTTGGCTTTTGCGAGATGCTGCTACTGGTGCCGCTGCTGCTGTTCTTGCTGCGGGAGGCAATACATCTACCCAGTGGGCTGTCACAGTCATATAGTCCTTAGTCTGCCCTGCTCCACTTGTCCACATGTCCGTGGTTAAGTAGACAGTGGGTACAACTGCATTTTTAGGACACTGGTGACTCTTTTTCTGACGTCTGTGTACATTCTCGGTATCGCCTGCCTAGAGAAGTGGAACCTAGATGGTATTTGGTACCAGGGACACACTACCTCAAGCAATTCTCTAAGTCCCTGTGAACTAACGGCGGATACCGGACGCACGTCTAACACCAACATAGTTGTCAAGGCCTCAGTTATCAGCTTTGCAACAGGATGACTGCTGTGATATATCATCTTCCTCGCAAAGGACTGTTGGACAGTCAATTGCTTACTGGAAGTAGTATAAGTGATCTTCCGACTACCCCTCTGGGATGACGATCGACTCCCAGCAGCAACAACAGCAGTGCCAGCAGTAACAGCAGCAGTAGGCGTTCCACTCAAGGATCCATCGGAGGAATCCCAGTTAGGTGAGGACTCGTCAGACTTGCCAGTGACATGGCCTGCAGGACTATTGGCGTTCCTGTCTATTGACATTGAGGGAGTTGGTGGTGTGGTTTGCAGGAGCTTGGGTACAAGAGGAAGAAGGGATTTAGTTGTCAGTGGACTGCTTCCGCTGTCACCCAAAGTTTTTGAACTTGTCAATGATTTCTGATTAATGCGCTCCAAGTGACGTATAAGGGAGGATGCACCTAGGTGGTTAACGTCCTTACCCCTACTTATTACAGCTTGACAAAAGCAACACACGGCTTGACACCTGTTGTCTGCATTTCTGTTAAAATAATTCCACACCGAAGAGGTGATTTTTTTTGTATTTTGACCAGGCATGTCTCTCTCTGGCCTTTGAATCAGACGGTCCACCGTTGAGCTACACAGGAGAGCTAAACCATCGGACTTGTACTTGCTACTGACTTCTATATATACTACTGACTGTATATATATCAAATTTCCTAAACAGGGAGAAGAGGGATTTTCTAGATCTTTTATCGGAATCAATATCGGCCTGTGGCGCCGTTGCGTGTTTATGTCAATTTTATGGGGAAGAGGGCCCTTTTAGACTCTCTCCTCTGGTTGGAGTTAGACCTGGTCAGTTAATATCTAATGACCCCAGAGACAGTTTATTTTGAAGAAATCCTTGTGTTGCGCATGGTCCCACAGAAGAATATAGATCATAAGGACCTCGAGCAATTTATATTTTAGATTCAGTCTTTTGAGCCACAAAGTGGCTTCTTACAAGTGCGATTGAAGAATTGATAATCACTAAGATGCTTTCCAACACGATTTTTAGATATTTCATTTACCCCTAAAGAAGTCCTTTAAGGACGAAACGCGTAGTGGTTAATCGATTATTGTACACTACCGGCTTGCTTTGGATATCCTCCCAAGAGCTCACACTGTTTAGGTGAGGAGGCCATTCCAGTATACCACCTAAGCAATCTGATGTGTATTTAATAGATTGTATCATTGTGTACTTTAGTACCATTGTATTTAAAAAGTATTTTAGTACCATTGTATTTAAAAAAAAAGACTTTGTATTAAAAATCTTTTCAACCAAAAAGTTTGTGATACTAACTCTGTGTATTTTCTGTTGGGTGAATATTTCTTCTGGTGAGTGGGTTTCTCTGTAGGCCCCATATGGGAAGTCACCAAGTGAGAAAAACCCAAGAAGAACTCCAATCATGGTCTCTGAATTGATTAAACTATCAGTCAACATATAATATAGCGCACTCTGTATCTTGTTGTATGTCAATGGCCTTATTCATCCCATGGACAACAAGTGTCTCCCCGGGTGCCTGGCTTAAACAAACCACCTCACCATCAGAATCCTCCTTGTCAATTTCCTCCTAAGCGCCAGCAACACCCATATCCTCATCCTGGTGTATTTCAACAGTGACATCTTCAATTTCAATATCAGGAACTGGACTGTGGGTGCTCCTTCCAGCACTTGCAGGGGGCGTGCAAATGGTGGAAGGAGCCACTTCTTCCCGTCCAGTGTTGGGAAGGTCAGGCATCGCAACCAACACAATTGGACTCTCCTTGGGGATTTGTGATTTAGAAGAACGCACAGTTCTTTGCTGTGCTTTTGCCAGCTTGAGTCTTTTCATTTTTCTAGAGGGAGGATGAGTGCTTCCATCCTCATGTGAAGCTGAACCACTAGCCATGAACATAGGCCAGGGCCTCAGCCGTTGCTTGCCACTCCGTGTCGTAAATGGCATATTGGCAAGTTTACGCTTCTCTTCAGATGCTTTTAATTTAGATTTTTGGGTAATTTTACTGAACTTTTGTGTTTTGGATTTTACATGCTCTCTACTATGACATTGGGCATCGGCCTTGGCAGACGACGTTGATGGCATTTCATCATCTCTGCCATGACTAGTGGCAGCAGCTTCAGCACTAGGTGGAAGTGGATCTTGATCTTTCCCTATTTTACCCTCCAAATTTTTGTTCTCCATTTTTTAATGTGTGGAATTATATGCCAGTAATATATCTATAATTAGACGGCAGTAATGTCTGGAATTAGATACCACTAGATAGATACCAGATACCACTGTGACTGGAATGATGATGACCTATGCAGAGTGACAGGACACTACCACAGCACCCTACAGCAGCAAGATGCAGCACAAGACACTGGACTTTTAGTAATGTACTGTAGTATACTGGTCACCACAATGCAGCACTGATACTGAGCACAGATATTGAGCACTGATGAGGATACTAGAACTGACATGGAGCAGCAAGATGCAGCAATGGACTATTGTACTAGTATTATATACTGATCACCACAATGCAGCACTGATACTGAGCTCAGATATTGAGCACTGATGAGGATACTAGAACTGACACGGAGCAGCAAGATGCAGCAATGGACTATTGTACTAGTATTATATACTGGTCACCACAATGCAGCAGTGATACTGAGTACAGATATTGAGCACTAATGAGGATACTAGAACTTACACAGAGCAGCAAGATGCAGCAATGGATTATTGTACTGTAGTAGTATTATATACTGGTCACCACAATGCAGCACTGATACTGAGCACAGATATTGAGCACTGATGAGGATACTAGAACTGACACGGAGCAGCAAGATGCAGCAATGGACTATTGTACTGTAGTATTATATACTGATCACCACAATGCAGCACTGATATTGAGCACTGATGATGATACTAGAACTGACACGGAGCAGTAAGATGCAGTACTGGACTGTTGTACTGTAGTATTTTATACTGGTCACCACAATGCAGCACTGATACTGAGCACAGATATTGAGCACGGATGAGGATACTAGAACTGACATGGAGCAGCAAGATGCAGCAATGGACTATTGTACTGTAGTAGTATATACTGGTCACCACAATGCAGCACTGATACTGAGCACAGATATTGAGCACTGATGAGGATACTAGAACTGACACGGAGCAGCAAGATGCAGCAATGGACTATGGTACTGTAGTAGTATTATATACTGGTCACCACAATGCAGCACTGATACTGAGCACAGATATTGAGCACTGATGAGGATACTAGAACTGACACGGAGCAGCAAGATGCAGCAATGGCCTATTGTACTGTAGTATTATATACTGGTCACCACAATGCAGCACTGATACTGAGCACAGATATTGAGCACTGATGAGGATACTAGAACTGACAAGGAGCAGCAATGGACTATTGTACTGTAGTAGTATTATATACTGGTCGCCACAATGCAGCACTGATACTGAGCACAGATATTGAGCACTGATGAGGATACTAGAACTGACACGGAGCAGCAAGATGCAGCAATGGACTATTGTACTAGTATTATATACTGGTCACCACAATGCAGCACTGATACTGAGCACAGATATTGAGCACTGATGAGGATACTAGAACTGACACGGAGCAGCAAGATGCAGCAATGGACTATTGTACTAGTATTATATACTGGTCACCACAATGCAGCACTGATACTGAGCACAGATATTGAGCACTGATGAGGATACTAGAACTGACACTGATCAGCAAGATGCAGCAATGGACTATTGTACTGTAGTGGTATATACTGGTCACCACAATGCAGCACTGATACTGAGCACAGATATTGAGCACTGATGAGGTTACTAGAACTGACACGGAGCAGCAAGATGCAGCAATGGACTATTGTACTAGTATTATATACTGGTCACCACAAAGTAGCACTGATACTGAGCACAGATACTTAGCACTGATGAGGATACTAGAACTGACACGGAGCAGCAAGATGCAGCAATGGACTATTATACTGTAGTATACTGGTCACCACAATGCAGCACTGATACTGAGCACAGATATTGAGCACTGATGAGGATACTAGAACTGACACGGAGAAGCAAGATGCAGTACTGGACTGTTATACTGTAGTATTTTATACTGGTCACCACAATGCAGCACTGATACTGAGCACAGATATTGAGCACTGATGAGGATACTAGAACTGACATGGAGCAGCAAGATGCAGCAATGGACTATTGTACTGTAGTAGTATATACTGGTCACCACAATGCAGCGCTGATACTGAGCACAGATATTGAGCACTGATGAGGATACTAGAACTGACACGGAGCAGCAAGATACAGCAATGGACTATGGTACTGTAGTAGTATTATATACTGGTCACCACAATGCAGCACTGATACTGAGCACAGATATTGAGCACTGATGAGGATACTAGAACTGACACGGAGCAGCAAGATGCAGCAATGGACTATTGTACTGTAGTATTATATACTGGTCACCACAATGCAGCACTGATACTGAGCACAGATATTGAGCACTGATGAGGATACTAGAACTGACAAGGAGCAGCAATGGACTATTGTACTGTAGTAGTATTATATACTGGTCGCCACAATGCAGCACTGATACTGAGCACAGATATTGAGCACTGATGAGGATACTAGAACTGACACGGAGCAGCAAGATGCAGCAATGGACTATTGTACTGTAGTATTATATACTGGTCACCACAATGCAGCACTGATACTGACCACAGATATTGAGCACTGATGAGGATACTAGAACTGACACGGAGCAGCAAGATGCAGCAATGGACTATTGTACCAGTATTATATACTGGTCACCACAATGCAGCACTGATACTGAGCACAGATATTGAGCACTGATGAGGATACTAGAACTGACACTAATCAGCAAGATGCAGCAATGGACTATTGTACTGTAGTGGTATATACTGGTCACCACAATGCAGCACTGATACTGAGCACAGATATTGAGCACTGATGAGGATACTAGAACTGACACTGATCAGCAAGATGCAGCAATGGACTATTGTACTGTAGTGGTATATACTGGTCACCACAATGCAGCACTGATACTGAGCACAGATATTGAGCACTGATGAGGATACTAGAACTGACACGGAGCAGCAAGATGCAGCAATGGACTATTGTACTAGTATTATATACTGGTCACCACAATGTAGCACTGATACTGAGCACAGATACTTAGCACTGATTAGGATGCTAGAACTGACACGGAGCAGCAAGATGCAGCAATGGACTATTATACTGTAGTATACTGGTCACCACAATGCAGTACTGATACTGAGCACAGATATTGAGCTTTCCACTCAGAGAACGTAGCCACGTCCACTCTGCTCAATCTACAATGCACAAGTGAAAATGCCGGCGATGCGCGGCTCTTTGTATGGAATCCGAATCTAGCGAGATTTCAACAGCGGGATGATGATGTTTTCCCCCGTTCGGGTTTTCTGAGTAAGGCGGGAAGAACCGAGGCTGCCTCGGACCCGTGTAAACCACGTGAAGTTCGGCGGGGTTCGGTTCTCGGAGAACCGAACCCGCTCATCTCTAATTTGGGTGTAATAATAAGTATTATAAGGTATGGGTGTCTGCATTATATGTCAGTGCCCGCCACCACCTCCCCCCTCCCACTGATTGTAGCACATCCCCCATCCCCTTTTAGGAGGTTCCCCATCCCTTATAATATCCATTATTGCACCCCTCAGTGACTGCATTGACTATATATCAGTGTCATTAGTGTGACTCCATTATACGAGGTCTTACAATTAAGTTAGTGAACTCTCCACCGTGCAGTAGCGGATTTATCACTATACAACCAAAGCAGCCGCAAGGGCCTGGCGGATCCCAGGGGGCTCGCTGAAAGAGCATGGAGTCGGGAAGGTAATTTTGATTTCCACTGAAAATGTCCAAGTGCTGGACTGGCTACATACTCCCGGCAGGCTGTCAGTCAGGGGCGGATCCATAAGTAAATGAGGGCACCATGATAGGGGAACGGTAATAGTTATATTTACATGCACCTAAGGCACGCGTGCTCCCAGATAAGAAGAGTGGTATCACAGGGGGCGTGGCCTCACAGAATACATCATCAGGTAATGATTGACTGTAGGAGCGCAACCTGGTTTATTGCCAATGTTTCACCCTGATGAAAAGGCTGATTGGGCCTTGAAATGTTGGTCACCTGTTCCATTAGGTATGGGAGCCTGGAAGGCACCCCAGCACAATATAATTATTATAGTTTTTAGTTGGTGGTGGCAGGTGCAGCATACCTTGTTTTGGGCACTGCAGTGAGACTCAGACTGCAGGACACGAACTGTCCATCTTTGATTAGCAGAAGCAGCCAGCTGGATCTCCAGCAAGCAGCATAAGATATCTGCAGGTCAGCTCTGTCACAATCACACGGGCCACCTTCTTAAAAGCTGAGCTGAGTTTGACTGCACCTAGTATGGTGGTAAAGGATGTGGAGGAGGAAGCGCTGGGATTATTGTGCGGTGCAGTGAGGGCTAATAAAGCCTTCTGCGCTGTCATAAGTAACAGTCTTACTCGATGCTGGCATTTGAACCCTGCGCCTGGGCTGGACTCTGGCTGGCTGACAGTGGGGGAGGTAGGTTGCAGTGTGAGCAGGGGGAGGCCGGAGCTGCAGCTCCAGCATCCCCATTGGTTACCACATGTACTTGCTGTTAGAGCAGCAGCAGGTCCTAGTGCCTGCCGGCTCTTTTATCAAATCTGACTGACAGAAATAGCAGTAGTGCTGCTGCTGTTCTCCTTTTGAAAAAAGAAGAAGTCATAAACGACAGGGGATCCGCCTATGCTGTCAGTGACTAGGTAGCTGCCAGTTGCCTGCACTTGCCTGTGCGCACTGCCTACAGTGTGCTTTTAAAGGCAGCACGGACAGTTTACTGGTTAGCATTACTGCATACTTACCTACTCTCCCGGAAGCTGCGGGAGGCTCCCGTTTTTTGGGGTAGCCCCCCGCACCCCCGGGAGAGTGGGCAGGTCTCCCGCATCCTGCTCGCATCTTAGTGATGCGGGCAGGATGGAGATAACCTCCCGCGACAGGTCCGTCGGGTGGAGAAGGGGTTAAAATGATGCAAATCGCATCATTTTAGCCCCCCCCTTCCAGCGGCATTTCCCGATGCGGGGGCGGGGCTTAGTGACGTCACAGTCCGGTCCCGCTCCCCGAAGACACCTGCTGCGTCTCCTCTCCGGGCTTCTCCCGGAGAGGAGACTTACAATGTAGGTAAGTATGCATTACTGCCTCACAACACTCAGCTTATGGGTTCAATTCCCACCATGGCCCAAATTGTGTTGAGTTTGTATATTCTCCCTGTACTTGCATGGGTTTCCTCCGGGTACTCCGGTTTCCTCCCACAATTAAAAAAAAAAACCTCATAGGTTAATTGGTTCCCAACAATATTAACCCTAGTGTGAATGTGTATATGTGGTAGGGAATATAGATTGTAAGCTCTACTGGGACAGGGACTGATGTGAATGGCCAATGGCCACACTGCAGAATATGTGTGCGCTATATAAATATCTGGTAATAAATAATAATAAATAATACACTAGTACAACTACTATCCACCTGCTATAATCGGCGGGGGGCAGATTGGGCAGCATACACTGGGGGGAGGCATAACGAGCAGGTACCTGTCTGGTATAATTGGTGTGTGTGGGGGGGGGGGGCACATTGAGGATTTTTGAGGAAGAGGGCCCCCAAATCGGTGTATTGCTTAGGGCCCCATGAGGTCTAAATCCGCTTTTGCCGCAGATACTGGCTGGTGGAGGAACTTGACACGCTGAGCAGGTGAAGAAACCTGAAGTGCCGGGAGCTGGGTGCACTGCCGCAAATGGTTTCTGAGGACGGTGACAGAGGTGCAGGGAGCTTGTGCGTATGCCAGAGCAACTGCAAGTAAAGAAGGAATTTGGAATGAACTCTCCAGGACACGCAAGTATCATCACTGTCATACATTATAATACACTGTATACACAGCTTCTGTATTTACATTACACTGATAGTAGCGCTATAACTGAGTCATAGCACTTATAGGAGGACGTTTAGTGCTATAAGGGGATTGTATTAGTGTTAGTGTTCTGGGATAGGTCTATATATATAAGAAGCGACATACATACATCAATTAAAAGTTAATGCAGCTTTAATGGAGATAGTTAACCCTTTTCAGAATGACTGGGAACAGGATTGATGATCTCATCCAGTGAATATCTTGTCAGATGTATGCATACCTGGAGCAACCGTTCCAGGGTGAGTACTTCTGCACAAGATGTGGGCAAATGGTCTCTTTGGTAGCCCAGATAACTGATCTAAAGCAGACCATTGCAATACTGAATTTGCAACTCACTATGGATGCATTGGAGGAGCAGGGTGGGTCTGGGGAAGAGGAAGATGAACAGGCAGGTACTGTAGTTGGGTTACAGTTAGAAGCGGTAAAGGTGGGAAGACGAGGCAGGCCAGCTCTGAGCTGCCAAATCCCAGCAGATTTGCCTGATTGGATGAAGATACTGTGAATGGCAGTGCAGATTTGGCGGAGCTGGCAGAGACTGTTTCCTTTAGCAACCAGTGGACCGGTCCTTCCGGCAAAGGGGGAAAGTTGCTAGCAAGGTACCTAGTCAGATTGTGGTGGTAGGGGATTCAATTATTAAAAAGGCAATTAGGGAAATCTGCTACCGGGACCTCGATTGTCATACAGTATGTTGTCTTCCGGGTGCTCGGGTACGACACATTGCAGATCGGGTAGACAGATTGTTGGGAGGGGCTGGACAAGACCTGGCGGTCTTGGTGCATGTTGGCACCAATGACAAAGTTAGTGGTGGATGGGATGTCCTTAAAAACGATTAAAGGGATCGCTGTCGCAAACTAAAGGAAAGGACATCTAAGGGAATATTCTCCGAAATATTACCTGTGCCACACACTAGCCCAGGGAGACAGAGGGAGATTAGGGAGGTAAATGTGTGGCTAAGAGATTAGTGTAGGAAGGAGGGATTTGATTTCCTGGAACATTGGGCAGACTTCTCGGTCAGGCGCCGTCTTTTTTGTCGCAATGGAATGTACCTGAATGAGAAGTAAGCAGCAGTGCTGGGGGAAGGAAGGTTAGAAGGTTGGATGAGATTTTAAACTAGATGTCTGGGGGGGGGGGATTAGAAAGATTTAATGGGATGATCAGAGAGAATAGTAAGGAGGGATGTATTAAATATAATGGGTGTGGAGAAGGGGGGAGGAGAAAAACAGTCAGCAATAGTAAATCATGGAAAGCACATCTAAGTAAGAAAATGATACCAGCAAAAATACAAACGGATAAGGGAAATACTAAACTAAAATATATGCTTACAAATGCAAGAAGCCTATCGACCAAAATGGGGGAATTGGAAATGCTTGCGTTAAATGCTCCTTATGATAGTATAGGTACTACGGAGACATGGTGGAGCGATTCTCACAACTGGACAGCACACTTGGAGGGATATACTCTTTTCAGGAGAGATAGGGCTACCAAAAGGGAAGGAGGTGTATGCCTTTATGTTAAGCCATTTTTAAAACCATATTTAAAGGAGGTTATTTATGAGGGGACTGGAGATAATGTGGAGTCATTATGGGTTGAAATTTCAAGTGGGGGTAAAGACGCAAAAAAGCTAGTAATAGGCACATGCTACAAATTGCTGGATATTAGCATGCCTGAGGAAGTAGAACTCTTGCAGCAAATCGAAAAAACTGCGGGATTGGGGGACGTCCTAATCGTTGGGGATTTTAATTTCCCGGATATAAATTGGAGAATCAAATCACGCGTTAAAGCTAGGGGAAACAGGTTCTTAAATACGCTAAAGGATCACTACTTGTCTCAAGTAATCGAGGAGCCAACTAGAGATAAAAGTATACTGGATCTAGTAATAAGCAATAATGTGACTATTATATAAAATACTAGAGTAGGGGAGACCTTGAGAAACAGCAATTATATTCGATATTAGTTCCCAGAAACATCGCTATAAGGGTTCAACTAAGACATTTAACTGTAGAAAAACTCATTTCAATATGCTGAAACGCGCACTAAGGGACATTGAATGGGAAGATTTGTTTCATGGTAAGAACACCGCTGAAATGTGGGATTCTTTTAAAAGGTTACTCGATTAGTATGTTCATAAGTTCATTCCCATGGGCAGTAAATACAGGAGTATTAAATTCAAACCAATGTGGCTTAATAAGAAGGTTAAGGAAGAAATGGATAAAAAGATGCGTGCTTTCAAAGCGTTTAAATATGATGGAAAGGCGGGGTCATTCCAGTACTACAAGGAATGTAACAAAAAGTTAAAAAAAAGTAATCAGAGCTGCTAAAATGGAAAACAAACAAAAAGCAAGTCGCTAAGGAGAGTAAAACTAATCCTAAAAAGTTTTTTTAAGTATATAAACAGTAAAAGGTTAAAAAAGGAGAATATAGGACCATTAAAAGGTGAATTGGGAATCTTGATAAATGATGACAAAGAAAAAGTGGAATTATTGAAGACATTTTTTCCATCAGTGTTTACTAGAGAAGACCAGATGGTGGGAATAGTGTATAACAAAAGAAATGGTAATGACCTGCGTTTTAGTACTTGTTTAAGTAACAAAGTAGTCTGGGAGAGATTATGCAAAATTAAGATGAAGAAATCTCCTGGTCCATATAGACTTCACCCAAGGGTTCTTATGGAGCTAAACTCAGAACTAGCAAGATCCTTATATTTGATTTTCTATGAGTCAATTACATCAGGCATGGTACCGAAGGACTGGCGTATAGCTGAAATAGTGCCATTATTTAAAAATGGAATTAAAACTCATCCTGGCAACCATAGACTGGTAAGTTTGACATCTATAGTGGGGAAAATATTGGAAGGTATATTAAGGGATAGCATACTGCAGACCTCCAAGGTTATTAATAGAAACCAGCATGGGTTTGTGAGGGATAGGTCATGTCAAACTAACTTATTTAGCTTCTATGAGGAAGTGAACGATGATCTTGACCAGGGAAACACAGTGGATGTGGTACATTTAGATTTTGCAAAAGCCTTCGATACAGTGGCACACAGGAGGCTGATTATCAAATTAAAGGAACTTGGCTTAGAAAAACTATTTGTTCTTGGGTAATTGGCTGGATAACTTGGAACAGCAAGTGGTGGTTAATTGGATGTTCTCCAACTGAGCATCAGTATTCGGTGGAATACCGCAAGGGTCTATACTCGGGCCACTATTGTTCAACATATTTATTAATGACTGAGGAATAGGTCTGGAAAGCACAGTGTCAATATTTGCAGATGATACTAAACTGTGTAGGGTAATTAATTTGGAAATAGATGTTGACTCTCTACAGAACGACTTACGGTATTTAAACTGGAAATGTGGGCATCTAAATGGAGAATAAGGTTCAATATAATTTTTTTTAAAGTTATGCACTTTGGGATAAAAAATAAACATGCAGCCTATATATTAAATGGGGAAAATCTAGGGGAAACGGTAGTTGAAAAAGATTTGTGGGTGGTCATTCATAATAGGCTTAGTAGCTGCACCCAAAGTCAAAGTGCATCAAAGAAGGTAAATAAGGTGTTAGCATGCATAAAACAGGAGATTGAGACAAAAGATGAGAGTGTTATCCTGCCACTGTACAAATCATTGGTACAACCGCACCAGGAATATTGTGTACAGTTCTGGGCGCCGCATTATAAAAAAGATATCTTGGAACTCTAAGGAGTTCAGAGACGAGCTACAAAATTGGTTAAGGGGTTAGAGACACTGGATTACGAAGAAAGACTTACTATGTTGAATATGTATACACTAGAAAAGAGGCGTCTAAGAGAAGACATTATTAATATCTTCAGATATATAAAGGGGCATTACAAGGAGCTTTCAGGCGATTTGTTTATTGAGAGAACTCTGCACAGAACACACAGTCACCCTCTGAGACTAGAGGTCACCCTCTGAGGCTAGAGGAAAGAAACATTTTCGTAACCAACGTAGGAAAGGGTTCTTCACAGTAAGGGCCATAAATATTTGGAACTCTCTGCCAGAGAAGGTAGTAATGGTGGACTCGGTAAATATATTTAAAAATGGTTTAGATAAATTTCTAACTAAAAAGATATTCAAGGATATAGCGTTTAAAATAATTATATTTTAGGAAAAGCATGAATTATAGTTGTTAATTAGTCTTAAAACTTTACTTCAGCTGGGACCAGGGGTGTAGCCAGAACTTTGTGGGCCCCATAGCAACATTTTGAAGGGGCCTCTGTCCCAATGCTTCTAGAGAGACACATCTCTGCAGCAGTTGTTAATTTTATGTCCTATAATAGTGCCCTAGTTCATTTTTTGAACCATAGTATAGACCCTTATTTAAAGCTATGCCCCATAGTAGTGCACTAGTTTCTTTTATGAATCGTAGTAGTGGTTAAGTATTGCAGGCCCCAAGGAGAAAGTTTGAAAGGACCCATACATGCCACCCAATGGCGAAAAATGTATATAACTCATGTAACTTTGACAGGGAAGGTGGGCCCCTCTCAGCTCTGGGCCCCATAGCAGCTGGACTGCCTGAACCTATGGTAGCTACGCCCTTGGCTGGGACATTATAGTAAACTTTAACCAAATACAGAATAGGGTAAGAATTATAATACAGGTTGAACTCGATGGGCAATTTGTCTTTTTTCAACCTCATTAACTATGTTACTATGTTACGGTTGGGAACCTCTGAGCTAGGCATTTGGGAACCTCTGCGGGCAAGATGCCTCACTCCGCTACCACTGCGCTCGGCACAGGTACTATTCCCAATCGTAGTCCATGTGGATGGTAAAGTATGAAAAAGTTAAAAACTAATTTTTTTTTGTAAAGCCATGTCGACCTTTTTATGTGTCGACCTGTCCCGTGTCGACCATTTTCATGTGTCGACCATTTGTCCATGTCGACCATGTCAATGTTGACCAATAGTGGTCAACCTAGTGACTGTCGACCTAAGTAGGGTCATCCTGCCAAATGGATACCGGTCCTACATGGGGGATATGTTACAAGTTCTGAAGAAACATTAAGGGTACTGAGCTTCTTGCCCCAGATGTGTTATGCCCACTGAATGAATACTGGTATTTGGACAAGTCCTGTGTACTATTTTGCCCACTGATGGGGCACTGCTAATTTGAAGAAACCGTACATGCCGAGCCAGACAAGGAGACAACAGCATCACTCATGTGTGGTCTCCTGAGACAGACTGCAGGCTGCTGTGTTTCTAACCACACATGGAACTACTCTCTCAAGTGCAGACTATTGTAAGGAAATTAGTATTTGGAACTCTGGAGACTGGGTGGCAACTAGGGAGTTACAGAACTCACGTGTGGAGCTGCGGCTGGGAATGAGTAATCGTAGCTACACCTACTCTACCACTGACACCGTCACTCCTCCCAGTGGTCGGATGGTGCCTACAGAGCTAGTCTTCTGCCTTTAGCAGCTGAGTTTGAATGGGCGAATTAGGTCCGCCCAGACTCCGAACAAACAATGAACAGATTATGTGTGGCAAGGCCGCCGAACTCCCCACATAGGAACCGAGGCACAGCCTGAGGAGAGAGTATCAAATTACACAGAGTGTTGAAAGCAATGACACTAAATATACGAGTGATTGTAAAAGCTACAATCTGTGAGGCAACAGTGCTCTAAGATGTTGTAAGCAACTAAACTGTGTATATATATATATATATATATACAGATGTACAACAATGCACAGGATGGAATGGATAATAAATCATTAAGCAATGAGTTCCTAAAGATCTAGGCAGAATAAAGCAAAATATAAACAACAAGAACACTTAGCTGCAGGAGAGTCCTGGATTCCAGGCTAGGCAAGACAGAGCAAGACAAGGCAGGAACAACCGGAGCTGTTTGATACTACTTCCAGGCAAGGTCTCACATATAGAATCAGGAACTCAGGTAACAAGGGAAATGTGCTCCAAATTCTGTCAGGATAGGACACACAGGATTCTAACTGGACCGGGAATCCCAAGCCATGCAATGGCACAAACTGTACAAGTTCAAGATTTCACACCATAGGACAGGGACCAGGCACTAGTACATACAGGAACAAGAACCTATCACCGGTTCCAGGTGAAAGGCAGGCTGGGTAATAAAGGAAGTACGCCCCGATCAGGATGGCTGGAAACCAAACACAAGGTAATGGCCTAAATAACTGACAGCTGAGACAGCACAAGCCACACATACAAGAGACAGGCTACAGTTACACAAACTCACCACATAATGGCCTAATTATCTGACAGGTGAGGCTGCACAGGCCACACATATAGGAAAAGGGCTGCAGTTATACAGAGTCACCAAGGGCGGTCCACAACAGAGCTCTAAACAAGTACATCAGAAAACCTGGCATGCCATCAGAAATATAACATAAAATACAGAAAAACAGAATCTGAAATGGAATGAGCCACAGCAATGGCTCATGACAATTATATTGACAATCATTCCCCGGCTGGTTTTTGATGTTACCATCCTCCTTCATGTGCAATTTCTTATAGTGGTGTGGTTGTTTATTCTTCCCTACTGCACTACAGTGAGGAAATGCTGTATTTACAGTTTGTAGATATTGGTGCCATGCTCTATGAATAGTAATTACCAATCTTATAATACAGAGTTTCCCATACTCTGCAATAACAGTGCAGGATTTAAAGCTATCCATGCGTGTGTGTGTGTGTGTGTGTGTGTGTGTGTGTGTGTGTGTGTGTGTGTGTGTGTGTTGGGGAGGGGAAGGGGGGGGGGGTTGCTTTAGGCTGCCGGGGAGGGTTAAGGTAGGTTGCGGGGGGAGGGTTAGGGTTAGGTTAAGGGGTGGGGGACTCAGGGTTAGGCACCCCTGTGGAGGGTTATGGTTAGGCTGGGCGGGAGGCAAGGTTAGGTTTAGGCTATGGGAATGGTTGGTTAGGGTTAGGCCCCACTAGAGAGGGTTAGACCGTGTTTGGTGGTTAGGGTCAGACTGCAGAAAAGGAGGTTTAGGGGGTTGGGATACAGAGCGTCGGGATGCCGCTGTTGGTATTATGACTGTATGCATCCCAAGCGCCGGGAACCGGATACTATCCCAAGCACACTCCTCATTTAGGAAGAACTTTGCAACTGTTATCAGGACAACAAAATGCATTTTCAAATCTCTTAATTTAAATCTGCGACCATTTCTACATTGGAAGTGGGTGGAGATTATGAGATGCATTGTCATTTTTTTCTATCTTATAATGATAATATATTTTTTAACACAACCAGCGGGGTAAATCCATAAGTGTGTTTATTAATATCAGCTTTATGCTGTTTCATGAGATTTTATCTATTTCTGAAGGATTAAATCATGGTTTTATTTATGTTTAAATATTGTACATTAGTGCAGTAATTCTCAAACTCGGTCCTTAGTCCAAAAAGACCACCAGGTGGACAGGTGTATTAATTCCTCACTGACACATTTTAAAAGATCAACAAGTGGAGCTAATTATTTCACTTGTGATGTAGTGAGGAGACCTAGAAAACAAACTGGTGTCCTGAGGACTGAGTTTGAGAACGTAAGCATTTAGTGCAATTACATTTATTAAAACTGACCTTTAGTGATAATTACTATATCTACTACAGGCACAACCTATTTTTTCTTTGTATGTCTATTCTGGAGTAAGGTCGGTAGCGGTTAGAGTAAAATATAGAACATATTATCCACTAGGTGTTGTAATCTACAAGTGTGTACCAGTTGACGTACATGGAGCAAGCACTTTAGGCTCCGAAGGTCCCTAGAAGGAAGCCTAAAAGAGACCGTGGAGGAGTCCCCTTCCATGGTGGTAATGCCCTGCTGAAGATCTGTAAGATTGTCCAAGGTATTCAGCAGTAATTGCCGTCAACATTGATTTGGGACACACACATTAATCAAAGTGTAATGCTACTTAACAATTTTTTCCCTTCCTTGACAAACTACAACTTCAAGTATGAACCAAGCTAATGGTGAGACAGAACTATGAATACACTCTTTGCTTTATGGCCAGAGTTACTCTGAGAAAAACCTAGGGGAAAGGAAGATTTAAGCAATTCACCGATTTGGGGTCCCCTTCCTCAAAAATCCTCAATGTGCCCCCCCCACCCCCTAATTATACCAGACAGGTACCTGCTCATTATGCCTCCCCCCAGTCAGTGTATGCTGCCCAATCTGCCCCCCGACGATTATAGCAGGTGGATGGTAATTGTACTAGTGTATTTATTATTATCTATTACCAGATATTTCTATAGCGCACACATATTCTGCAGTGCGGCCATTGGCCATTCACATCAGTCCCTGCCCCAGTGGAGCTTACAATCTATATTCCCTACCACATGTATACATTCACACTAGGGTTAATTTTGTTGGGAACCAATTAACCTATCAGTTTGTTTTTTTAATTGTGGGAGGAAACCGAAGTACACGGAGGAAACCCATGCAAGTACAGAGAGAATATACAAACTCCACACAGTTAGGGCCATGGTGGGAAATGAACCCATAAGCTGAGTGTTGCAAGGCAGTAATGCTAACCAGTAAACCGTTCGTGCTGCCCTTAAAAGCACACTGTAGGCAGTGTGCACAGGCAGGTGCAGGCAACTGGCAGCTACCTAGTCACTGACAGCCTGCCGGGATTATTCAGCCAGTCCAGCACTCGGACATTTTCAGCGGAAATCAAAAATGCCTTCCCGACTCCATGATCTTTTGGCAAGCCCCCTGGGACCTGCCAGGCCCTTGCGGCTGCTTTGGTTATATAGTGATAAATCCACTACTGCACGGTGGCGAGTTCACTAACTTAATTGTAAGACCTCGTATAATGGAATCACACTAAAGACACTGATATATAGTCAATACAGTCACTCAGGGGTGCAATAATGGATATTATAAGGGATGGGGAACCTGCTAACAGCGGATGGGGGATGTGCTACAATCAGTGTGTGTGTGGGGAGGGGGGGAGGGGGGCTTAGCGGGCAATGACATATAATGCAGACACCCATACCCTATAATACTTATTATTACACCCAATTACATTATATATGAGTGTCTTTCCCCTTATTACTGATTGCAGCAGCCTAGTAGGTCCCCTGTCCCTTATAATACACATTATTACACCTCTCAGTCAGTGTGACTATATTGATTATATGGATTATATAAGAGTGCCCCACTGACTGTGGCAGGCATCTCTCATACACGGTAGTACTTAAAATAGAGTATTATAGCATATTGATATATCACCAGTCAGTGTGTGCCTCTTCCCCAGCCATGATTATAGCAGGCGGGTGTTAGAAACTGTACTTAAAATAACACTGTCCACCCCCCATCCTCACCCCCCATTCCGGCCTGATTGGAATTTGATGTAGGTGGATGTTATATAAAATAAAATATACTGTAATAAAGTACACTGGAAGACCTCATGTGCACATCCCGGCTCCTCTATCTAAGCATCTGACGTCACACACACACGTGTCATGACGGGTGACATGCATAGCCAGATTAGGGGTGGGGTGCATGGGATACTGTACCCCGGGACCCCCTCTGTCAGGGGGGCCCCCTGCCAGTGCACACTGACATCACTAGCTCTCTCTCTTGTGCAGCATCAGAACCAGGCAGCCAGAATGTGAGAAGGACCGTATGAAGTGCAGACAGAAACACAGGTTTCAGTAACTACCGACAGAGCTTCCCAAAAAGAGTGGGGATGGGAGGGGGAAGAGAGGTATAAGTGACTCAGGGATCTCAGCTTCTCCTCCTCTTCTGTGTGGAAATACTGTACCTATCTTATTAATTAACACAGGTGGTGCCAATCATTTATTAAGAGGGAAATCCATGTAGAGCATTTTGTCCCTCCTGGAATGGGTCATGTTGGGAGGTATGCACAATCTAATATACCCGCATCTCCGGGTGCTCCCTCTTCTTAAGTGCCCCAGGCCCCTCAAAGGCTTCATCCGGCCCTGGTCACACGCACCGTACTGCAGGCTGGAGACCCAGGCATGCGCTGGAGCCAGCATCCAACAGCTGTCTAATCACTGTCAGCCTGCTGGGAGTATTCAGCAGCCCAGCTCTCACACAATTTCGGTGAAGCGCATGGTCTGCCAGAAGTGCCTTTTATACAGCCTTGTCAGTGGGCCCCTGGGACCAGCAGGGCCCCCTGAGCAGTTGCCTTGTGGTAAATCCTCCTCTGCCTGGGGGTAATAGTAATTGACAAATCTCTGGGTCTCTCACTATTCCTTGCCTGTTAGATCGGCGGAAGCTTTAGACCTGATGTTTCTCCACTAATTCAAGTCCCCTACAATTAATCAATAGAAATTTCAGTACCTCTTTAGTAGGAGTCATGGGTTGTTAAGAAGCTGGAACATGGCACAACTACCCATCACCCCAGCACCACAGCATCTGAAACAGGAAGCAAGACAGAGCGATGTGGAAGGAGAATAGACAGAAGGCAATACCAGTCTGACCCGAAGAGGAATTGAGTGAAAAGTAAAACCAAGGGTACAAAAAATAAGAGAAAAAAAGAAATACATATCCAACATATTGACAAACGTCCATTATATAAAGGGGAAAGGAATGCAGCAAAAAAGGGTCATAGACATCTGTAAATTGGATGGTGTGTGTGGACAAAGAAAACATCTGCTTGTTGTGGACAACATTCCATGCAAAATATGAGCATATACATAAGCAACAACAGAAATATTAGCATCAATTATGAGATCTGATATTAACAAGGCCATGAAGACCAATAAACCACCTCCTAAAAAGTCAGTAAAAGAGAGTGACAAAAAAAATAACAACCAACTATTCTTATCATCACTCAGGAAGACTAATCACAGGAATGTCCAACATGCCACAAGACTGGTTGAGGATCTTGGACTCTTGGAGAAGCAGATATGCCATTATGGAGTACTATAAGGCTGTAAGGGAATGCTCAGTGGTACTTGATGTTACAGTTTCAAAGTTTAACAGTTGAAGCACACAGGAGCTTCCTCTGCTACAGAGTATGCCAAGACGAGTGCTGGAAGATCTAATAATTATGGTCCTGATTCAGAGTTCACGGGGGTTGATCATTTTTCTTGCTACCACGCATGCATGGAAATCCCTAAATACTTGTTTGGTGTGCATTACATAGTGTACGCACAAAGGTGCTGCTGCAAATGAGACGCACTGTATCATAAAAGTCTTGAAAAAGTGCTGGCCATTCCTGGGTGGTGACTGGGAGGTGGCTAAAGAGATGCGTGGAGATGGTCCATCTTATGGGCTTGTTATGGGAGTGTCTCAGGTGTATTACTGAAGTGTTTACATGCTCAGACAGTCAATCGATCACTTTGGAGGTGATGCTTAGATGTTAAATCTGCACCTGCCATTGGGCTGGTTTATGTTCTGATGGTGCAACCAATGGTGGCATCTAAAGAGGCACCAAGTGGTATTTCAGTGTCTATGTAAGCCAAAAGTGGGCCTCACAGTCCTTGAACATTCATATACACATATGTACAGCAGGGAAGGGCTTTGTAGTGGAATTTGCATATAGGCAGAAATTCACAATCCATATCAGGGGAATATCATCCAGAATACCATGGATTCAGATATTGGGCCAGATGTCATGGCTTGCGAGACGGCTGGAACTCCAAGACTCCGGCCGTACTTGTACATTTTTTTAAACAGCAAACGTTTACAAGGCAAAACCAACCAGGTTTTGCCTTGTAAACATTTTCTGCTTTAAAAAAAATGTACAAGTTTGGCCGGAGTCTTGGCGCTCCAGCCGTCTCGCAAAGCCATTACATCCAGCCCCATTGTGTCTAAACACGGTTGTCAAGGTTATCCAGTCTACTGTTTAATCATCTAATCTCTTGAACTTGATGATGTGATGTAGTTACTCTTTGAGTCAGGAGTGACATGCTTCATTGGTTTTTTCCAATATTATGAGCTGATGAGCAATATGGTCAATGTCTGAATGAACCACATAAATTTCAGTGATCTTCCTGTCCTGGAGCCTCTGCTCTTGATCCTTTTTGGTGGGTACTGAGTCCAAGCTGTGAAGGATTGCACCGAGGTCTCTGGTATAACTACAGAATTGGCAAGAGAAAAAGAATGTCCCACTGGATTGCATATCATCTGCTGGTGCTGGTGATGGATGATTCACTGGCAAGGAAATGCAATGTCAGAGGTGGACTACAAAAATGTAAGCAATTCACATTGTGAAGAGGGATCCCTGGTCTCCCTTTGTCCTTTTTTTTGCATAAACTTATTTTCTTTACTGATCAAGGACAAGCAGAGGGTATATATATATACTTGGAAAAAGAGAGGTCACACTCACATTCACGGAATTCCATTAACAACTAGCATCAAGAACAGCAAACACTTGAAAACATACGAGAGGCTCTATATGGAGTAGAAAGAGACCACGCATATTAACAAGGGCCCCACAAACAGAACAGGCACGGAATTTGTACAGCAGGGGTGGGTAACCTCCAGCCCGCTGCTGTGTTTCAGGGGAGGAGAGCGCAGCATGCGTCTCTCCTGCCCCTTTGTGCTCAGTCTGGCGGCGACGTGTCTCAGCTGTCAGGGCAGGGAGGAGAGCGCAGCTATGTTCGGCGGCAGCGGCGTGTAGGATTGTGAGCCAATCAGAGCTCACGGACCGGCAGCCAATCAGTAGCTGCTGCTGCCAGTCCACGAGCTATGATTGGCTCATGAACCGGCAACTTTTTTGAGGTCCTACACGCCACCGCCTCTACATAGCTGTGCTTTCCTCCCTGCCTGGCCCCTGACAGCTGAGACACGCCACCGCCGGACTGAGCACTAAGGGGCAGGAGAGGCGCATGCAGCACTCTCCTCCCCTGACACACATATGCACAGCAGCGGTGAGCAGCACAGTGGGGTGGGCGGCATGTGTGGGGTAATATGTATCTGGCACTGTGGGGTAATATATATCTGGCACTCTGGGGCAATGTGTATCTGGCACTGTGGGGCATTTGTGTATCTGGGACTGTGGCGGCATATGTGTACCTGGCACTGCACTATTGGGGGCATATGTGTATCACGTCCCATTTTAATTGGCCACACCCATTTTTTGGCGCACGCACATAGTACCACTAAGGGGCATAACTACTGGGGACATATCTACTGGGGCATATCTACTGGGGCATAATTACTGGGGGGCAGGCTAACTTTTAAGTTGATAATTTTTGTATGGCCCCCCCGAAGGATTTTATAAATATCCAAATGGCCCTTAGTAGATAAAAGTTTCCCCACCCCTGCTGTACAGCATATAGCCCCCTTCAATCAAGTGTATGATGTCAGACAGGGAGCAAGCTGATACAAAGATGAAGTAATAGCAGGTATGTCCTATGGGAGCCTAATAGTTGTAGTGGACATCAGAGGGTTGCAAAGATCATACAACTAGAAAAGAGGCTCACCTTCTCAAACTGGATCAATCTAATTGCAGATTCAGAATTATACCAAATATTGCAAAATGTTGTAACAACAGCTGATAGAAAACACTTAAATGAAAATACAAAAACTGTGAGACTTGTATATTCCATTTCGCATTCCTAAAATATTGGAAATGAAATCTTAACTTAAGCTGTGATGTTGTTTTATTCTCATATCAATGTGTACTAAGGGCCTTATTTAGGTTTGTTAGCAAAACAAAAATGCATGCTAAAGAGCAAAGCCATGTTGCACTGCATGCGCGGCAGATGTAACATATGCAGAGAGAGTTAGATTTGGGTGGGGTATGTTCAAACCGAAATCTAAATTTGTAAAGTGTAAGAATAAAGCAGGCAGTATTTACCCTGCACACAAACAATATAAATCAAATCTAACTCTCTCTGCACGTTACATCTGCCCCACCTGCAGTGCAACATGGTTTTGCCCATTAGTTTGCTTTTTTGGTTTGCTAACAAACCTGAATAACTCCCTAAGTCAATGGGCCTGATTACGAGTTGATCGCACGAAGCTGCTTTTTGCAGCCCATGCAATCAACTATACTCCGCCTGTGTGGGTGGGTTTTTTCCCATAGCAAGTTCAGCTCTGCTAAATGTGTGCAGTTTCTAAGTAGGTCTAGACATACTTACCAGCTGCAACGTTTTCATCCTGTTCGGTCCTGGCTCTGACGTCAAACACCCATCTTGGACACGCCTGCGTTTCTTCAAACACACCTGCGTTTTTCTTACCACTCCCAGAAAACTGTTCCGAACGCTGTGTTGGCGCCCAGTAACGCCCACCGCCTGTCTATCTTCAAGCGATCTCCGCTGCGATCACTTTCTTCGTTCCCTTCGACGTTGCCGTCGCCGGGCAACAACGTGCGTGTGCATTACGGCCCCCCGCGCACGCGCAGTCGTGACCCGGTCGCAGCTGTGTGAGCGAAAGCACACTGCGATCGGGTCGTAAGGACCCCCAATGCCTTGTTGATATGTGAAATTATATGACTTGAAGGAGTCAAAGAAATAAAAGTTCTGCAGGTCATAAATGAGTTCTGTCCATTTAATTCCTTGTAGAAAGAGAAGAGAAAATTACTCCCTTAGTTTAAATTCTTTGCAGGGCATGTCTTCTTCTCAAAAGAAAGCCCGAGACTCTGTGGACCTCATTCAGCAAGGATTGCAATTTCTGCAAAAAATAGTTGCAGCCCAGAAATAGAGAAAAAACGCCCATTGCAGAAATTGTGACTGCATCGCAATGTTTGTTCTGATCGCAAAACCATACGCAATTACCGGAACATCGAAGATTTTTCCCATCTGTGCCAGGCAAGGTCGTCCACAATTTTAGCGACGCTAGAGGCTGGAAGTGGTCAACGCTGACGTCAGAGGCCCTCCTTAAAAACGCCTGGGCACATTTTCAGACACACCCAGAAAACGGCAGGTTTCCACCCAGAAACTCCTGCTTCCTGTCAGTCAAACAGTGACTGCATTGCAATCATAATCAATTTCTGCCGCTAGTTCCTCCCACGCATGCGCATTGCGAACGCTGCGCATGCACAGTCATTTACATTCAGCCGGATTGCGATTCTCAAATTTTGCAATCCAATCTGAATAAGGCCCTTCATTGAAGTAGGAGCTGTATTAGCGGTTCATTTTGTGGCTAACTAAAACTTTAATGGTATGTACCCTTGTAGGAAACACAGCTGGGGTAGAGAAGACCCCAGATATCTCTATTAGAACTACTGCAGAGGCGGAAATGCCAATGGTGCAGCAGGTGCATTGTATCAGGGCCCCTGAGGACTGAGGGTCTGACTGCTGCCCAGACCGCTATGAGTTATCCCCTGGCACTCTCTGCAGACCAATTTGAGCAATGTCCGATGAATGGCTCAGTGCAAAGAGCAGGGTGGGCCCTACTGCCTGAGGGGCCTGCTCCTTACCTTAGAGAGGCACGTTTGACCTTGTGTGTGCCAGACTGATAAAGGAGTCATGCCACCTAACAGCGCTGATGATCACAGCTACATACTGTTACGATCCTGATGCTCAGGACAAGGGAGATCTTATGTAGTGAGTCCTGAGCACCAAGACGGAATGTTGGGATTGGGAAATGGGAAGGAAATAGCCCCTAGCACCCTACCTCCGTTGTCTTACCCGTGTTATCAATTCACGCCTGAACGACTATGGTTTCTTGGGCCCATGGCAGCCGCGTTTGAAGGGCGGATTAGGTCTGCCCAACTCCGATGCCCCCTCAGGTCTTAAAGAGAGACAAGGCGTGAACTGAGACAGGGTAATAACAAGGGGACCTCTAACTGAAACAACCACGCTAGGGGCTATAAACTACCTAAAAACTAAACGTATGTGCGGCACGCCGCCAAAGGAAAAAGAACTACAAAGAAACCACTGTCCACTCCCCTACACGGCACCGCCGAGTTCCGGGGAGGACAGTGAAAGCGGAAACCTCCGCAAATGCACCAATTCACAGTAAAGTAAACACTAAGCGGCATAGGCCGCAACACGCGGCAGAAGCCGCTACTCACAAAACCGGGCGAGAACCCCAGATGACAAACAGGTTCGCAAGGACTAGAAGGATTCCCAGGACCGGCTTCGGACCTCCAAAGTACCAAAGGGCAGGGAGCAAGATCCACCAAACACGGCTGACAGGAACAGAGTTCTGCAAGGCAGGAACAGCATACAAGAAGCTATCACCGGCGGGGCTGCAGTGTGCTGGCTCACATAAAAAGGCCCTGCTGGCCAATAACAGGAGGGCCAGCAGGACCAGCCCCCAGACCCTAATTACTAGTTGCCGTGCAGCTGCCCTGCTGCACGAGCAACCTAATTAAGTATTCTTAGCAACGGGGAATGCGGTCCACCTGTGGCGTCCCCGTTGTTATGCACCCGGCGGCCCTGCACGCACGGCGTCCTGCGTTGCCAGGGACCCGGCGGCTATCGTGCGCACGGCGTCCTGGCGTTGCTAGGCGCCGTGCGGGGGACAGGGAAGGAGAGAGGCGCGACGGCCGTGACCGCTGCTCAGTCAGGGCACGGCCGAAGACCACCGCGCCTAACAGTACCCCCTCCCCCCCCTTGAGGAGGGGTTAAAGAACCCCTAGAGCCAGGTTTCTGAGGAAACTCCTGAAAGAAAATCCTCTTCAGCTTGGGAGCATGTAAATCTTTATCCAACACCCAAGATCTTTCTTCAGGGCCATAACCTTTCCAGTGGACCAAAAAATAGAGCCGACCCCGAGAAAGCTTAGAATCTAAAACCTTCTCCACCAAGAACTCTTGTTGCCCCTGAACATCCACCGGAGATCTACCCTGGGAAGTCCTCCGAGGAAATCTCCTGGAAGAAAAATACTGTTTCAAAAGAGAACAGTGAAAAGTATTGCCAATTTTGAGAGATCTCGGCAAGTGTAGCCGAAAAGCAACTGGGTTGACCTTCTTAATGATAAGGAATGGTCCAATAAATTTGGGTCCCAATCTAGCCGAAGGTTGTCGGAGCTTGATGTTGCGAGTTGACAACCATACCTTATCTCCCACCTTAAAAGTGCAAGGACGTCGGAGCCTATCAGAAAATTTATTTTCTCGGAAGGCAGCTTTTCTCAAGGCAAGGTGCACCTTTCTCCAAATTGTTCTGAGATGGGAGGTTAAGGTCAACGAGGAGACTGGAGAATGAGGAAAAAAAGAGTTGGCTCTAGGATGAAAGCCAAAGACTGAAAAGAATGGGGACTCCTTGGTGGAAGAATGACAAGAGTTATTATAAGCAAATTCGGCTAACGGAAGAAATTCAGACCAATCATTCTGGAGTTTGGCCGAATACAACCGTAAATACTGTTTTAATGACTGGTTAACTCGTTCGGTTTGTCCGTAAGATTGTGGATGGTACCTAGATGTTAAAGAGAGTTTCATATTTAATGAGGCACAAAAACGTTTCCAGAAACGAGCAATGAATTGCGGACCCTGATCAGAGACAATATCCCTGGGCAACCCATGGAGCCTGAACACATGACGGAGAAACAAGACTGCCAACCCTTGAGCAGAGGGTAATCGGGGAAGAGCAATGAAATGAGCCATCTTACTAAAACGATCTACTACCACCCAAATTACTCGAAATCCGGCTGAAAGAGGAAGGTCCACCACGAAATCCATGGATATATGTGACCATGGCCTGAGAGGAACGGCTAAAGGTACGAGTTGCCCGATCGGCAATGAACGAGGAACCTTATGCCGTGCACAAACCTGACAGGAATGGACAAATTCCCTTACATCTTTAGAAAGACTAGGCCACCACATCGAGCGGGAGACTAACTCCAAGGTCTTAGTGATACCTGGATGACCAGAGACTTTGTTGTCATGAAACTCAGCTAAAACAGTGCCTCTCAGAAATTCAGGGACAAAGAGACGATCAGCAGGAGTCGGTTTAGGAGCCTGCTGTTAAAGCTGGACTAACTGAGTAAATAAATCCTATGTGAGGCCTGCCCGGATGACAGATGATGGAACTATGGGGGTAGTAGCAGGATGGTTATTGTGAACCGGAAGAAAACAACGTGACAGGGCATCAGCTTTAGTATTTTTGGAACCGGGCCTGAAGGTGATAATAAACCTGAAACGAGTAAAAAACAATGCCCAACGTGCCTGCCGAGCATTAAGCCGTTTAGCTGACTCAATATACTGCAGGTTCTTATGGTCAGTAAACACTGTAATAGTATGCCTAGCTCCCTCCAGCCAATGCCTCCACTCCTCGAAAGCCCATTTAACTGCCAGTAATTCTCGATTACCAACGTCATAGTTGGATTCTGCGGAGGAGAATTTCCTGGACATGAAGGCACAAGGGTGTAATTCCTGAGACTCCGGATCTTCCTGAGATAGGATAGCCCCCACTCCAACCTCTGAGGCATCTACCTCAACTATAAAGGGGAGCTCCGGGTTAGGGTGCCTGAGAACAGGAGCCGAGACAAAGGCCTGTTTTAAGGCCCGAAAGGCAGACTCGGCTGCAGGCGACCAATTGGAAGGGTCCGCTCCTTTTTTAGTCAATGCTACTATAGGAGCGACCAAATCAGAAAAGGTATGAATGAACCGCCTATAATAGTTTGCAAACCCTAAAAAGCGCTGAATTGCTTTTAAATTTGTGGGTTGCGCCCAATTAAGGATGGCCTGGAGTTTTTTCGGTTCCATGAAAAATCCCTGGGGAGAAATAATATACCCCAAGAAGGACACTTCCGTGATGTGAAAATCACATTTCTCTAGTTTTGCGTATAAATGATTCTCCCGTAGTTTTTGAAGAACCAGACGCACATGGGTAATATGTTGTTCCATAGACTCAGAATAAATCAAAATGTCGTCTACATAAACGACAACGAACTTTCCAAGAAAGTCACGAAGAACATCATTGATGAGGTCTTGAAATACCGCAGGAGCATTTGACAGCCCAAAGGGCATCACCAGGTATTCATAATGACCCGACTGTGTGCTGAAAGCCGTCTTCCACTCATCCCCAGATCTTATTCGGATGAGATTGTAAGCTCCTCTAAGATCGATTTTTGCGAAGATAACGGCAGAGCGTAACTGATCAAAAAGTACTGAAATCAAAGGCAAAGGGTAGGTGTTTTTAACAGAAATATTATTCAGAGCCCGAAAATCAATACATGGTCTGAGCGACCCATCTTTTTTCTCAACAAAAAAGAATCCTGCACTCAAAGGAGATTTCGAAGGCCTAATGAAGCCTTTTTTCAGGCTTTCCTGGATATAATTATCCATAGCCCTGGTTTCTGGCCCGGAGAGGGCATATAATCTCCCCTTAGGTAAAGTGGCCCCGGGAACTAAATCTATAGCGCAGTCATAGGACCGATGGGGAGGCAGAACGTCCGCATTAACCTTGGAGAACACATCAGCAAAATCCTGATATTCCAGAGGAATAAGTTCTGGGGTAACTGCCGCAACCCGGACAGGATGGGAAATACACTCCTTAACACAAAAAGGACCCCATTGGGAAATCTCCCCAGACCGCCAATCTATGGTGGGATTATGAAAGGCAAGCCAGGGGTGACCCAAAACTACTGGAACTGCCGGACAATGTGTAAGGTAAAATTCTATTTCTTCTGAATGTAGGGCCCCCACTGTCAGCAATACTGGAGGTGTGCGGTGAGTAATAACCCCCTTGGAAAGCGGACCCCCATCCAAGCCGTGCATGGTGATACGTCTATCTAAGGGTATCAGTGGAACGCCTAAAGCCTTAGCCCAAGCTAAATCCATAAAATTTCCTGCAGCTCCACTGTCGACGAAGGCCGACACCAACGAACTGAGGCTGCCAAAGGAAATCTTTACCGGAACTAATAGAGAATTATTAGAGGAGATTAACTGCAGACCCAAGTGAACCCCCTCACAATTCACTTGGTCAGAGCGTTTCCCGGCTTGTTCGGGCAGTTACGTGCGATATGTCCCTTACCACCACAATACAAACAAAGACCAGAACTTAACCTTCTGGTTCTTTCCTCTGGGGACAGCTGGGAGAGACCCACTTGCATGGGCTCCTCGACGTCCTCAGGAAAAGTATATACACATGGATTAGGCCTAAAAGTTGTTCCTCTTTCAGCCCTCCGCTCTCGGAGACGACGATCAATTTTAATAGCGAGCTCCATGAGTTTGTCTAGAGTCTCAGGAGCGGGGTACTGAAGGAGACTGTCTTTAATCACTTCCGACAGTCCGAGGCGAAACTGACTGCGCAGGTCCGGGTCATTCCAGCCACAGTCGTTCGACCAACGGCGAAATTCGGTACAATACACCTCTGCTGGATTTTTGCCTTGCTTAAGGGCACGCAGGTGACTCTCAGCTGATGCTTCTCTATCTGGGTTGTCATATAAGAGGCCTAAGGATTTAAAAAAGGCATCTACTGATAACAAAGCAGCATCATCCGCTCTTAGCCCAAACGCCCAGGTCTGTGGATCACCCTGAAGTAGAGACATCACAATCCCGACCCGCTGAGACTCAGTACCAGAGGAACGGGGCCTTAAACGAAAATAAAGCTTACAAGCTTCCTTAAAATTAAAAAAAATCCTTTCGGTTACCCGAAAAACGGTCAGGTAAATGCATCTTTGGTTCTGGAACCATACTCGGGGAGGCTCGCAAAAGATCTTCCTGCGATCTCACCCGAAGAGTAAGGTCCTGAACCATCTGAGTTAATTACTGCATTTGGTTAACCAAAAGCTGACTGGGGTTTGGCCCTAAACCTGCCGGATTCATGAGGCCGAATTTCTAGGCCCACCAATACAACGGAAAAAATTAAGCCCCTTTTTTTTTTTTTTTTTTTTATGTAGGCCGGTGATAATGTTACGATCCTGATGCTCAGGACAGGGGAGATCTTATGTAGTGAGTCCTGAGCACCAAGATGGAATGCTGGGATTGGGAAATGGGAAGGAAATAGCCCCTAGCACCCTACCTCCGTTGTCTTACCCGTGTTATCAATTCACGCCTGAACGACTATGGTTTCTTGGGCCTATGGCAGCCGCGTTTGAAGGGCGGATTAGGTCTGCCCAACTCCGATGCCCCCTCAGGTCTTAAAGAGAGACAAGGCGTGAACTGAGACAGGGTAATAACAAGGGGACCTCTAACTGAAACAACCACGCTAGGGGCTATAAAAACTACCTAAAAACTAAACGTATGTGCGGCACGCCGCCAAAGGAAAAAGAACTACAAAGAAACCACTATCCACTCCCCTACACGGCACCGCCGAGTTCCGGGGAGGACAGTGAAAGCGGAAACCTCCGCAAATGCACCAATTCACAGTAAAGTAAACACTAAGCGGCATAGGCCGCAACACGCGGCAGAAGCCGCTACTCACGAAACCGTGTGAGAACCCAAGATGACAAACAGGTTCGCAAGGACTAGAAGGATTCCCAGGACCGGCTTCGGACCTCCAAAGTACCAAAGGGCAGGGAGCAAGATCCACCAAACACGGCTGACAGGAACAGAGTTATGCAAGCCAGGAACAGCATACAAGAAGCTATCACCGGCGGGGCTGCAGTGTGCTGGCTCACATAAAAAGGCCCTGCTGGCCAATAACAGGAGGGCCAGCAGGACCAGCCCCCAGACCCTAATTACTAGTTGCCGTGCAGCTGCCCTGCTGCACGAGCAACCTAATTAAGTATTCTTAGCAACGGGGAACGCGGTCCACCTGTGGCGTCCCCGTTGCTATGCACCCGGCGGCCCTGCACGCACGGCGTCCTGCGTTGCCAGGGACCCGGCGGCTATCGTGCACACAGCGTCCTGGCGTTGCTAGGCGCCGTGCGGGGGACAGGGAAGGAGAGAGGCGCGGCGGCCGTGACCGCTGCTTAGTCAGGGCACGGCTGAAGACCGCCGCGCCTAACACATACTGCCTCTCATTAGCAGACAGATGTACATTTATTCTGTGAATTAAAGGCAGCTCACAACAGGTGTAGCTGGCACTGTCAGAGTCTTCCTGACTGATTGCCAAACTGAGGAAAGCACATGAGGCAGGGGTCCCTGTCACAGACAGAGCAGAGGCAGCTGTGTTCCTGCCCCCACCAAGGTACAATATATGTCCCCTGTACTCGGATCCGCGAAGGACATTGTGCATGTCCCTCACTGCCTCTCCCTGTCACCATTACCCTGTCAATAATTGCCTCTCCCTGTCACCCTCTGCCTCTCCCTGCCTTAAGCTTTCACCCTCTGCCTCCCCTTGCCTTAGGTTGTCACCCTCTGCCTTGCTATGTTAACGTCTGCCTCCCCCTGCCTTAAACTATCACCCTCTGCCTCTCCCTGTCAGCCATTGCCATGTGGCATATTTTGATCTTGGGTTGGGGAGGAGGAGGGGGGCTCAAAATATATTTTTGTACCTGGGCCCACCACTCACAAGTTCCGCCTCTGAATTGATGGGTATGAAAAGCTCATAGACCATGTTGCCTGTCTAAATAAGCACCTCATCATCTCAGATCTATAGGGGGTTTGTATAATTTTGGAAGGATTAAATGCCACTTTCAGTTGAAGTGTTTGACATGAAGAATTGGAAGTGTGACCTACTCTTGGTCTGTGTGATTACGCTGTCATCACTGAACAGTCATGCTGCTTTTAACTGATGTTATTTTAACTAAATTGACCATTGTATACAAATGAGAAATATTTTGCCTCACTCGCAATGTGTGGATTTAATATAATCAGTCATATTCTAATATATTAATTATTATCTGATCACATATGGCATAATTTTGGAGTGATAAGGTCCAAATAGGGTCAACAATCTGACAAAGAGTATGCAAACTGGCGACATGACTACTTAAGTCTGCTCAGTGTGCACATTTTATCACTTTACAGCATCTACATTCTCCTGTATGAGACACAAGGAACACAGAAAATCCCTTTAAACAAGCCTATACAATTTTTTTTTAATTTTCATTTAGGTCATAACACAAATTAATAATATAATTGATTTCCAGTGGTAGTTATTTAACTTTCTACTGCATTCATGAGAAAAAAATAAATATACATTTGTTGTAACCTGTGAGCTAGAACTTTAAGTTGACCGGTGCCAAATCAATATGAATAGATAGCAGTCCCTCACATCCCCCTTCCTTCCCCATTTACTAAAGTAAAAAACTCAGACACAACATAAAGTACCTATATACAGAATAGGGGTGAGTCCAAGTCCAGCCTGTATTTATTTAGGAGCTGCTCAGGCAAAGCTGTCCACCTTTAAACAATAGTAGAATTGATGTGCCATAATGAAATGTGTGTATTTAACTGGTGGATGTACACTGGGTCTGATTGAGGTCCCTACACTGGTGCTTCTGATTTTGTAAAATACCGATGTTCGGTACTTTGCGCATGTGCAGGATCCGTACTTTGTATGTGCACCCGTGCAACGCATGTGCAACATGAACAGAACAGCTGCAGACGTCAAGGGATTGATAGTCTGCAGCTGTTTGGGGGGCAGCAATGGACTCCGTTTTAGGGTAGTGCCAAGGTCAGGATCTACGGTGGAATACAGAGATTTCCTGGCCTCTCGGTAGGAGCTGTGGCTGTGTGTGACAGACACACAGACTGATTACTGCGTAAATTTTTTTTAATAATAATAATAATAATAATAATAATAATAAAAAATACTTGCACCCAGAAACCAGTGATCGGTGATCCTGGATGGCAGTCGGATCGCTGTGCTCGTTGTGATGTATTCTATTATTGCTTTGCGGATTGGGGCGAATTTATCATATCCCATCGACATCTGAGATGCGGATTGTGATAAATATGCCCCTAAGTACAGTACCTGATTCAGAGATGGACACTGATGCTCAGCAGCTGCGTCTTTAGTATATCGATGCCTCTTGCATGCTTTTGTGATCCGCTGCTGCACCCAAAGATGCAGCATCAGATCACTCTGCGTGTACACTGGTCATTAGAGTAACTGTGAGGTTACTCAGGATGGCCAGGCTGTTCAGGCTTCCGGAGCCAGTAGACACTGGCCTCGGCACGCCCAAAAAACATCACCCCCTCTTTTTTTCAGGAATCCTGTTAAGCAGCTCTCCCTCCCCGCCCCCAAAAACAGATATGCGGCTTATGGGCTACTGCATGCAACAACACAGGTTCTGTTCTACACATGCACAAAACAGGTCTTGCACTTGCACAGTCTTCCCGCTGTAGGAAAACTATGAATTAGGACCTAAGTTTTCACTAGAGGTGGATAGAATTACTCAGCAAAAGTAAGAGTATTTTTTTCTAGAGGTGGGATAAAATTATACAAATTAGATAATGGGAACCATTTTGCTCCTGCATATTGCACCTAGGAGGAAAAGCAAGTAATGTACAGATGTGTCCTTTTAGTCTGGTGCCGCAATGTGTACTGCGGTTCCCAGGATAGCCGGAGCCAGGGGCGTAGCCAGAACTTTGTGGGCCCCATAGCAACATTTTGAAGGGGCCCCTGTCTCAATGCTTCTCTGCAGCAGTTGTTAATTTTATGCCCTATAATAGTGGCCTAGTTCATTTTCTGAACCATAGTAGACACTTATTTAATGTTATGCCCCATAGTAGTGCCCTACTTTCTTTTATGAATCGTAGAAGTGCTTAAGTTCACGCTATGTCATATTTCAGAGCTGCCAGTACACATTATGCCGCACAATACCCCAATTCACATTATAATATATAGCGCTCCCCATTCATATTGTGCCTCATTACAGTGCCCCGGTTCATATTCTATAACATTAAAATTCCCTCCAGTTCATTTTACGCCACACTACAATGAGCAAGTCCAGGGGCATACCTAGATATATTACAGGACTCAAGGAAAAAGTTTGAATGGATCCCTTTGTACCACCCAATGGCGAAAAATGAATATAACACATGTAACTTTGACAGGGAAGGTGGGCCCCACTCAGCTCCGGGCCCCATAGAAGCTGCACTGCCTGCACCTATGGTAGCTATGCCCTTGGCCGAAACAGGAATACACTCGCACCCGCTATACATGCTATACTATTGTGCTTGATGTTTGTATGGGGAAATCCGGTCAAGATTCTGGCGGTTGGGATCCTGGCAGGCGAAATACCTTAGCAGGAATCCCAGCACCAGCACGCCGACAAGGATCACAATCCCGGCACTGGAATCCTGCCTGCCGGGATCTCAAACAAGGGGCTGCGGACAGGTAAGCCGCACAGAGGGGTGAGGAGGTTAGGTTTAGGCTGCAGTGGGAGGGTTAGGCTCCAGGAAAGGGAGGGTTAGGTTTAGGCTGTGGGAAGATGGGCGTGGGGGTGGGGGGGTGGTTAGGTATAGGCACCACTGGGGAAGGTTAGGGTTAGGCTGCGAGGGCAAAAGGTTATGTTTAGGCTGCGTAAAGGGAGGTTTAGGGAGGCATTGGGGAAAGGTATGTATACTTACCTAGCTCCTGTCGGGATTCTCACCATCGGGATGCCACAGTCGGTCTTATGGACGCCGGGATGTCATACACAAGCCTGTGTGTGATCTACACATCACCTACACCAAACTTTTTCCCCTTTTCTTTCCCTTATTCTCTACCCCTCTTTCATTTTGTGGTGTTTTCAGACTAACATTAGATAACATTTAGAATAAAATGTCAATAGTTTTAAGTCTTTTTTAAAGAGATCTTGTTACTGGGTGAATATATGGTATTTAATTATATGCTGGGTGTTCCTGCACAGAAACGGTTCCTTACAGACACTATTGCCCAGCTATTAGTCAGATACAGTGGCGGAACTTGCAGCAGTGCAACCGGTGCATTGCATCAGGCCTGCCGCTATTTAGGGGCCCACAGCCTGCAGGTTTATAATGAGTCACACAGACTCATTAAGCCGCCAAGCTGCTCCTTGTGCAGCCAGTAGAGGAGTGGGTATGCATTCTGGCCAGTGGAGGTCAGGAGGTGGTACAATGAGGGCTTCCGCGTGTCATCTCTCCCCAACTTCTCTCTGCCTCATGAATGACACGGACTTCATGAGTGCTGAGGAGGATGGGGTAACGGCGGCAAGGGTGACAGAAGGAACAGCTCTGCTCCTGCCTGCAGAGCCAGCGGAAGTGGCCCCTGAAGTAAGTAAATAATTCTGCAACCTCTCTACCAGTGCAGCCCCAGGAGGGAGTGCCGCTCTGTACTAGCTAAAGCAGGCTGTATTCCAGTTCTCACACTCACACATGCAGCAGCACACACAGTGTGTGACCAAGGCTGCTAATGAGCCGACATGCTGATGCCCCCCTAAGATACCAATCACATTTGTAAAGGTAAAAATGGCCCCCAGGGGCCTCTGAGACATGATGCCACCGCAGACATCAGGTCTACCTCTACTACAGAGTGCACACTTTAACACCCCCACCCCGTTTCCCTTCCCCCCGACCTTATAATGCCGGCCAGCCAAATTCTTTGGAGAACACTGTTGTTGTCACCCACAGCATCTCCCCAGTTTCCCACTGCTTCTTCCCAGTCACCCTCTGCTTTTTGCTTTCACTCTCTGCCTTCCCTACTCACCATATGCCTCTCCCCATCACCCACTATCTTATTGTCACTCTCTGCCTGCCCTCTGTCACCCACTGCCTTCTAGTCACCCACAGCCTTTTACTTTCACCTCTCCCAGCCACCTCTACCTGTCACTACCTGCCTCTTCGTCACACACCGCCTCTCTCGCTGTCACCCACAACCTCTCACTATCACACTCTGCCTTCCTCTGTCATCCTTCTGCCTCTTCCTCTCACCCACTGACTCCCCAAACACCCACTGCCTCTCCCTGCATCCTTCTCCCTGTTACCCTCTATCTCTCTGTCACCCATTGACTCCCCAGTCATCACTTGTCACTCTCTGCCTGTCCCATAACCCTTTGCCTTTCCCCGTCACTCTCTGTCTCTCCCTGTCACCCACTGACTTTCCAGTCACCCACTGCCTCTCCTTGTCTGCCTCTCATCTGCCACCTATTACTTCTTTCTCCCACCCACTGATTTTCCCTTCCCCCTCTACCTCTTTGTCACCCACTGACTCCCCAGCCCCCACCTACCACCCTCTGCCTGTCCCCATCACCAATTGCCTCCTCAATCACCCAGCTACATCTCCCTGTCACCCGCTATCACTTCCAGACACCTCTACCTGTCACCCACTAACTCCCCAGTCACCATCTGCCTCTCCATCACCCTTGGCCCCCATGCTGTCACCCACAGCCTCTGCCGCTGTCACCCACGTCCCGGGCTGCTGTCACCCACAGCCCCTGCTGATGTCACCCACTACTTCTCCCCAGACACCCACTGCTTCTCCCTGTAGGGCGGAGGAGGGGCCAGAGCATATATTTGCACCTGGGTCCACCACTGCAAATTCCGCCACTGGTCAGGTACTTAAACTTTGGTGGGCAACGTACTTGAACTTAGGAGGGCAAGTGGAGAAATTGCCCACACACCCAATCAGATTCTATCTACCACTTATCTAGTACATTCTATAAATGATCATTAGAAGCTGGGGGCAACTTTATAGACTATACTATACTAAACTAAACTATACTATATATTCTGTCCTCTCCCCCACTGTTTTAATGTATGAACTGTTCCACCTGTCCATCTTATTCCCTCTATATCAAGACTGATAGGGCTTTTTCCTCAAAGCATATATAACATTGGGGGTAATTCCAAGTTGATCGCAGCAGGATTTTTGATAGCAATTGGGCAAAACCATGTGCACTGCAGGGGAGGCAGATATAACATGTGTAGAGAGAGTTAGATTTGGGTGGGTTATTTTATTTCTGTGCAGGGTAAATACTGGCTGCTTTATTTTTACACTGCAAATTAGATTGCAGATTGAACACACCACACCCAAATCTAACTCTCTCTGCACATGTTATATCTGCCTCCCCTGCAGTGCACATGGTTTTGCCCAATTGCTAACAAAAATCCTGCTGCGATCAACTTGGAATTACCCCCATAGATAGATAAAGAGAGAGAGAGAGAGAGAGAGAGAGAGAGATAAACCTGGCAGCATTTTGTAAGTAGTACAAGTAAGGAGATTTTTGCACACACTTTTCACCATGAGATCTGCAGCATGTGCATTATTATCTATTTTTATGTCTAAAATATAGGTCAAGTGTGTTAGTCAGACCTGTTTTAGTGTTCTGCAAAATCACCCTATTATTGTCGGTTTATAAAATTAAAATGGACACAGTCATTAATTCCATGGGGATATGTAACAGACCAGTTAGGAAAACATATGTAGAGTCAGAGTGACTAATGCACCTTCCGCGTGTTTCAACATTCTATTAACTATAAATTGTAAAACCTACAATATAACAGAGTGAGAATGTAGATTTAGGAGGCAGCTGAAAAGAATTGCTGAAAATAATTCATTGTTCAGCATATTGAATAAAAACACTGTTCAGTACTGTCTACACAACAGAAGCAAGGGACATGCATTAACTATATTCACCAGGTAAACCTTTAAAAGAAAATATTACCATAGAGATTTGTGGTCCTAACTGTCATTTTCAAATGCAGTCTGTGACATGCAAGGTAGTTGCTGATTGGCTTTATCTCCATCCAAGGCTTAGTAAATAGACCCCTTAGGAGCATATTCATCATGAAAAAATTGTGCAATGAGAATTTTTAGTTTTTAATTCTCATTGTATTCTTTCACATTTTTTTCCATGATTCATCATGCCACCCTGAGAAAATTATCACTTCCCAAAAAACCTGGGCTTTTTGAGAAGGCATAACTTTCCCCTCTGAAGCTGCATACCCCCCGCACCTGGCACCCGGCTGTGTCTGCGGGCGAACATTTTAAGGATAATGAATATGCTCCTGTACTCAGTCCTCTAATGTATATTATGAAAATCAGTCAAATCAGGCAGTATTGAGGGAAACCAGCTGGAATGCAGAACACAATGTCATAAATACCAACTGTCCCCAATTTTTAGAAAACATCACAGATGTTAAGGATTAGTAATTGGAAATTTTGTCTCTAAAATTGGGGGTCATTCCGAGTTGATCGCACGCTAGCAACTTTTTGCAGCGCTGCGATCAGATAGTCACCGTCTATGGGGGGGGGGGGGGTATTTTCGCTTTGCAAGTGTGCGAATGCTTTTGCAGCCGACGCACAAAAACTTTTTTTTGCAGTTTCTGAGTAGCTCTGGACTTACTCAGCCGCTGCGATCACTTCAGTCTTTTTGGTCCTGGAATTGACATCAGACACCCGCCCTGCAAACACTCCCAGAAAACGGTCAGTTGACACCCACAAACACCCTCTTTCTGTCAATCACCTTGCGATCGGCTGTGCGAATGGAATCTTCATTAAATCCATCGCCCAGCACCGATCCTCTCTGTACCTGTACCTGATAACTACACATTCCCGGCCCCATTTAGGGATAAAAACAGCACTTTCCAGGTGCATAGACACAGTGAACAAGCCATTCTTATGGTGAAACGGCCGTCTATGATTATGTGGAGCTGAGCTGTGCACAGCTCAGCACACTTATTGTCATCTCCTGGTATTGTATATGCCCACTTGGGCTCTTCATTTGTAGGACATTTTGATGTTTAAATCTCTTAGTCAAACTTATTATAGATCAATAGAGTCTACTTTATCACATGTTTATTTTGATTTTCACTTTCTTATATGGAAACCTGGTTGTTGTCAAAATCATACTTATTTCTACTTTGAATACCTTGCACAGCCTATGCCTAGGCTAATAGGACTTATCTGTGTGGAACAGATAAACCAATATTTGTATACACCTATGCAGGACTCTTTGAATTTAGTAGGTTGCAGTTATATCATTTGCATGATCTGCAGTGTACAACCTACAACATAAATAGCACATTCTTGCACAGAATCTGGACATAAGTTTGAATTTATGAATTACTTTCTTCTACTGAACAGGTTTTTGGAATCTGAATTAGCCAATACATCTTAGATTGATATATGCTTGACTATGCAAGATTATCTGTGCATCTCTAAACACTGTCTGACCTAATATTATATCAACAATACAAACCTATGATATCTTAGTGCTTGACCATGCAAGATTATCTTTGTTTTTTCAAACATTGTCTGATGAAATAATACAATTTGAATATACAATCTACCTCTCCTGATACTCCATCCTTTTTTTCTGAATTTCATTCTATGACCTTTCATTTCAATAAGCTGAGTCAACCCACCTCTCTCATCCATTGTCCGCTATAAATCACATTATATGACATTGGACAGCAGAAGGCAGGGTCCTCAACTTATTATTTTTTACTACACATCCCTTTTATTTCGGTACTCTCTCATCCAATTGCCTGTCAAACCATTCTCTGCAATGCTACCGTAACAGAGTACCTGTGCAAAAATCATTGGACAGCAGAAGTACCTCTATCTTTGGCTTTGTCATTAACCACACTCTCTCATTTTTCCTATTGGATAATTATTGCCACATTTCACTGGGCACGCCCAATCTCGTTTGATCTTGGAAGCTAAGCAGTGTTAAGCCTGATCAGTACCTAGATGGGAGACCGCTAGGGAATATCAGGTGCAGTAAAACCAATCCTTTGCCCTGGATAAAAAGCAGAAGTGCAGGAGAAGCCCTTGATTCTGCCATCTCTATCATTCCTTGTGATATTATCTCTAAGTACCTTTTCTTATCTGACTTATAGATCTAGACACGCCTATTCCTCTTACCAGGAGATGGTAACAACAGATAGCACATAATTGGACTATTTCAGTCTTGATTAGTATACTTGTGCATCTGTTTTTTGGATATCCACTGTGGAATTCTTATGCCTCCCAATATTTTCACCTCAGATGCATTTCATTGAAAATTATCTGATTGACTTGATTAGTAAAAGATAATTATCTAAGATTTCTCATTACATTGAATGTGGAGGTGATATCTTAATGTTTATATGTATCAAAGATTTTATAAATTCACAAATAAAAGTTATATTTTACATTTTACATTAAGTGTGCCCCAACAAAGAGTCTTTCCTTTTCTCTTCCTCTGCATAGTTACGTAACTGACTCTGGGAGCACCACCAACATAAAATTATTGTTTTTTCACAGATACCCTGATAGGTATCTTTTACACATTCAAACATCGTTGGATTTCAGGGGTAGTATAAAATAAAGTCCCCTTTTGCCAAACTTTTTTAATCCAGTGCGGTACCAACAAAAATCTCTCTTCAGTGTACCTGTACAACGCGCCTGCACATTACGGTACATATGCATGTGCAGTTTTGCCAAGATTTAACCTGATTGCAGCACTGCAAAAAAGTTGCTAGCGAGCTATCAACTCGGAATGACCCCCTTTGTCCCTATTTTACAATACAGACAACTGGCACAATATAATTATTATAAAATAATACTTAAATACTGGACTGGCATTCTAAGCATACATACTCTAACTTCACCCGGGCCGATGTTCTTTCAAGTCATGTAGAGAAGGCTGAAAATGGTGCGGCACTCAAGCCTAGAATAACCATACAGGCACAGCCATATTAAATAAAAAAACAGAAACTCTCATCTCACATGGTGCGGGATGTGCTAAAGGGAAAATGCGATAAAACCCCCATTTTGGGGGGTTTTATCGCATTTTTCATATGTACAAACACCCGACCAACGCGTTTTCGCAGCACAGGGTATCATCATCTATGGATGGCAATACCCTATAGAAGCCTATGGGCTTATCGCTGGCCGTCTCCACCTGCCGCCTCCACCGCCCCCCGCCGCAGACGCCGACCCCCCTCCCCCCGGCATAACTTCCTCCAGGAAGCCTGGACATGGAAGGTAATCTCCTCCTCCCCCTAGCAACGCAGCCGGAGGTCCTTCCGGCTGCAGGGGGGAGGAGGAGGTACCGGGGACAGCCTGGTTCCTGCTTCCCAGCAGGGGAGCAGATGAAGAGCCCAGGGAGGTGACAGAGACCCCCCTCACACCACCTCACTGGTATCACGGGGGGGGGGGGGCCTTCGTCACCGCATTGCAATATTGATCGCATATGTTAGTACATAAGCGATCAACATTGCTTCGATGGGCGGCGATACATTCCGCCCTTAATATGATAATGTGCTCCATCAAGAACTGAATGACTACAGTCCAAATATTTACAGTATATATCAAACAGAGGACACCATGGACACTCACCAGACTTAATATATATAGTTCTTGCTTTAATGAGTATCAGTCAAATGAATTTTCATATTCCATATCAATCAATCAATCAACCAACCAACGTTTCAGTCCTGCCAGAACTTTGTCAAGACCTCAGTGAAAATCAAATAATCTCACCAGCAACAGCATAACCAAAGTTGGAATGAACATATATTCATTCCTACTTTGGTTATTTAAAAGGCCAAACCAACCTGGTTTTGCCTTCTAATTAATTGCCCCTTTAAAACTTCGGGCAAACTTACTGGGATCTTGCTGATGCCCGCAACACGCAGGCTTTTACATTTACCCCTGACTCTTTCACATAGTAGGTTTTCTATCATGTGATTTATAAATGCTAAAAAAAAAATTAAACCCACCCCCCAATTCTCCAGTAAAAAGTTCAATAGAGAGAACAGCATCACACATTATTGGAAATAAAACTCGTCATTTTAAGGCTACTATGATAAATATGTTCCATAAATCATTCTAATTATTTAAAATTACTTACATCAAATTGATTATAAGAAGAAGCCTCCTAGCTAGAGAGGTTTGTATATAGTAGTTTATATTTATTATATGGTTACAATAATATCTAAATTAAGTTTATATTTCAGTTGAATGTATTTCCCCTGTCTTTGTTTTTATTCATTTGTAATCTTGCATTCTGTGTATGTGAATGTTTAGATTTGTGTTTTTTTCCCCTCTAAAGTGCTTACTTACTAATGCACACATTTAGGCGATAGCCAGCTTGTTATTTATCATTGCCTACTGTATTTAGGTATATAAACATATGCAGAATTAGTCAACAACAGTCCCTGAGCATAACAGAAAATGTGAACCCACCAAAATCACATGCCGTACCAAGTATCCGTTCCAAGTGTATCACATATGGGGGGTATTCAGTTATTTGAAAAGGCAGTTGGGTGTCTGTTTTTTCCTCTCTAATAGACAGGGGAAAAACAGACACCCAACCGACTTTTCAAACAATTGAAATCCACCCATAGTATACTAGCTGAATACCCGTGCTTCGCTACGGAATTTAAAGTATAAGCACAAAGAGATGAAAAGCGCTGGAATTAAAGCAAATCTAATACTGTTTTTAAAATAGGCTCACTTGTGGTAGGATGTTGTTGAGAACTGGTAGCATCAAAGTGCCCCTCCATAAAACCGCCCGAGAACACACCAAAACAATAAACGGATTTTATTGTACAAGACTGTAATCTCTGTGTTTATTTTCTGGACAATGGAATATACCTAAAGTTAACTGGTTAGTTAATCACAGAAGATCAGCAATTAGACTTACAACAGGACATGCTCCGCCCGCCGCTGCCAATCTTTGTCAGGTCGCATTTCCGGGCGGGCCTGCACCGGATTTATGCTGTTAAAAGGCTCGCGCTGAGGAAAATAATCCGCCTCCTTCTCTGCCCCATCCCGCCTCTGATGCTGCCGCGCCTAGTGCTGTAAATGCTGGGACGACAGTCCAAGCTCCGCCCATTGTATGTTAAATATATAAGGTTTGCAGGGATAGGCTGACTCTATTCTAAAGGGCCCTAGGTCTCCTTGCTTAGCTTCTCACTCTCCTTTGAGGTAAAAAGGTAAAGATTTTTGCACAACACTTAAGGAGAACTGTCAGTACCCTTTACACTGCAGATAAGCAGTTGCTAACAATCAAGCTTTCCTTTAATGCATTTAAGAGTCAAAATATCTCTACTTTCCTGCTTTTGCTCTCTGAGAGGTTCGGCAATGTTTAGTTCAAGTGACAGGTTAACCTCTGATAACTGAGACACTATCCTCTACTGACTGAAAATAGGTTGGTTAATTACTTATATCTGAAATCTATATATATATAAAAGGCAAATACCGCTGACTCATCACAAAATCTCCTGAACCATAAGGCTGGACTTCCTTGCCAGTGGCGGTTGCAGAGCAGTCCTTTATTCAAATAGGGCAGACAAACCCAGCGATGTTTGACAGTGTTTAGGGGTGGCAGTTGATGTGGCTCCCCTATTTGAATAATTAAAAGATTGTCATCAGGATACATCAAACAAGTAAGGCAGTACAACTCACCCATACTTGTACCCGTCACCAAGTGAATGCGAGTCTGCCATTCGCGCCGGAGTCCCAGCGGCATCCCGCATAGATGATGTCATCGCGCATGAACGCGATGCACATACACCTCCATTGTGCGTCCCGCATAGATGACATCATCGCTAGAGATGAGCGGGTTCGGTTTCTTTGAATCCGAACCCGCACGAACTTCACTTTTTTTTTCACGGGTCCGAGCGACTCGGATCTTCCCGCCTTGCTCGGTTAACCCGAGCGCGCCCGAACGTCATCATGACGCTGTCGGATTCTCGCGAGACTCGGATTCTATATAAGGAGCCGCGCGTCGCCGCCATTTTCACACGTGCATTGAGATTGATAGGGAGAGGACGTGGCTGGCGTCCTCTCCATTTAGATTAGATTTAGAAGAGAGAGAGAGAGAGAGATTGCTGTGATACTGTAGATTAGAAGAGAGTGCAGAGTGCAGACAGAGTTTAGTGACAGACGACCACAGTGACCAGTGACCACCAGAGACAGTGCAGTTGTTTGTTTTATTTAAGATATCCGTTCTCTGCCTGAAAAAAACGATACACAGTCACACAGTGACTCAGTCTGTGTGCACTGCTCAGCCCAGTGTGCTGCACATCAATGTATTGTATATAAAGCTTATAATTGTGGGGGAGACTGGGGAGCACTGCAGGTTGTTATAGCAGGAGCCAGGAGTACATGATAAATAATATTATATTAAAATTAAACAGTGCACACTTTTGCTGCAGGAGTGCCACTGCCAGTGTGACTAGTGGTGACCAGTGCCTGACCACCAGTATATTAGTAGTATTGTATACTATCTCTTTATCAACCAGTCTATATTAGCAGCAGACACAGTACAGTGCGGTAGTTCACGGCTGTGGCTACCTCTGTGTCGGCACTCGGCAGGCAGTCCGTCCATCCATAATTGTATTATAATATATACCACCTAACCGTGGTTTTTTTTTCGTTCTTTATACCGTCGTCATACTAGTTGTTACGAGTATACTACTATCTCTTTATCAACCAGTGTACAGTGCGGTAGTTCACGGCTGTGGCTACCTCTGTGTCGGAACTCGGCAGGCAGTCCGTCCATCCATAATTGTATTATAATATATACCACCTAACCGTGGTTTTTTTTTCGTTCTTTATACCGTCGTCATACTAGTTGTTACGAGTATACTACTATCTCTTTATCAACCAGTGTACAGTGCGGTAGTTCACGGCTGTGGCTACCTCTGTGTCGGCACTCGGCAGGCAGTCCGTCCAACCATAATTGTATTATATACCACCTAACCGTGGTTTTTTTTTCATTCTTTATACCGTCGTCATACTAGTTGTTACGAGTATACTACTATCTCTTTATCAACCAGTGTACAGTGCGGTAGTTCACGGCTGTGGCTACCTCTGTGTCGGCACTCGGCAGGCAGTCCGTCCAACCATAATTGTATTATATACCACCTAACCGTGGTTTTTTTTTCATTCTTTATACCGTCGTCATACTAGTTGTTACGAGTATACTACTATCTCTTTATCAACCAGTGTACAGTGCGGTAGTTCACGGCTGTGGCTACCTCTGTGTCGGCACTCGGCAGCCCGTCCATAATTGTATATACCAGTGACCTAACCGTGGTTTTTTTTTCTTTCTTTATACATACATACTAGTTACGAGTATACTATCTCTTTATCAACCAGTCTATATATTAGCAGCAGACACAGTACAGTGCGGTAGTTCACGGCTGTGGCTACCTCTGTGTCGGCACTCGGCAGCCCGTCCATAATTGTATATACCACCTAACCGTGGTTTTTTTTTCTTTCTTTATACATACATACTAGTTACGAGTATACTATCTCTTTATCAACCAGTCTATATATTAGCAGCAGACACAGTACAGTGCGGTAGTTCACGGCTGTGGCTACCTCTGTGTCGGCACTCCGCAGCCCGTCCATAATTGTATATACCAGTGACCTAACCGTGGTTTTTTTTTCTTTCTTTATACATACATACTAGTTACGAGTATACTATCTCTTTATCAACCAGTCTATATATTAGCAGCAGACACAGTACAGTGCGGTAGTTCACGGCTGTGGCTACCTCTGTGTCGGCACTCGGCAGCCCGTCCATAATTGTATATACCAGTGACCTAACCGTGGTTTTTTTTTCTTTCTTTATACATACATACTAGTTACGAGTATACTATCTCTTTATCAACCAGTCTATATATTAGCAGCAGACACAGTACAGTGCGGTAGTTCACGGCTGTGGCTACCTCTGTGTCGGCACTCGGCAGCCCGTCCATAATTGTATATACCAGTGACCTAACCGTGGTTTTTTTTTCTTTCTTTATACATACATACTAGTTACGAGTATACTATCTCTTTATCAACCAGTCTATATATTAGCAGCAGACACAGTACAGTGCGGTAGTTCACGGCTGTGGCTACCTCTGTGTCGGCACTCGGCAGCCCGTCCATAATTGTATATACCACCTAACCGTGTTTTTTTTTTCTTTCTTTATACATACATACTAGTTACGAGTATACTATCTCTTTATCAACCAGTCTATATATTAGCAGCAGACACAGTACAGTGCGGTAGTTCACGGCTGTGGCTACCTCTGTGTCGGCACTCGGCAGCCCGTCCATAATTGTATATACCAGTGACCTAACCGTGGTTTTTTTTCTTTCTTTATACATACATACTAGTTACGAGTATACTATCTCTTTATCAACCAGTCTATATATTAGCAGCAGACACAGTACAGTGCGGTAGTTCACGGCTGTGGCTACCTCTGTGTCGGCACTCGGCAGCCCGTCCATAATTGTATACTAGTATCCAATCCATCCATCTGCATTGTTTACCTGAGGTGCCTTTTAGTTGTGCCTATTAAAATATGGAGAACAAAAATGTTGAGGTTCCAAAATTAGGGAAAGATCAAGATCCACTTCCACCTCGTGCTGAAGCTGCTGCCACTAGTCATGGCCGAGACGATGAAATGCCAGCAACGTCGTCTGCCAAGGCCGATGCCCAATGGCATAGTACAGAGCATGTCAAAACCAAAACACCAAATATCAGTAAAAAAAGGACTCCAAAACCTAAAATAAAATTGTCGGAGGAGAAGCGTAAACTTGCCAATATGCCATTTACCACACGGAGTGGCAAGGAACGGCTGAGGCCCTGGCCTATGTTCATGGCTAGTGGTTCAGCTTCACATGAGGATGGAAGCACTCAGCCTCTCGCTAGAAAACTGAAAAGACTCAAGCTGGCAAAAGCACCGCAAAGAACTGTGCGTTCTTTGAAATCCCAAATCCACAAGGAGAGTCCAATTGTGTCGGTTGCGATGCCTGACCTTCCCAACACTGGACGTGAAGAGCATGCGCCTTCCACCATTTGCACGCCCCCTGCAAGTGCTGGAAGGAGCACCCGCAGTCCAGTTCCTGATAGTCAGATTGAAGATGTCAGTGTTGAAGTACACCAGGATGAGGAGGATATGGGTGTTGCTGGCGCTGGGGAGGAAATTGACCAGGAGGATTCTGATGGTGAGGTGGTTTGTTTAAGTCAGGCACCCGGGGAGACACCTGTTGTCCGTGGGAGGAATATGGCCGTTGACATGCCAGGTGAAAATACCAAAAAAATCAGCTCTTCGGTGTGGAGGTATTTCACCAGAAATGCGGACAACAGGTGTCAAGCCGTGTGTTCCCTTTGTCAAGCTGTAATAAGTAGGGGTAAGGACGTTAACCACCTCGGAACATCCTCCCTTATACGTCACCTGCAGCGCATTCATAATAAGTCAGTGACAAGTTCAAAAACTTTGGGTGACAGCGGAAGCAGTCCACTGACCAGTAAATCCCTTCCTCTTGTAACCAAGCTCACGCAAACCACCCCACCAACTCCCTCAGTGTCAATTTCCTCCTTCCCCAGGAATGCAAATAGTCCTGCAGGCCATGTCACTGGCAAGTCTGACGAGTCCTCTCCTGCCTGGGATTCCTCCGATGCATCCTTGCGTGTAACGCCTACTGCTGCTGGCGCTGCTGTTGTTGCCGCTGGGAGTCGATGGTCATCCCAGAGGGGAAGTCGTAAGCCCACTTGTACTACTTCCAGTAAGCAATTGACTGTTCAACAGTCCTTTGCGAGGAAGATGAAATATCACAGCAGTCATCCTACTGCAAAGCGGATAACTGAGTCCTTGACAACTATGTTGGTGTTAGACGTGCGTCCGGTATCCGCCGTTAGTTCACAGGGAACTAGACAATTTATTGAGGCAGTGTGCCCCCGTTACCAAATACCATCTAGGTTCCACTTCTCTAGGCAGGCGATACCGAGAATGTACACGGACGTCAGAAAAAGACTCACCAGTCTCCTAAAAAATGCAGTTGTACCCAATGTCCACTTAACCACGGACATGTGGACAAGTGGAGCAGGGCAGGGTCAGGACTATATGACTGTGACAGCCCACTGGGTAGACGTATGGACTCCCGCCGCAAGAACAGCAGCGGCGGCACCAATAGCAGCATCTCGCAAACGCCAACTCTTTCCTAGGCAGGCTACGCTTTGTATCACCGCTTTCCAGAATACGCACACAGCTGAAAACCTCTTACGGCAACTGAGGAAGATCATCGCGGAATGGCTTACCCCAATTGGACTCTCCTGTGGATTTGTGGCATCGGACAATGCCAGCAATATTGTGTGTGCATTAAATATGGGCAAATTCCAGCACGTCCCATGTTTTGCACATACCTTGAATTTGGTGGTGCAGAATTTTTTTAAAAACGACAGGGGCGTGCAAGAGATGCTGTCGGTGGCCAGAAAAATTGCGGGACACTTTCGGCGTACAGGCACCACGTACAGAAGACTGGAGCACCACCAAAAACTACTGAACCTGCCCTGCCATCATCTGAAGCAAGAAGTGGTAACGAGGTGGAATTCAACCCTCTATATGCTTCAGAGGTTGGAGGAGCAGCAAAAGGCCATTCAAGCCTATACAATTGAGCACGATATAGGAGATGGAATGCACCTGTCTCAAGTGCAGTGGAGAATGATTTCAACGTTGTGCAAGGTTCTGATGCCCTTTGAACTTGCCACACGTGAAGTCAGTTCAGACACTGCCAGCCTGAGTCAGGTCATTCCCCTCATCAGGCTTTTGCAGAAGAAGCTGGAGGCATTGAAGAAGGAGCTAAAAGGGAGCGATTCCGCTAGGCATGTGGGACTTGTGGATGCAGCCCTTAATTCGCTTAACAAGGATTCACGGGTGGTCAATCTGTTGAAATCAGAGCACTACATTTTGGCCACCGTGCTCGATCCTAGATTTAAAGCCTACCTTGGATCTCTCTTTCCGGCAGACACAGGTCTGCTGGGGTTGAAAGACCTGCTGGTGACAAAATTGTCAAGTCAAGCGGAACGCGACCTGTCAACATCTCCTCCTTCACATTCTCCCGCAACTGGGGGTGCGAGGAAAAGGCTCAGAATTCCGAGCCCACCCGCTGGCGGTGATGCAGGGCAGTCTGGAGCGACTGCTGATGCTGACATCTGGTCCGGACTGAAGGACCTGACAACGATTACGGACATGTCGTCTACTGTCACTGCATATGAGTCTCTCAACATTGATAGAATGGTGGAGGATTATATGAGTGACCGCATCCAAGTAGGCACGTCACACAGTCCGTACTTATACTGGCAGGAAAAAGAGGCAATTTGGAGGCCCTTGCACAAACTGGCTTTATTCTACCTAAGTTGCCCTCCCACAAGTGTGTACTCCGAAAGAGTGTTTAGTGCCGCCGCTCACCTTGTCAGCAATCGGCGTACGAGGTTACATCCAGAAAATGTGGAGAAGATGATGTTCATTAAAATGAATTATAATCAATTCCTCCGCGGAGACATTGACCAGCAGCAATTGCCTCCACAAAGTACACAGGGAGCTGAGATGGTGGATTCCAGTGGGGACGAATTGATAATCTGTGAGGAGGGGGATGTACACGGTGATATATCGGAGGGTGAAGATGAGGTGGACATCTTGCCTCTGTAGAGCCAGTTTGTGCAAGGAGAGATTAATTGCTTCTTTTTTGGGGGGGGTCCAAACCAACCCGTCATATCAGTCACAGTCGTGTGGCAGACCCTGTCACTGAAATGATGGGTTGGTTAAAGTGTGCATGTCCTGTTTTGTTTATACAACATAAGGGTGGGTGGGAGGGCCCAAGGATAATTCCATCTTGCACCTCTTTTTTCTTTTCTTTTTCTTTGCATCATGTGCTGATTGGGGAGGGTTTTTTGGAAGGGACATCCTGCGTGACACTGCAGTGCCACTCCTAAATGGGCCCGGTGTTTGTGTCGGCCACTAGGGTCGCTAATCTTACTCACACAGTCAGCTACCTCATTGCGCCTCTTTTTTTCTTTGCGTCATGTGCTGTTTGGGGAGGGTTTTTTGGAAGGGACATCCTGCGTGACACTGCAGTGCCACTCCTAGATGGGCCCGGTGTTTGTGTCGGCCACTAGGGTCGCTAATCTTACTCACACAGCTACCTCATTGCGCCTCTTTTTTTCTTTGCGTCATGTGCTGTTTGGGGAGGGTTTTTTGGAAGGGACATCCTGCGTGACACTGCAGTGCCACTCCTAGATGGGCCCGGTGTTTGTGTCGGCCACTAGGGTCGCTAATCTTACTCACACAGTCAGCTACCTCATTGCGCCTCTTTTTTTCTTTGCGTCATGTGCTGTTTGGGGAGGGTTTTTTGGAAGGGCCATCCTGCGTGACACTGCAGTGCCACTCCTAGATGGGCCCGGTGTTTGTGTCGGCCACTAGGGTCGCTAATCTTACTCACACAGTCAGCTACCTCATTGCGCCTCTTTTTTTCTTTGCGTCATGTGCTGTTTGGGGAGGGTTTTTTGGAAGGGCCATCCTGCGTGACACTGCAGTGCCACTCCTAGATGGGCCCGGTGTTTGTGTCGGCCACTAGGGTCGCTAATCTTACTCACACAGCTACCTCATTGCGCCTCTTTTTTTCTTTGCGTCATGTGCTGTTTGGGGAGGGTTTTTTGGAAGGGACATCCTGCGTGACACTGCAGTGCCACTCCTAGATGGGCCCGGTGTTTGTGTCGGCCACTAGGGTCGCTTATCTTACTCACACAGCGACCTCGGTGCAAATTTTAGGACTAAAAATAATATTGTGAGGTGTGAGGTATTCAGAATAGACTGAAAATGAGTGTAAATTATGGTTTTTGAGGTTAATAATACTTTGGGATCAAAATGACCCCCAAATTCTATGATTTAAGCTGTTTTTTAGTGTTTTTGGAAAAAAACACCCGAATCCAAAACACACCCGAATCCGACAAAAATAATTCGGTGAGGTTTTGCCAAAACGCGTTCGAACCCAAAACACGGCCGCGGAACCGAACCCAAAACCAAAACACAAAACCCGAAAAATTTCAGGCGCTCATCTCTAAATTCATCGCGCATGAACGCGATGCACGTCCACCTCCATTGTGGCAAATCGCGTTCATGCGAGATGATGTCATCTACGCGGGACACCGCCGGTACTCTGGCGCGAATGGCGGACTCGCATTCACTTGATAATGGGTACAAGTATGGGTGAGTTGTACTGTCTTACTTGTTTGATGTATCCTGATGGCAATCTTTTAATAGGATTGAAACGTTGATATTACACTGGATGTGTGTCGTTGTTTTATTACAAATATACTGAGTGCCGCACCTTTGTGCTCTATACGTCCCTTACCTGTGACGGCACCAGGAGAAGGTCATACTTACATGGAGTGCTGGTCCAACAGATATATATATATATATATATATATAGGTCAAAGTGGAAACTTAGAAGGGCTGTCTGTTAAGTGCAACTAACTGGACAGGGGCAGCCTAGCAGCCAAAGCTTTAGGCTGGAGTTTAATAGGTTCAAGTTACCTATCCCATGTCACACACACGGAACACATAGATAGACAAACAAACACACAGGGTATGGACAGTCTGACACACATATACCTGAGACAGACAGACAGTGCTGGAATAACAATGGCAGATGGGACTACAGCTCCAGGTCTCTACATAAAAATAGACTCATCATCATGGCAGCAGAATGACAACCAGCTGATGACAAAGTTGGCCATAAATTGTAAATATTAAAACTGTATTTCTATTGTCCTCATAAAATTATGTAATTTTCTTCTTTTTAGGCATTTAGGGAGACATTGGGGCTGATACTGTAGGCGGTGCATAAGCCCTCATTGTACTGTCCACACCTATACAGCACTGATCACAGCTCCTCCACTCACACTTTATACTCTCCTGGACGTTGCGAGAGACTGCAGAGTTTTCTCTTACGTCCTAGAGGATACTGGGGATCCATTTAGTACCCTGGGGTATAGATGGGTCCACTAGGAGCCATGGGCACTTTAAGAATTTTAAACTGTGAGCTGGCTCCTCCCTCTATGCCCCTCCTACCAGACTCAGTTTAGAAAATGTGCCTGGAGAAGCCAGTCACGCTTATGGAAGCTCCTGAACAGTTCTCTGCATTTCTTTTTCTGTTTGTTATTTTCAGGCAGGACTGGTTGGCACCAGCCTTGCCTGCTTCGTGGTACTTAGGAGGGGAACGGCCCAACCTCCCAAAGGGTTAATGGTCTGTTCCCCGCTGACAGGACACTAGCTCCTGAGGGAACTATTCGCAAGCCCCACCACGGCGAGCGTACATTCCCACAGCACGCCACCACCCCTAACAGAGCCAGAAGAAAGAAGAGTGGTGAGTACTAAGCTGGCGTCCCGGCTAGCGGGTCACTGGGCATTATGGCGGTATGAGGGTACAGAGACGTACAGCTTCTAAACGGGGCAGATTGTGTCTCCAGACACAGTACACAACTGCGTCTTAGTATACTGTACCCAAACTGGCAAACACAGCCTTAAAACGGTTCTGCTCCATTTTAAGCACAAAAATCATCTCAGCCAGTATAAAAAAAGCAGGAAGACAGTGCGCCATTGAAGGGGCGGGGCTCCACTATGAGAGGATCCAGCAGCTCACCAGCGCCATTTTCCCTCTGCAGTGGACACAGACGCTGACTGACAGGGACGCGCAGCTCCTTCGGTGTGACTCCAGATTACCTCAGCTGTATCAAGGTTTCATATCAGGGGGGGGAGCGATATTAGTGTACTAAATCCCCAATCTGGGTACTTAGCCTGCGACCCGGCTAAGCTTGGCATTAGCGATAGCTCTTTGTGGGTTAACTGTGCTTTTAACCTTTCCTCTGTGTGTGTGCTGTCACATTTACATTATGTCAGGCAATGAGTATGTTTCATGTATGGTGGAGTGTTCCTCTTCCCCAGCTTACTACTATGTACTCAGTGTAGTGCACCTTCTCAGGCTAGCGGGGCTGAACCAGTGTGGCTGGATTCCCTCAAAGGAATTATTTCTAATATCTCTAATAAATTGTCCTGCAATCAGAAAGAAATGCAATACTTAAGGCAGTCTGTGGATGAGATTATGAACAAAGACTCAGTCCCCAAACAAGTGTCTCAGTCACTTGCCATTTGTCCACAAAAACTAACTCTGGCCCATATCCTGCAGTCTGACCAGAGCCGGTCTTAGGCATAGGCAAACTAGGCAAGTGCCTAGGGCATTTGGTATGCTTAGGGGCACCAGCAGCTTCTGTTGATTAAAATGATATGCAACATGCCTATATTCTGTGTGTGTGACTGTGGCTGTATCTGTATATGAAATGCTACGTTACAGTGTATTCCTGGAAATCACTGTAATGTAGCATTTCGTATGCAGATACAGCCGCAGTCGCACACAGAATATAGGCATGCTGCATATCATTTTAATCAGCAGAAGCTGCTTGTGCATCCTAGCCACATAGTAATGCAAATAAGATGCATTTTCATAAACAAAAGGCGCCCGACGGTAGCAGAGCTACCAGCTGACTCATGCCAGGCATCTCCTGCAGAACTATTTATTTATTTATTTATTAGCAGTTTCTTATATAGCGCAGCATATTCCGTTGCGCTTTACAATTAGAACAACAGGTATAGAACAAAACTGGGCAAAGACAGACAGAGGTAGGAAGGCCCTGCTCGCAAGCTTACAATCTATAGGGAAATAGGCATTGATACACAAGGATAGATGCAACATGTTACATAATGGTTCCCCAGATTGCTAGGTTTTTAGTGGGTTGTATGATATGATCATCCAGCAATGTTGGAAGACAAAATGTGAGGTTATGGGGACTGTACAGAGGGGATGTAACTGGATAGGGAAGCATTGAAGGTTATGTGTGTGGGTCAGGAATTTGGTAGGCTTGTCTGAAGAGATGAGTTTTCAGGGAACGTTTAAAGGTTTGGAGACTAGTGGAGAGTCTTATTGTGCGTGGGAAGGCATTCCACAGAGTGGAGAGAACTAGTGGCGGTGCTTGGGGGCACCAGACAAAATCTTGCCTAGGGCATCAAATTGGTTAGGGCCGGCTCTGAGTCTGACTGTGACGCTGAGGGGTCAGACATGGAGGAGGGAGAGGTGGATTCAGAAGGGGGGGACGCTGCTCTGTCAGGCTCTTATAGAGGCTATCAGAGATGTGCTACAAATTCCTGGTAAGGTGTCAGAGGAGTGTGAGGAATCTTATTTTAATGCAAAAAAGAAGTCCTCTGAATACCCTGTTTGAAGAACCATGGGTTATTCCTGATAAGAAATTTCAAATCCCTAAAACAGGTATTCCCAACCACGGTCCTCAAGGCACACCAACAGTGCAGGTTTTAGTGATATCCAGGCTGCAGGACAGATGATTAAATCAAAATAACTGAGCTACTAATTAAGTCACCTGTGCTGAAGCCTGGATATCACTAAAACCTGCACTGTTAGTGTGCCTTGAGGACCGTGGTTGGGAATGCCTGCTCTAAAAGGTTACTCTCGAGTAATCTTATTGAAGGGTTGGATTCCTTATCTAGGGAGGAGATTGAGTTACTCCTGCAACATATACAGGACTCTGCGAACTTTATGGTGGAAGCCATAAAAGAAATATGCTTGCTTAATGCACGCACCACTGCTATGGCAGTGTCAGCATGCAGGGGCTTGTGGTTCCGCCAGTGGACTGCGGACGCAGACTCCAGGAAAGGTGTGGAAGGCCTACCCTTCACAGGAGAGGCCTTATTTGGAGATGAACTGGACAAATGGATCTCCAAAGCTACTGCAGGTAAGTCCACATATCTTCCTTCTGGAGCTCCCCCAACCAGGAAGACCTACTCAGGACCTACCCCTTACAGTCCTTTCGGACAGCCAAGTTTAAGGGCAAAGTCAGAGGATCTTCTACTGCCACCAGGGGTGCTAGAGGTAAACCATGCAAATCAGCAGCTGCCTGTTCTCAGGAACAGCGCTCCAGTTCTGCTTCCTCATAGCCTTCAGCATGATGGTGGACCTCGTGGCTTGGAAGACTGGCAGGTGGGACCCCGACTAAAGAATTTCAGTCACATCTGGACAACATCATTCCAGGATCCCTGGGTCATAGATCTTATTTCCCAGAGATACAGACTGGAGTTTCAGGAGCTCCCACCTCACAGACTGTTCAAATCAGGCTTACCAGCTTCACAAGAGGCAAGTATAACCTTACAGGATGCCATTCAAAAACTGGTACAGACTCAGGTCATTGTTCCAGTTCCACCTCATCTACGCAACAAGGGATACTATTCCAACTTGTTTGTGGTTCCCGAAATCAGACGTTTTGGTGAGACCAATTTTGAATCTAAAATCGTTGAACCCGTCCTTACGAGTGTTCAAATTCAAGAGGGAGTCTCTGAGAGCAGTGATATCAGGTCTGGAGGAGGGGGAATTCCTAGTGTCTCTGGATATTAAGGATGCATACCTTCACATTCCAATCTGGCCACCTCATCAGGCTTATCTACGGTTTGCACTGCAGGACTGCCACTACCAAAGCCCTGCCATTTGGTCTCTCCACGGCACCGAGGGTGTTCACCAAAGTGATGGTGGAGATAATGATGTTGCTCCGCAGAGAGGGAGTGAATATTGTTCCGTACTTGAACGATCTTCTGATTCAGTTCCTGGGAATGATACTGGACACAGAGTCTTAGACTGTATTCCTTCCCTTGGAAAAGGCAATGGTAATCCATTCGATGATTTGGGCTGTCTTGAAGCCGACCCGGATCTCAGAACATCTCTGCATTCGCCTTCTGGGGAAAATGGTGGCTTCTTACGAAGGAATTCAGTACGGAAGGTTTCATGCAAGGCCCTTCCAGCTGGATCTGTTGGACAAATGGTCAGGATCGCATCTTCACATGCACCAGAGGATCCGTCTGTCGCCAAAGGCCAGGATCTCCCTTCTGTGGTGGCTACAGACTTCTCACCTAATCAAGGGCCGAAGGTTCGGGATTCAAAAATTGGACTCTGCTAACCACAGGCGCAAGCCTCAGAGTTTGGGGAGCGGTCACCCACAGGGTGCAGTTTCAAGGAAGATGGTCAAGTCAGGAAGTCATCCTTCCAATCAACATTCTGGAACTCAGGGCTGTATACAACGCCCTTCTGCAGGCCACATATCTTTTTCAAGATCGGGCCATTCAGGTTCAGTTGGACAATGTGACGGCAGTAACGTACATAAATCGACAGGGAGGAACGAAGAGCAGAGCAGCAATGTCAGAGGTATCAAGAATTCTCTTCTGGGCAGAAAAACATGCTGTGGTGTTGTTGGCGGTCTTCATTCCGGGAGTAGACAATTGGGAAGCAGACTTCCTCAGCAGACACGACCTGCACCCAAGGGAGTGGGGCCTTCATCCGGAGGTGTTCAGGTGCTTCACACGTCGATGGGGATGTCCACAAATAGACATGGTGGCCTCATCTCAACAAGAAGCTCAAGCGGTATTGTTCCAGGTCGAGAGACCCACAGGCAGTGGCAGTGGATGCTCTGACAACTCCATGGGTCTATCAGATGGTGTACGTGTTCCCTCCACTTCCGCTAATCCCAAGAATTCTGAAAAGAATAAAAAGGGAAAAAATTCAAGCAATTCTTTTTGCTCCGGATTGGCTAAGAAGGGCCTGCTACGCAGACCTTCTGGAGATGCTCCTGGAAGATCTGTGGCCTCTACCTCTTCGCAAGGATCTCCTGCAACAGGGGCCGTTCGTCTATCAAGACTTGACACAGCTTTGTTTGACGGCATGGAGGTTGAACAGCTGATTCTAGCCAGGAGAGGGATTCCTGACAAGGTCATCCCGACTATGATCCAAGCTAGGAAGGGGGTAACGTCTAAACATTACCACCGTATTTGGAATAAATACGTCTCTTGGTGTGAGAGTAGAAAATATTCTGCTGTGGAATTTCATCTGGAACGTCTCCTGCTTTTTCTGCAGTCGGGTGTGGATGTGGGCCTACGTCTGGGCTAGATAAAAGTGCAGATTTCGGTCTTGTCTATTTCCTTTCAGAAACAACTGGTGTGTCTTCCTGAGGTCCAGACGATCTTGAAAGGGGTTCTTCACATCCAGCCTCCCTTTGTGCCTCCCACGGCACCTTGGGATCTTAATTTGGTGCTGCAGTTCATCCAATCGGACTGGTTTGAACCTTTACAGGTGTAGACGTAAAATATCTTATATGGAAGACCATCACACTGTTGGCCTTGGCTTCTGCAAGACGTGTGTCGGAACTGGGGGCGTTGTCTTACAAGAGTCCCTATTTAATCTTCCATGAAGACAGAGCTGAACTCAAAACTCGCCAACAATTTCTTCCTTAGGTGGTGTCGGCATTTCACATCAACCAACCAATTGCGGTTCCGGTTGTGACCAATGCCTCTGTTACTTCAAAGTCTTTGGATGTTGTGAGGGCTTTGAAGGTGTATGTGAAGAGAATGGCTAGTCACAGGAAATCGGACTCGCTGTTTGTTCTTTAAGATCACAAAAAGATTGGGTGTCCTGCTTCAAAGCAGTCTATTGCACGCTGGATCAGGCTCACTATCCAGCATGCTTATTCCACGACAGGCTTGCCGGTTCCAAAATCTGTACAGGCCTACTTTACTAGGTCAGTGGCTTCTTCTTGGGCGGCTGCCCGGGGGGTCTCGACTTTACATCTCTGCCGGGCAGATACTTGGTCAGGTCCGAACACGTTTGCAAAGTTTTACAAATTCGATACCTTGGCCTCTGAGGACCTTCAGTTTGGTCAATCAGTTCTGCAGGACCCTCAGCACTCTCCCACCCGTTTTGGGAGCTTTGGTACTTCCCCATGGTACTAATGGATCCCCAGTATCCTCTATGACGTAAGAGAAAACAGGAGTTTAATTACCTACCGGTAAATCCTTTTCTCGTAGTCCGTAGAGGATACTGGGTGACCGCCCAGTGCTTCGTATGTCCTGCAATGTTACTTGGTTAAGTATTGCTGTTTGGTTCAGCCATTGCTGTTCCTGTTCCAAGTTTGGTTAGCATGGCTTTCCTTTTGTTTGTGTGTGCTGGTTCGGAATCTCACCACTATCCTTTTATATCCTTCTCTCAAAGTATGTCCGTCTCCTCGGGCACAGTTTCCTAGACTGAGTCTGGTAGGAGGGGCATAGAGGGAGGAGCCAGCTCATACTATCAAATTCTTAAAGTGCTCATGGCTTCTAGTGGACCCATCTATACACCATGGTACTAAATGGATCCCCAGTATCCTCTATGGACTATGAGAAAAGGATTTACCGGTAGGTAATTAAAATCCTATTTTTTTCAGTTCCTAGTGAAGTGGGCAGGATGGTGAGAGAAATGGGAAATATCTAGCCCATAGGGAAAGAGCAGGACTAAAATGACGGGAATTGTGTCATCAGCAGGCATTCCTGGAGTGGAGTCCAATGTTACTCAGGCCTATGTAAATATCTCATCCACTATGGCTTCTCAATTGGAGACAAAGTGGGTCATTCTGACCCGTTCGCTCGCTGCGTTTTAATGCAGCACAGCGAACGGGTCCCTACTGCGCATGCCAGGCAGCCGAAGGCCATAGCAGGGATACGATCACTGGGCAGGAGGGGGCGGAGCGGCGGCGTTTGGCCGCAGTTTCGTGGGTTTGGTCTGGCCAACGCAGGCGTGGCCGGACCGAACGGGGGGGGCGGGCCACAGCGGCTGCGTGATGTCACATGCAGCCGCTGCGGGCCAGGGAGCGATGAGTAGCTCCCGGCCAGCATGCTAAAGCTGCACTGGCCGGGAGCTACTCTTGAAGTGCAAAGGCATCGCCGCTGTGCGATGCCTTTGCACTTCTGCGAGGGGGGGCCGGACTGACATGCGGGGCGGGCTAGCCATGTGCTGGGCGTCCCCCCGCATGTCAGGGAAGAAGATCGTAGCTACAATCAACTCGGAATGACCCCCAAAGTTGTTTGTGACAATCACCAAATGGTGAGTTAGAATAGCAGTTGAGAGAAATAACAGTATGACATATATGGAATGATACAGTGTTCTGAAAAACACTATGACATACTGTTACCCCCAATTATCCCAATTTTGGCAGAACAGTCCTGCTTTTCGGACACTGTAGCGATGTCCGAGGGAGGAGGACGTGGCTAGTGTGGATGGCATTTCCTGTGAGCTTACCCCCCTGCTGCGAGGTCTCGATTACCATTTCCAAGAAGTTGGGAGGTATGCTATGAGGCTGATTATGAGTCAGATGTAGTCGCAGTCGTCCTTGCATTTTTTGCCTCAGTCACGTCTGTGAGTTTATGTTAAAGTTGCTAGAAAGTCCTTCCCTAGTGTACAGTATGTCTGCAAGGACTTAGGGGAAGATGTATTAAGCCTTGGAGAGTGATAAAGTGAAAAGAGATAAAGTACCAGTCAATCAACTCCTTACTGCCATGTTAAAGGCTGTGTTTGAAAAATGACAGTTAGGAGCTGGTTGGTTAGTAGTTTATCTCTCTCCACTTTATCACTCTCCAATGCTCAGTTACATCTCCCCTTAGACACCTACACGCAGCATCGATCAGGCCTATGACAGGTGCAGTTTCTCCGTCTGAGTATGACTTCCTATGATAGCGGCTGTGCGCTTCTTTATGCAACTGCTTTCAGCGCCTGCGGCACTACCTTATGATAAAACATATTCGTGGGTCTTTTTAGCCACCCTGTTACCTCCCAGTCACCATCCAGTGCATTACATTTGTTACATTTGTTCTTTGAGCCTGTATTAACAAAATCGGGACGCATGAGTGGTGTGTCTCAGACATGGAGGTAAAATCATTGGCCATTTGCATGAATATCGACATTGTCTCTGACTCAGACTCAGCCCCTATAGGTCTTATGTAATACCCTGCGAGGGTGTTATTATCATACCCTCCAAATGTACCTTTTTGGCAGGTACAGTACTTTTTTTATGGTCTGTACCGATTTTTGGCTCTCAAAACTTCCCGTGGCCACGCCCCCTTTCCTAATTTGTACAGATTTTTATGTTTAAAATGTTGGAGGGTATGTATTAGGGTGAGTTAGTCCATATTTATAAAGCAGCAAAAATATAAAAGACAAAACCAGGTTTGATCTTGCAATTTAAATTATTGCCACTTAAAAAATAAATAAAATGTGCTAACCAGACTTGCGTCCTGTGGCTGCATCTTGCAGGCTATTACATAGGGTCCTATAGGTCATTTGAAGTGAAAAACCATGTAGGATAGAAACAGCAAAGATCACATCTACTGAGAGTGTACACCTATTTCACAAGGAAGAAATGCTTTACACAGAAACACATAAATCTGGCAATCCCTAAGATTGGAGAAGCATCACAATTGTATAACTTTATTATTCTGAAACATAATCTACATCCAGGAAATCATAGCTACTGCAACAGGTAATATCCCCTAGAATGGATCCAACCAATGCACTATCGAGTTGATCGCTCGCTAGCTAGTTTTAGCAGCCGTGCAAACGCTATGCCGCCGCCCACTGAGAGTGCATTTTAGCTTTGCAGAAGTGCGAACGAAAGGATCGCAGGGCGGCTACAAAGTTTTTTTGTGCAGTTTCTGAGTAGCTCAAAACCTACTCAGCGCTTGCGATCACTTCAGACTATTCAGTTCCTGTTTTGATGTCACAAACACGCCCTGTATTCGCCCAGCCACGCCTGCGTTTTTCTTGGCAAGCCTGCGTTTTTCCGAACACTCCCTGAAAACAGTCAGTTGACACCCAGAAACGCCCACTTCATGTCAATCACTCTGCGGACAGCATTGCGACGGAAAAGCTTTGCTAGACCCTGTGTGAAACTACATCCTTCGTTGTAATAGTACGTTGTGCATGTGCATTGCACCGCATAAGGGGGGGTCATTCCGAGTTGTTCGCTCGCAAGCGGATTTTAGCAGATTTGCTCATGCTAAGCCGCCGCCTACTGGGAGTGAATCTTAGCATCTTAAAATAGCGAACGAAGTATTCGCAATATTGCGATTACACACCGCGTAGCAGTCTCTGAGTAGCTCCAGACTTACTCGGCATCTGCGATCAGTTCAGTGCTTGTCGTTCCTGGTTTGACGTCACAAACACACCCTGCGTTCGTCCAGACACTCCCCCGTTTCTCCGGCCACTCCTGCGTTTTTTCCGGAAACGGTAGCGTTTTTACCCACACGCCCATAAAATGGCCTGTTTCCGCCCAGTAACACCCATTTCCTGTCAATCACATTACGATCGCCAGAACGATGAAAAAGCCGTGAGTAAAATTCCTAACTGCATAGCAAATTTACTTGGCGTAGTCGCAGTGCGGACATTGCGCATGTGCATTAAGCGGAAAATCGCTGCGATGCGAAGATTTTTACCGAGCGAACAACTCGGAATGACCCCCAAGCATGCGCAGAAGTGCCTATTTTTTCCTCATTGCTGCACAGCGAACGAATGCAGCTAGCGATCAACTCGGAATGACCCCCTATATTTCATTGGCAAAGTCCCAGAAGAATCACATATTGTCAGTTGGGGCCAAGAACAATGGCACACTGTGGCCCAGAGATACGTTGAGCTCTAGAACAATGCCACACAGACACTTGGGTTCCATATGAATGGTCCCGTGGCCTGTGGAGTTCTAAAACAAAGTGTTTTTTTTTTAAATGTTATTTAGTTTTATTTACATCCGTTTCCCTGGAGGGCACGGCCGGGGCATAGCCACACTCACTAGGTCAAGTGAGGCACAAACTGGTGAGGAAAGTGGTATGTGGGGTCAGGCAGGTGAGGAAAGCACAAGCTTTTGAGGAGAGGAATACAAGGCACAGACTGGTGAGGAAAGTAGCATGTGGGGCAAGGCTGGCGAAGTGGGGCATGTGAGGCACAGACTGGTGAGGAATGTGGCACGTGGGGTCAGGCTAGTGAGGAGGGGAAATATAAGGCACAGACTGGTGAGGAAAGTGGCATGTGGGTTCAGGCTAATGAGGTGGTGTCACGTGGGGTCAGGCAGGTGAGAGGAGGCATAGACTAATGAGGAGGCGTAGTGTGTGTGTGAGGCTATGGGGGCGGAGTGCGTGTGAGGGTATGGGCTCCACTTGATCTTTAACAAGCCACACCACTAAAAAATATGTGATCATTCCAATACTTTTTAACCACCATGGCTCTAAAAATGTTGTTCCTATACGTAAATGTCATATTTACTAGAGATGAGCGGGTTCGGTTCCTCTGAATCCGAACCCGCCCGAACTTCAGGTTTTTTACACGGGTCCGAGCAGGCTCGGATCTTCCCGCCTTGCTCGGCTAACCCAAGCGCGCCCGAACGTCATCATCACGCTGTCGGATTCTCGCGAGGCTCGGATTCTATCGCGAGACTCGGATTCTATATAAGGAGCCGCGCGTCGCCGCCATTTTCACACGTGCATTGAGAGTCATAGGGAGAGGACGTGGCTGGCGTCCTCTCCGTTTAGAGAAGAGAGAGACACAGTATTTTGGGGAGCATTATTAGGAGGAGTACTACTATACTGTATACTACTATACTACTTGCTGAAGTGATATTTATAGATTAGATAGTGTGACTGTAAGTGTATTATCTGACTTGTGGGGGAGACACTGACAGTGGGGAGCAGTTAGAGTCTGAGAGCAGGACTCAGGAGTACATATAACGTACAGTGCACACTTTTGCTGCCAGAGTCAGTGCCACACTGCCATTGTTGTGACCACACTGACCACCAGTATAATAATATATTTTGTGATTGTCTGCTTAGGCCTCGGAGTACTAGTTGCAAGTTGCAACGTGACCTGAAGTGACCACCAGTTTAATAATCAATCACCACCAGTTTAATATATATATATATATATATATAATTGTATATAATATATATATATATATAATATTGTATACCACCTACCCGTGGTTTTTTTTTTTTCATTCTTCTTTATACATACTACTATAGTAGCTTACTGTAGCAGTCTGCGGTGCTGTGCTGACCTGACAGTGTCCAGCAGGTCCGTCATCAGTCATTACATAATAAATATATATAGTACCTGTCCGGCTGCAGTACTAGTGATATTATATTGATTTCATCTCATTATCAATAATTTATCATCCAGTCTAGACTCTATATTAGCAGCAGACACAGTACGTTAGTCCACGGCTGTAGCTACCTCTGTGTCGGCACTCGGCAGTCCATCCATAATTGTATACCACCTACCCGTGGTTTTTTTTTTTTCTTTCTTCTTTGTACATACTACTATAGTATAGTAGCTTACTGTAGCAGTCTGCGGTGCTGCTGAGCTGACAGTGTCCAGCAGGTCCGTCATCAGTCATCATTACCTAATAAATATATTATCTACCTGTCCGGCTGCAGTACTAGTGATATTATATATACATACATATATATATTGATTTCATCTCATTATCAATCATCCAGTCTATATTAGCAGCAGACACAGTACGTTAGTCCACGGCTGTAGCTACCTCTGTGTCGGCACTCGGCAGTCCATCCATAATTGTATACCACCTACCCGTGGTTTTTTTCTTTTCTTTCTTCTTTGTACATACTACTATAGTATAGTAGCTTACTGTAGCAGTCTGCGGTGCTGCTGAGCTGACAGTGTCCAGCAGGTCCGTCATCAGTCATCATTACCTAATAAATATATTATCTACCTGTCCGGCTGCAGTACTAGTGATATTATATATACATACATATATATATATTGATTTCATCTCATTATCATCCAGTCTATATTAGCAGCAGACACAGTACGGTAGTCCACGGCTGTAGCTACCTCTGTGTCGGCACTCGGCAGTCCATCCATAATTGTATACCACCTACCCGTGGTTTTTTTTTTCTTTCTTCTTTGTACATACTACTATAGTATAGTAGCTTACTGTAGCAGTCTGCAGTGCTGCTGAGCTGACAGTGTCCAGCAGGTCCGTCATCAGTCATCATTACCTAATAAATATATTATCTACCTGTCCGGCTGCAGTACTAGTGATATTATATATACATACATATATATATATATATTGATTTCATCTCATTATCATCCAGTCTATATTAGCAGCAGACACAGTACGGTAGTCCACGGTTGTAGCTACCTCTGTGTCGGCACTCGGCAGTCCATCCATAATTGTATACCACCTACCCGTGGTTTTTTTTTTTTTCTTTCTTCTTTGTACATACTACTATAGTATAGTAGCTTACTGTAGCAGTCTGCGGTGCTGCTGAGCTGACAGTGTCCAGCAGGTCCGTCATCAGTCATCATTACCTAATAAATATATTATCTACCTGTCCGGCTGCAGTACTAGTGATATTATATATACATACATATATTTATATATTGATTTCATCTCATTATCATCCAGTCTATATTAGCAGCAGACACAGTACGGTAGTCCACGGCTGTAGCTACCTCTGTGTCGGCACTCGGCAGTCCATCCATAAGTATACTAGTATCCATCCATCTCCATTGTTTACCTGAGGTGCCTTTTAGTTGTGCCTATTAAAATATGGAGAACAAAAATGTTGAGGTTCCAAAATTAGGGAAAGATCAAGATCCACTTCCACCTCGTGCTGAAGCTGCTGCCACTAGTCATGGCCGAGACGATGAAATGCCAGCAACGTTGTCTGCCAAGGCCGATGCCCAATGTCATAGTACAGAGCATGTCAAATCCAAAACACCAAATATCAGTAAAAAAAAGGACTCCAAAACCTAAAATAAAATTGTCGGAGGAGAAGCGTAAACTTGCCAATATGCCATTTACCACACGGAGTGGCAAGGAACGGCTGAGGCCCTGGCCTATGTTCATGGCTAGTGGTCCAGCTTCACATGAGGATGGAAGCACTCAGCCTCTCGCTAGAAAACTGAAAAGACTCAAGCTGGCAAAAGCACCGCAAAGAACTGTGCGTTCTTCGAAATCCCAAATCCACAAGGAGAGTCCAATTGTGTCGGTTGCGATGCCTGACCTTCCCAACACTGGACGTGAAGAGCATGCGCCTTCCACCATTTGCACGCCCCCTGCAAGTGCTGGAAGGAGCACCCGCAGTCCAGTTCCTGATAGTCAGATTGAAGATGTCAGTGTTGAAGTACACCAGGATGAGGAGGATATGGGTGTTGCTGGCGCTGGGGAGGAAATTGACAAGGAGGATTCTGATGGTGAGGTGGTTTGTTTAAGTCAGGCACCCGGGGAGACACCTGTTGTCCGTGGGAGGAATATGGCCGTTGACATGCCTGGTGAAAATACCCAAAAAATCAGCACTTCAGTGTGGAGGTATTTCAACAGAAAAGCGGACAACAGGTGTCAAGCCGTGTGTTGCCTTTGTCAAGCTGTAATAAGTAGGGGTAAGGACGTTAACCACCTCGGAACATCCTCCCTTATACGTCACCTGCAGCGCATTCATAATAAGTCAGTGACAAGTTCAAAAACTTTGGGTGACAGCGGAAGCAGTCCACTGACCAGTAAATCCCTTCCTCTTGTAACCAAGCTCACGCAAACCACCCCACCAACTCCCTCAGTGTCAATTTCCTCCTTCCCCAGGAATGCCAATAGTCCTGCAGGCCATGTCACTGGCAATTCTGACGATTCCTCTCCTGCCTGGGATTCCTCCGATGCATCCTTGCGTGTAACGCCTACTGCTGCTGGCGCTGCTGTTGTTGCTGCTGGGAGTCGATGGTCATCCCAGAGGGGAAGTCGGAAGACCACTTGTACTACTTCCAGTAAGCAATTGACTGTCCAACAGTCCTTTGCGAGGAAGATGAAATATCACAGCAGTCATCCTGCTGCAAAGCGGATAACTGAGGCCTTGACAACTATGTTGGTGTTAGACGTGCGTCCGGTATCCGCCGTTAGTTCACAGGGAACTACACAATTTCTTGAGGTAGTGTGCCCCCGTTACCAAATACCATCTAGGTTCCACTTCTCTAGGCAGGCGATACCGAAAATGTACACAGACCTCAGAAAAAGACTCACCAGTGTCCTAAAAAAATGCAGCTGTACCCAATGTCCACTTAACCACGGACATGTGGACAAGTGGAGCAGGGCAGGGTCAGGACTATATGACTGTGACAGCCCACTGGGTAGATGTATGGACTCCCGCCGCAAGAACAGCAGCGGCGGCACCAGTAGCAGCATCTCGCAAACGCCAACTCTTTCCTAGGCAGGCTACGCTTTGTATCACCGCTTTCCAGAATACGCACACAGCTGAAAACCTCTTACGGCAACTGAGGAAGATCATCGCGGAATGGCTTACCCCAATTGGACTCTTCTGTGGATTTGTGGCATCGGACAACGCCAGCAATATTGTGTGTGCATTAAATATGGGCAAATTCCAGCACGTCCCATGTTTTGCACATACCTTGAATTTGGTGGTGCAGAATTTTTTAAAAAACGACAGGGGCGTGCAAGAGATGCTGTCGGTGGCCAGAAGAATTGCGGGACACTTTCGGCGTACAGGCACCACGTACAGAAGACTGGAGCACCACCAAAAACTACTGAACCTGCCCTGCCATCATCTGAAGCAAGAAGTGGTAACGAGGTGGAATTCAACCCTCTATATGCTTCAGAGGTTGGAGGAGCAGCAAAAGGCCATTCAAGCCTATACAATTGAGCACGATATAGGAGGTGGAATGCACCTGTCTCAAGCGCAGTGGAGAATGATTTCAACGTTGTGCAAGGTTCTGATGCCCTTTGAACTTGCCACACGTGAAGTCAGTTCAGACACTGCCAGCCTGAGTCAGGTCATTCCCCTCATCAGGCTTTTGCAGAAGAAGCTGGAGACATTGAAGGAGGAGCTAACACGGAGCGATTCCGCTAGGCATGTGGGACTTGTGGATGGAGCCCTTAATTCGCTTAACAAGGATTCACGGGTGGTCAATCTGTTGAAATCAGAGCACTACATTTTGGCCACCGTGCTCGATCCTAGATTTAAAGCCTACCTTGGATCTCTCTTTCCGGCAGACACAAGTCTGCTGGGGTTGAAAGACCTGCTGGTGAGAAAATTGTCAAGTCAAGCGGAACGCGACCTGTCAACATCTCCTCCTTCACATTCTCCCGCAACTGGGGGTGCGAGGAAAAGGCTCAGAATTCCGAGCCCACCCGCTGGCGGTGATGCAGGGCAGTCTGGAGCGACTGCTGATGCTGACATCTGGTCCAGACTGAAGGACCTGACAACGATTACGGACATGTCGTCTACTGTCACTGCATATGATTCTCTCACCATTGAAAGAATGGTGGAGGATTATATGAGTGACCGCATCCAAGTAGGCACAGTCCGTACTTATACTGGCAGGAAAAAGAGGCAATTTGGAGGCCCTTGCACAAACTGGCTTTATTCTACCTAAGTTGCCCTCCCACAAGTGTGTACTCCGAAAGAGTGTTTAGTGCCGCCGCTCACCTTGTCAGCAATCGGCGTACGAGGTTACATCCAGAAAATGTGGAGAAGATGATGTTCATTAAAATGAATTATAATCAATTCCTCCGTGGAGACATTGACCAGCAGCAATTGCCTCCACAAAGTACACAGGGAGCTGAGATGGTGGATTCCAGTGGGGACGAATTGATAATCTGTGAGGAGGGGGATGTACACGGTGATATATCGGAGGATGATGATGAGGTGGACATCTGGCCTCTGTAGAGCCAGTTTGTGCAAGGAGAGATTAATTGCTTCTTTTTTGGTGGGGGTCCAAACCAACCCGTCATTTCAGTCACAGTCGTGTGGCAGACCCTGTCACTGAAATGATGGGTTGGTTAAAGTGGGCATGTCCTGTTTATACAACATAAGGGTGGGTGGGAGGGCCCAAGGACAATTCCATCTTGCACCTCTTTTTTTTTTAATTTTTCTTTGCGTCATGTGCTGTTTGTGGAATGTTTTTTGGAAGGGCCATCCTGCGTGACACTGCAGTGCCACTCCTAGATGGGCACGGTGTTTGTGTCGGCCACTAGGGTCGCTTATCTTACTCACACAGCTACCTCATTGCGCCTCTTTTTTTCTTTGCGTCATGTGCTGTTTGGGGAGGGTTTTTTGGAAGGGCCATCCTGCGTGACACTGCAGTGCCACTCCTAGATGGGCCCGGTGTTTGTGTCGGCCACTAGGGTCGCTTATCTTACTCACACAGCTACCTCATTGCGCCTCTTTTTTTCTTTGCGTCATGTGCTGTTTGGGGAGTGTTTTTTGGAAGGGCCATCCTGCGTGACACTGCAGTGCCACTCCTAGATGGGCACGGTGTTTGTGTCGGCCACTAGGGTCGCTTAGCTTAGTCATCCAGCGACCTAGGTGCAAATTTTAGGACTAAAAATAATATTGTGAGGTGTGAGGTATTCAGAATAGACTGAAAATGAGTGGAAATTATGGTTTTTGAGGTTAATAATACTTTGGGATCAAAATGACCCCCAAATTCTATGATTTAAGCTGTTTTTTAGTGTTTTTTAAAAAAAACACCCGAATCCAAAACACACCCGAATCCGACAAAAAAAATTCGGTGAGGTTTTGCCAAAACGCGTTCGAACCCAAAACACGGCCGCGGAACCGAACCCAAAACCAAAACACAAAACTAGAGATGAGCGGGTTCGGTTTCTCTGAAACCGAACCCGCACGAACTTCATGTTTTTTTCACGGGTCCGAGCAGACTCGGATCCTCCCGCCTTGCTCGGTTAACCCGAGCGCGCCCGAACGTCATCATGACGCTGTCGGATTCTCGCGAGACTCGGATTCTATATAAGGAGCCGCGCGTCGCCGCCATTTTCACACGTGCATTGAGATTGATAGGGAGAGGACGTGGCTGGCGTCCTCTCCATTAGAAATTAGATTAGAAGAGAGAGAGAGATTGTGCAGAGTCAGACAGAGTTTACCACAGTGACCAGTGCAGTTGTTGTTAGTTAACTTTTATTTATTTTAATATATATCCGTTCTCTGCTATATCCGTTCTCTGCCTGAAAAAAAACGATACACAGCACAAGCCAGTCACACAGTGTGACTCAGTCTGTGTGCACTCAGCTCAGCCCAGTGTGCTGCACATCAATGTATAAAAGGCAAAGCTTATAATAATTGTGGGGGAGACTGGGGAGCACTGCAGGTTGTTATAGCAGGAGCCCCCAGGAGTACATAATATTATATTAATTTAAAATTAAACAGTGCACACTTTTGCTGCAGGAGTGCCACTGCCAGTGTGACTAGTGGTGACCACAGTGCCTGACCACCAGTATAGTAGTATATTCATTGTTGTATGTATTGTATACTATCTCTTTATCAACCAGTCTATATTAGCAGCAGACACAGTACAGTGCGGTAGTTCACGGCTGTGGCTACCTCTGTGTCGGCAGTCGGAACTCGGCAGGCAGTCCGTCCATCCATAATTGTATTACAATATATACCACCTAACCGTGGTATTTTTTTTTCTTTCTTTATACCGTCATAGTGTCATACTAGTTGTTACGAGTATACTACTATCTCTTTATCAACCAGTGTACAGTGCGGTAGTTCACGGCTGTGGCTACCTCTGTGTCGGCAGTCGGCAGGCAGTCCGTCCATCCATAATTGTATTATTATTATAATATATACCACCTAACCGTGGTTTTTTTTCCATTCTTTATACCGTCGTCATAGTGTCATACTAGTTGTTACGAGTATACTACTATCTCTTTATCAACCAGTGTACAGTGCGGTAGTTCACGGCTGTGGCTACCTCTGTGTCGGCAGTCGGCAGGCAGTCCGTCCATCCATAATTGTATTATTATTATAATATATACCACCTAACCGTGGTTTTTTTTCCATTCTTTATACCGTCGTCATAGTGTCATACTAGTTGTTACGAGTATACTACTATCTCTTTATCAACCAGTGTACAGTGCGGTAGTTCACGGCTGTGGCTACCTCTGTGTCGGCAGTCGGCAGGCAGTCCGTCCATCCATAATTGTATTATTATTATAATATATACCACCTAACCGTGGTTTTTTTTCCATTCTTTATACCGTCGTCATAGTGTCATACTAGTTGTTACGAGTATACTACTATCTCTTTATCAACCAGTGTACAGTGCGGTAGTTCACGGCTGTGGCTACCTCTGTGTCGGCAGTCGGCAGGCAGTCCGTCCATCCATAATTGTATTATTATTATAATATATACCACCTAACCGTGGTTTTTTTTCCATTCTTTATACCGTCGTCATAGTGTCATACTAGTTGTTACGAGTATACTACTATCTCTTTATCAACCAGTGTACAGTGCGGTAGTTCACGGCTGTGGCTACCTCTGTGTCGGCAGTCGGCAGGCAGTCCGTCCATCCATAATTGTATTATTATTATAATATATACCACCTAACCGTGGTTTTTTTTCCATTCTTTATACCGTCGTCATAGTGTCATACTAGTTGTTACGAGTATACTACTATCTCTTTATCAACCAGTGTACAGTGCGGTAGTTCACGGCTGTGGCTACCTCTGTGTCGGCAGTCGGCAGGCAGTCCGTCCATCCATAATTGTATTATTATTATAATATATACCACCTAACCGTGGTTTTTTTTCCATTCTTTATACCGTCGTCATAGTGTCATACTAGTTGTTACGAGTATACTACTATCTCTTTATCAACCAGTGTACAGTGCGGTAGTTCACGGCTGTGGCTACCTCTGTGTCGGCAGTCGGCAGGCAGTCCGTCCATCCATAATTGTATTATTATTATAATATATACCACCTAACCGTGGTTTTTTTTCCATTCTTTATACCGTCGTCATAGTGTCATACTAGTTGTTACGAGTATACTACTATCTCTTTATCAACCAGTGTACAGTGCGGTAGTTCACGGCTGTGGCTACCTCTGTGTCGGCAGTCGGCAGGCAGTCCGTCCATCCATAATTGTATTATTATTATAATATATACCACCTAACCGTGGTTTTTTTTCCATTCTTTATACCGTCGTCATAGTGTCATACTAGTTGTTACGAGTATACTACTATCTCTTTATCAACCAGTGTACAGTGCGGTAGTTCACGGCTGTGGCTACCTCTGTGTCGGCAGTCGGCAGGCAGTCCGTCCATCCATAATTGTATTATTATTATAATATATACCACCTAACCGTGGTTTTTTTTCCATTCTTTATACCGTCGTCATAGTGTCATACTAGTTGTTACGAGTATACTACTATCTCTTTATCAACCAGTGTACAGTGCGGTAGTTCACGGCTGTGGCTACCTCTGTGTCGGCAGTCGGCAGGCAGTCCGTCCATCCATAATTGTATTATTATTATAATATATACCACCTAACCGTGGTTTTTTTATACCACCTAACCGTGGCAGTCCGTCCATAATTGTATACTAGTAAACTATCCAATCCATCCATCTCCATTGTTTACCTGAGGTGCCTTTTAGTTCTGCCTATAAAATATGGAGAACAAAAAAGTTGAGGTTCCAAAATTAGGGAAAGATCAAGATCCACTTCCACCTCGTGCTGAAGCTGCTGCCACTAGTCATGGCCGAGACGATGAAATGCCAGCAACGTCGTCTGCCAAGGCCGATGCCCAATGTCATAGTACAGAGCATGTCAAATCCAAAACACCAAATATCAGAAAAAAAAGGACTCCAAAACCTAAAATAAAATTGTCGGAGGAGAAGCGTAAACTTGCCAATATGCCATTTACCACACGGAGTGGCAAGGAACGGCTGAGGCCCTGGCCTATGTTCATGGCTAGTGGTTCAGCTTCACATGAGGATGGAAGCACTCAGCCTCTCGCTAGAAAACTGAAAAGACTCAAGCTGGCAAAAGCACCGCAAAGAACTGTGCGTTCTTTGAAATCCCAAATCCACAAGGAGAGTCCAATTGTGTCGTTTGCGATGCCTGACCTTCCCAACACTGGACGTGAAGAGCATGCGCCTTCCACTATTTGCACGCCCCCTGCAAGTGCTGGAAGGAGCACCCGCAGTCCAGTTCCTGATAGTCAGATTGAAGATGTCAGTGTTGAAGTACACCAGGATGAGGAGGATATGGGTGTTGCTGGCGCTGGGGAGGAAATTGACCAGGAGGATTCTGATGGTGAGGTGGTTTGTTTAAGTCAGGCACCCGGGGAGACACCTGTTGTCCGTGGGAGGAATATGGCCGTTGACATGCCAGGTGAAAATACCAAAAAAATCAGCTCTTCGGTGTGGAGGTATTTCACCAGAAATGCGGACAACAGGTGTCAAGCCGTGTGTTCCCTTTGTCAAGCTGTAATAAGTAGGGGTAAGGACGTTAACCACCTCGGAACATCCTCCCTTATACGTCACCTGCAGCGCATTCATAATAAGTCAGTGACAAGTTCAAAAACTTTGGGTGACAGCGGAAGCAGTCCACTGACCAGTAAATCCCTTCCTCTTGTAACCAAGCTCACGCAAACCACCCCACCAACTCCCTCAGTGTCAATTTCCTCCTTCCCCAGGAATGCCAATAGTCCTGCAGGCCATGTCACTGGCAAGTCTGACGAGTCCTTTCCTGCCTGGGATTCCTCCGATGCATCCTTGCGTGTAACGCCTACTGCTGCTGGCGCTGCTGTTGTTGCCGCTGGGAGTCGATGGTCATCCCAGAGGGGAAGTCGTAAGCCCACTTGTACTACTTCCAGTAAGCAATTGACTGTTCAACAGTCCTTTGCGAGGAAGATGAAATATCACAGCAGTCATCCTACTGCAAAGCGGATAACTGAGTCCTTGACAACTATGTTGGTGTTAGACGTGCGTCCGGTATCCGCCGTTAGTTCACAGGGAACTAGACAATTTATTGAGGCAGTGTGCCCCCGTTACCAAATACCATCTAGGTTCCACTTCTCTAGGCAGGCGATACCGAGAATGTACACGGACGTCAGAAAAAGACTCACCAGTGTCCTAAAAAATGCAGTTGTACCCAATGTCCACTTAACCACGGACATGTGGACAAGTGGAGCAGGGCAGGGTCAGGACTATATGACTGTGACAGCCCACTGGGTAGATGTATGGACTCCCGCCGCAAGAACAGCAGCGGCGGCACCAGTAGCAGCATCTCGCAAACGCCAACTCTTTCCTAGGCAGGCTACGCTTTGTATCACCGCTTTCCAGAATACGCACACAGCTGAAAACCTCTTACGGCAACTGAGGAAGATCATCGCGGAATGGCTTACCCCAATTGGACTCTCCTGTGGATTTGTGGCATCGGACAACGCCAGCAATATTGTGTGTGCATTAAATATGGGCAAATTCCAGCACGTCCCATGTTTTGCACATACCTTGAATTTGGTGGTGCAGAATTTTTTAAAAAACGACAGGGGCGTGCAAGAGATGCTGTCGGTGGCCAGAAAAATTGCGGGACACTTTCGGCGTACAGGCACCACGTACAGAAGACTGGAGCACCACCAAAAACTACTGAACCTGCCCTGCCATCATCTGAAGCAAGAAGTGGTAACGAGGTGGAATTCAACCCTCTATATGCTTCAGAGGTTGGAGGAGCAGCAAAAGGCCATTCAAGCCTATACAATTGAGCACGATATAGGAGATGGAATGCACCTGTCTCAAGTGCAGTGGAGAATGATTTCAACGTTGTGCAAGGTTCTGATGCCCTTTGAACTTGCCACACGTGAAGTCAGTTCAGACACTGCCAGCCTGAGTCAGGTCATTCCCCTCATCAGGCTTTTGCAGAAGAAGCTGGAGGCATTGAAGAAGGAGCTAACACGGAGCGATTCCGCTAGGCATGTGGGACTTGTGGATGCAGCCCTTAATTCGCTTAACAAGGATTCACGGGTGGTCAATCTGTTGAAATCAGAGCACTACATTTTGGCCACCGTGCTCGATCCTAGATTTAAAGCCTACCTTGGATCTCTCTTTCCGGCAGACACAGGTCTGCTGGGGTTGAAAGACCTGCTGGTGACAAAATTGTCAAGTCAAGCGGAACGCGACCTGTCAACATCTCCTCCTTCACATTCTCCCGCAACTGGGGGTGCGAGGAAAAGGCTCAGAATTCCGAGCCCACCCGCTGGCGGTGATGCAGGGCAGTCTGGAGCGACTGCTGATGCTGACATCTGGTCCGGACTGAAGGACCTGACAACGATTACGGACATGTCGTCTACTGTCACTGCATATGATTCTCTCAACATTGATAGAATGGTGGAGGATTATATGAGTGACCGCATCCAAGTAGGCACGTCACACAGTCCGTACTTATACTGGCAGGAAAAAGAGGCAATTTGGAGGCCCTTGCACAAACTGGCTTTATTCTACCTAAGTTGCCCTCCCACAAGTGTGTACTCCGAAAGAGTGTTTAGTGCCGCCGCTCACCTTGTCAGCAATCGGCGTACGAGGTTACATCCAGAAAATGTGGAGAAGATGATGTTCATTAAAATGAATTATAATCAATTCCTCCGCGGAGACATTGACCAGCAGCAATTGCCTCCACAAAGTACACAGGGAGCTGAGATGGTGGATTCCAGTGGGGACGAATTGATAATCTGTGAGGAGGGGGATGTACACGGTGATATATCGGAGGGTGAAGATGAGGTGGACATCTTGCCTCTGTAGAGCCAGTTTGTGCAAGGAGAGATTAATTGCTTCTTTTTTGGGGGGGGTCCAAACCAACCCGTCATATCAGTCACAGTCGTGTGGCAGACCCTGTCACTGAAATGATGGGTTGGTTAAAGTGTGCATGTCCTGTTTTGTTTATACAACATAAGGGTGGGTGGGAGGGCCCAAGGATAATTCCATCTTGCACCTCTTTTTTCTTTTCTTTTTCTTTGCATCATGTGCTGATTGGGGAGGGTTTTTTGGAAGGGACATCCTGCGTGACACTGCAGTGCCACTCCTAGATGGGCCCGGTGTTTGTGTCGGCCACTAGGGTCGCTAATCTTACTCACACAGCTACCTCATTGCGCCTCTTTTTTTCTTTGCGTCATGTGCTGTTTGGGGAGGGTTTTTTGGAAGGGACATCCTGCGTGACACTGCAGTGCCACTCCTAGATGGGCCCGGTGTTTGTGTCGGCCACTAGGGTCGCTAATCTTACTCACACAGCTACCTCATTGCGCCTCTTTTTTTCTTTGCGTCATGTGCTGTTTGGGGAGGGTTTTTTGGAAGGGACATCCTGCGTGACACTGCAGTGCCACTCCTAGATGTGCCCGGTGTTTGTGTCGGCCACTAGGGTCGCTAATCTTACTCACACAGTCAGCTACCTCATTGCGCCTCTTTTTTTCTTTGCGTCATGTGCTGTTTGGGGAGGGTTTTTTGGAAGGGCCATCCTGCGTGACACTGCAGTGCCACTCCTAGATGGGCCCGGTGTTTGTGTCGGCCACTAGGGTCGCTAATCTTACTCACACAGCTACCTCATTGCGCCTCTTTTTTTCTTTGCGTCATGTGCTGTTTGGGGAGGGTTTTTTGGAAGGGCCATCCTGCGTGACACTGCAGTGCCACTCCTAGATGGGCCCGGTGTTTGTGTCGGCCACTAGGGTCGCTAATCTTACTCACACAGCTACCTCATTGCGCCTCTTTTTTTCTTTGCGTCATGTGCTGTTTGGGGAGGGTTTTTTGGAAGGGACATCCTGCGTGACACTGCAGTGCCACTCCTAGATGGGCCCGGTGTTTGTGTCGGCCACTAGGGTCGCTTATCTTACTCACACAGCGACCTCGGTGCAAATTTTAGGACTAAAAATAATATTGTGAGGTGTGATGTGTTCAGAATAGGCTGAAAATGAGTGTAAATTATGTTTTTTGAGGTTAATAATACTTTGGGATCAAAATTACCCCCAAATTCTATGATTTAAGCTGTTTTTTAGGGTTTTTTGAAAAAAACACCCGAATCCAAAACACACCCGAATCCGACAAAAATAATTCGGTGAGGTTTTGCCAAAACGCGTTCGAACCCAAAACACGGCCGCGGAACCGAACCCAAAACCAAAACACAAAACCCGAAAAATTTCAGGCGCTCATCTCTACACAAAACCCGAAAAATTTCAAGTGCACATCTCTAATATTTACCATAATAAATGTAGACTTAGGGCTTATGCAATAGCCTCAAGGGCCCTCATTCCGAGTTGTTCGCTCGCAAGGCGAATGTAGCAGAGTTACACACGCTAAGCCGCCGCCTACTGGGAGTGAATCTTAGCTTCTTAAAATTGCGACCGACGTACGCGCAATATTGCGATTACAAACGAGTTAGCAGTTTCAGAGTAGCTCCAGACTTACTCTGCCTGTGCGATCATTTCAGTGCTTGTCGTTCCTGGTTGACGTCACAAACACACCCAGCGTTCGCCCAGGCACTCCCACCGTTTCCCCGGCCACTCCTGCGTTTTTTCCGGAAACGGTAGCGTTTTCAGCCACACGCCCCTGAAACGCCGTGTATCCGCCCAGTAACACCCATTTCCTGTCAATCACATTACGATCGCCGGAGCGAAGAAAAAGCCGTGAGTAAAAATACTTTCTTCATAGTAAAGTTACTTGGCGCAGTCGCAGTGCGAACATTGCGCATGCGTACTAAGCGGATTTTCACTGCGATGCGATGAAAAATACCGAGCGAACAACTCGGAATGAGGGCCAAGGTGCAGACACGGGCATGATTCTGGCGAGTGTGCCCATATTTTTATAGAGGCAATCATTCAAAAGGCAATTACACATTTATTACAGGCAAATATATGTATATGAGAAGATGCTCAAATAATACTTTGGAAAGATGTTCAGAAACATATGAAAACAGCAGTGAGCGACCAAATAACAAATGAATATGATGCTGCTCACCTGCGTGATGTCTTCACAGGTCATAGTCAAAAACAGTAGAGATGAGCGCCTGAAATTTTTCGGGTTTTGTGTTTTGGTTTTGGGTTCGGTTCCGCGGCCGTGTTTTGGGTTCGAACGCGTTTTGGCAAAACCTCACCGAATTTTTTTTGTCGGATTCGGGTGTGTTTTGGATTCGGGTGTTTTTTTCAAAAAACACTAAAAAACAGCTTAAATCATAGAATTTGGGGGTCATTTTGATCCCAAAGTATTATTAACCTCAAAAACCATAATTTACACTCATTTTCAGTCTATTCTGAATACCTCACACCTCACAATATTATTTTTAGTCCTAAAATTTGCACCGAGGTCGCTGTGTGAGTAAGATAAGCGACCCTAGTGGCCGACACAAACACCGGGCCCATCTAGGAGTGGCACTGCAGTGTCACGCAGGATGGCCCTTCCAAAAAACACTCCCCAAACAGCACATGACGCAAAGAAAAAAAGAGGCGCAATGAGGTAGCTGTGTGAGTAAGATTAGCGACCCTAGTGGCCGACACAAACACCGGGCCCATCTAGGAGTGGCACTGCAGTGTCACGCAGGATGTCCCTTCCAAAAAACCTGAACCACTAGCCATGAACATAGGCCAGGGCCTCAGCCGTTCCTTGCCACTCCGTGTGGTAAATGGCATATTGGCAAGTTTACGCTTCTCCTCCGACAATTTTATTTTAGGTTTTGGAGTCCTTTTTTTACTGATATTTGGTGTTTTGGATTTGACATGCTCTGTACTATGACATTGGGCATCGGCCTTGGCAGACGACGTTGCTGGCATTTCATCGTCTCGGCCATGACTAGTGGCAGCAGCTTCAGCACGAGGTGGAAGTGGATCTTGATCTTTCCCTAATTTTGGAACCTCAACATTTTTGTTCTCCATATTTTAATAGGCACAACTAAAAGGCACCTCAGGTAAACAATGGAGATGGATGGATTGGATACTAGTATACAATTATGGACGGGCTGCCGAGTGCCGACACAGAGGTAGCCACAGCCGTGAACTACCGCACTGTACTGTGTCTGCTGCTAATATATAGACTGGTTGATAAAGAGATAGTATACTCGTAACTAGTATGTATGTATAAAGAAAGAAAAAAAAACCACGGTTAGGTGGTATATACAATTATGGACGGGCTGCCGAGTGCCGACACAGAGGTAGCCACAGCCGTGAACTACCGCACTGTACTGTGTCTGCTGCTAATATATAGACTGGTTGATAAAGAGATAGTATACTCGTAACTAGTATGTATGTATAAAGAAAGAAAAAAAAACCACGGTTAGGTGGTATATACAATTATGGACGGGCTGCCGAGTGCCGACACAGAGGTAGCCACAGCCGTGAACTACCGCACTGTACTGTGTCTGCTGCTAATATATAGACTGGTTGATAAAGAGATAGTATACTCGTAACTAGTATGTATGTATAAAGAAAGAAAAAAAAACCACGGTTAGGTGGTATATACAATTATGGACGGGCTGCCGAGTGCCGACACAGAGGTAGCCACAGCCGTGAACTACCGCACTGTACTGTGTCTGCTGCTAATATAGACTGGTTGATAAAGAGATAGTATACTCGTAACTAGTATGTATGTATAAAGAAAGAAAAAAAAACCACGGTTAGGTGGTATATACAATTATGGACGGGCTGCCGAGTGCCGACACAGAGGTAGCCACAGCCGTGAACTACCGCACTGTACTGTGTCTGCTGCTAATATATAGACTGGTTGATAAAGAGATAGTATACTCGTAACTAGTATGTATGTATAAAGAAAGAAAAAAAAACCACGGTTAGGTGGTATATACAATTATGGACGGGCTGCCGAGTGCCGACACAGAGGTAGCCACAGCCGTGAACTACCGCACTGTACTGTGTCTGCTGCTAATATAGACTGGTTGATAAAGAGATAGTATACTACTAATATTATATACTGGTGGTCAGGTCACTGGTCACTAGTCACACTGGCAGTGGCACTCCTGCAGCAAAAGTGTGCACTGTTTAATTTTAATATAATATTATGTACTCCTGGCTCCTGCTATAACCTATAACTGGCACTGCAGTAGTGCTCCCCAGTCTCCCCCACAATTATAAGCTGTGTGAGCTGAGCAGTCAGACAGATATATAATATATATAGATGATGCAGCACACTGGCCTGAGCCTGAGCAGTGCACACAGATATGGTATGTGACTGACTGAGTCACTGTGTGTATCGCTTTTTTCAGGCAGAGAACGGATATATTAAATAAACTGCACTGTGTGTCTGGTGGTCACTCACTATATAATATATTATGTACTCCTGGCTCCTGCTATAACCTATAACTGGCACTGCAGTAGTGCTCCCCAGTCTCCCCCACAATTATAAGCTGTGTGAGCTGAGCAGTCAGACAGATATATAATATTATATATAGATAATAGATGATGCAGCACACTGGCCTGAGCCTGAGCAGTGCACACAGATATGGTATGTGACTGAGTCACTGTGTGCTGTGTATCGCTTTTTTCAGGCAGAGAACGGATTATAAATAAAAGTGGTGGTCACTGGTCACTATCAGCAAAACTCTGCACTGTACACTACTGAGTACTCCTAATGCTCCCCAAAATTAGTAAATCAAGTGTCTAAACGGAGAGGACGCCAGCCACGTCCTCTCCCTATCAATCTCAATGCACGTGTGAAAATGGCGGCGACGCGCGGCTCCTTATATAGAATCCGAGTCTCGCGATAGAATCCGAGCCTCGCGAGAATCCGACAGCGTCATGATGACGTTCGGGCGCGCTCGGGTTAACCGAGCAAGGCGGGAAGATCCGAGTCGCTCGGACCCGTGAAAAAAAACATGAAGTTCTGGCGGGTTCGGATTCAGAGAAACCGAACCCGCTCATCTCTAAAAAACAGTCCAGGGTCTGGTACACAGAAATTCTATTTGTATTTTAAAGAGCAGGCATAAGCAGGGGTTATAGTCCGATCATTACACAAATATCCAGCAGAAATTGGTTAAGGAAACAAACAGAAGCAGAGCTCAGGGTCCTATCCAAGTTCAAAGTACAAATATCCAGAAGGTGTAGTGTTAGGGAGAAAGTCAAGTCCAATTCAAGGTCATCCAGCAGCAGATTATCCGAGGTGCAGGTAAAGGCAAAAGTCAAAATAAAGTCCAGGAGTCAGAAAATAGCCAATCCAAGTTTAAACAGCGATTCTTGTTTCCTAAAACCAATCACATGACAAGAAGTTTCCAGGGAGTATACCATTTTAAAGAGCAAGGGGGCATGGATCCAAATCGGCACCAGCCCCTAGTTGCTGAGCATGCAATTGAGGGAAGGAAAGCAGCTGCCAAACAGGCTGCAATCTATGACACTACGCCCCTACTTCTTACGCGACTTCCAGGCGCTCCATGTTCGCTGGGGTCTTTATAAAAATATTTCTGAATAAGTCTGAGTGCATGAATATATTCTACTGATTCTCATGAGTTATCTTCAATTAACTAGCCTTTCCACCTGACTAGGAAGAACTTTCTTTGCTTAAACTTAGAGTTCAAGAACTATATTTAAGAAGGGGCATCTTTTATAAGCTTCCGCTTCTTGGCGGGTTGGAGCAAAAAATTTTAAAGCAGCATTAACGTTTAAGCTCCAACATGTTGAGAAGTGGCTGCTTACCATATAGCCCCAGAATTTGTTCAAATTAAAAATTCTTAAGTTTAACTGGTGGAGTAGTAGCAGGTGTTGAACAAGCGGCTAGTTTTACTCATACTTGCGGGAGACTCATGATTTTTGGAGTAGTCCCCTGGAACCCTTGAAGAGTGTCAGAATCTCCCGCATCCTGCCTACTTCCTAGTGAAGCGGGCAAGATGGGGGAGATAACACTGGGAATCGCGGCATCGATTTGAGGGGGCGGGACTAAATTATGTGAAATCTCATCTAATGACGTGATAGCCCTGTCTTGCCCCCCAGAGTTGACTGCAGCCTCTCCCCTGCGGACTTCTTCAGGGGAGGAATCCTAAAAAGATGGGAAGTATGGTTGTACTTGGAAAGCATGGAATATCGGTTGAACCCTTCTCACGGAATAAGGTAGTTTCAATTTAAATGTAACTGATGAGGGGACAACTCTGTCCAAGAAAGGGCCAACAAACATATTACAACATTTTGGAGAAGGTTGTGCGAGTCTCCAATTCTTAATAGTTTAGCACACTGTGGGGCTTATACTGAGTTGGGAGCAAAGCATAGAAACACCTGTAACTTTGCACCTGGATGAACCATCTTGCAATGCAAGGGGGGCAAATACATTTATGAGTTCTTTTGCATGCAGAGTAAATACTGGCTGCTTTTGCATGTAGCCCACAAATGCTTGACAGCTTTAGTCTTATACTACAATTTAGATTTGAGTTTGGACAAGCCCCCTCCCAGGGCTAAATCTCTCTGTACACTGTACATTGGCCCCACATGAGGTGCAACATGGTTTTGCCAAGGCACAAAGGCCCTCATTCCGAGTTGTTCGCTCGCAAGCTGCTTTTAGCAGCATTGCACACGCTAAGCCGCCGCCTACTGGGAGTGAATCTTAGCTTAGCAAATTTGCGAACAAAAGATTCTCAAAATTGCGAATAGAAATTTTTAAGCAGTTTCTGAGTAGCTCGAGACTTACTCTGCCACTGCGATCAGTTCAGTCAGTTTCGTTCCTGGTTTGACGTCACAAACACACCCAGCGTTCGCCCAGACACTCCCCCGTTTCTCCAGCCACTCCCGCGTTTTTCCCAGAAACGGCAGCGTTTTTTCACACACTCCCATAAAACGGCCAGTTTCCGCCCAGAAACACCCACTTCCTGTCAATCACACAACGATCACCAGAACGAAGAAAAAACCTCGTAATGCCGTGAGTAAAATACCAAACTTCTAAGCAAATTTACTTGGCGCAGTCGCAGTGCGAACATTGCGCATGCGCAGTTTGCGGAAAATCGCTGCGATGCGATGAAAAAGAACGAGCGAACAACTCGGAATGAGGGCCAAAGTTACTTGCTTTTTTTTCCCTTTCTTCTTTTGTGTGTGCTCCTGACTCAGAACCAGCCAATCTGTCTCCAACTGATATTTTGGTGCTGGTATACTTTTTCTTTTAACCCTGATCTTTTAGTTAAGCTTGTGTTTTTAACAACTTTAACTGTAACTTTTCTGAATTTCTTTCAGGTTTGTACGGAGCTCTTGAACTTCTGGAACCATAGGCGTTTCTATAATGGGTGCAGTGTGTGGGGTCGAGGGGGCCCACAATGCACACACTGCACCCATAGAATATACTTACCCCTCAGGAGTCCCGCTATGGAGGCCCTGCTGTGCGGGCACATATCACTCGGAAAATGGCCGCCGCTGCCATTTCCGAGTGATTTGCGCATGCGCACTAGAAGTGTCCCCGGGAACAAGGCGTGGGCGCCATGTTCCCGGAAACCTGCACATGCACAGTAAACTCTGGCATTATGCGAGAGTCCACTGCTGCCGAAGAGGAGGGGGCCCGCAACGGAGGCTGCATGCGTGTCCCCCCCTCTCTTAAAACGCCAATGTCTGGAACATACTGGAAGTATTTGAATATGGAATGGAATTTAGGTGATAACCACAGATGGTAAAAAAATGTGTAAATTAGGTCGTTGAATGTTGAGCATTGTTATACAGTATGTAAATTCTGGCAGGGCAAAATATTCTGCCCAGTTATCCTACTGCTCATTACTGTAAATTTGCAAATACTATTCAAGATTTCAGACTGGGATCAGCCACTCATTTCTACGTATGTGTCTGGCCAGCAATGCGTTACAGCCACCCAGAAGTGCTGGTGTTGGACACCCAACAGCAGTAGACTGCAGGTACTGAAGGGAAGGAGGGATGGGGCATAGGGGGTATTCTGAGTTGATCGCTAGCTGCCGTTGTTCGCAGTGCAGAGATCAGGCTAAAAATCTGCATTTCTGCGCATGCGTATGGGGCGCAGTGCGCACGCGCGATGTACTTTCACAAAAAACTATGCAGTTTCACAGAAGGCCGAGCGACTCTTTTCAGTCGCTCTGTTAATCGGTGAGTGATTGACAGGAATGGGCGTTTCTAGGAGGTAACTGACCGTTTTCCAGGAGTGTGCTAAAAACGCAAGCGTGTCAGATAAAAACGCAGGTGTGCCTGGGGAAACGGGGGAGTGGCTGGCCGGACGCAAGGCGTGTTTGTGACGTCAAAACAGGAACTAAACAGACTGAAGTGATCGCAAGGTAGGAGTAGGTCTGCAGCTACTCTGAAACTGCTTGAAAAAATGTCTGCACTGTTCTGCTAACCTTTCGTTCACACTTCTGCTAAGCTAAGATACACTCCCAGAGGGCGGCGGCCTAGCGTTTGCACTGCTGCTAAAAGCAGCTAGCGAGCGATCAACTCGGAATGAGGGCCATAGGCCCTCATTCCGAGTTGTTCACTCGCTAGCCGCTTTTCGCAGCAGTACACACACTAAGCCGCCGCCCTCTGGGAGTGTATCTTAGCTTAGCAGAATTGCGAACGAAGTGTTCGCAATATTGCGAAAAGATTTTTCTGTGCAGTTTCTGAGTAGCTCGAGACTTACTCTTCCAGTGCGATCAGTTCAGTGCTTGTCGTTCCTGGTTTGACGTCACAAACACACCCAGCGTTCGCCCAGACACTCCCCCGTTTCTTCAGCCACTCCCACGTTTTTCCCAGAAACGGCAGCGTTTTTTCACACACTCCCATAAAACGGTCAGTTTCCGCCCACAAACACCCACTTCCTGTCAATCACACAACGATCACCAGAACGAAGAAAAAACCTCGTAATGCCGTGAGTAAAATACCAAACTTCTTAGCAAATTTACTTGGCGCAGTCGCAGTGCGAACATTGCGCATGCGCAATTAGCGGAAAATCGCTGCGATGCGAAGAAAATTACCGAACGAACAACTCGGAATGAGTGCCATAGTCTCTGGATTTGAGAACAGCATCAAAAACACCTTACATGTAAGGCTTACTTTAAATTGATTTAATTAACCAAATCTAAATCATAACAATGACTTTGTCCAAAATTACCTGGAAAAGGAGACAGAGCAGATAACTTTCTATCTTAACAATTCTACACCCATTCGCAACCACAATACTTCAACCCAAAATGACAAAAGCAAATTATTAAATGACACACACAAAAAACTTATTGATTCCTTTTGAGACTATTACTCTTCACTTTACAAATCCCAACTAAAAATTTCAGATCTTAATACTAAAACCAAAGTATAGACACTCTAGAATCCTCATACATACCTGTTATCTTAATTTCAGAATTAATTCCTCAATAAGGTGATGACACCTGAAGAAATTACCCAAACTATTAAGGCACTCAACAGCGCTTCAGGCCCTGGGTCAGATAGCTTCCCCAGCAGGACCAAGAGAGAGGAGGAGAAAAGTGGGTAAAAAAAAAACTGTGTCCCAGGCTTCTGTAAGGGCACGGGAGTGAAGGGGTCATGTAACCATTCCCCTTCTATGAGGTGACCATGCTCCCTGGTACTGCACATGTGCATCATGACTGCCCATAGCTATGCCCCCTGCAGTGGCCATGCCTTCTCATTATCTGGACCTCGCTCCTATGCTTGTTTTACTGCTTGTCATCATCACTAGTGCGAACTTGGTCCAGCATATACATAGGGGGGTATTCAATTGAAGTCGGAAACTGCCGTCTTGTTGGAAAGAAGGCAGTTTCCGACTGTTTTAGGTCAGAAGGGGTTCCGACCTATTCAATGCAGCCCCATTTTTCCCGACAAGTCGTGAAATCTGGCTTGTCGAAAACCTGTCGGAAAGCACTCGGATCGGCGGCTGATCCATGTGTATTGTCAGAAGCGCGGCCATACCCGACAGGTTTTAGCTCTGTTTCCGACAATGTCAATCCGACTTTAAAAAAAAGTCGGATTGGCATTGTCGAGAACGGGCCAAACCTGTCGGGTTTGGCCGGGCATTGAATACTCACATGTCAGATGAATACACCCCATAGTGGATATGATCATTCTAAAAACAGCTATATTTATGCTTATCTCCAACACTGTACACACTGAACCTTGCCTACATGAAAATGCCCTGTAACAGCCCAGTTCTGCCTCTTCAGTGGTGAGAAGGGATGTGATTATAGTGTGTAGGACTCTGCATCACCCAGTACTTTGCGAAGCCCAGTTACCAGTCACAGAGAATTTGCTGGAGAAATTGGGAGAACAGTCATCGCAGCATCGCGCCCATAAGGTATAAAGATTGCCCCCCCTGGATGCATAACATTCTCAAATAGCCTCCGCTGTGGAAATATAAAGATACCTACAGTGCCTTGTTAAAGTATTAACACACACACACACACCCCCCTTGGCTTTTCACCTATTTTGTTACCTTACAACCTGTAATTTAATTTTTTTTAAATCTGAATTTTATGTGATGGATCTGCACAAAATAGTCTAAGTTGGTGAAGTGAAATGAGAAAAATGTATATAAAAAATAATTTTTATAGATAGAAATCTAAAAATTGGCATGTGCATATGTTTTCAACCCCTTTGCTATGATGCTCCTCAAAAATTCTGGTGCAACCAATTACCTTCAGAAGTCACATAATTAGTGAAATGAAGTCCACCTGTGTGCAATCTAAAGGTCCATACACACTGGGCATTTTTGCCCAGCGTGTATGTACAGCTATGATCGCTGACATCGCTGGGCTGAAAAGCGCTCAGTGCGTCCAGCGATGTCAGCGGGGGTGAACGGCTTTCCATAGCAGGACGCTCAAATGGGCGCAGCTGTGGGGCTCTGTGAGCGAGATTGCCTATCAGGATCTGCACATGTCCATTGTCACTTCTGCACATGCCCAGATCAACAAACACTGTAGTATGCAAAAACATTGCAATACCGTCATACTATCAATCAGGCCATGAGTCTTCACCTCCGCTACCCCGGAAGACCTTAAAAAAAATATTTTGCAGGTGGTAAAAAGCTTTAAAGTGCCACAGGAGGGCGCCTCTGTAAAATGTTCTGTCCAATTCTTGAATCTTATTAAACTATTCCATCTGCAAAAAAAGATTATGGGGTAGATGTATTAACATGTAGAAGGCATAAGGAAGTGATAAACCAGTTATAAATGCAAGGTGATAAACACACCAGCCAATCAGCTCCCATATGTAAATTAACTGTTAGGAGCTGATTGGCTGGTGCATTATCACCTTGCACTTACCATTGCTTTATCACTGGTTTATCACTTCCTTATGCCTTCTACAGGTTAATACATCTGCCCCTATGTTTGTGCACATGGGTACAATTTAAGCCGCCTTCTATGGCTGAGTTATTAGGCACTAAGGGGCCTTGTTTTCCAGCCCCGCGATTTGTAGCAGAAGAAGACGCTAATCCAGCATAACAATTCCACAATACTTCTCTGTTAAGAAGCACAACCTGCGATTTTGGAAGCTGAAACAATATTAACAAGAATGCAGCCTATTGATTCTATAAGAATCAGTGACATCACTGAGTGGGTAGGCTGAGTGCTTACAAGTATTGTCAGCGTACAAAAGGTCTGCTAGCACTATGAAAAGAAAGATGTTCTTTAACTTCTGCCAGAGCCTGGAAGAACCTGATAAATAACAAGAAACAACCTTTGGTAGATATTTCTAATTGGAATATAGGAGAAAAATATCTTGTCAATCTTAATATATTTGAATTGCTATGGTTCCCATGGGTCTATAACGTGTTTATTAATAATGAATACTATGGCTTCATTAAAATTGCACAGCATAAGTTTTTATCCTGTTCAGCAGTGTGAATTTTTAACAGGTGACCAAAATGTCATCAACTGGTCTGGTTAACTTAACTGCTTACAGGACAGCCATAGAGCACCGGAAACGTCAAATCAGCATGATCCAGCCAAAGACATATTTTGTTATATTAATTTGTTGCATTGGTGCAATCGTGCCCACAATAAAATTATGAGGTAGGAAGAAATTTTGATTAATCTTCTTTCATGGCATCTTGCCAAAACTAGAGGCATGGACTGGTCGAAAATATGGTATAGGTGAAAATAGATGGGTCTTAAGGGTCGATGTGTAGACAAAACCACTAAAAATTCTCAGATTACACTTTAAAAAAATTGTACTGTTTTTTCCCCCCCAAGCAATGCCCTTGGAAAATGGAATGGAAGAGTTAAAGGCAAGTCTTCTCAAAGGAACAATGCAATTCTGCAGGGTTACAGAGGATCCTCAATGCAGCGCTTGCAAAATCAGTTCTCACAACACTCCTCTTTTAACTCTTTCATTTCCCTAACACATGATTTAAAGGAACCAGCATCCATATTACACCTTAAATAACCTTTAAGCAAAATGCAATTCCGTGCATCTAGACTTCACCGTAGCAATTTTGATTATTCCAGTATTTTCATTTGTTCATTTGATTTATTGCAAGCAAACAAAATCAGAATTTGAATGTTATATTATCACCACATTATATTTACTCCAATTCTTATATTATACTGAATTTAGAAAAGTCACACAACTGATACCAAAAACCCCACACAAATAATTGGAGCCATTACAGAATAATATTAAGAACAGTAAAAAGTGTTGAGGGCAGAGAATTATTTCCTACAAAGTAATAGCATTGTACAGAATGAATAAGTGTGCAAAGGATTCTGGGTAGAGTCATACATATTCATGAGTGTACATTGTGATGCGGTGAAATCAGGGACAAGCAAGGATCCTGTACGAGGCATGCGAATATAATCTTACAAATGCCTATCTATTATATATAAGGAAATGTGTGACATGCAGGATATAAAATATATATACAGTATAAACAAGTATTATTTGTAGAATTCAGTTACTTCTGTGCTATAATTCCTCTTTTAGACATTTGTAAAATCCCCATTCTACATTTTAATTTCTGTTTGTGGTGTTTGAGAAAATAAAAATCTAGTTTTTTCAGGGGGGGTTTTGTGCTTTGTTTAAGAAGACCACAGGAATCTATATAAATATATTCCAACATACCTTTTCTGAAGCCAGAAGATACAAAGCATTTTTTGTGTAGATCTGTTGGGAGGTGACAGCTGTAGGGAGCTCTATGTTTGTGAACAGGCAGTCAGGGAATGCTTAATCCACTGTCTGATTGCCTTGAAAATCTCAGTCTGTGGGTGACATAAGATGGGCTACATTATACATATCAACACACTCTTGTACTGTTCTTCAGGTTTCTGTATTCTGCAAGGAAAAAAAAATCTTAAAGCGAAACCTGGTGCAAATAAGTTAAGATTCTCTAATGTGAATGTCATTAGTAAAATTACCTGTAATAATTTATGTATTGAATACTCCTTTTTGAACAAAAACATATAATAAAATACAGTTAAAATGTATAATAGTTTTTTTTGTTTTTTTTTAGAGAGAGATATTTTTGCATGCATGTTGCTAAAATGCTGAAAAATTGGGACGGGGATGCTGCCCACTATGTTTCATACAGTGTGAGTGCCTTGCGACCTTGGACAAGTCACCTTAGCTCTTGGTGTCCCAGGCACTATAAAGTAGAGTGTGAGCTCAGCTGAGCAGATAAATCGTGCCTGAAATATGCGATGTACAGCTCTGGGTAAGAATATATACAGTAGGCAAAAATAGTCAATACGTGAATAGAAGGAATATTTATATGCCTATAAATCCTTACAGACGTTTACTTAAGCCAGTGGTTCACAAACTTTTTTGAATCACAGCGCCCTAGAGAACCCAAAAAAAATTTCACAGCACCCCTAGGCCAAAAGAGTTTTATTGAGAAATTTAGAAAAAAAATTTTATCAAGTAAATTGTGTTTACAAATCATCCTTAGGTTCAGTTATGTGGTGAGTGATAAGATTTGCTTCTGTTTGTCCACATATCTTATGATTGACAGCCACCAGCACTGGTTTTGCCTATTACATTGATTATAAATAATTTGAATTGGTCCTGGACCACCATCCAAGGCACACCTGCAAGTGCCCTGAGGCACCCCAGGGTGCATAGGCATAGAGTTTGAGAACCACTGACTTAAGCAATAAATGGAATTTTTATAGACATATAATGATGATGATTACTATTAACCATACTGTACTTGTAGAAGTTGATTAAAGGCCATAGTTCAGCTTCTTATGAGTTATCATCATCTCTCTAGTATCTCTACGTATCTTTCGTATTTCCGCATTCTCTCTAGGTTTTTTTTCAGTTGCCCTATTAGTTGTGTCCATAGTAAAAGGCCTGAGCCATAAGAAACATTGTGGAGGACCTTACGGAGGTTGTTGGTTCTAGAGACTGTAAGAAAAGAATTCTCATATGTCAAGTAGCAAGTTCCTTCCAGGTATTTTCCTCTACAGGTGGGTTCAATTGTCAGGGACTCCCGGAATGTAAAGTACTGTCCACTCAACTTAAAATCATTGATATCACTTTTAGACTAATTTAATAAAAATAAAAAAAAAGTGGTGATAGAGTTACATAGAGTGATCTTTCTCTATAGATTGTGACTCAAAGGTGTAGCTCTTCCGAATACCCGTTGTTTACTGCACTTGAATGTTTAAAGAGTGGATTTGGGATTGCTAATCTTCTGTAGAAGTAGCAAACTTGTCCCTTTTTTTTTTTTTTTTTTACATAGAGCCTTTACTATGATGTATAGAAGACTGAAAGACAATACATCAATAGTTGTCAATTTTGATGGTCAAGGTGCAGGGCTGATGCAAGGTTTCTCGGTACGTTAGGCAAAACTTCAACCACCACCAATACCCCTTCAGATGAAAGTACGACTTATAAGTTCCACAGCCACCACTTGCATTAAGTACAAGGATGTTTCTGCCAGAGACAGTCTTAAATACAGTATAATATATATGAATAGTGGTGAAAGGCAAGTATATTTGCCCCAGGTTTCTTACCTATGTGTTTTAAAACCCCATGACTATTGTGTTGGTTCTGCTGAGAGCTTTTGGCTTTTGCTAAGAACCAGAGTAGGTCCTGGGGTTGTATGTGGGAAAAGAGGGCATTTAGACCTAGTTTGCAGCGGCATATCAGACAGGGAGAGTGTAGAGACTGCTGCTGCTCGGCGACAGCTGTCTTCCTTGACACTCTGCAGTCCAGCACACAACAGTATTTGCTGTGCTAGGGAGAGAGGGTACTGCCGCAGAGCAGCAGAGGGTATTGCCGCAGAGCAGCAGAGGTCTCCTCTCTTTCTCTCTGCATGATGTGCCACTGAGGCTGCTCTGCTTTACAGCTGCCAGCGGTAGTAGGAAGGTGAAAAGTGTTACACCCCTTTTCTCATACGTCCTAGAGGATGCTGGGGATGACATCAAGACCATGGGGTATAGACGGGATCCGCAGGAGACATGGGCACTCTAAAGACTTTTCATTGGGTGTGAACTGGCTCCTCCCTCTATGCCCCTCCTCCAGACCTCAGTTTTAGAAATGTGCCCAGGCTGACTGGATGCACTCTGAGGAGCTCTACTGAGTTTCTCTGAAAAGACTTATGTTAGGTTTTTTATTTTCAGGGAGAACTGCTGGCATCAGACTCCCTGCTTTGTGGGACTGAGGGGGCAGAAGTAGGAACCAACTTCCTAAAGAGTTTCATGGCTCTGCTTCTGGCTGACAGGACAACATTAGCTCCTGAAGGGAACTGAACGCTAGCCGTGCCTAGATGCTCACTCCCACAGCACGCCGTCACCCCCCTCACAGAGCCAGAAGTCAGAAGACAGGTGAGTGTTCGAAGACAGATCTTCAATCAAGAAAGTGACGGCTAAAGGTACAGCGTGGCTGGCGGGAGCGCAGCGCGCCATGTGGCCCACACATACACAGGCACTGCAGGGTGCAGGGCGCGGGGGGGCGCCCTGGGCAGCATGAAACCTTTGAAAACTGGCATAAATAAGGGGCATAAGTTGCTGAGGCACAGTCCTACCCCTGCCAGTATAAAAAATTACCTCATAAAAGATGAGGAGAAACACACCATTGAAGAGTGGAGCTTCCTCCTCAGTCGGCCAGCACACTGCTCAGCGCCATTTTATCTCTCTCCTCAGGCTGCAGAGACAACACTGGCCCTCCTCCACTACTGAACAAGTATCAGGGTGCAAAACAGGGGTGGCCACAGTGAATTTGGTGTTATATAATTGTGTGATTAACATTATAAAAGCGCTGAATGTTAGTGGGCATTTTGTTGAAAATAATAATATAATAATTGCCGCGCTTGTATATGTTATGTCAGCAGCTCCATATAATAAATACAAGAAGAAAAAAACGATAATTAGGAGCGCTTGAGTGTATAAATTATGTGTTGAACGCACATACCTGTGGAAAAAATGGTTATTATCAATGTTACAGCTCTTTTGTGATTAAGTGGTTAAAACTGAGATAATTAGCGGTATTAGCTTTCCAATCTGGGTCAGTCTGGACAGTCTCTGTATGCGGGTAATGCTATCCCTACTGTCCCTATTTGTACCTCTCGCGGCTTGATGTTACAGCCTGAACGGCTGCCGCGGATGTAACAAGTCCCGTCTTTCTGCTGCTCCGGCCGCTCCGGCTTGGTCTCCTCATGCGGCTCTCTTGATTCGGAGCGTGCCAGCGTTTGCATACATTGGCGGGGCTCCTCCGTTATGCACCGTGAATTCACCAACGCGTTTCGGGTTCAAAAACCCTTTAACTAGGATGCTGTTTAATTGTATAGACTTCCTATTTATAGTTAAAAAACTTTATTCATTTTACTTAAAAACAGGAAATGTTAAAAAAGGAAGTTATAAATAAAAAGCGGCAACCATGTGCCCTTATATTGCCTATGGGGCAAAAAATAAATAAATGATTTTTTAATTATGTTATGGCGTTCAATAAAATTAATATGATATAATTGTTGAATATATTAATAATAATTGTGTTAGGTGGTAATCTAATGGAATTAATTATCTAACAAGAAGGCATTAACATCTATTTCGACATTTAATCCCTCCGGTTGCAAAGTTCTCATATGATATATCCATTTGGTTTCCTTCTTTCTCAATTCAAGGCTTATATCTCCTCCTCTCCAGTTTTTAAATATCTTTTGAATCCCTATAAATTTCAGACTTGATGGGTCACTATTGTGACAATCTTTATAGTGTTTAGAAACACTGTGTGTGTCCAATCCCTTGTATATATTATATATGTGCTCAGAGATTCTGACTCGCAGGTTTCTCTTAGTCTGTCCAATATACTGGAATCCACACGGACAATAGAGAAGGTAGATGACTCCTTCTGAGTCGCATGTAATTCTTTCTCTAATTTTGTATATCTTCTTGGTTAGGTTAGACATAAATTTAGAAATTGGTTTTGTGGATTTATTCCCAGTTATCTTGCAGGGATGGCAACACAAACAGTGGAAATTGCCTTTTATGACTTCTTGATTTATTGTTTCCATCTGTGTGTAGCTTTTTACTAAGTTTTGCTTCAGACTTCTGGCCTTTCTGTAGACAATCTGTGGCTTGTCTTTTATGTATGGTTTTAATTGTTTGTCTAGCTGTAAAATGTGCCAATGTTTCTGCAGTATTGATTCAAACTGGTGGTGCTGACTGTTAAATTGTGTTACAAACAGTCTTATTATCAATGTTATTAGTTTTTTGTTTGTATTGATACATTGTTCTTCTGTCCATATTGGCAATATGCTCAATTTCAGTTTGTAGATCTTCTTCTTTGTATCCTTTGTCAATAAATTTCTTTTTCATGGTTTGGCATTGTTGTTGATAAGTTTCTCGGTGTGTATAATTCTTCCTAAGCCTTCTGAACTGTCCATTTGGGATATTTTTAAGCCAATTGGTATGATGATTACTGGTTCGACTGAGTGTGTTATTGCCACTACATTCTTTTGTGTGGTTTCGTGTGCATATTTGGTTTTCCTGGATGAAGATTTCCAAATCTAGATATATCACCATATCTTGGCTCACAGTAGATATAAATTCCAGTCCGTAGTTGTTATTTTCCATATATTTAAGGAAATCAGATAGAATATGACTCGACCCACTCCATATGAACAACAGATCGTCGATATATCTCCTCCAAATGATGATGTGTTCCCTAAATGGATTATTTTCCCAAATTGTTTCCTCCTCCCACCTAGCCACAAATAAATTTGCGTAACTGGGTGCAAAGGAGGAACCCATTGCTGTCCCTTTCCTCTGATTATAGAACACTCCTTGGTTCCAAAAGTAGTTCCTACTCAGTATATATTGTATACAGCTAATGATGAAATTTATTTGCGAATTTGGGAGCTCTGTACACTTAGATAAGAAGAATCTATTGGCCTCACTACCGATGTCGTGAGCTATACAGGTGTATAGCGAGCGAACATCGCTGGTGCAAAGGACATAATGACTTTGCCATTCTACAGTTTCTAATATTTGTAGAATATGTATTGTATCTTTCACATAACTTTTTTTGTTCCTGTACCAGTATTTGTAGGAAGGAATCTACATACTTGGATAGTCGAGAGGAAAGGGAACCTATCCCTGAGACTATCGGACGCCCTGGAGGATTAACACGATCTTTGTGTAGTTTTGGTAGTTGGTAGAATGTTGGAATTCTAGGATGAGAGATATTGATGAAGTCTCATTCTTTCTTTGTTAAGATTCCAATCTCCAATCCTTCATGGAGGAGTTCTTCTAATTCTTTTTGATAAATCTTTGTTGGGTCACCATGAAGCACTTCGTAGGAATACTGGTACAGGAACAAAAAAGTTATGTGAAAGATACAATACATATTCTGCAAATATTAGAAACTGTAGAATGGCAAAGTCATTATGTCCTTTGCACCAGCGATGTTCGCTCGCTATACACCTGTATAGCTCACGACATCGGTAGTGAGGCCAGTAGATTCTTCTTATCTAAGTGTACAGAGCTCCCAAATTCGCAAATAAATTTCATCATTAGCTGTATACAATATATACTGAGTAGGAACTACTTTTGGAACCAAGGAGTGTTCTATAATCAGAGGAAAGGGACAGCAATGGGTTCCTCCTTCGCGCCTAGTTACGCGAATTTATTCGTGGCTAGGTGGGAGGAGGAAACCATTTGGGAAAATAATCCATTTAGGGAACACATCGTCATTTGGAGGAGATATATCGACGATCTGTTGTTCATATGGAGTGGGCCGAGTCATATTCTATCTGATTTCCTTAAATATATGGAAAATAACAACTACGGACTGGAATTTACATCTACTGTGAGCCAAGATATGGTGATATATCTAGATTTGGAAATCTTCATCCAGGAAAACCAAATATGCACACGAAACCACACAAAAGAATGTAGTGGCAATAACACACTCAGTCGAACCAGTAATCATCATACCAATTGGCTTAAAAATATCCCAAATGGACAGTTCAGAAGGCTTAGGAGGAATTGTACACACAGAGAAACTTATCAACAACAATGCCAAACCATGAAAAAGAAATTTATTGACAAAGGATACAAAGAAGAAGATCTACAAACTGAAATTGAGCATATTGCCAATATGGACAGAAGAACAATGTATCAATACAAACAAAAAACTAAGAACATTGATAATAAGACTGTGTTTGTAACACAATTTAACAGTCAGCACCACCAGTTTGAATCAATACTGCAGAAACATTGGCACATTTTACAGCTAGACAAACAATTAAAACCATACATAAAAGACAAGCCACAGATTGTCTACAGAAAGGCCAGAAGTCTGAAGCAAAACTTAGTAAAAAGCTACACACAGATGGAAACAATAAATCAAGAAGACATAAAAGGCAATTTCCACTGTTTGTGTTGCCGTCCCTGCAAGATAACTGGGAATAAATCCACGAAACCAATTTCTGAATTTATGTCTAACATAACCAAGAAGATATACAAAATTAGAGAAAGAATTACATGCGACTCAGAAGTGTCAGAATTCGTTTGGATCTTCCAGTGTGAAAACATATTAGCAGGGACTGAGGTTCACGGAATAATAACTAGTTTATTAAAGCAACGTACAACTGTAAACAATAAATATAAAGCAGGAATAACTAGAGAACACAAAGGGAAAACTGAGGGGACATGGGATGCCAGGAAACTGTGAGTACATGAGAATGATGTAGACTGTGGTAGAGTATGCACGTACCAGGGTTGCAGGATTGCACTGTAACTGGAACACAGGATGACACTGATGATTTGTAAACTTGTGAACGGTGACTAAAGGTGCTGATGAGTTAAGGAACTTGTAAATGATGATTGAAGACACTGGTGATTTGCAGACTTGTAAATGGTGACTGAAGATGCTGATGAGTTAAGGAACTTGTAAATGATGATTGAAGACACTGGTGATTTGCAGACTTGTAAATGGTGACTGAAGATGCTGATGAGTTAAGGAACTTAAGAATAATGGTTAAAGACACTGGTGGTTTACAGAGTAGTAAATGGTGACTGGAGACGCTGATGATTCCAGGAACTTGAGAATGATAACTAAAGACACTGGTGGTTTGCAGAGTAGTAAATGGTGACTGAAGACGCTGATGATTCCAGGAACTTGAGGATAATAATTAAAGACACTGGTGATTTGCAAAGTAGTAAACGGTGACTGAGGACACTGATGATTCCAGGAACTTGAGAATAACAATTAAAGACACTGATGGTTTGCAGAGTAGCAAACGGTGACTGGAGACACTGATGATTCTAGGAACTTGAAAATAACAATTAAAGACACTGATGGTTTGCAGAGTAGTACACGGTGACTGAAGACGCTGATGATTCCAGGAACTTGAAAATAACAATTAAAGACACTGATGGTTTGCAGAGTAGTACACGGTGACTGGACACTGATGATTCTAGGAACTTGAAAATGATAATTAAAGACACAGGTGGTTTGCAGAGTAGTAAACGGTGACTGAAGACGCTGATGATTCCAGGAACTTGAGAATAACAATTAAAGTCCAGAAGCTGCTTGAGAATGCTGGAAGCTGTGCAGCAGTTAATGCTGGAAGCACCGGAGACACTGGGGTAGACTGCGGAGAAACTCGCCGGGAACAAGAGCACTGGCAGTTCTTTGGTCTATTTAGCAGCAGAGATCAGCATGACCAGGACCAGGAGCTGTAACAATCTTGACTCGATGAACTGGCACCAGGGAGCCTGTGTGGCTGGCCTAAGTAGCGAGTACAGGTGCTGCTCACAACTGTGGTAGCAGCTACTAATCAAGATGCAGATACAGAGCAGAACTCTGAACACCAGAGCAGAGAGCGCCACCCCAGGCATGGAGTAGAAACTACATGGGATTGTGACAGTACCCCCTCCCTAAGGAGCGGATTCCAGACGCTCAACACATGTCAGAGTCTGAATCAAAAGGTAGAGGGCATATCACGGTATCCTCATGCTGCAAAGGAAGAAGTCCAACAGAGGCTTTCAACTTAGATTTTCCCTTTTTCTTCTTTCTCCTTTTTGTGGATTTCCCAGTAGGAACAATAGACTGGAGCTGAAGAAAACCAACAGGTAAGCTGATTGCTGGAGTCTCAAAGCTGGCAACAGGATTCTCGGATGAATCAAGATAGATAGGAACCTTGGATGACCCCGGCTGGGCAGGAACCTCATTTGGGACTGAAGACTGGTAAGACCATTAATTGAATTTCTTAATTACCATTTCACTGAAGGCCACAAGATTAAGAAGAACTGGGTCATTGGTCTCAATTAGTGGACTAGCCCAAGCCGCGGCTTCTCCTCTGAAGGTCAGGAATAAAAGTTTAACTATGTTGGATGGAGTAATTCCGAGGGAAAGATCTGTCTCCATCATAGAAACATATCGATTAACTAGTGCGTAGTATTGCGTTAAATCTCCATCAAAGTAATCTGAAAGGATTTGCCCTTATATCTTAACCCTCGATGTGATGGCCTCTTAGACGTCTGGAGTGTAAACTTTTAACCACAAGGTACATGCACAACACAAGCAGTAAAAATTCACACTGTTTATTATGAAGTTAACAAAAGTATATATGACAATGCATATGGGTGTAACTGACATGTCGTTACACTCCCATTGGTTCGTTAATAGTTACCAGGCAGAACAGAAAAAGGCGGATGTCCATATATGGGTTTTCTACAAGTTTCTCAAACATTTAACAAAGTTTTTGTAACACAGTATATTTGGGTAGAAAGAACAAGTTTCATCTGGTATGGAACTGACCTTGGATGCCAGACCCACACAGGCCTGGTATCTGTATGAGAGACAAAGGCACCTAGCACAGGGCAGCACGCATCCATGCAAACACATAAGAGTTCATATAGCATGTTTTAACCCTTCACTAGGGAAATAGAAATATTCACTTTTACACTGTAACCACCACAAGGAAACTGATCATATAAAAAGTAATATGTACCAAGACAGAAGAGGTAACCCTTCAATCCCCTCTTAGAATCATGATTATTATATGACATGATTCTTGAGTGAGGCTCCTTTCTTGTTCCTCCAGTTCTTGAGATATTGGACATAATCGTCGGGTCCCTCACTATCAGAGGAGGTGACAGGACTGGTGGTTATATCATAGTACATCAGGGCCTTATCAATGCCTTTGGAGGTAAGTTTCTTTCCACAGGGAATTACACAATAAACTATAATGCCTACAAGAATTAAAGTTACAAGTATGAATATGCTTATTTGCACAAGAGCCTGTTTCCAATTTTCAAACCACCCAAAATATTGGCTCCATGGGTTATCAATACCTGAATTTTTCTTAAGTTCTATGGATAAGGTTTCTAACTTGTTTATGGCTAAAGTAACCTTACCATTGGGACCAGTGTTGTCAGGAATATATGTACAACAGCCTTCCACCTTACTAATGTAAACACATGTACCGCCTTTTTCTGCTAGAATCATGTCAAGGGCCATTCTATTTTGAAATGTCATTTGGGAAGTGGCTTCTAGCTGTTCAGCTATACCTTTAAGAGCATCTTTGGTATCATTAACAAATCTTTGTTGATTATAATATATATAATTAATCCAGGCTACGTTTTTATTTACAGTTACTATAGGAAATAATGACTCAAAACCCGCAGCCACCTCATCTCTAGCTTTGAACTCATTTGGAACACCTCTTGGGACCCCTATAGCATCAATGTATACGTGGGGGTCAAAGCTACCTCCTGGGAGTGCTCTTTTCTTTCGATTAGCAGGAGTATTAGAGGGAGGAGTGGGGTCATCGGTGATCATTAAAAAGGCTGAAAAAACAATTTTCCTGTTCTAGGGGTATATTAAGGGGCACTGTACCTAGGTGGGGCCTAGATTTGCCACAGACATAACAGTTGCTTTTATTGTGTTTGTTAGCACTATACTTCATCCATTCCAACCAAAAATTAATGTCAGGGAAACCAGTTTCAATAGCTAGGGTGTCTTCAAAGGTAGGGTTAGTAATAGCCACCATATCTTTAGAAGTGGCAATATGGGGCTTTAAAGGTTTGTTTTGGGGATATTTGCTATATCTATTTTTTGCAAATGATGGGCCATATTTCCAATCTGCTCCTGTATTCCACCCCACAGCTTCCCAGGAATTACAATTAGATCCATAATATCTAATGTCATAGTACCATTCGTCAGTAACACAAATATATACTGTCTCAGACATTCCTGATTTCCTTTTCTGCTGTATGAAATGTTTGTTGTCAGCAAGTTTAGGGAACATGAAATAATCAAGGATGTATGTGGCTACGTGTGTGTTAGAGGAATTATACCACAAGGTGGGGATCCCATTTGTTTGTGTGATGTCGACTTCACATATTGTGAGGTGAATGAGGGCCAGTAGGGCTATCGAGATAGTCCCCAGGATAGAGATAGGGGACAGGTTCCTCATCTTCTTCTGTTCTTCTTTCTTCGCTAGGTGGGAGGTCAGGGCTGTCTGCCCCGGTTCGTACCTCACTGGAATCACTTGCTTCCCTCTCTAGGTCTGGTCTAGGAACCTTTTTTACTCGGGATGCATGGATCCAGGTAGGACTTTCCTCTGTCAGGACTGCTGTTCGGGTAACTGCTACGACCTCTGTCTCTGGACCATAGGTGAAGTCTCCTGGGCTCTTGTTCCTGGGGAGCACCTTCACCACGACTCTGTCTCCGACTTTAAAGGGGTGTGTAGGTTCCTGTGGATTCAAAGGGTTTTTACAAACAACCTCATGTTCAATTTCATTCAGTTTTGTTATCAGGGACCTGAGTTCTAGATCTCCTTCCTGTATTACTAGTGGTTTCTTAGCCCAGGGTGTAGGAAAAGGGTCTACCCATTAGTATTTCAAAGGGTGAGTATCCTAGAGTTTTTTGTGGGGTATTCAAGATGCTGGTGTTTAGCTTTATTAGGGTTGTTCCTGAGGCAAGTGATGCATCTGCTAACATACTGGTCCACAAGTGATTTGGCATTAGTAACATAAAAATCATTGGTTAGTAGGAGGAGTGTTGTGGCTTCACCACGGTGACCAACACCACGGCACTGGGCAACGAGCAAAGGGGCACTGGACTGGGGTATACAGGGTTTCCCCTCTTTGCAGATTAATCCTGATTTAGGATTTTTTCTGCAGAATTGGGTAAGTCCAGTCGGAGAGATCAGTATTAGTCGCAGCAGCTTGAAGTTGAGTGAGCAGATGGACGTTGTCAAGGGAGGGACATGCTCTAGTGAGTGCAATGAGTTCTGCAGCTTGCGCGGACTGATAAGGTATTGGTAGGGTTTCCAACACAGTGTCAGGGAGGGTGACAATGGCATAGCCAGCCTGGTATGCATTGTCATTGGGCCTACTACAGGAGCCGTCAACAAAAACTATGTCTGCGCCTGGTATGGGAACGGGAGACATGTCAAGTCTGGGAGAGGTTTCAGCTTCAATGGAAGCAGCACAGTCATGTAGGTCGGGTGGTTCATCCTCGGGACCTTTCAAGCCTAAAAGGGCATTGAGAATGGGTGCAGGGCCAGAAGAACTAGCAGTGTACTTGATGGTAAGGGTAGGGTTACTCAAAAGGAGTACTTCATATCCACTAAGGCGTTGTGCTGACATGTACTGTGTGTGTAAGCCTTTAAGTATTGCCAGGACATCATGTGTGGTGTGGAGTACTGTGATGTGGCCTAAAGTGAGGGTAGTGGCCATTTCTGCAACCATTGCACAGGCTGCCAAAGCCCTGAGGCAGGCAGGCATACCTTGCACAGACACTGGCATGACTTTGGAAAAAAAATGCACGGGGCGCAACTTCCCTCCATGAAACTGTGTGAGCACCCCCGCCATGGTTTTACAATTGTCCCTTGCATATAGATGGAAAGGTAGTACATAATTGGGGAGGCCAAGTGCCGGACTTTTTATCAACATACATTTTAAACTTTCATATGCAGTTAACATTTCTTGTGACCATTGTACAGTTTTAGGTTTGTCCTTCAGTGTGGCTTGTCTCAAAATGTTATCATAATAAGAGCAATCAGATATCCACTGTCTGCAGTAATTTACCATACCCAGGAAGGACAGTAGTTCCTTCTGGGTAGTTGGGGTGACCAGGCCCAATACAGACTGTATGCGTTGTGGACTGACTTTCCTCTCTCCCTGAGTGAGCACAAAACCTAAGTAATCAACATGCTTTTTACACCATTGCATTTTTATTTTGGACACCTTGTGTCCACATTCACAAAGCCAGTTTAGTAATGAAACACCATCCTCTCGGCAGGCCTCCTCAGTTTTACTACAGAGCAGCAGATCATCTGCATACTGTAGCAGGACTGAACCATGGTGAGGTTGCCAGGGCCTCAATGTGGCCTGGAGACAACAGGTGCGTCAATAATCTGCACCAGGTAAGTTGTTTACCCTCAAAAGAAAAGGCAAAAAGTAATTGTGTCTGTGAATCTACAGGTATGCTGAAAAAAAGGCATTCTTCAAATCAATTACAGAGAAGAACGCAGCATCTGCAGGGATTGCAGAAATGAGTGAGTTTACATCTGGGACAATTAACTGATTGATCGCTCTGAGATCCTGTACAAATCTTATACTGCCATCAGCTTTTGCAACAGGGTTCACAGGAGTACAGTATGGTGATACAATATGTCTGAGAATACCCTGTTGTAAGAATTGCTGTATCATGGGGCGGAGACCTTCTATCTTTTCTGGTGAGAGGGGATACTGCATAGGTCAGAACACAAAACACTGGTTGTTGCACCGCTGTCCACTAAAAAGGGAATTTTACTTCCATTTATAATAAGTGGCAGCAGAGGTGAATCTTTACTATGACGGGAGAGTTGAATAAAGGCTGGGATACCCTCCTCCGGGCCCCGTCAGTGCGCGGGGTCTTTGGAATGTTCCCTGACTGCGGGGTTGGTTCTGTCTGTCAAAGCGTCTGGAGTTCTGATAGGCATGAGTGGGTGGGGAAATGAGTAAGCTTTCTGAGTTAAGCAAAGGTAAGCCAGCGTCATCTGTCCAGCAGCCCTTAAACCTTTTCCAAAACGCAGTAACAGACTATGAAGGTTTCTGTTTACAAGCCACAGCGACAGGCAAAAAGCACAGGCAAAGGAGCACGGGTTTTAAAGACCTCCTTCATATGTGTATAGCTGCGTCCTTTGCAAGCTTTGCGCAAATAAGATATACAGCCATCGAGGGTAATAGTGGGCTTGGGACAGTGTTTTACTATTATCTAAACTCTGGGTTATTGGTGCGTTAGGGATAGAGCTAGTGGACGCACTCTCCAGCAGTGGAGCTGGAGGCAATCCCATTTAGTGTGAAAGGGTTACTGCTGCCAAGAGATTTGTGTCTCTGAGCGCAGGATACATTGGAATGCAAAGGGGGGAGGCGAGAGGGATTTTCAAAGATTTACAGTTCTCTGCAGCTTCGCTTCTGTGCTATTGGGAACTGACATTTTTTCTTAAATCTCCATATAGAAAGGGTAATTACTGCCTTCCCGTAGGAATGGGTCCTGTCCTGCTTTCTCTGTCCATCCCGCTAAATTATCCACCCATGGGTTAACTAAGTAATACTCTGAGGTAGAGTTGCGGGCGACATACATCTTGCATGTCTCACCAGGGAGGGGCGGGGAATATGCAGGTTTTTTTACTCTGACTAGAGCCCATTGTCAGACAGTAATATAAATCAACAGTACAACTTTAAAGGAAAATATCTAAAATTTACAACTCTACTATACATGCATCAGCTAACCAGTTAATTAGTCATTGACAATATCACAATATTATCTGTATAGTGAGAACATGAAATCTTTTGACGGTACGATACTTACCATTCGTACAAGATGTCAGAAAAATACAGCGTTTTAGACAGGAAGCAAGAAAAGTGTTTGAGTAAAGATATCTGGCAGACGAAAACTTACCAGCCGTCTGGACCAAATATAAGAACTTATCTCACTACAAACATACAAGAATATAGACGATCAAATCGAGGTATTCTCTACGTTACGTATAGACTCCCAGGTCTATTTTTTTTTTAAGTATCCCAGATACTGACGTCTTTGGAGAATTGCGCTTGGACCTCGGGTCCTTTCTCAGACGTATCTTTAAGTCCCAGACATTAAAGATTCTATGGTATCCCTGATACCTGTTTTATGCTTTTACATAAAACTTCGTAATATTAAGTCCCGGACTTAAATATTACCTTGTCACGTGTTCCCGGAACACTGACACGGATTCAGCTTCAGTGTATGACCGCAATCCTGTATGGCAAAGACAGACAATAAATTCTCTATCTTACCATTCAGGGACGATCACTGAATTCCGGACATAGCCCCCAGCTGAAAGGATTTGCCCTTATATCTTAACCCTCGATGTGATGGCCTCTTAGACGTCTGGAGTGTAAACTTTTAACCACAAGGTACATGCACAACACAAGCAGTAAAAATTCACACTGTTTATTATGAAGTTAACAAAAGTATATATGACAATGCATATGGGTGTAACTGACATGTCGTTACACTCCCATTGGTTCGTTAATAGTTACCAGGCAGAACAGAAAAAGGCGGATGTCCATATATGGGTTTTCTACAAGTTTCTCAAACATTTAACAAAGTTTTTGTAACACAGTATATTTGGGTAGAAAGAACAAGTTTCATCTGGTATGGAACTGACCTTGGATGCCAGACCCACACAGGCCTGGTATCTGTATGAGAGACAAAGGCACCTAGCACAGGGCAGCACGCATCCATGCAAACACATAAGAGTTCATATAGCATGTTTTAACCCTTCACTAGGGAAATAGAAATATTCACTTTTACACTGTAACCACCACAAGGAAACTGATCATATAAAAAGTAATATGTACCAAGACAGAAGAGGTAACCCTTCATAATCCAAAGATGGAGCGTTGGATGAATTCTGTGAAGTGGAAACTTGATTTTCTGGAAACACTGGAGATGGATCATCAGGACACTGATGAGGGGACAGACTTTCAGAAGACTGGTCAGAAATATATGATGATCCTAACTGAACTTGGATTAGAGGCTTGGATGGTACTTTTTGGATTTGGTCCTTCCTGGAAGTCCTGGGGGACTGGGCTGTACCCAAATCGTGAGCCAACAAGTTAGTAGTAGAATTGGAACCCAGGACTACAACAGTGCCTATGTGTCTAGATATATGGCCTGTATTGTGAGAAACGAGAGTGCTAGATTCTTCTTCTGAAATTGACATAATGCTCAAAGCCCCCTCGTCACGGGGCTGAACTAAGGCAGAAGCCCCCTGGTCACGAGGCTGAACTACGGCAGAAGCCCCCTCTTCACGGGGCTGAACTGAGGCAGAAGCCCCCTCTTCACGGGGCTGAACTGAGGCAGGAGCCCCCTCTTCACGGGGCTGAACTGAGGCAGGAGCCCCCTCTTCACGGGGCTGAACTGAGGCAGGAGCCCCCTCTTCACGGGGCTGAGCTGAGGCGGAGCCCCCTCTTCACGGGGCTGGGCTGAGGCAAGAGCCCCCTCTTCACGGGGCTGGGCTGAGGCAAGAGCCCCCTCTTCACGGGGCTGGGCTGAGGCAAGAGCCCCCTCTTCACGGGGCTGGGCTGAGGCAAGAGCCCCCTCTTCACGGGGCTGGGCTGAGGCAAGAGCCCCCTCTTCACGGGGCTGGGCTGAGGCAAGAGCCCCCTCTTCACGGGGCTGGGCTGAGGCAAGAGCCCCCTCTTCACAGGGCTGGGCTGAGGCAAGAGCCCCCTCTTCACGGGGCTGGGCTGCGCTCTGAAGGCTCTCTTGCTGGGCAGCGCTCTGAAGGCTCTCTTGCTGGGCAGCGCTCTGAAGGCTCTCTTGCTGGGCAGCGCTCTGAAGGCTCTCTGGCTGGGCAGCGCTCTGAAGGCTCTCTGGCTGGGCAGCGCTCTGAAGGCTCTCTGGCTGGGCAGCGCTCTGAAGGCTCTCTGGCTGGGCAGCGCTCTGAAGGCTCTCTGGCTGGGCAGCGCTCTGAAGGCTCTCTGGCTGGGCAGCGCTCTGAAGGCTCTCTGGCTGGGCAGCGCTCTGAAGGCTCTCTGGCTGGGCAGCGCTCTGTAGACCCTCTGGCTGGGCAGCGCTCTGTAGACCCTCTGGCTGGGCAGCGCTCTGTAGACCCTCTGGCTGGGCAGCGCTCTGTAGACCCTCTGGCTGGGCAGCGCTCTGTAGACCCTCTGGCTGGGCAGCGCTCTGTAGACCCTCTGGCTGGGCAGCGCTCTGTAGACCCTCTGGCTGGGCAGCGCTCTGTAGACCCTCTGGCTGGGCAGCACTCTGTAGACCCTCTGGCTGGGCAGCACTCTGTAGACCCTCTGGCTGGGCAGCACTCTGTAGACCCTCTGGCTGGGCAGCACTCTGTAGACCCTCTGGCTGGGCAGCACTCTGTAGACCCTCTGGCTGGGCAGCACTCTGTAGACCCTCTGGCTGGGCAGCACTCTGTAGACCCTCTGGCTGGGCAGCCCTCTGTAGACCCTCTGGCTGGGCAGCCCTCTGTAGACCCTCTGGCTCTGGACCCTCGGATCCCCTTCCTGGGGCTGGACCCTCGGAACCCCCTCCTGGGGCTGGACCCTCGGAACCCCCTCCTGGGGCTGGACCCTCTGAAGAACCCCCTCCTGGGGCTGGACACTCTGAAGAACCCCCTCCTGGGGCTGGACGCGCTGAACCCTTCACTGGGGCTGGACGCTCTGAAGAACCCCCTCTTGGGGCTGGACATTCTGAAAAACCCCTCACTGGGGCTGGACGCTCTGAACCCCTCACTGGGGCTGGACGCTCTGAAGAACCCCCTCTTGGGGCTGGACGCTCTGAAGAACCCCCTCTTGGGGCTGGACACTCTGAAGAACCCCCTCTTGGGGCTGGACGCTCCGAACCCCTCACTGGGGCTGGACACTCTGAAGAACCCCTTCTTGGGGCAAGATACTCTGAAGAACCCCTTCTTGGGGCTGGACACTCTGAAGAACCCCCTCCTGGGGCGACAGGCTTGGAAACTCTAGGTGGAAGACCAGTTTTGTGACAGATGGTATTTAAAGATTGGAGATACACTCTGCCCTCATTTCTTGGTTTTCGAATGGGACAGGTTAAAATAAAATGTCCTTGACCCCCACAATACAGGCAAAGTTTATAGTCTCTTCGATACTGGCGTTCTGTTTCAGAGAGGCTAGGTCGAGGGAAACTTTGGAACTTGCCTCTTGTCTGAGGAGGAGAGGTGCCCCTATCATGCCTAGTCCATGGGTCAGAAGAAAACTCCTTTTCTGGAGCTATTTTACTGGGGTCCACCAGTCTCCCCAGGAATTCAGGAAGAACGCATAGAATACCGGACACTAAAGTCTGTAGCTGGTCTAACTGCTCCTTTAAAACCCCCAGTTGTAACAAATCTAAAGAAGGTGATGTCACGGGAGCTGAGGGGTTAACGAGCTGTGAGAAAACTCCCTCAGGCAGACTGCTATTATTTCCCCTGCTGTTTGTTTTTGGCCAGTTCATACTGTCAGAATTCGTTTGGATCTTCCAGTGTGAAAACATATTAGCAGGGACTGAGGTTCACGGAATAATAACTAGTTTATTAAAGCAACGTACAACTGTAAACAATAAATATAAAGCAGGAATAACTAGAGAACACAAAGGGAAAACTGGGGGGACATGGGATGCCAGGAAACTGTGAGTACATGAGAATGATGTAGACTGTGGTAGAGTATGCACGTACCAGGGTTGCAGGATTGCACTGTAACTGGAACACAGGATGACACTGATGATTTGTAAACTTGTGAACGGTGACTAAAGGTGCTGATGAGTTAAGGAACTTGTAAATGATGATTGAAGACACTGGTGATTTGCAGACTTGTAAATGGTGACTGAAGATGCTGATGAGTTAAGGAACTTGTAAATGATGATTGAAGACACTGGTGATTTGCAGACTTGTAAATGGTGACTGAAGATGCTGATGAGTTAAGGAACTTAAGAATAATGGTTAAAGACACTGGTGGTTTACAGAGTAGTAAATGGTGACTGGAGACGCTGATGATTCCAGGAACTTGAGAATGATAACTAAAGACACTGGTGGTTTGCAGAGTAGTAAATGGTGACTGAAGACGCTGATGATTCCAGGAACTTGAGGATAATAATTAAAGACACTGGTGATTTGCAAAGTAGTAAACGGTGACTGAGGACACTGATGATTCCAGGAACTTGAGAATAATAATTAAAGACACTGGTGGTTTGCAGAGTAGTAAACGGTGACTGGAGACACTGATGATTCTAGGAACTTGAAAATAACAATTAAAGACACTGATGGTTTGCAGAGTAGTAAACGGTGACTGAAGACGCTGATGATTCCAGGAACTTGAAAATAACAATTAAAGACACTGATGGTTTGCAGAGTAGCAAACGGTGACTGGAGACACTGATGATTCTAGGAACTTGAAAATAACAATTAAAGACACTGATGGTTTGCAGAGTAGTACACGGTGACTGAAGACGCTGATGATTCCAGGAACTTGAAAATAACAATTAAAGACACTGATGGTTTGCAGAGTAGTACACGGTGACTGGACACTGATGATTCTAGGAACTTGAAAATGATAATTAAAGACACAGGTGGTTTGCAGAGTAGTAAACGGTGACTGAAGACGCTGATGATTCCAGGAACTTGAGAATAACAATTAAAGTCCAGAAGCTGCTTGAGAATGCTGGAAGCTGTGCAGCAGTTAATGCTGGAAGCACCGGAGACACTGGGGTAGACTGCGGAGAAACTCGCCGGGAACAAGAGCACTGGCAGTTCTTTGGTCTATTTAGCAGCAGAGATCAGCATGACCAGGACCAGGAGCTGTAACAATCTTGACTCGATGAACTGGCACCAGGGAGCCTGTGTGGCTGGCCTAAGTAGTGAGTACAGGTGCTGCTCACAACTGTGGTAGCAGCTACTAATCAAGATGCAGATACAGAGCAGAACTCTGAACACCAGAGCAGAGAGCGCCACCCCAGGCATGGAGTAGAAACTACATGGGATTGTGACAAGAAGGAGCCATCTACCTTCTCTATTGTCCGTGTGGATTCCAATATATTGGACAGACTAAGAGAAAACTGCGAGTCAGAATCTCTGAGCACATATATAATATATACAAGGGATTGGACACACAGTGTTTCTAAACACTATAAAGATTGTCACAATAGTGACCCATCAAGTCTGAAATTTATAGGGATTCAAAAGATATTTAAAAACTGGAGAGGAGGAGATATAAGCCTTGAATTGAGAAAGAAGGAAACCAAATGGATATATCATATGAGAACTTTGCAACCGGAGGGACTAAATGTCGAAATAGATGTTAATGCCTTCTTGTTAGATAATTAATTTCATTAGATTACCACCTAACACAATTATTATTAATATATTCAACAATTATATCATATTAATTTTATTGAACGCCATACCATAATTAAAAAATCATTTATTTATTTTTTGCCCCATAGGCAATATAAGGGCACATGGTTGCCGCTTTTTATTTATAACTTCCTTTTTTAACATTTCCTGTTTTTAAGTAAAATTAATAAAGTTTAACTATAAATAGGAAGTCTATACAATTAAACAGCATCCTAGTTAAAGGGTTTTTGAACCCGAAACGCGTTGGTAATTCACGGTGCATAACAGAGGAGCCCCGCCAATGTATGCAAACGCTGGCACGCTCAAAATCAAGAGAGTCGCATGAGGAGACCAAGCCGGAGCGGCCGGAGCAGCAGAAAGACGGGACTTGTTACATCCGCGGCAGCCGTTCAGGCTGTAACATCAAGCCGCAAGAGGTACAAATAGGGACAGTAGGGATAGCATTACCTGCATACAGAGACTGTCCAGACTGACCCGGATTGGAAAGCTAATACCGCTAATTATCTCCGTTTTAACCACTTAATCACAAAAGAGCTGTAACATTGATATTAAAAATTTTTCCACAGGTATGTGCGTTCAACACATAATTTATACACTCAAGCGCTCCTAATTATCATTTTTTTCAGTGTGCATTTTGTGTTCACAGACATTGTGTTACTGGCACTGGGTTGTGAACTGGCAAAATCCTATCTGTGTCCCTCTGACAGATTTTACTGTTGGTCTGTCCCCTATAAATCCCGGAGTGTCTGTGGTGTGGTTCTGCACGTGTGTGACATGTCTGTGGCAGGGAACTCTGTGGAGACATGTTAGGGACACAGAGGTGTAATATGACACCAAGAGCCTGACTGGGTGAAAGGTTACATGATAGTGTGAATCATATCAGTAAGAGGTTGGACTGAATCTCATACAGAAAATGAAAATAATCTGTTGAAGATGTGATTTTTAATAGTTCTGCCTTTCATCCACATGCAAATCTGCCTTTCAGGGTTACATGCAAATTTACACAAGTAGTACAAACTGATACCGACACGGACTCTGATTCCTGTGTCGACACTAGTGATTCCAGGGGCATAGGTCCTAAGTTAGCAAAAAAGCATTCAAAACATGTTTTAGCTCTAAAGTAGGTGTTAGAAGTTACGAAGCCCCCTCTTTTACCACAAGGAGGGGGTTTACTTTAGTAAAGAAGTAATGTAATTTTCTCTCCACCTCAGGTCTGATTTAACCTGAAAAGAAATTTCTGATTCCCAAAAGGATATCAGGCAGCCTACCTTTTTCCCAAAAAGGTGGGAGTCACCCCCGCATTTTAGACAGGGCCCTGTCATAAAAGAGAAAAGGTGTTTCTCCCTGCGCCTGGAATGGCTTCACTTAAGGAGCCGACAGACCGCAAGTGAGTGAGGTAATTTATTGATGTGGCCAATGGGACACTACTCAGGCTTACCATTGTCTGTGAGTGGGTGAGTAGTGCTATTGAAAAGTGGTCAGAAAACTTGTCATTAGACATTGACACAATAGATGGAGACGAGATACTCCTAACGTTAGGTCATATCAAAGACGCTGCTGCGTACGTACTAGAATCCATGAAATATATTAGTTTCTTGGGATCAAGAACCGCTACCATAACAGTATCGACTCGGAGGGCGTTGTGGATTCGCCAGTGGAATGCTGATGCAGATTCCAAAAGAAATATGGAGGCTCTCCCGTATAAAGGTGAGGCCTTGTTTGGTGATGGGCTGGATGCGTTAGTCTCGGCGGCTACCGCAGGTAAGTCACCATTCTTGCCTTATGCTCCTACACCGGCGAAAAAGACACATCACTCTCACATACAGTCCTTTCGGCCCAACAAATACAAAAAGGCCAAAGGTCTCCCCTTTTTTTGCAGGTAGGGGAATGGGAAAAGGAAAGAAATCCGCAGCGTATCCCGGATCGCAGGAGCAGAAGTCCACCCCTGCTTCTGCCAAATCTGCAGCATAACATTGGGGCTCCCTTGCGGGAGTCCGCTCGGGTGGGAGCACCTCTGAAACTTTTCAGCCAAATCTGGATTCAATCTGGCCTGGACCAATGGGTCTTACAAAAAGTGTCCCATGGGTACAAACTAGAGTTTCAAGACGTCCCTCCATGCCGATTTTTCAAATCAACCTTGCCAGCTTCTCTTCCGGAGAGGGAGGCAGTAACAACGGCAATTCAAAAATGATGTCAGGATCAGGTCATTGTCCTGGTACCCTTGGCACAGTAAGGAGAAGGTTTTTTTATTCAAGCCTCTTCGTAGTTCCGAAGCCGGATGGCTCGGTCAGACCGATTTTAAACCTGAAAAATCTGAATCTCTACCTGAAAAGGTTCAAGTTCAAGATGGAATCCCTGAGGGCAGTGATTTCCAGTCTGGAAGAGGGGGACTTCATGGTGTCAGTAGACATAAAAGATGCTTACTTGCATGTTCCCATTTATCCTCCGCACCAAGCTTATCTGAGATTCGCAGTACAGGATTGCCATTACCAGTTTCAGACGTTGCCGTTCGGACTCTCCACGGCACCGAGGGTATTCACCAAGGTGATGGCGGAGATGATGGTCCTCCTTCGTTAAAAAGGAGCCCAATATAATTCCTTATCTGGACGATCTCCTGATAAAAGCGAGATCCAGGGAACAGTTGGTGCAGGACATCGCACTCTCCCTGTCAATACTCCAACAACACGGTTGGATCATGAATTTTCCAAAGTCGCAGTTGGAACCGACGACTAGATTGTCCTTTTTAGGGATGATTCTGGACACAGAAGTACGGAGAATATTTCTTTCAGTGGAAAAGGCTCTGGAAATCCAGAAAATGGTCAAACAAATATTGAAACCAACAAGCGTATCGATCCATCAATGCATTCGGTTGTTGGGGAAAATGGTAGCGGCCTACGAGGCCATACAATTTGGTCGATTTCATGCAAGAGTATTCCAGTGGGACCTGTTGGACAAGTGGTCCGGATCCCACATACACCGGAACATAATCCTGTCCCCCAAAGCCAGGATTTCGCTCCTGTGGTGTCTACACAGTTACATAGAAACATAGAAACATAGAATTTGACGGCAGATAAGAACCACTTGGCCCATCTAGTCTGCCCCTTTTTTTTTATCCTTTAGGCAATCTCAACTCTTTTTGAACCTTAATTCTTTGTAAGGATATTCATATGCCTATCCCAAGCATGTTTAAATTGCTCTACAGTCTTAGACTCTACCACCTCTGATGGGAGACTATTCCACTTATCCACTACCCTTTCTGTGAAGTAATTTTTCCTTAAATTTCCCCTGAACCTCCTCCCCTCCAGTCTCAGTGTATGTCCTCGAGTTCTAATATTTCTCTTCCTTTGAAGAATGTTTCCCTCCTGAACTTTGTTAAGACCCTTGATATATTTGAAAGTTTCTATCATGTCCCCCTTTCCCTTCTCTCCACAAAACCATACATGTTAAGATCTTTTAGCCTTTCCAGGTACGTTTTGTGATGTAGGACATGCACCATTTTAGTTGCCCTTCTTTGTACACTCTCTAATGTATTTATATCCTTCTGGAGATATGGTCTCCAGAACTGGACACAGTATTCCAGATGGGGCCGCACCAATGACCTATACAGTGGCATTATCACTTCTTTTTTCCTACTACTGATTCCTCTCTCTATGCAACCAAGCATCTGACTTGCCTTTCTCATTGCTTTGTTGCATTGCTTTCCTGCCTTCAAGTCACTTGAAATAGTGACTCCTAAATCCCTTTCCTCCTCAGTAGTTTCCATTATAGTACCCTTGATACTATATTTAGCCTTTGGGTTTTTGAGACCCAAGTGCATGATTTTGCATTTTTTAGCATTAAACTGTAGTTGCCACGTTCTTGACCATTTCTCAAGCCTACCTAGGTCATCAATCATTTGTTTTACCCCTCCCGGTGTGTCTACCCTGTTGCATATCTTTGTATCATCTTCTCATCAGTTCTCACCTACTAGAGGGATGCAGGTTTAGGATTCATGACTGGGTCCTAATAACCACAGATGCAAGTCTCCGAGGCTGGAGAGCTGTCACACAGGGGGAAAGCTTCCAAGGAAAATGGTCAAGTCAGTTAGCCTGCCTTCACATAAACGTTCTGGAATTGAGAGCCATTTACAACGGCCTTCTACAAGCGGTAAATCTTCTTCAAGATCCCGTGCAGATCCAGTCGGACAATGTAACAGCAGTCGCGTACATAAACAGGCAAGGCAGAACGAAAAGCAGAGCGGCAATGGCAGAGGTGACAAGGATTCTCCTCTGGGCAGAAAGACATTTTAGAGCTCTGTCAGCAATTTTCATTTCGGGAGTGGACAACTGGGAAGAAGACTTCCTCAGCAGACACGATCTCCATCCAGGAGAGTGGGTCCTCCACCAAGAAGTCTTTGCAGGGGTGACAAGTCTTTGGGGAGTTCCTCAAGTAGACATGATGGCATCTCGTCTAAACAAGAAGCTTCAGAGATATTGTTCCAGGTCGAGAGACCCTCAAGCAATAGCAGTGGATGCACTGGTGACCCAGTGGGTGTTTCGGTCGGTATATGTTTCCCTCCACTTCCACTGATTCCAAAAGTTCTCAAAATAATAAGAAGAACAAGAGTTTGAGCAATCTTCATTGCCCCAGACTGGCCAAGGAGGGCTTGGTATCTAGATCTTCAGGAGTTGCTCATAGAAGATCCTCGGCCTCTTCCTCCTTGAGAGGACCTACTACAGCAGGGGCCGTGTGTGTATCAAGACTTACCGCGGCTACATTTAACGGCATGGCTGTTGAGCGTCGGATCCTAGCCCGAAAGGGTATTCCCATGGAAGTCATCCCCACTCTTATTCAGGCCAGGAAAGGAGTAATGTCTAAACATTACCATCGTATTTGGAGAAAATATGTGTCTTGGTGTGAATCCAAGAAGGCTCCTACGGAATAGTTTGAGTTGGGACGTTTTCTCCATTTTCTGCAAGCTGGTGTGGATGCGGGCCTTAGAATAGGGTCAATCAAGGTCCAGATTTCGGACTTATCAGTTTTCTTTCAAAAACAATTGGCCTCCATTCCAGAAGTTCAGACGTTCGTGAAAGGGGTTCTGCACATCCAGCCTCCATTTGTGCCTCCAGTGGCACCATGGGACCTTAATGTGGTGTTGCAGATCCTTCAATCGGGTTGGTTTGAGCCTCTACAAGAAATAGAGTTGAAGTTTCTCACTTGGAAAGTGGTGATGCTTTTGGCATTGGCATCTGCAAGGCGGATGTCTGAATTGGGGGCCTTGTCCCACAAGAGCCCTTACCTGATCTTCCATGAAGATAGGGCAGAGTGGTTTCCTCTTTCCACACAAACCAACCTATTGTGGTGCCAGTTGCTACTGACACATTCGCTAAGTCAAAGTCTCTAGATGTGGTTAGAGCTTTGAAAATCTATGTTACTAGAACAGCTCGTATACGGAAAACAGAGGCTCTGTTTGTACTGTATGATCACAACAAGATTGTCTTTCCTGCTTCCAAGCAGACTATTGTACGTTGGATTAGAAATACGATTCAGCAAGCTCATACTATGGCTGGATTGCCGTTACCGACGTCGGTAAAGGCCCACTCCACTAGGAAGGTGGGCTCATCCTGGGCGGCTGCCCGGGGGGTCTCGGCATTACAACTTTGCCGAGCAGCTATTTGGTCAGGGTCAAACACATTTGCTAAGTTCTACAAGTTTGACACCTTGGCCGATGAGGACCTAAAGTTTGGTCAATCGGTGCTGCAGGGTCATCTGCACTCTCCCGCCCGTACTGGAGCTTTGGTATAGACCCTATGATCTTGATGTCGTCCCCAGCATCCTCTAGGATGTATGAGAAAATAGGATTTTGATAACCTACCGGTAAATCCTTTTCTCCTAGTCCGTAGAGGATGCTGGGCGCCCGTCCCAGTGCATACTTTACCTGCAGTTTAGTTATTACAGTTACACAAGTTGTGTTATTTTGGTTTCAGCATGTTGCTGCAATTGGTTCATGCCTGTTGGCGTGTGTTATGTTGAATGCCATGTGTGCGGCATGGTTGAGGGTGTGAGTTGGTAGATATCTCACCACTAATTTAAGTAAATCTTTTCCTCGAAATGTCAGTCTCCCTGGGCACAGTTCCTACAACTGAGGTCTGGAGGAGGGGCATAGAGGGAGGAGCCAGTTCACACCCAATGAAAAGTCTTTAGAGTGCCCATGTCTCCTGCGGATCCCGTCTATACCCCATGGTCTTGATGTCATCCCCAGCATCCTCTACGGACTAGGAGAAAAGGATTTAACGGTAGGTTATCAAAATCCTATTTTCCACTGCCAAAAATGTCCTGGGTAATTGCACATGAGGTGCAGCAACTCCGGATATTGGCCCTCATTCCGAGTTGTTCGCTCGGTATTTTTCATCGCATCGCAGTGAAATTCCGCTTAGTACGCATGCGCAATGTTCGCACTGCGACTGCGCCAAGTAACTTTACTATGAAGAAAGTATTTTTACTCACGGCTTTTTCTTCGCTCCGGCGATCGTAATGTGATTGACAGGAAATGGGTGTTACTGGGCGGAAACACGGCGTTTCAGGGGCGTGTGGCTGAAAACGCTACCGTTTCCGGAAAAAACGCAGGAGTGGCCGGAGAAACGGTGGGAGTGCCTGGGCGAACGCTGGGTGTGTTTGTGACGTCAACCAGGAACGACAAGCACTGAACTGATCGCACAGGCAGAGTAAGTCTGGAGCTACTCTGAAACTGCTAAGTAGTTAGTAATCGCAATATTGCGAATACATCGGTCGCAATTTTAAGAAGCTAAGATTCACTCCCAGTAGGCGGCGGCTTAGCGTGTGTAACTCTGCTAAATTCGCCTTGCGACCGATCAACTCGGAATGAGGGCCATTGGCCCTCATTCCGAGTTGTTCGCTCGGAGATTTTCATCGCATCGCAGTGAGAATTCTCTTAGTGCGCATGCGCAATGTTCGCACTGCGACTGCGCCAAGTAACTTTACTATGAAGAAAGTAAGTTTACTCACGGCTTTTTCATCGCTCCGACGTTCGCATTGTGATTGACAGGAAATGGGTGTTACTGGGCGGATGCACGGCGTTTTAGGGGCGTGTGGCTGGAAACGCTACCGTTTCCGGAGAAAACGCAGGAGTGGCCGGGGAAACGGTGGGTGTGCCTGGGCGAACGCTGGGTGTGTTTATGACGTCAGCCAGGACCGAAAAGCACTGAACTGATCGCACAGGCAGAGTAAGTCTGAAGCTACTCAAAAACTGCTAACTCGTTTGTAATCGCAATATTGCGCATACATCGGTCGCACATTTAAGAAGCTAAGATTCACTCCCAGTAGGCGGCGGCTTAGCGTGTGTAACTCTGCTACATTCGCCTTGCGAGCGATCAACTCGGAATGAGGGCCATTGTGCAGTGTAAAAGCACCAGGGTGAAACAATCCGGGTCTTTCAACCCGGGTAGCAAGCAGCGTTGAACACGTGTTCGCTGTGCGGTGTGAACGGGTAAGCTGGGTCAATGCGACCCAACACCCATTCACTGTATAGGAAGGGGCGGTGCTTGGACCTCCAAACACAAACTCCGGGATGCATCATCTTTTACGTAACCAACCCGGCATATTTGCGGGTCAGGGAGCCATCTGAAAGATGTGTCATACGAGGTTGCACCCGGCAAGGACCCATGTACAGGTACAGGGTGTGACCCGGTAATAACAGTGGAAAAGGTGTATTACTGGGGAGATCCTCCCCTGCTCCTGACACTTCCTGTATGTTCATCTCTCTTCATTGGTGATGGTGCTTCTTGACTCTGAACTGTCCTTTGTGCCCCACATTCAATCTGTCTAAAAATCATGTTACATACATCTAAGAAACATATCCAAAATGCGACCATATCTTGCACAAGACACAGCAAAAACTCTATTCCATGCTCTCATTATCTCCCGCATTGATTATTGTAATCGTCTGCTGACTAGTCTTCCCAAACATAGGCTCTCACCACTACAATCCAATCTGAATGCAGTTGCGAGGCTAATCTTCCTCGCTAAACGTTCATCGTCTGCAGTTCCGCTCTGTCAGTCTCTCCATCAGTGGCGTGCGGTGAGGTCAGTGGCTGGTGAGGCACTACAGCCATAATGTCTGCCATATCCTGCCGATGACCCCTACCGCCGCTGAGCCAATGCCCGCTACTGCCTCTGAGCTGATGCCACCGCCAATGGCTTGCAAACTTGCCCACCATCAACTGACCCAGCCCTCCGCTACTAATTTGCATCTCAGTCCGATGCCGCTAATGTCCGCTGCCTGCCTGCTCATCATACTTGTGATATATTGTACATTTTTATAGAAAAAAAATAAAAATTAGTGTTTGGGACTGGGAAGGGAGTGGGAGGAGGACATGAATGCAATTTTGTTGTCCAGGGCTTCCATTAACTTAATGGAGAAGGGTCTGAATGGGTTATAAAAAAAATTTAAAAAAAAATGCGTGAGGTCCCCCCTCCTAAGTATAACCAGCCTCGGGCTCTTTGAGCCAGTCCTGGCTGTTTAAATACTGGGAAAAAATTGGACAGGGGTTCCCAGTATTTAGACAACCAGCATCGGGCTCTTAGTCCGGTCCTGGTTCCAAAAATACGGGGGACAAAAGATGTAGGGGTCCCCCATATTTTTAAAGCCAGCACTGGGCTCCACTAGCCAGGGACATAATGCCACAGCCGGGGGACACATTTATGTAGGTCCCTGCGGCCGTGGCATTACCCCCCCAACTAGTCACCCCTGGCCGGGGTTCCCTGGAGGAGCGGGGACCCCTTAAATCAAGGGGTCCCCCCCCTCCAGACACCCAAGGGCCAGGGGTGAAGCCCGAGGCTGTCCCCGGCACCCCTGGGCGGTGGGTGCCAGGCTGATAGCCATAAGTGTGTAAAAAAAAGAATATTGTTTTTTGTTGTTGAACTACAAGGCCCAGCAAGCCTCCCCCACTTGCTGGTACTTGGAGAACATCAAGTACCAGCATGCGGGGAAATAACGGGCACGCTGGCACCTGTAGTTCTACAACAACAAAAATACCCAAATAAAAACACAACACACACACCGTGAAAGTAAAAATTTATTAAAACACACTTACACACTCACACAGGGGCGGAACTACTGGCGGGGCAGGCAGTGCAGTGCACTGGGGCCCCGCCGCACTAAAGGGCCCACAGCCGCCGGCCGGCATTTAGAACAGATTAACATGCGAACGAACGTCCGCATGTCAATCTGCGGTCTCCTCTCCCTCCCTGCTGTGGTGCCTGCTCCCCCGGCCCCCCCCCCCCTCCCCCCCCCCTCCCCCTCCTATGTGTTGGAGGGACACGAGCGCATCGCGCGTCTCTCCTGTGTCCCTCCTGGCTCTCCCCCGGCCGATCTAAGGAAGCATGTGCCGTTCGTGAGCTCTGATTGGCTCACGAACGGCACTTCCTTCATTAGACCGGCCGGGGGGAGAGCCAGGAGGGACACAGGAGAGACGCGCGATGCGCTCGTGTCCCTCCAACACATAGAGGGGGGAGGGGGGGGGCCGGGGGAGCAGGCACTGCGGCATATACCTGGCACTGGGGGGACAGATCTGGCACTGGGGACATATACCTGGCACTGGGGGGGCATATACCCGGCACTGAGGGCATGTACCTGGCACTGGGGGGGCATATACCCGGCACTGGGGGGGGGCATATACCTGGCACTGGGGGCATGTACCTGGCACTGGGGGCATATACCTGGCACTGGGGGGGGCATATACCTGGCACTGGGGGGGAGGCATATACCCAGCACTGGAGGCATATACCTGGCACTGGGGGGGAAGCAGGCACTGGGGGGGAATATCTGGCACTGGGGGTATATACCCGGCATTGGGGGGGCATATACCTGGCACTGGGGGCATATACCCGGCACTGGGAGCATATAACTGGCACTGGGGGGGCATGTACCTGGCACTGGGGGCATATACCTGGCACTGGGGGCATATACCTGGCACTGGGGGCATATACCTGGCACTGGGGGGGAATATCTGGCACTGTGGGAGAATATCTGGCACTGGGGGGGCATATACCCGGCACTGGGGGCATATACCCGGCACTGGGAACATATACCTGGCACTGGGGGGGAAGCAGGCACTGGGGGGGAATATCTGGCACTAGGGGCATATACCTGGCACTGGGAGCATATAACTGGCACTGGGGGGGCATGTACCTGGCACTGGGGGCATATACCTGGCACTGGGGGCATATACCTGGCACTGGGGGGGAATATCTGGCACTGTGGGAGAATATCTGGCACTGGGGGGGCATATACCCGGCACTGGGGGCATATACCCGGCACTGGGAACATATACCTGGCACTGGGGGGGAAGCAGGCACTGGGGGGGAATATCTGGCACTGGGGGCATATACCTGGCACTGGGGGCATATAACTGGCACTGGGGGGGCATGTACCTGGCACTGGGGGCATATACCTGGCACTGGGGGCATATACCTGGCACTGGGGGGGAATATCTGGCACTGTGGGAGAATATCTGGCACTGGGTGCATATACCTGGCACTGTGGGGGAATATCTGGCACTGGGAGCATATGTGGCACTGGGAGCACGGCCCTAGCAACAAGCACTACCCACTAGCAACGAGCATGACACCCAGTGCATGAAACCCCTGGCAACGAGCATGACATCCTGGCACCGTGCATGGAACCAAGTGCATGAAACCCCTGGCAACAAGCAGGTAATTTAAAAGTAATTGGAAGCCTTACTGTAGAACTTAATGTGTAATGGGCATTACGGTGTGTGGCATAATGTATCACGGACATTGCGGTGTGTGTCATAATGTTTCAGGCATTACGGTGTGTTGTATACTATATCACGGGCATTGTGGTATGTGGTATAATGTCTCAGGATCATTGTGGTGTGTGTCATACCGTGTCACAGACATTGTATGTGCTATAATGTATCAGGGGCATTGCAGTGTGTAGCATAATGTATAACGGGCAATGCGGCGCACGCATTTTTCTACCTTTGCTAGTGCCAATTACGGGGTGTATGGGGGGGGGGGGGCGCCGAAGGATTTTTTGGCTTGGGGGAGAAAAATTTCTAGTTACGCCACATACTCATTGTATGTCATGCCACAGCCGCACACCAGCGCTCCCGTGACCCGCCCGTCATAAGGAACGATTCTGGCCACCCGCACACGAAGAAGGGAGGTGGGTCCGTCCGTCCCTCCCTCCCTCATATACAAACAGGTCACAGTCTCTCAGTGAAGGAGAGAGCCGCAGCAGCGCTTTGTTACTGGTGGAGGCGCTGCTGCTGCTGCTCCTCTGCTTCACTATAGGCTGTCTCTGAGAACAGCCTATAGGGAAGCAGAGGGGCAGCAGCAGCAGCGCCTCCACCAGTAACACAGCGCTGCTGCGGCTCCCTCCTTCACCTCCCTCCTCCTTCTTCTCTACTGCCCGGGAAGCTGCACCGAGGAGCCTGAGCCAACAGAGAGGGTAAGTATAATTCTTCTTTCTTTCTTTCTTTCTTTCTTTCTTTCTTTCTTTCTTTCTTTCTTTCTTTCTTTCTTTCTTTCTTTCTTTCTTTCTCTTTCTTTTTTTATTTGTTGGGACTGCCTGCCGCAATGTGTAACGAGGGCACGCTGTCTGCCATTGTGTAAAAAGTGTATGCTGTCTGCCGCTATGTGTAACGAGGGCACGCTGTCTGCCGTTATGTGTAAAAAGTGCACGCTGTCTGTCGTTATGTGTAAAAAGGGGAATCTGTTCGCTGTAAGGAGTAAAAGGGTCTCTACCTGGTGTAGTGGTGCTACTGTGCAGCGTAATTTGAAGAATGGAGACTACTGTGCACCGTTTTATGAATTGGTATTATTTTGTGGACACACCCCTTCCCCACGAAGCCACGCCAGTATGTATTTTTGCGCGCGCCTACGGCGCGCACTGCCCATGGGGTGGACTTGGATGGGATGGGGGGGGGGCCAAAGCATTTTGTTGCACCTGGGCCCACCGCTTGCTTGTTCCGCCACTGCACTGACACATACTTACCTACGCCGGTCACGTCCACTTGTCCATGTAGAATCCAATAGGGGTACCTGTAAAAATGAGAGAGAGATTTCTTACCTACATCCCACGCCGATCACGTCCACTTGTCCATGTAGAATCCAATAGGGGTACCTGTAAAAATGAAAATTATACTTACAAACGATGTAATCCACAGGAGGGAGAGAGAGAGAGAGAGAGAGAGAGAGAGAGAGAGAGAGAGAGAGAGAGAGAGAGAAATAATTATTATGCACTCACTGACGCAGGAAGACATTAGCACAGATGGGAGAGTGCTGCTGCTGGCTGGGAGGATGAATCAGGTGCCCCCCAAAGTTGTGAGCCCAGTAGCAGTGCCCCCAGTAGTTGTGACCCCAGTAGTTGTGCCCCCAGTCGCTGTGCCCCCAGTCGCTGTGACCCCTGTAGCTGTGCCAGAGCCAGCCCTAACCAATATGATGCCCTAGGCAAGATTTTGGCTGGTGCCCCCTAGCACCGCCACTAGTTCTACAGGAGATGCCTGGCATGAGTCAGCTGGCAGCTCTGCTAACGTCGGGCGCCTTTTGTTTATGAAAATACATCTTATTTGCATTACTATGTGGCTAGGGTGCACAAGCAGCTTCTGCTGATAAAAATGATATGCAGCGTGCCTATATTCTGTGTGCGACTGCGGCTGTATCTGCATACAAAATGCTACATTACAGTGATTTCCAGGAATACACTGCAATGTAGCATTTCGTATGCAGATACAGCCGCAGTCACACACAGAATATCTGCATGCCGCATATCATTTTAATCAGCAGAAGCTGCAGATGCCCCTAAGCATACCAAATGCCCTAGGCATTTGCCTAGTTTGCCTATGCCTAAGACCGGCTCTGAGCTGTGCCCCCAGTCGTTGTGACCCCAGTTGCTGTGCCCCCTCGCTGTGCCCCCAGTAGTTGACCCCTGTAGTTGTGCCCCCAGTTGCTGTGCGCCCTGTAGCTTTGCCCCCAGTAGCTGTGCCCATTGTAGCAGTGCCCCCAGTTACTGTGCCCATTGTAGCAGTGCCCCTTGTAGCAGTGCCCCCAGTAGCTGTGCCCCTAGTTGCTGTGCCCCCGTAAGCTGTGCCCCTTGTAGCAGTGCCCCCAGTTGCTGTGCCCCTTGTAGCAGTGCCCCCTGTAGCAGTGCCCCTAGTTGCTGTGCCCCCAGTTGCTGTGCCCCCAGTTGCTGTGCTCCTAGTTGCTGTGCCCCTTGTAGCAGTGCCCCCTGTAGATGTGCCCCTTGTAGATGTGCTCCCAGTTGCTGTGCCCCCTGTAGCTGTGCCCCTTGTAGCAGTGCCCCTTGTAGCCGTGCCCCCTGTAGCAGTGCCCCCTGTAGCAGTGCCCCTTGTAGCAGTGCCCCCTGTAGATGTGCCCCTTGTAGCAGTGCCCCCTGTAGCTGTGCCCCCAGTTGCTGTGCCCCCAGTTGCTATGCCCCTTATAGCCGTGCCCTTTGTAGCAGTGCCCCTAGTTGCTGTGCCCCCATTTGCTGTGACCCCATTTGCTATGCCCCCTAGCTGTGCCAGTGCCCCTGTAGCGCCGCAAACACATTAAAAAAAATACACACACATACTTACCGCTCCTGCTGCGCTGTCCTCCGTCTCCGGCCGCCGGCTCCTCTCTACTACGGGAGAGACGTCATTGGTATACTGAGTGGGAGTATCTTAAAGAAACTGCTACGGGAGTTACATCACATTTGTTGGTGTGAGTACGATACGTTATGTATATGTACCTATACATCGTGATATAAATAGAAGGTGACCTGCCTTTTAGAATATTTCTATACACGTGGTGTGACCCTAAAGAAACCTTTATGGGAGAGACTCTTCTGTTTGCTGTGTGAGTACGGTACGTGGGGATCCCTTATTTTATTTAAGGGGTGGGGGGTTGTTTGATATATGCAGTGACGTTTCTTGCAGCGGGCGAGCCGTGCACCCGCCGCGGCACTTTGCTGGTCCCTATTTCCCTCTCCTCCATCTTCCCAAGTACTCCTGCCTGGGGGGCGGAGTTTCGTGGAATGACGCGGTTGCGTTGTGATGTCACGACGCAATTGCGTCATTCTGTGAAACTCTGCCCCCGAGCAGGAGTACTCGGGAGGGGGAGCCAAGCTGGAAAGAGGAGGCGGCCCGACCCGAAGAGCGGTAAGATCCTCTTCATATGTAAGTTGTTTCTCTCTCTCCCCCCCCCTCCCTCTCCCTTCCTTCCCCCCCACTTGACACGTGCCTGCCGTACTGTGTAAATTGGGGACACTTGCCTGCCGCACTGTGTAAATTGGGGACACTTGCCTGCCGTACTGTGTAAATTGGGGACACTTGCCTGCCGTTCTGTGTTAATTGGGGACACTTGCCTGCCGTTCTGTGTTAATTGGGGACACTTGCCTGCCGTTCTGTGTAAATTGGGGATACTTGCCTGCCGTTCTGTGTAAATTGGGGACTCTTGCCTGCCGTTCTGTGTAAATTGGGGACTCTTGCCTGCCGTTCTGTGTAAATTGGGGACACTTGCCTGCCTAATGTGTAAAATGGGGACACTTGCCTGTCGCAATGTGTAAAATGGGGACACTTGCCTGTCGCAATGTGTAAAATGGGGACGCTTGCCTGTCGCAATGTGTAAAATGGGGACGCTTGCCTGTCGCAATGTGTAAAATGGGGACACTTGCCTGTCGCAATGTGTAAAATGGGGACACTTGCCTGTCGTAATGTGTAAAATGGGGACACTTGCCTGTCGCAATGTGTAATATGGGGACACTTGCCTGTCGCAATGTGTAAAATGGGGACACTTGCCTGTCGCAATGTGTAAAATGGGGACACTTCACTGCGTAATGTGTAAAATGGTGACACTTGCCTGCCGTAATGTGTAAAATGGGGACTCTTGCCTACAGTACTGTGTAAAATGGGGATTTTTTTTTTTCCCCTGTGGTGGCCGTGATGATGAGATCAGATGAGGGCACGCTCATTTTAATGGGGGGAGGGGGGCATTTTTTTATGTCAATGGGGAAGGGGCGCGCATTTTGAAATCTCGCACTGGGAGCCAAATTGGCTAGAAACAGCCCTGATGGTATACTGAGTGGGAGTATCTTAAAGAAACTGCTACGGGAGTTACATCGCATTTGTTGGTGTGAGTACGATACGTTATGTATATGTACCTATACATCGTGATATAAATAGAAGGTGACCTGCCTTTTAGAATATTTCTATACACGTGGTGTGACCCTAAAGAAACCTTTATGGGAGAGACTCTTCTGTTTGCTGTGTGAGTACGGTACGTGGGGATCCCTTATTTTATTTAAGGGGTGGGGGGTTGTTTGATATATGCAGTGACGTTTCTTGCAGCGGGCGAGCCGTGCACCCGCACGGGGCGCCCGCCGCGGCACTTTGCTGGTCCCTATTTCCCTCTCCTCCGTCTTCCCAAGTACTCCTGCTTGGGGGGCGGAGTTTCATGGAATGACGCGGTTGCGTTGTGATGTCACGACGCAATTGCGTCATTCTGTGAAACTCTGCCCCCGAGCAGGAGTACTCGGGAGGGGGAGCCAAGCTGGAAAGAGGAGGCGGCCCGACCCGAAGAACGGTAAGATCCTCTTCATATGTAAGTTGTCTCTCTCTCTTCCCCCCTCTCCCTCTCCCTTCCTTCCCACCCACTTGACACTTGCCTGCCGTAGTGTGAAAATTGGGGACACTTGCCTGCCGCACTGTGTAAATTGGGGACACTTGCCTGCTGTACTGTATAAAATGGGGACGCTTGCCTGCCGTACTGTATAAAATGGGGACGCTTGCCTGTTGTACTGTGTAAAATGGGGACGCTTGCCTGCCGTACTGTATAAAATGGGGACGCTTGCTTGCCGTACTGTGTAAAATGGGGAAGCTTGCCTGCCGTACTGTGTAAATTAGGGACACTTGCCTGCCGTACTGTGTAAAATGGGGATGCTTGCCTGCCGTACTGTGTAAAATGGGGACGCTTGCTTGCCGTACTGTGTAAAATGGGGACGCTTGCCTGCCGTACTGTGTAAAATGGGGACGCTTGCCTGCCGTACTGTGTAAAATGGGGACGCTTGCCTGCCGTACTGTGTAAAATGGGGACACTTGCCTGCCGTACTGTGTAAAATGGGGACACTTGCCTGCCGTACTGTGTAAAATGGGGACACTTGCCTGCCGTACTGTGCAAAATGGGGACACTTGCCTGCCGCACTGTGTAAATTGGGGACACTTGCCTGCTGTACTGTATAAAATGGGGACGCTTGCCTGCCGTACTGTATAAAATGGGGACGCTTGCCTGTTGTACTGTGTAAAATGGGGACGCTTGTCTGCCGTACTGTATAAAATGGGGACGCTTGCTTGCCGTACTGTGTAAAATGGGGAAGCTTGCCTGCCGTACTGTGTAAATTAGGGACACTTGCCTGCCGTACTGTGTAAAATGGGGATGCTTGCCTGCCGTACTGTGTAAAATGGGGACGCTTGCTTGCCGTACTGTGTAAAATGGGGACGCTTGCCTGCCGTACTGTGTAAAATGGGGACGCTTGCCTGCCGTACTGTGTAAAATGGGGACGCTTGCCTGCCGTACTGTGTAAAATGGGGACACTTGCCTGCCGTACTGTGTAAAATGGGGACACTTGCCTGCCGTACTGTGTAAAATGGGGACACTTGCCTGCCGTACTGTGCAAAATGGGGACACTTGCCTGCCGTACTGTGTAAAATGGGGACACTTGCCTGCCGTACTGTGTAAAATGGGGACACTTGCCTGCCGTACTGTATAAAATGGGGACACTTGCCTGCCGTACTGTGTAAAATGGGGACATTTGCCTGCCGTACTGTGTAAAATGGGGACGCTTGCCTGCCGTACTGTATAAAATGGGGACGCTTGCCTGCCGTACTGTGTAAATTAGGGACACTTGCTTGCCGTACTGTGTAAAATGGGGACACTTGCCTGCCGTATTGTGTAAAATGGGGACGCTTGCCTGCCGTACTGTGTAAAATGGGGACGCTTGCCTGCCGTACTGTGTAAAATGGGGACACTTGCCTGCCGTACTGTGTAAAATGGGGACACTTGCCTGCCGTACTGTGTAAAATGGGGACACTTGCCTGCCGTACTGTGTAAAATGGGGACACTTGCCTGCCGTACTGTGTAAAATGGGGACACTTGCCTGCCGTACTGTATAAAATGGGGACACTTGCCTGCCGTTCTGTGTAAATTGGGGACACTTGCCTGTCGCAATGTGTAAAATGGGGACACTTGCCTGTCGCAATGTGTAAAATGGGGACGCTTGCCTGCCGTACTGTGTAAAATGGGGACGCTTGCCTGCCGTACTGTGTAAAATGGGGACACTTGCCTGCCGTACTGTGTAAAATGGGGACACTTGCCTGCCGTACTGTGTAAAATGGGGACACTTGCCTGCCGTACTGTATAAAATGGGGACACTTGCCTGCCGTACTGTGTAAAATGGGGACATTTGCCTGCCGTACTGTGTAAAATGGGGACGCTTGCCTGCCGTACTGTATAAAATGGGGACGCTTGCCTGCCGTACTGTGTAAATTAGGGACACTTGCTTGCCGTACTGTGTAAAATGGGGACACTTGCCTGCCGTATTGTGTAAAATGGGGACGCTTGCCTGCCGTACTGTGTAAAATGGGGACGCTTGCCTGCCGTACTGTGTAAAATGGGGACGCTTGCCTGCCGTACTGTATAAAATGGGGACACTTGCCTGCCGTTCTGTGTAAATTGGGGACACTTGCCTGTCGCAATGTGTAAAATGGGGACACTTGCCTGTCGCAATGTGTAAAATGGGGACACTTGCCTGTCGCAATGTGTAAAATGGGGACACTTGCCTGTCGCAATGTGTAAAATGGGGACACTTGCCTGTCGCAATGTGTAAAATGGCGACACTTGCCTGTCGCAATGTGTAATATGGGGACACTTGCCTGTCGCAATGTGTAATATGGGGACACTTGCCTGTCGCAATGTGTAAAATGGGGACACTTGACTGCGTAATGTATAAAATGGGGACACTTGCCTGCCGTAATGTTTAAAATGGGGACTTTTGCCTGCCGTACTGTGTAAAATGGGGATTTCCCCCCCCCCTGTGGTGGCCGTGATGATGAGATCAGATGAGGGCACGCTCATTTTAATGGGGGGGGGGGGGGGGGGGGGCATTTTTTATGTCAATGGGGGGGGCACGCATTTTGAAATGTCGCACTGGGAGCCAAATTGGCTAGAAACAGCCCTGGTCATGACTCATGACGTCTCTCCCTTAGTAGCGCCGCTCAGATACTAGGGGTCAATTATGATCTCTAGTGTCATTCAGCGGTGCTGGCTGCAGCAGGCACCCACACAACCCACGGCGCCTGCTGCAGCACTGGATCCGCTGGGCCAATCAAATCTGGGGGTCTGACAGGGGCGTGCATTCATCTGGGCTGAATGCACGCCCCTGTTATTGAGGCATCAGTAAAGGTGCCGCTTCCCCATGCGTTTGCACGTCCCTGCTCTCCATTGGTTACCGGTATTCTACCGTATTAACCAAACTGCACCAACATACTGTACTGTACATCTCTTCATTCATCTCAAATTATCTCCCTACCCGACCTCTCCACTCTGCACAAGATCTGTGTCTCTCATCCACACGTATTGCTTGTTCCCACTCAAAATTACAGGACTTTGGGGGTAATTCCGGGATGATCTCAGCATCAAATATGTTAGCAGTTGGGTAAAACCATGGCCCTCATTCCAAGTTGTTCGCTCGCTAGCTGCTTTTAGCAGCATTGCACACGCTAAGCCGCCGCCCTCTAGGAGTGTATCTTAGCTTAGCAGTATTGCGAACGAAAGATTAGCAGAATTGCGAATAGAAATTTCTTAGCAGTTTCTGAGTAGCTCGAGACTTACTCCTACATTGCGATCAGTTCAACAGAAGAAAAAGGGGGGGTGTTGTAGGTGCACTGTCTCTAGCATTACTGATATCATACAGCTTAGCATATAATAAATAGTGGAGTTTAGTTATGAATTGATCAATGCATGAAGCTGCAGCCCCGCGGCAAGGGACTCCACTCTGCTGCAGTACCTAACACTATAGGGGTTCAAACCTAGGGCACGGGACCCCCCAAAAAACCACAGCCAAGCAACCCCAGGGCATCGCAGGGAATAATTATGTGTAGTGAGAAGGATTAAGGGATAGGTGAGAAAAAAAAAGGGTGTTATGGGGTGAATTAATATAAGTGAAAAAAATGTGTAACATGTATAATAAACAAACGGTGAAAGTGCCAAATTAAATGTAATGCTGCGATGCCCTGTTGTCGCCCAGCCACGGCAGTCCAGGAGGCCCCGTACCCCAGGAGCCACCCCATTTCTGACCTATTGTTCTGAATAATTGGATTTACCTAGAATTGTGCCATATTCACAAGTGCAGTCATGCTAGGTACCCTAGTTAAAATAAATGAGGGTCAGGTGCGGGTGGGTGCAAGTCTAAGAATGAAGGTGTCTCAAGGTGCATACACACGGAGAGATTTTGACTATGAGAGATTTTGACTAACTTTTCCCTTGAACTGGCAGTAGGAGATTTTGACTAACTTTACCAGAGATTTTGTCTAACTATGCAAGAGATTTTGGCTATGGGAGATTTTGGCTATCTCATTTAAATAAGGGGATGAGTGGGGGAATGTCATATATAGGACGATTTTACAGGGTGGCTGGTATTTAAATAGCTAAAAGTTTTTTAAAAAAAATTGCGTGGGGTCCCCCCCTCCTATGTATAACCAGCCTCGGGCTCTTTGAGCCAGTCCTGGTTGTTAAAATACAGAGGAAAAAATGAGTAGGGTTCCCCCATACTTAGACAACCAGCACCGGGCTCTGCGTCCGGTCCTGGTTTAAAAAATACGGGGGACAAAAGACATAGGGGTCCCCCGTATTTTTAAAACCAGCACCGGGCTCCACTAGCCAGGGAGATAATGCCACAGCCGGGGGACACTTTTATATTGGTCCCTGCGGCCGTGCCATTACCCCCCCAACTAGTCACCCCTGGCCGGGGTACAGTGGAGGAGTGAGGACCCCTTAAATCAAGGGGTCCCCCCCTCCAGCCACCCAAGGGCCAGGGGTGAAGTCCGAGGCTGTCCCCCCCATCCGTGGGCGGTGGATGGGAGGCTGATAGCCTTTCAAAATGACATAAAAAGAATATTGTCTTTTGGTGTGGAACTACAAGTCCCAGCAAGCCTCCCCCGCATGCTGGTACTTGGAGAACCACAACTACCAGCATGCGGGAAAATAACGGGCCCGCTGGTACCTGTAGTTCCACAACAAAAGAAATACCCAAATAAAAACACAACTCACACACCGTGAAAGTAAAACTTTATTTAAACACACTTACACACTCACACATACTTACCTACATCCCACGCCGCCAATCACGTCCCCTTGTCCAGTAGAATCCAATAAGGGTACCTGTAAATAAAAAATAAAAAAATCCCCTTTTTACACATTACGGCAGACAGCGTACCCCATTTTACACATTATGGCAGACAGCGCACCCATTTTACACATTACAGCAGACAGCGCAGCCATTGTACACATTACGGCAGACAGCGTACCCCATTTTACACATTATGGCAGACAGCGCACCCATTTTACACATTACAGCAGACAGCGCACCGATTTTACACATTACGGCAAACAGCGCACCCATTTTACACATTACGGCAGACAGCGCACCGATTTTACACATTACGGCAGACAGTGCACCGATTTTACACATTACGGCAGACAGCGCACCGATTTTACACATTACGGCAGACAGCGCACCCATTGTACACATTACGACAGCCAGCACTTCATACCCAACCAATTCTCTCCCCCCCCCCCACACGCACACACACTTTAAACAACAGCTCTGCACATGCTGTCTAAAATATTCCCCCCACACGCAGCGGCTCCCAGCAGACGTGCCTGGCACCCCCTCACTGTGCAGCCACGGACCTGATACTAATGTGCGTTGCCCGCCCCGGCTACAGGGACGCACCCGGCGCCATCTCCCGCTGTGCAGCCATCTTTCCCCCACGGACCTGACACTACTGTGCGCCCCCTGCCCGGCTACAGGGATGCACCCGGGCCATCTTTCCCCCACAGACCTGACGCTAAAATGTGCGCTGCCGCCCGGCTACAGAGACCCCCCCCCGGTGCTGACACTACAGAGCAGCATCTTCCCCCTCTCCCCACCTCCTGGACAGACTGGAGCCGTGTTCATACTTACGTATTTAGGAGTGTCTGGAGCTCCGGAACGCTGCTGTGCTGCTGGCTCTTCCCTCGTCTCCGCGCACTGTGACTGAGGTAACTAAATGGGCGGCGGGGAGTGGTTTTGCTTAATGAGATCGCTATCGCTGGGAAAAATCGCTTGTGCAAACAAAATATGAGCGATTTTAACTAACTTTTACAGCGACATAGTCTAAATTGACTTGCCTGCACTGTCTATTTTTCCCAGCGATAGCGACCTGGCGGGGACGCGCATCGCTATCGCTGCCTGTGTACACACGGAGCGATATGCACTTACTTTCTGAGCGATTTTGACTATATAGTCAAAATCGCTCAGTTATATCGCTCCGTGTGTATGCACCTTCACTCCTTCAGGTGTGTCTATACAAAACACTTTTAGTTTGCTAGGGAGGGGCCTTAGACTGCACACCTATAGCTGCCAGTAATGTGAGGTGCTACCTACTGAGACTTGTAGTTCTACAGAAGAAAAAGGGGGGGTGTTGTAGGTGCACTGTCTCTAGCATTACTGATATCATACAGCTTAGCATATAATAAATAGTGGAGTTTAGTTATGAATTGATCAATGCATGAAGCTGCAGCCCTGCGGCAAGGGACTCCACTCTGCTGCAGTACCTAACACTATAGGGGTTCAAACCTAGGGCACGGGACCCCCCAAAAAACCACAGCCAAGCAACCCCAGGGCATCGCAGGGAATAATTATGTGTAGTGAGAAGGATTAAGGGATAGGTGAGAAAAAAAAGGGTGTTATGGGGTGAATTAATATAAGTGAAAAAAATGTGTAACATGTATAATAAACAAACGGTGAAAGTGCCAAATTAAATGTAATGCTGCGATGCCCTGTTGTCGCCCAGCCACGGCAGTCCAGGAGGCCCCGTACCCCAGGAGCCACCCCATTTCTGACCTATTGTTCTGAATAATTGGACTTACCTAGAATTGTGCCATATTCACAAGTGCAGTCATGCTAGGTACCCTAGTTAAAATAAATGAGGGTCAGGTGCGGGTGGGTGCAAGTCTAATAGGCCCTACACACTTGGCGATATTTTGAAAGATATGAACGATCTCGTTCATAAATGAACGAGAACTCGTTCATATCTTTCAGTGTGGAGACTTAAGCGATGAACGATGCGCGTCCCCGCGCTCGTTCATCGCTGATCTCCCGTCGGCTGTGCATGCAGGCCAATATGGACGATCTCGTCCATATTTGCCTGCACTTCAATGCAGCCGGGTGACGGGGGGAGTGAAGAAACTTCACTCCCCCCGTCACTGCCCCCCCGCCGCCGGGTTGCTCGTCGGCCGTATCGGCCGTCGGGCACCTCGGCGGCGCATCGCCGAGTGTGTAGGGCCCCTAAGAATGAAGGTGTCTCACTCCTTCAGGTGTGTCTATACAAAACACTTTTAGTTTGCTAGGGAGGGGCCTTAGACTGCACACCTATAGCTGCCAGTAATGTGAGGTGCTACCTACTGAGACTTGTAGTTCTACAGAAGAAAAAGGGGGGGTGTTGTAGGTGCACTGTCTCTAGCATTACTGATATCATACAGCTTAGCATATAATAAATAGTGGAGTTTAGTTATGAATTGATCAATGCATGAAGCTGCAGCCCCGCGGCAAGGGACTTCACTCTGCTGCAGTACCTAACACTATAGGGGTTCTTCAAACCTAGGGCACGGGACCCCCCAAAAAAACACAGCCAAGCAACCCCAGGGCATCGCAGGGAATAATTATGTGTAGTGAGAAGGATTAAGGGATAGGTGAGAAAAAAAAGGGTGTTATGGGGTGAATTAATATAAGTGAAAAAAATGTGTAACATGTATAATAAACAAACGGTGAAAGTGCCAAATTAAATGTAATGCTGCGATGCCCTGTTGTCGCCCAGCCACGGCAGTCCAGGAGGCCCCGTACCCCAGGAGCCACCCCATTTCTGTCCTATTGTTCTGAATAATTGGACTTACCTAGAATTGTGCCATATTCACAAGTGCAGTCATGCTAAGTACCCTAGTTAAAATAAATGAGGGTCAGGTGCGGGTGGGTGCAAGTCTAAGAATGAAGGTGTCTCACTCCTTCAGGTGTGTCTATACAAAACACTTTTAGTTTGCTAGGGAGGGGCCTTAGACTGCACACCTATAGCTGCCAGTAATGTGAGGTGCTACCTACTGAGACTTGTAGTTCTACAGAAGAAAAAGGGGGGGGGGGTGTTGTAGGTGCACTGTCTCTAGCATTACTGATATCATACAGCTTAGCATATAGTAAATAGTGGAGTTTAGTTATGAATTGATCAATGCATGAAGCTGCAGCCCCGCGGCAAGGGACTCCACTCTGCTGCAGTACCTAACACTATAGGGGTTCAAACCTAGGGCACGGGACCCCCCAAAAAACCACAGCCAAGCAACCCCAGGGCATCGCAGGGAATAATTATGTGTAGTGAGAAGGATTAAGGGATAGGTGAGAAAAAAAAGGGTGTTATGGGGTGAATTAATATAAGTGAAAAAAATGTGTAACATGTATAATAAACAAACGGTGAAAGTGCCAAATTAAATGTAATGCTGCGATGCCCTGCTGTCGCCCAGCCACGGCAGTCCAGGAGGCCCCGTACCCCAGGGCATCGCAGCATTACATTTAATTTGGCACTTTCACCGTTTGTTTATTATACATGTTACACATTTTTTTCACTTATATTAATTCACCCCATAACACCCTTTTTTTTTCTCACCTATCCCTTAATCCTTCTCACTACACATAATTATTCCCTGCGATGCCCTGGGGTTGCTTGGCTGTGGTTTTTTGGGGGGTCCCGTGCCCTAGGTTTGAACCCCTATAGTGTTAGGTACTGCAGCAGAGTGGAGTCCCTTGCCGCGGGGCTGCAGCTTCATGCATTGATCAATTCATAACTAAACTCCACTATTTATTATATGCTAAGCTGTATGATATCAGTAATGCTAGAGACAGTGCACCTACAACACCCCCCTTTTTCTTCTGTAGAACTACAAGTCTCAGTAGGTAGCACCTCACATTACTGGCAGCTATAGGTGTGCAGTCTAAGGCCCCTCCCTAGCAAACTAAAAGTGTTTTGTATAGACACACCTGAAGGAGTGAGACACCTTCATTCTTTGACTTGCACCCACCCGCACCTGACCCTCATTTATTTTAACTAGGGTACCTAGCATGACTGCACTTGTGAATATGGCACAATTCTAGGTAAGTCCAATTATTCAGAACAATAGGTCAGAAATGGGGTGGCTCCTGGGGTACGGGGCCTCCTGGACTGCCGTGGCTGGGCGACAACAGGGCATCGCAGCATTACATTTAATTTGGAACTTTCACCGTTTGTTTATTATACATGTTATACATTTTTTTCACTTATATTAATTCACCCCATAACACCCTTTTTTTCCTCACCTATCCCTTAATCCTTCTCGCTACACATAATTATTCCCTGCGATGCCCTGGGGTTGCTTGGCTGTGGTTTTTTGGGGGGTCCCGTGCCCTAGGTTTGAACCCCTATAGTGTTAGGTACTGCAGCAGAGTGGAGTCCCTTGCCGCGTGGCTGCAGCTTCATGCATTGATCAATTCATAACTAAACTCCACTATTTATTATATGCTAAGCTGTATGATATCAGTAATGCTAGAGACAGTGCACCTACAACACCCCCTCTTTTTCTTCTGTAGAACTACAAGTCTCAGTAGGTAGCACCTCACATTACTGGCAGCTATAGGTGTGCAGTCTAAGGCCCCTCCCTTGCGATCAGTTCAGTCAGTTTCATTCCTGGTTTGACGTCACAAATACACCTAGCGTTCGCCCAGACACTCCCCCGTTTCTCCAGCCACTCCCGCGTTTTCCCCGGAAACGCCTGCGTTTTTCTGCACACTCCCAGAAAACGGCCAGTTTCCGCCCAGAAACACCCACTTCCTGTCAATCACACTACGATCACCAGAACGATGAAAAATCTTCGTTAAGCCGTGAGTAAAATACCAAACTTTTGTGCTAATTTACTTGGCGCAGGCGCACTGCGAACATTGCGCATGCGCAGTTTGCGACTAATTGCTCCGTAGCGAAAAAAAATAACAAGCAAACATTTGCAGAGAGAATTAGATTTGGGTGGATTATTTTGTTTCTGTGCAGGGTAAGTACTGGCTGCTTTATTTTTACACTGCAATTTAGATTTCAGTTTGAACACACCCACCCCAAATCTAACTCTCTCTGCAAATGTTATATCTGCCACACCTGCAGTGCAAATGGTTTTGCCCAACTGCTAACAAATTTGATGCTGCGATCAACTCGGAATTACCCCCTTTATCCGGGCTTCAAGTAAGTAAAATAGCAAGCTGCGCTAGTGGTATGTAAAAATAAAAATTAAAAAGCTGCTCAGTTTGATAGAAAGATATATATAAATATTGCTAATGAGCGCTGTAAATAAAAAACATTTAAAGCACAAAAACAACATAAAAAGAGATAATGTTTAGAGCTCTTTCATGAGTTTGTTTAAAATGGATGGGTGTCTTCTCAAGCAGGTTACAAATTTGCAATGCCTCTAGCCCTAACTCTTACCCTAACCAGTGGTGTCCTCGGTACTCCGATTCCACTGTGTAGGAGGGTCCCGGCTGTGTGGCACCTGTTCGCTGTGAGACGGCCGCTGCAGCTGGGATCGGCCGTGGCTGAATGGTGACTGGATTCCTCAGTGCTGCAATGGCTGCCGGTGACGTCAGACCCCGCCGATGGGAGTTTTTGTGCTTTAAGTGTTTTTTTCTTTACAGTGCTCGTTAGCAATATTTCTTTATCCGGACTTCACCCACTCTGTGGAACGCCCTCCCACGCACAATTAGACTACCCTCTAGTCTCCAAACCTTTAAACGTTCCCGGAAAACTTACCTCTTCAAACAAGTCTATCAAATTTCAGACCCACCCACATAACCTTCAATGCTTCCGTATCTAATTACATCCTCTCTGTACAGTACACATATCATGTCTTTCTTTGCTCTCATGCCCTCCTGACCCTTGGCAAACATTACGGGGTGATCATATCATACAACCCATTAAGAACCTAGCAATCTGGTGGACCATTATGCAATAGGTAGCATCTATCCTTGTGTATCAATGCCTATTTTCCTATAGATTGTAAGCTTGCGAGCAGGGCCCTCCTACCTCTGTGTCTGTCTGTTTTTGCCCAGTTTGTTCTAATACTGTTGTTCTAATTGTAAAGAGCAACGGAATATGCTGTGCTATATAAGAAACTGTTAATAAATAAATAAATTAATTAAGTTTATTTTGTTCAAGTCCTGAAATGCGGATATCCGTGGTTGGAGGTGGGCTAATTGGTGCATGTATAAAGATCTCTAAGGTAGAAGTATATGGTGATTGATGGAGTGGTGGTTGGATTCTTGACATGCTGTAAGGTCTTGATAAAGGCCTTAGATGTTGGCCGAAACGTCGACTTTATAAAATAAATTGTACGTGATTCTTTGCATCTGTATTACAGCCTGGTGAGTGCACTTCATCTACCCACGCTCTGTATTGGATCGATTTGCTATTATATCGACCCTGAAGTACTGCCACCCCAGTGGTTGTGAACAATGAAGACAGCGAGTGCAGCTCATCTTGGGAATATATGTATATACTGTGTGTGTGTGTATATATATATATATATATATATATATATATACACACACACATATATATATATATATATATATATATATACACGCATATATATATACAGTTCCAGACCCGGCACTCCTAAGATAATTCAAATTAAACGCCCGGTGCCTTCATAAGCAAAAGCAATTGCATGTATAGTTACGAGTAAAGCGGCACTCTCAGGTCTTCATTCAAGAAAGACAGGACATCACCCCGTCAAGCAACGTTTCGGTTTTATTTCAAAAAACCGTCTTCAGGCTTACATAACAGTACACAAACAAAATTCTTACCTATATAGCAGCATATCACCATGTGCAGATCGTGCCAGGTGTGCACAGCGTCCATTTCCGCCAAAGCGTCAATTTCCGCTGACATCACCTGGAACGCAAAGTAACCACTGTGTATTAACCCTTCACCAACAAATCATATTCAAGTGACAGAGACATAGACACATATATTTCAAAAGTCAATAAACACAATAGTGCAAATTAACTAATTCGTTATTACATAATGATGACTATATGCAGTCAGACATGTAAGGATACAAATACTTATGCAACGGTGATTGTTTTTGTAGTTAAAAACTAAAACATAACTCATTACAACCAGCCTTTAAAACAAAAAACTGGAGAAAGACAATGTTTCATTTAATCCATGTGGAGCTATGGTATTTAGAAAATAGATCCACCTGGTTTCACACCGCAACAACGCTTTGTTGCGATCACCCCCCCTGCGTCCTTCAGGGATGTGATCGATCATTTTATACCTTAAGCTAGATAAATTGTGACCCTTAGCTTTGAAGTGCTTGGCAACAGGTTGTTCCGAAACCCTGCCTTCTAGGGCTAATTTGATGGCACTCCTGTGTTGTGCCATCCTCTCTTTGAAGGTACAAGAGGTTTTACCTACATAAAGGAGTCCACATGGACACTTTATGTAGTATACTACAAAACGAGTGGTACAAGTTAGACAGTGTGTTATTTTGATTGCTTTACCCGAATGCGGGTGATACATGTTATCACCCGCATTCGGGTAAAGCAATCAAAATAACACACTGTCTAACTTGTACCACTCGTTTTGTAGTATACTACATAAAGTGTCCATGTGGACTCCTTTATGTAGGTAAAACCTCTTGTACCTTCAAAGAGAGGATGGCACAACACAGGAGTGCCATCAAATTAGCCCTAGAAGGCAGGGTTTCGGAACAACCTGTTGCCAAGCACTTCAAAGCTAAGGGTCACAATTTATCTAGCTTAAGGTATAAAATGATCGATCACATCCCTGAAGGACGCAGGGGGGGTGATCGCAACAAAGCGTTGTTGCGGTGTGAAACCAGGTGGATCTATTTTCTAAATACCATAGCCCCACATGGATTAAATGAAACATTGTCTTTCTCCAGTTTTTTGTTTTAAAGGCTGGTTGTAATGAGTTATGTTTTAGTTTTTAACTACAAAAACAATCACCGTTGCATAAGTATTTGTATCCTTACATGTCTGACTGCATATAGTCATCATTATGTAATAACGAATTAGTTAATTTGCACTATTGTGTTTATTGACTTTTGAAATATATGTGTCTATGTCTCTGTCACTTGAATATGATTTGTTGGCGAAGGGTTAATACACAGTGGTTACTTTGCGTTCCAGGTGATGTCAGCGGAAATTGACGCTTTGGCGGAAATGGACGCTGTGCACACCTGGCACGATCTGCACATGGTGATATGCTGCTATATAGGTAAGAATTTTGTTTGTGTACTGTTATGTAAGCCTGAAGACGGTTTTTTGAAATAAAACCGAAACGTTGCTTGACGGGGTGATGTCCTGTCTTTCTTGAATGAAGACCTGAGAGTGCCGCTTTACTCGTAACTATACACGCATATATATATATATATATATATATATATATATGGGAAAAAACATTAATATGAATGCACAACCAGTGTTTCAAGTTCAGTTGTATCCAACTAGTCCATTTCCTATGAAGAAATGCAAGTGCAAGCACCTTCCAGCAGCTTTTACCAATAGCTGGTTTCAAACTTTCTTCACATGCAAAACAAAAAATTGAAGGGCGCACTCAGTGAGTAAAGATTAAAAGACACATTTTATTGAGATAAAAAGCTCACATACATTTCAGTTAACAATAATCAGCATAGAACCGTTCCCTTGGTGTCTCCGGACAATCACCATGTAAACGATCCACGATACTGGATATCTGCAGCATGCAACACAGTCCTGTGTTCATCGGACCCAGTATGTAACATAAGCATGTCCTCCAAGCCACGCCCAACGCGTTTTGTCACCGATGGACTTCATCAGGGGGTGTGACCTAACCTCTGTGTGCTCCGTACTTATACTAGCAGGTTCAATTAATGAATTTATAATCATAACAACAATATACAACAATAATATATAAAAAAAATGCATATACAATATACATACTAGGCAAATTATATCTATATAACAATCTAAAATGAATCATACGTTTATATATATATGCAACCATTAATAATTTCAATCAGGGAGTCTGCCACATAAATATCAGTTAATATACTATTACCAGACACACTAAATCACCATTATATATAGTTACAAGTTAATATTCCCCAGTCAGTATCGATTGACGATAACTACCTTTATATACCATTATATGTAGTTTAGTTTTTACTATTCAATATTCCCCAGTCAATATAAACTAGTGGCGACTACCTGATTTAAAGAGGAAAACATACATACATTTTACAATAAAATACACATATATTCTACATCATTAAGTCTGATACAACTTCTTTACCTAGTAAGTCCCCCCCTCATAATTAAGGTACTGGAACTTCTCCGTTCAACTACAGCCCCTCATATGTAGGAGGACATACTATAGTAGTTAATGCAGATATGGAATAATGTCATAAGTTTCATTTAAGCCAGCTGGTGATATAGTATTTAACCTATGTATCCAAAAGGTTTCCCTTTTACTAAGAAGTTTCAATAAAACCCCACCTCTCTCATCTAAATCTACATGTTCCAATGCTTTGAAGGAAAGTGTATCTATTGTTGAATTGCAACAAGTAGCAAAATGCCTAGGTACACTATGGGCGGTATTCAAATGATATATCACGCCCAATCTCCTTTCTAAAGTGATCCTCTTTATCGCACATATCGTGCCCATAGTAATCAGGTTTAGCTGCATAAAGGTTGGGCACCCTCGCTACCCCAAGGGTAGCGAGCTGAAATAATGATACAACGCCCGTCAGCAGAAACATAACGGGTGTGGAAGGGGGTGAAAATAACTGAATACCGCCCTATGTGTTGTTATTTTATTCACAATGTGCTAATAATCTTATTTTTAGTGCCCTTTTTGTTTTCCCTACATATCTAGATCCACAACCACATTCCAATAAATATATTACACATGATGTTTGGCAGTTCATTAACCCTTTAATTTCCCATTATCCAGTTTTATCTATACTCCACACCTTTTTCCTTTCTTAGCTTGCGTATTTACATTTATTACATGGAAAAAAATCGGATCTACTACGGTATGCCGGCACTCGGGATCCTGGCGCCCAGCATACCGGCGCCGGGATCCCGACCACCAGCATGCCAGGAGTGGGGCAAGCGCAAAAAAGAGCCCCTAGCTGTACTCGCCACGCCGCACTCCATGCTATTTATTCTCCCTCCAGGGGGTCTTGGACCCCCCAAGAGGGAGAATAGTTGTCGGTATGCCGGCTGTCGGGATTCCGGCTCCGGTATGCTGAGCGCCAGGATTCCCACAGCCGGCATATCAAATGCCTCCCGAAAAAATCACCTAGCCCCATTTTATCTGTGATCATCGGCAATTTACTAGATGCCAATCTATTTTTCAATGTCGTGGCCTTTCTAAAAATTTATTGCGGTGTATCAGGGAGAATTAATGATAATACTGGGCCCAATTTTTATACACCCCACTTCTTATTTAGGATATTTCTTATTTTCAGTATTATAACCCATAATGAATGGTATAAAGGAGTTGTTGGTAGTATAATTCTTCTCTTTATATACTAGTAGTTTGGATCTATCAATATTTCTGTCTCTTTCCCTACATTTTTCAACTGATGTTTCTGGGTACTGTTTATCTTTGAATCTATCACTATAAATCTTGGATTGTTCATCATACCTAGTATCACTTACACAATTACACCTTACCCTAATAAACTAAGAATATGGTATATTACTATTGCTATTATAGTGGATATAATTATTACTATCTACTTTTTTTATAAATATATAAGTATCTGTTCACGGCTTCAGATCCTTCATATTGGGGAATACTGGTGTACAATGTTTCAACATCAACTGTATACAGGGGCTGGCTGGGCAGGGGGGCAGGGTGCCATCTGCCCCATCCCCCGGGCCAGTGCAATTTAAGTGTTACAGGACAATTTTATCACTGCATTCCCTGTGAAAATCTGGGCCACTTGCTTGAGTCTGCCCCCCAGGCTGAAAGTTGCCAGCCAGCCCCTGACTGTATACCAGTTACACCAAAAAAGAAGAGGAAAAGACTCTCGTTTTTTGGGGGGCACTCATTGAAAAATATTGCATAAAATCTAACTTTTATTAATTACCATTAAAAGCTGTTGCCACCAACCAGGACTGGGACAAAAACATACACACATAAATACAAAAATGACAAAACAATAGAAAACAACAAAAAAATGACAAAAAAACCGCACCTAGGTTTGCGTGTGGTATGAACACGCCATGGGGAGATATGCCTGACGCAGTCAGGGCCAATATGATAAATACTGACACTAGTTCCTTCAACAGGTAGCCTTAACAGTCCCCTAACAGAAGGAGACAAATAGTGGGCTGGTATAGTCGGCTAATACAGGAACCAGAAACACTGTAGATAGATTTTCCATCAATACTTCAGTCTCTTGTAATAAATGCTACTGGCGTAGAATAAATAAGTAACAATGATGGTTTAGTGTGTGTTGAAACTTCATAGTAAGTGCAGTCTCCCCATAGATTGCATGTCATTGGTTCCTATAAAGAGGTAGTAGCGAAATAATCATAGTATTTATTCATGATCTAGGATATAAATATCCATAATATAAACAAAAAATAATAATAATAATCTTGTAAATGTTACAGTGCAAATACTGTTAATTTTCTCAGTGCAGTAAACCGGTAAGCCTTATATTAGTAAATAATTTCTTGGTATCGAGTATCCACTATAAATAACACCCTGATCCGTATCTCAGGTACAGGCAGGCTATTACTAATTGAAGTTGTCTGGGCAGACGTATCTAGTATGCCTCAAAAACAAGCTGTAGCAAAAAAAAAAAATATATATACTGTATATATATATATATATATCTATCTATCTATCACTATTGCTCTTCATATATATCCATCAGTTCAATATGCAGGAATCAATGTAACCAGGGTAAATATCCAATCTACCCTCTGACACATGTGTCATATTGGTGAGTTAGAGAGGTGAAGAGCAAATGAGCTGCTGCAGATTGCAGAAAAGGGGAAGAAAAGGCACTCCTATCATAGATGTAGTGGGGTGGCTGCTGTTCACTGTGTGACATGCATTAATACAGTGAATGAGCGTGTCCCATCTGCACCTAAGGGTTAGAAACAGGTAGAATGCTTCTGCTTTTGAAAAGATCACCCACGGGCACCCTGATGTAACAGCGCAGGATGTCCTCTGAGTTCTCCTTGCGACAATGAGAGAGCATTGAAAAAAGGGAGATTTAAAGATACAGGTCATCAGTAAGATGAAATAAAGAGCACCAATCCCCTTATGAGTGTATGCTGCTTCCTTGCATGTGTAAATACATTGATGCAAGGTGAGCGGTACCTCTTTTTTGCCTATAGTGCCTGGAAGAAAGTAGTTTGGTAACAGTGCTGGGACCCTAATGGCATCAGGACCGTTACTACCATTAGGGTCCCAGCACCACTGGCGTAACTACTGCCCCTGCAGACCCCGCCATGGCGTGGGGGCGACGCCACTTTCAGTGACTAGCTTTGGCTGTCAGCTAGGCTGACAGACAGAGTGTCCAGCCAATTACACAGAGGTGAGGGAGGAGCGGTTTATAGGGTGGGCGGTTTTATTTATATATCTGTGACTGAGGAGGGAGGGTCAGGTCAGCTGTGTACACCCCCTGGCCCCTGCACGTGGGAAGATCGAGTGAGGAGAGGCTGGCGAGTCGCGACGCTGAGTGTTTGTGCAGGGTCCTCCGAGTCCTACTGCTGCCGGAGGGTCTGGAAGCAGTGGAGGCCTGGCTAGCCAGGAGTTCATTGCCGCCCGCGGCTGCTGCCATCCATTGCCGCCCGCCAGCTCGAGACAATTGGTAAGTGCGCGGCTGCGTGCGGCTGTCACTGCGGCCTGTCTGGGCCGCCGCGCCGCCTGGGAAGACATCGCCGTCACTACCGGCTGCCTGCCCTTTATTGTTGCCCGCCCGCTGTCCTAGTAAGTGATAGTCGATCCGTCCCGCTGCCCCGCGCCGCTTGGGAAGCCTCCCGTCCGCCTGCCCAGTGTGGTACTGTTCTGTGCATTATAGAAATAGTTATTAATTATTGTACATATTTTGCATTTCCATCAATGGTGCAGTGAATGTTGTAATTCTGGTGCTTATGGTTTTTCTATGACACTTGGAAAGGTCCATAAGCAAAAAAAAAATGTGAAATACTGTACTATATCCATCAAGTTTGGCATTGCATTAAATCAGTAGGTACAAGACACTGTCCTGTGCAGACTAGTGCAATGTGTATAATAACGTGCTCTACCAGGCGCATTGTGTATAATAACGTGTTCTACCTAGTGCAATGTGTATTATAACGTGCTCTACCAGGCGCATTGTGTATAATAACGTGTTCTACTTGGCGCAATGTGTATGAAAATGTGCTCTACCAGGCGCATTGTGTATAATAACGTGTTCTACCTGGCGCAATGTGGCTGATAACGTGCTCTACCTGGCGCAATGTGTATGATAACGTGTTCTACCTGGCGCAATGTGTATGATAACGTGCTCTACCTAGTGCAATGTGTATAATAACGTGCTCTACCAGGCGCATTGTGTATAATAACGTGCTCTACCAGGCGCATTGTGTATAATAACGTGCTCTACCAGGCGCATTGTGTATAATAACGTGTTCTACCTGGCGCAATGTGTATAATAACGTGCTCTACCAGGCGCATTGTGTATAATAACGTGTTCTACCTGGCGCAATGTGTATAATAACGTGTTCTACCTGGCGCAATGTGTATGATAACGTGCTCTACCTGGCGCAATGTGTATGATAACGTGCTCTACCTGGCGCAATGTGTATGATAACGTGTTCTACCTGGCGCAATGTGTATGATAACGTGCTCTACCTAGTGCAATGTGTATAATAACGTGCTCTACCAGGCGCATTGTGTATAATAACGTGTTCTACCTAGTGCAATGTGTATTATAACGTGCTCTACCTGGCGCAATGTGTATAATAACGTGTTCTACCTGGCGCATTGTGTATAATAACGTGTTCTACTTGGCGCAATGTGTATGAAAATGTGCTCTACCAGGCGCATTGTGTATAATAACGTGTTCTACCTGGCGCAATGTGGCTGATAACGTGCTCTACCAGGCGCATTGTGTATAATAACGTGTTCTACCTGGCGCAATGTGTATGATAACGTGCTCTACCTGGCGCAGTGTGTATAACGTGTTCTACCTGGCGCACTGTGTATGATAACGTGCTCTACCTAGCGGCAATGTGTATGATAACGTGCTGTACCTGGTGCAAAGTCTATGACGTGCTGTACCTGGTGCAAAGTGCATGACGTGCTGTACCTGGTGCAAAGTGTATGACGTGCTGTACCTGGAGCAAAGTGTATGACGTGATCTACCTGGATCAGTGTGCATAGGAGGTTCTACCTGGTGCAATGTGTATAAGCGCCACTACTGTGTGGTGTAATGTGAATTGACACTATTATGTGGTCACGCCCCTTCCCTATGAAGCCACGCCCCTAAAATTTTGCGACGCGCCTACGGCGCGCACTACCTGTTCTTTGAGGTCTCAGTGGTCTAACACCAATTCACTTTCTGCCTAAGGGCACCAAAATGTCTAGTTACAGCTCTGGTGCAGGGTGTCCTGCATGCTACACAGCCCAGCAGCATTGTCACCCCATCCCACCCATCTTGCAACACTTTTGTAGTGTCCAAACAAGATTAAAATTAATAAGAACCTTCATTCCGATGGGACCCAGAAAAAGACCGGTAGGACCCCAATTTTTAAAAGTGAAGGGTCCCTGGGACCCACTTTTTTTTGGGCTCAGCGCGATCACTGATTGTGTGTGGAATAATGTCTAAGGGCCATTGCAGTATGTGGAATAATGTATACTGGGCATTACTATAAGGAGGAAAAATGACAAATAATGTAAGGGTCATGAATCAGGATTATTTTTCTTTCCTGTGGTGGCTAACGCCTGGGCGTGCAGGTTGCAAAACTGGGGTATAAGGTAGTCTTTTCCTGCAATGCCACGCCCTCCACGCAAAGCCACGCCCTCCACGCAAAGCCACACACCCTTTTTGCCAGCACGCGCCTGCGGCGCACGCATTTTTCTACCTTTGCTAGTGCCAATTACGGGGTGTATGGGGGGGGGGGGGGGGACGCCGAAGGATTTTTTGGCTTGGGGGAGAAAAATTTCTAGTTACGCCACTGCCCAGCACTGTTACCGAACTACTTTCTTCCAGGCACTATAGGCAAAAAAGAGGTACCGCTCACCTTGCATCAATGTATTTACACATGCAAGGAAGCAGCATACACTCATAAGGGGATTGGTGCTCTTTATTTCATCTTACTGATGACCTGTATCTTTAAATCTCCCTTTTTTCAATGCTCTCTCATTGTCGCAAGGAGAACTCAGAGGACATCCTGCGCTGTTACATCAGGGTGCCCGTGGGTGATCTTTTCAAAAGCAGAAGCATTCTACCTGTTTCTAACCCTTAGGTGCAGATGGGACACGCTCATTCACTGTATTAATGCATGTCACACAGTGAACAGCAGCCACCCCACTACATCTATGATAGGAGTGCCTTTTCTTCCCCTTTTCTGCAATCTGCAGCAGCTCATTTGCTCTTCACCTCTCTAACTCACCAATATGACACATGTGTCAGAGGGTAGATTGGATATTTACCCTGGTTACATTGATTCCTGCATATTGAAATGATGGATATATATGAAGAGCAATAGTGATTTATATATATATATATATATATATATATATATTTTGCTACAGCTTGTTTTTGAGGCATACTAGATACGTCTGCCCAGACAACTTCAATTAGTAATAGCCTGCCTGTACCTGAGTTACGGATCAGGGTGTTATTTATAGCGGATACTCGATACCAAGAAATTATTTACTAATATAAGGCTTACCGGTTTACTGCACTGAGAAAATTAACAGTATTTGCACTGTAACATTTACAAGATTATTATTATTATTTTTTGTTTATATTATGGATATTTATATCCTAGATCCTGAATAAATACTATGATTATTTCGCTACTACCTCTTTATAGGAACCAATGACATGCAATCTATGGGGAGACTGCACTTACTATGAAGTTTGAACACACACTAAACCATCATTGTTACTTATTTACTCTACGCCAGTAGCATTCATTACAAGAGACTGAAGTATTGTTGGTAAATCTATCTACAGTGTTTCTGTTTCCTGTGTTAGCCGACTATACCAGCCCACTATTTGTCTCCTTCTGTTAGGGGACTGTTAAGGCTACCTGTTGCAGGAACTAGTGTCAGTATTTATCATATTGGCCCTGACTGCGTCAGGCATATCTCCCCATGGCGTGTTCATGCCACACGCAAACCTAGGTGCGGTTTTTTTTGTCATTTTTTTGTTGTTTTCTATTGTTTTGTCATTTTTGTATTTATGTGTGTATGTTTTTGTCCCAGTCCTGGTTGGTGGCAACAGCTTTTAATGGTAATTAATAAAAGTTAGATTTTATGCAATATTTTTCAATGAGTGCCCCCCAAAAAACGAGAGTCTTTTCCTCTTCTTTTTTGGTATACTAGTGTTCACTCTCAGGGGTGCACCTCCACATGAGTTACTGCTATAGTATCCTTCAATGAAGGATTAAATTCTAAACTACTGTGGTTTTTTCCAATTCATTCAGTGTCATATCATATTTCACCACCTGTGCTCAAGTTTCCCATATCCCCTTTCTCCCTCTACATTAAAATGTATACCAGTTATGTCTTGTGGTTAAAGGGGCTGTCTCTCACCTGAATTACCCACATTCTGGTGGCATCATATATATGTTGGCAAGACCATCAAGCAGTTCCGTGAGCGAATGGCGCTCCATAGGAGTGCAATAAAAAAGGCATTTGAGAAAAAAGAAAGTGAACAACCCTTTGCGCGACACTGCATGTTACTGGGTCATAGGGTAGCCAGTATTAGGGCTATCCTCATAGATCATGTTCCTCGCAAATTAAGGGGTGGGAATAGGGATAAGATCTTATTACAAAAGGAATCCAGGTGGATCTATAAACTGGGAACGCTGTCACCCGGGGGTCTCAACGAGAACCTGGGATTACAGTGTTTCCTCTAAATCAGTACCCACTATTTACCCCACTTTAAGGTCTCAAGTACCCCATTTAAACCTCTGTATTGTAGTTTTATTGTGTTTAGCCCCTATAGAGCTAGGCTATGGCCGCTACAGATCCTCACCAATAGCATTTATACTCTTGTGCTTGTTTTTATCTTTTTGTATGTGTTATGTATTGATTGTCTTTAAATGTACTGTATTTCCGTAGGTGACCGAGCGGAGGCTTCTTCTGGTTGCCTAGGTTACTCGCCTGCGACGCGGCACGCCGTGACGTCACCATTGAGCGACACGTCAGTGTGGCCGGACGGACTGGCGGGCGGCGGCGCCGTGGTGCAGGTGAGTACGATCTGCAATAATGTTTGTCTTGTTTTCCCTATATAAGTATTTGTATTTGTGTGTTGTGGCTTGTCTGGCCCTGAGGACGGGGTTTGGTCCCCGAAACATGTTGGCCCAATAAAGTATCTTCTTGCTACGCTGTGAAGTCTGCCTTGAGTGCCGCCCATATCACCCAATTTATATATATATATATATATATATATCTATATAAATATATATATATATATCTATATATATGGGTTGAGACTGATATGCTGGCGTTGGGGATGCCGGCAGTCAGAATACCAATTGCGGCATCCCAATGGTTCGAATCCCGACAAGGATTGGGTAAGTATGCTAACTCTCCCTCCCCAGGGGTGCCTAAACCTAACACCTTCCCTTCCCGTAGCCTATAGCTAACCCTCCCCATCCCCCATCCTAACCCTCCACAGGAGTGCCTAAACCTAATCCCCTCTCTCCACAGCCTAACCTTACCTCCGACCCCCTCCTTCCCAGAGCCTAACTCTAACCCACCACTCGCAGCCAAAGCCTAAACAACCACACCCCCCCAGTTTACCTCTCCAGTGGGTCGGCAATAGGCGTTCGGGATGCCGGTGGTCAGGTCTCTGGCACTGGGATTGTGATCCTATTTAGGATGCCGGTGCTGGTATTCTAAGCAGTGTTGGGATTCTGGCATTGGTATTTCAATTGCCGGGATCCCGACCGCATATATATAGTGATGGCGTTCTCTTGCAGTAAGTGAAATAAAACAGGCGGCACTCACCGGACTTGAATTTCAATATTTGTATTAGTGCATTAGTGACAAAAGTTTTACAGCATGTGGTCCAACGTTTCAAGACCTCGGCGGGTCTTTTTATCAAGGTGCTGACAGCAGAAGGCTAAAGATAAAATTGATTCACCTCTCCAAATACAATGAACATCAACTACATTATATAATGTTCTATCAAAATAGCTATTGTCTTATAAAAACAACATGTGGCTGTTTACCTGATAGTGATATAGTGAAGAACTAATGATTTTAATGGCACTTATCTAGTCATCACTTTCACATGTGGGACAAGATATGTTTTCTATAGAATGACATTGTATTCACTATATACCTCATAAAAAAATGTCAGAGCTATTTATGGTTATACTTCACTGTGTTATGATAAGACTTGCAAGATGCTGTAGAGTGTTCCAATGAAGAATCTTAGGACTGCAAGATGCCACAGAGAACTTCAGAACTGTTAGGGTACGTGGCTGCCTTAGACTTGCTTGAAGTCATGGGATACTCCAGTTCTATAAGGGAGAGACTCCTAGAGCCCTTAAGAGGCGTTTCACCATTAGCAAACCCCCCCTTCCCCCCCCCCCCCCGCTGTTCCCTTGGTACTAGTTGCCCACACTGGTACTTAGGGGGCCCCTGGACTTAATTCCTCCAGCAGTAGGAGCTCACCCAATAGACAGAAGATTCCAAATATGCAGACTGAAGACTAAAGAACAAGGATTCCTCAGAGTTTTGACAGCGAAGACACCATTTGCCGAAAACTTCGGGACCACTGGGCCCTACGTAATCCACCTGCACTTAGAGGTGCTGAGAGATAGAGAAGGATGTTGGCAGATATTGACTGACAGTATGTCCAGAACGGTTGCGACTCAGCGATAAAGGGTAACAGCAGTCGGGCCAGAGAAATCAGAGCAGAAATGGCCTGACCTAACAGGACATCAACAGACAGGTCAGGTATGCAGGACTGGCCGTAGCTTGGCCTAGCAGGATGTCAGCAGACAGGACCAGTATAATGAATTGATAGAAGCTTGGCCTGGTTTATTTTCAGCAACTGGACCTGTTGTACTGGATTGATCGTAGACTTGACTTTGCTGAATGTTAATGGACTGACTAAGTGTGCAGGATTGACAAAGGCTAAACCTTGCAGACTTGCAGGATTAGCCAGAACATTGGCTAGCAGGATGATGGCTGACAGACCAGGTTTGCAGGATTTGCTGAAACATGAAATTGTAGGATGTTGGCTGACAGACAAGGTTTGCGAGATTAGCTGAAACGTGAACTTGTAGGATATTTACTAATGGGACAGGTTTGCAAGATCTACTGAAGCATGGACTTGCAGGATAACTATAGAAAGACTATGTTCACATGATTGTCTGAAGTGAGCAAAGGGGCCAGGAAGATCTGGATAACAACACAAAGCAACTGTCACACTCCGGACTTTTAAAAGTACTTTTTACCTATGCGATGTCTGTTCTGGCTGGCACAGAGATCCGTGCGCACTGTATCCACACATCGCTCCCAGAGGTCCGTCAGTGCTGATCCAACATAAAGCCTCCTACAGTGGCTGCTGCTTCTGTGCATAGTACTTAACAGCGCTGTCTTCCATTGTTTCAGTGTTTATTTCTCATTGTGCTTACTTCTTGGTGTTTGGGCCTAGTCAGAGTTTCCCTCCAAGTCCGGACATGGGCGTTGCCATCTTGGATTCCATCAGCTGATCCTCCATTGTCCAATCCTGGAGCTCCTTTCATCACCTGACTGCAACATCCAATTAATCCACACTGCAAGGTATAAAGGTAACTTCCTGGGATTACCAATTCATCAGTACAACAGCTCCTTCATTCCAGTGACTTTGTATGATCCAATCCATCACGGTTCCACTCCAGCTACCATTGTTATATGGACTTTGTCTTTCTTCAATGCTATCAGTGTTAAGATTCCGGATCAAGCCCGGTGAGCACTCCAGTTCGTTTCAGATACATTCCAGATATTATTGTTATTTGAACTTTGTCTTTTTCAGTACAATCCGGGTACATTTCGGTTATCATTCCTATGGCTAACCTGGTATCTTCTGTCAGCATACAGTATCTGCAGTGAATCATGGATGTTGTTCTTTAATAAAAGCTTCAGTTATTACTATATCTACCTCTGGGTTTGTCACTGCTAGAACACCAACAATTCTTTCAAGTACATGCAGCATACCTGGTTAAAGCCTTCTCAATTCATTTATACTCCCTCTGTGTCAGCTCCATCCACAAACGCAAGTCCAAACCCAACCCTCAGGCGTGACAGTTTGTACTGATGCAAATGGATCAAGTCAAGGATCAGGCTTCATCTACAGGACCAGTCCAGATCCTAGCCGCACATTTAGAACATTAAGAGGCTGCACAGGGTCAGGTGATCTATTGCCTGCAAGAATAGTCCAGTCGCCTGGATGTCGTTCAAGCTTTACTTAAGGGTCATAGAGCTACACTTCCTTCATCTCTAAGTCCTCCAGCTTATCCTCCATCTTCAGTGTCTCGGCTCCAGCTTCCTATTCCTACCAAAATTGATGGAAACCCCAAAAATTGCAGGGGATTTTTAAATCAATGTGAGATCCACTTTGAATTACAACCTCATAACTTTCCAACTGAATGTACCAAGGTGGCATATATCATCTCCCTTCTCTCTGGATCTTCTCTGAACTGGGCATCTCCACTCTGGGAAAAAAAAACGATGTTACAAGTCTTTGTATGAAGACAATGTTGCATCTTTTTGCCGGATTTTTGATGAACCTGGGAGAGTGACATCTGCTTCCACAGACATCAACATCTTCGCCAAGGGTCTCACTATGTTGGCCAGTTCTTAGTCCAATTTCAAATATTGGCTTCTGAATTAAGCTGGAACGATGAGGCACTCTATGCAGCGTTTTGGAATGGTCTATCTGAGAAAATCAAAGACAAACTTGCCACTCATGACCTTCCAGACAAGTTGGAGTCCTTAGTATCTCTATGTACTAAAGTGGACTTAGGTTTCCGAGAGCAAGCTATTGAAAAAGAAAGATTTTCTCTGCCTAAAACTTCACCGGGGTCAACATCTCGTCATGTCTCTCCTTCTAAGGAAGAACCGATACAAGTAAACCATTCTCATTTGTCCCAGCTGGAATGCCAAAGACGAGGTTTTAAAATCTCTGTCTCTACTGCGCTGCTCCTTCACATCAAATCAATTTCTGTCCCAAACGTTCGGGAAACGCCCGCTCCTAGTCAAGCAAGGATTGGCTCGACTGGGGGTGCTTAACTCCTCCCCACAAAATTCTGATTGTGTTTTTTTAATTTATTCACAGGTCGCCCAACGGTTCAAGAAAGTTTCAGCTCCTCTCAACTTCGGTGCTGCTGGGAACTTCATCACCACAGAATTTAGTCCAGAAATGGGCTCTACCCTTTGAAAGACTGTCCAAATCTGTTTATTTAACTGCAGTAGATGGGAGTCGCATATTAAGTGGTACCATTATCCACCAGACTCAACCTCTTTGACGCAAAATTGGGGCCTTGCATTCCGAACTTTTATGTTTTCTAATTATCCCCAGTGCATCGCATTCCATTGTTCTGGACCTTCCTTGGCTCCGCCAGCATAATCCCTAAATCAACTGGAAAACCTCTCAAATCACTGCCTGGTGGTCATCCTGTTTCAAGTCCTGCCTGCAACAAGTATTACCAACATGTTCCACAGGCCCATCTCATCCGGATATTCCTCCACATCCTTATGAAGAATTTGCAGATGTATTTAGCAAGGCAAGTGCAGATGTCCTTCCTCCTCATTGTTAATGAGATTGCCCGATAGACCTAATTCCAGGAAAAACTCCTCCTAAGGGGCGTAACTATCTACTGTCTATTCCTGAGACCCAATCCATGACGGAATACAGTCGGGAGAGCCTTGAGAAGGGTTTTATTAGATCCACTTTATCACCTGCTGGTGCTGGTTTTTTCTTTGTAAAAAAAAAAAAAAGATGGTTGGATTATGACCCTGTATTGACTATAGAGGCCTGAACAATATCACTATTAAAAATCGCTATCCTTTACCTCTAATCACAGAACTTTTTGACCGAGTCAGTGGTGCTACCATATTTACCAAACTTGACCTACATGGGGCTTACAACTTAATCAGTATACGAGAGGGCGATGAGTGGAAGACTGCATTTAACACCTGCGATGGTCACTACGAGTACCTCGTCATGCCCTTTGGCCTCAGATATGCACCTGCTGTATTCCAGCATTACATCAATTAGATTTTTCGTGAACTACTGTACAAGCATGTTGTAGTATATCTAGACGACATCCTTATCTTTGCCAATAATCTGTAAGATCATCGTCGTCAAGGAGGTACTTAATCATCTCAGGTCCAATCGTCTCTACTGTAAATTAAAAAAATGTGTTAAAGTCTATTCCCTTCCTGGGATACATTATCTCAGGTTCAGGTCTCAGATGTCATGTTAAGCTCCAAGCAATGCAGGAGTGGCCACTCCCAGCAACTCTTAAAGCAGTTCAACGCTTTCTCGGATTTGCCAATTATTACCGCAAGTTTATCAGTGACTTTTCTACCATCTTCTCTTGCAAATTTCTTCTATCAGAATGAAACTACACTACAGGAGACCTAGAATTGCTCGCAATCAAGTTGGCTCTGGAGGAATGGCATTACCTACTCGCATTACCTACTCGAGGGGGCTATTCATCCTATTTCCATTCTGACTGATGACAAATATCTGTTATACCTGAAATTGGGTGTGGATCATTAGATCGACACGGTCTAGGTCGACAATGTTTAGGTCGACCACTATAGGTCGACAGTCACTAGGTCGACAGGGTTGGAAGGTCGACAGTGTTTCTAGGTCGACGTGTGCTAGGTCGACAGGTCAAAAGGTCGACATGAGTTGTTGTTGTTTTTTGCGTACAGTGACCGGAAAGCCGAATTAGTGCACCGTGTCCCCTCGCATGGCTCGCTTCGCTCACCATGATTCGGGCAAGATTACCATTCCAATCGTAGTCCACGTGGATCGTTAAGTATGAAAAAGTTCCAAAAAAGAAAAAAAATGGGAAAAACTAATGTCTACCTTTTGACCTGTCGACCTAGAAACCCTGTCGACCTTCCAACTCTATCAACCTAGTGACTGTCGACCTATAGTGGTCGACCTAAACATTGTCGACCTAGACAGTGTCGATCTTCAGACCAGATCCCCCTGAAATTTGCTCACTGTTTAAATCTGAGGCAAGCTAGATGGGCTCTTTTCTTTTCATGCTTCAATTTCAAATTGTCCTTTCGTCAAGGAGTCCAGAATAGGAAAGCTGATGCTCTCTCTCGTTGCATGGAACAGGATAACGAAACTTCTTCCACTGAGAAACTACTTCCACAGTATCATTGATCCTGTGGCATTTTCTGCAGTCGGAATAGTTCCCATGCCTCCTGCAGGGAAATCCTTTTCAAGCCTGCTTTGCGCAATAACTTTTTACATTGGGCTCATTCTTCCCATTGTGCAGGTCATGCAGGAGTTCAGAAGACTTCCAAATTCATTTTCAGATCCTACTGGTGGCCTTTGTAAAAAAAAAAGATGTACAGGACTTTATTTCTTCATGTTCTAAATGTGCCCAGAACAAGATTAATCGTCAAGCTCCAGCTGGGCAGTTAATGCCTTTGTCAGTTCCACATCAACCGTGGTCCCATTTGTCTATGGATTTTGTTACAGATTTACCACTTTCAAATAAATTCAACACCATCTGGGTGGTAGTTGACCGGTTCACCAAGATGGCCCACTTTGTTCCTCTCACCGGTCTTCCTTCAGCATGTAAATTAGCTCAGCTTTTCATTCAGGAAATCTTTCATCTTCATGGCCTTCCAATCGTCACTGACCGTGGAGTCCAATTTGTTGCCAAATTCTGGCATTCTTTATGTTCCTCTCTACAGATCCAGATCAAATTCTCTCCAGCATACCATCCTCAGACCAACAGTCAGACATAAAGAGTTAACCAGGACCTGGAGACATTTCTTCGCTTGTACGTATCTTCTTCACAAGACGACTGGGCTGAATTACTTCCTTGGGCAGAATTTTGCCACAACAATCAATATCATTCATCTTCCGGAACTACACCCTTCTTTGCCAACTATGGACTTCATCCTAGAGTACCAGATTTCCAGCCTCTTCCAGAATCTCAATCTCCAATGGCTGACGAAGCTGTACAGCAGTTTTCAGAAATCTGGAAGGAGGTTCGATCCTCTCACCTTAAGTCTTCAGTCAGGTACAAAAAATTTGCTGATACGAAGAGATGAGCAATTCCTAGTCTTAAGCCTGAAAATTGAGTATGGCTCTTTACTCGGAATTTAAGACTTAAAGTTCCATCAATGAAGTTTGCACTTCGTTATATCGGGCATTTCCTATTGAACGTGTCATCAACCCAGTTTCATACAAGCTCAAGTTATCTTCATTCTTGAAAATTTCCAACTCATTTCACATTTCATTGCTCAAACCACTCTTTCTTAACAGGTTTCATTCCAATATGCCAAAGGCACCCAAAGTCCAAATCCAACATGGCAGTGAATATGAGATTTCCAAGATTCTAGACTCTCGAATATGTTATGGGAAACTTCAATATCTGCTTGATTGGAAGGGTTATGGCTCAGAAGAACGCTCCTGGACTGATGCAACTGATGTCCATGCACCAAAATTGGTTCAAGTGTTCCATGCCAAGTTTCCACGTAAGCCAAAAAGGAGTCTTACCTAAGCAATGTATGTCCTGGCTGGCGCAGAGGTCCATGCACGCTGTATCCACACATCGCTCTCAGAGGTCCATCAGCGCTGATCCAACATGAAGTCTCCTGCAGCGGCTACTGCTTCTGTGCATAGTACTTGAGGGCCTAATTCAGACGTGATCATAGCCGTGCCAAATTGTGCATGGCTACAGTCAGTTTCACAGACATGCGGGGGGACGCCCAGCACAGGGCTAGTCCACCTCGCATGTCTGACCCTCCCCCCGCCGCACAGGTACAAAAGCATCGCACAGTGGCGATGCTTTTGTACCTGAGGTGTAGCTCCCAACCAGAGCAGCTACTGCGCACTGGCAGGGAGCTACTCATCGCTTCCTGGTTCGTAGTGGCTGCGTATGATGTCGTGCAGCCAACGCGGCCCGCCCCCTGCACAGGCCACTCACACCTGCGTCACAGGCCAAATGCCACCGACCTGCCCCCTCCTGCCCAGCAATCGCCTCTGCCTGTCAATCAGGCAGAGGCGATCGTAGGGCTGAGATGGCCATTGGCTCTCTGGCATGTACATGCGCACTGCAGTGTCTGAGTACCTCAGAACCTACTCAGCGCTTGCGATCACTTCAGCCTATTCATGTCCGGATTTGACATCATACACCCGCTCAGCAAACACCCAGCCACGCCTGCTTTTTTTCAGACACGCCTGCGTTTTTTGCAAACACTCCCTGAAAACGGTCATTTGACACCCAGAAACGCCCCCTTCCTGTCAATCTTCTTGTGGCCGTCAGTGTGACTGAAAACTTCGCTAGAACCTGTGCAGAACCACAACGGGCTTTGTACCTGTACGTGCCGATTTTTAGCCTGATCGCTGCGCTGCGAACAACTGCAGCTAGCGATCAACTCGGAATGACCCCCATAGTCTTGAAATCTAATTGCAACTTAACATTTGTGTAGAACATAAAGGCCAGTGATGTGATTTTTGCCAGGGGCAATTAGTACCTAAAAGTGGGCATGTAACCAGTACTGAGGTACTGTGTAGTAAAGCAAAAAAGATAATGGGGGTCATTCCGACCTGATCATACGCTACGATTTTTTGCTGCGCTGTGATCAGGTCAGAACTGCGCATGCGTATGCACCGCAATGTGCAGGCGCGTCGTATGGGTACAAAGCGGATCATTGCTGAGCGATGGATTTAATGAAGAATCCATTCGCACAGCAGTTTGCAAGGAGATTGTCAGGAAGAGGGCGTTTGTGGGTGTCAACTAACCGTTTTGTGGGAGTTTTTGTAAAAACGCAGGCGTGTCCAAGTGTTTGAAGGGCGGGTGTCTGACGTCAATTCCGGGACCTGACAGGCTGAAGTGATCGCAGCGGCTGAGTAAGTTCTGAGCTACCCAGAAACTGCACAAATCTTTTTTGTAGTGCTCGGCAGCACATATGATCGCACGCTTGCAAAGCAAAAATACACTGCCCTATAGGCGGCGACTATCTGTTCACAGCACTGCAAAAAAAAAAAGCTAGAGAGCGATTAACTCGGAATGACCCCCAATGTCAGAGGATTTGGCAATCGGCCCTCCTCAGGGCTGAAGTAAAGAACCCACTAATTAGCTGCAAATTACTAAACAAGGATTTAAAACCTTCGGCTGTGGCTCTTTTACGTTAATGTGAGTCTTAATGGGAGTTAATATGGCTTTTAGTTTTTACCCTCAGAGTAGGTGAATAGTAGAAAAAAAATCCTTATTAGTAAAAATGACAGGGCAGAGTGCAGTACCCTTGGAACACTCCCACTGAATAGTAATGCTTTTTGTAGTTTTAAAATTGTAAAATATGGGTAATTTTCATAAAATGCATAAAAATGTATTAAATGATGTGGGGCATGAATGTTCAATGGTGCCGAGAAGGGGGGGAGTAAGCACTAGTTACCAAGCAGAGGCCCTGCAGGGACCTGCATCCCACCACCCCGCGTATACATATTTTTATGGCCAGCGCCATCTTCCCAGTGACATCCTCAGTAAGTTGAGCACCGAACATTGAAAGCAAAGACCTCACTAGTGCACATGCGCCATCTTACCACATATCACTGGCAAGATGGTGCTGGCCAAGATAAAGTTACCCGCTTCCTGCAGCAAGCATGGTAGGAAGTGGGTGCCCCCCTGCGGAGCCCCACGGTTATTATTGTTTTCAAATGAGATTATTTTTATGGGACGTAAACATGCCCACTTTATAGGACACATCCCCTATTCTTACCGGGGCCCGGTGTGGCTCTCTACGCCCCTGGGAATGTTAGGGTGTTGTACTGATATGTGATGGGTCTTTAAAGTTGCAGATGGGAATAGCATTTGTTTTATCCAACTTTTTACAAACTTGTATGAACACACTTAAAAATCACTAAAGATTCTGTACATTTAAATGTACCCCCAAAACAATCGAAACACGTTTATTTGGTAAAAATGCACTTGCTATCATTTCACCATCATTTATTTATGAACGTTGCAAAAATACAATCTGTGACACCATGTAACTGCCTCTTACTCATTGCTTATGGCCACTAAGAGCCTCCTACACGGCCCTGCTATCATATGTGCCACTTTTAGGGGTTCAGGATGACTTCTCCACTCTTTCATGTACTTAACATGGTTCACACACACAACATAGGGTGCACAACATTGCCACCCAATGCCTGCGACTTGCACTGTCTAATTGAATTGTGAGAGTATCAGTAATGTGATTGAGAAAAATATCCGGCGAAACGCGCATGTAAGCACACTACAGAACTCGCTGCTAATAGAATTCACCACCTTAAAGTGATCCTTCAGTCTTGCAGGTCTCTTACATAGTAATAGTTTTTCAGACAGATTCAATTAGCCAGTCACATAAGGACAGATGGAACGTGCTTGAGGAAAATATCTGGCGAAACACGCAGGACTGCACACTACAGAACTCCCTGCTAATAGAATTCACCCCTAAAAGTGATCCTTCAGGCTTGCGGGTCTCATCCATAGTAATAGTCTTTCTCACAGATTCAATGAGCCAGTCACATAAGGACAGATTGGTCCACTATCATTTGTTATCTCTGGCAGCGATATTTGGAGATACCTACTGGGTTTTTGATGAACTGACTCAAAAGGTCATTTCATGCTAAATAGGTCAAACAGCATCTTAATAATTCACTATTTTTCTTTTATATTTCAGCACAGAGAAATGTTCCCGCTTTGCTCTGTTACCTGCACCTTTATCCTTGTGTGTTGTTGTCAACTTTTAGCCATCAGACATATCAGGTAATAGATAACATATGATATGCATAATTATTTAACTGAATAATCATACTAAGTATACTGGACCCTGGCACAGGATTTGTTGAAAGATATTGCAAGACAAGTACCACTTAACTTATGATGCCTGAAAGAATCTTGTAGAAAAATTAACCTATATATATACCCCTCCCTTTCGAGCACCTGAATGATATCACTAAGCTAATTGAGCATCTACCAATATATATGTTTGTTGTGAGAGGCAGAGAGGTTCCTGCATTAGGAGGAGGTGCAGGCCCTGACATGCCACATGGAGCATTATGGGGTTGCTCCAAGGTAGGTAGCTCTTAGCTTAGACATATTGTAGTAAGGGGCCATTATCATGCGGCTCCTTGCTGGTTAATCTTAGACCCAGATTGGGGCAATGGAGGTGTGAGGTGTGGTGCCTCTGGACTGGCTGAGCTGGATGGCCTTAGTGAGGCATACCTTTACATTCTATTAACACTTTTCACTTATTAAGTTTTTAACACTATTTCTCTATTTTAATTGCATTTCATTTTTGTATCCCTTTCTCTATAGCTTCGGCTTCCTAAATACTAATTTATTAACACTATAGTTTTTTCACTGGTATGCTACGCTGGGCTTTCTGGCTTATGCTGGTGTTTTGGGGTGCCACACCCTGCACCTAGATATAGCGCTAGGGACCCCAAATATACAGAGACGCCTTGATGCGGCTTTGGGGCTTATTCACACATTTGCGCAAATATGTGTAACGAAGATCTCTGAATTCTATTATCATGTGGAATTTATATCTGGTTACGGTTATCATTTAGGGTGCTGGGGGAAACAAATGCCTTTTTTTCTTGTGCGGAAAAATTAACCTGACAGATTGATTTATTATACAGGGCAGATTGATTAATGTAGCAATTTACATAAACTATTTCACACTTTGGAAACCACATTTATGTCTACTTAGGTGTCTTACTGTATTGTTTAGTTTTTATACTATTTAAGATGAATGTGACTACAGTGCTTATTCTGTTTTCTTTTACGGTGGCCATCAACAGCAACTAATAACCCAGATATAAGGAATAGGAAATTATCTCACAAAGATGCAATAGTTATACAACATCAGTCATTCTAATATGAAGGAAGTATTTACAGAATGACCAAATGGAAACAATTCAAATAGTGGTAAGTTGTTGACATTCTGAGAGTCATACCGGCAACTCACAACCACTAACACAGAAGATTTTTACTCACAACACGCCATACAGGATCGTAGGAATTCTTCAACGTTAGGCTATAGTAATTTGGAGTGATGCAGACACTTGGAATTAAGTTGCGCCTTAAGGAAACAAAAGTGTAAAAATAATGGCAAAGGAGACTGTGCTGATTGGCTGAGAGAGCATGGGAAAGAATCTCACAGCCAATCAGCTCTTCCCCATTTGGTGCAATGGGGCTGTCCACAAGTGAACCTGTTATTTTGGGTTAGCACTGTACACTATACAGTGTGCGTCTGTGGGGATCGGCTCTACGTTTCTTTTTATTTTCTGAAGACCACTGGACTTCTGCATGGAACAAAGAGGAGCCAATCAACAGGTTTGGGGATATGATATGATATGATATTTGCTTATAGACATTATAGAACTACAACCTATGGTCTGTTAGTGCTGTCATTATTTAAATATATTTTGTTTTTACAGCCTGACTACAGTTGCCAATTTCCGGGCATGTTGGCGCTTATTGGCACTTATTGTTTCACAAGTGCTGGCATGCTGGGGCAGACTTGCTAGTACCTGTAGCGCCGTTTCCAGGGAGGAGACGGAGCATTGCTGGGGCGGTGTGGTGTGAACGATGGTGGAGGCGGCCAAACGGGGGCGTGTTGGGGGCATGATCACGGTGGCTGCGTGACGTCACATGCAGCCACCGCAATTGCAAACATGGCGGCTGGACTCCTGCGGGTTCAACTAAGCTGCACCAGCAAGAGACTTCCACAGTGTCACTGACCTATGTTGGGGGTGTTGTGAACTCGGGGGTTCTCCCGATGGTAGGGGAGAGGAACCACAGTTGGGTCGGAACAGGGATGGCTTAATATAGGTCTTCCTCATACAGGACTCTGACAGTAAAGCTTGGTGGAAATATTAAAGAACTTTATTGCAGGAAGAGAGCAACACAATGTCACATAGCAGAGAAGGAACGTATGGGGAAATGTCCAGGCCTATAGGAGAACTTGTAAGCAATGCTGAGGATTCCAGGAAAAGAAGTACTTGTGAATGTTGGTACAAGATAATAATGACTGAAGAACTTGCAAGTGATGTTTTTAAAGATACTGGTGATTTGAAGAACTGGTGAACGGTGGTTAAAGACTCTGACGATTTGAAACACTTGTGAGCGGTGGTTAAAGACACTGATGATTTGTAGAACTTGAGAACGGTGGTTAAAGACACTGATGATTTGTAGAACTTGAGAACGGTGGTTAAAGACACTGATGATTTGTATGACTTGAGAGCGGTGATTAAAGACACTGATGATTTGTAGAACTTGAGAGCGGTGATTAAAGACTCTGATGATTTGTAGAACTTGAGAGCGGTGATTAAAGACACTGCTGATTTGTATGACTTGAGAGCGGTGATTAGCCCGCAGCACATGCTGACTCCAAGAAGCACTGGTGATTGGATTGCAGAGAAACACACCAGTCGCAGTATACGCTGAACTGTGCAGCAACTGGCACCTGGAAGTGCCGGAGACACTGGGGTACGACTGCAGAGAGATACGTCAGGAACAAGAGCACTGGCATCCACGTCAGGGGAAAAGACGATACTCAAGCACCAAGGCTCGGCCCGGCGTCTGACTTTGAATCTCGCGCTTCCGATGGATTGGCGGAACAGTCTGATGACGTCACCTGCTCCCTGCACACGTGATGCCGGGTGTCATGGCGGCGCCCCTGCCCCGGGGAACCGCCGGGAGCCGCGCCAGCCAGATGCCGAAGCCCGTGGACCACCGAAGGCGGAGGCCACAACACAGACCAGCAGACACGCAGGGGTAAGCGCGGTGAACGCCGCCTGTGGCGTGTGACAGTACCCCCTCCTCCAGGAGTGGCCCCTGACACTTTCCAGGTTTTGTTGGATGTCTGGAATGGAAAATCTGCACCAGTCGGGGAGCCATAACTTCAGTAGCCTTGACCCAGCTCCTCTCCTAGGGGCCAAAACCTTTCCACTCCACTAAATACTGTAGATTCTTGTGAAGATAACGATAGTCAAGAATAGCTTTGATTTCAAAGTCCGTTCCAGCTTCAGACTCTGCAGAGGTTGGCCTCGGGGACTTTAAATGGAACCGGTTTAAAATAAGGGGGCGAAGGAGAGAAACATGAAAGGAGTTTGGTATCCGGAGGTGGGAAGGCAATCCCAATTTGCAGACAACTGGATTCAGGACTTGTAACACGGGGTAAGGACCAATAAACTTTGGGGCGAACTTCATAGTGGGCACTCTTAACCGGAGGTTGCGGGTGGAGAGCCATACCATGTCACCAACCTTGTATTGGGGAGCTGCTCATCGCTTCCTATCCGCAAAGAACTTATAGCGGCCGGAGACTCTCTTGAGATTAGCATGAACTCGACTCCAAATGTGACTGAAGTGCCGAAGAGTAGAGGCTGCAGCAGGAACATCCTCCGGAGGACAAATGGGTAATTCAGGAATTTGAGGATGGAACCCATAATTAATGAAAAATGGGGACTCACCAGTCGAAGAGTGGTACAGATGATTATGGGCAAACTCGGCCCATGGCAACAGTTCCACCCAATCATCTTGCGAGGGAGAGAGATAAACACGGAGAAAAGTCTCTAAATCTTGATTGACGCGTTCAGTTTGCCCGTTGGTCTGTGGATGGTAAGCGTATGAAAACTTGTAAGGCCGTACAAAGAGCTCTCCAGAATCTTGCAGTGAATTGTACCCCCCGGTCAGAGACGATTTCCTGAGGTAAACCGTGCAGGCGGAAATGTTCTCGGATAAATAACAAAGCCAACTTGGGCGCTGATGGTAACCCGGTCAAAGGTACAAAATGTGCCATCTTAGAGAAACGGTCGATAATTACCCAGACAGTATTGTGACCCTTGGAGAGGGGCAATTCAGTGACAAAGTCCATAGAGATATGGGTCCAAGGCCTCTGAGGAATGGACAGTGGATGCAACAACCCCGCAGGAGGCAAACGAGGAATTTTTCTTCATAGTGTCCCACCAGTAAGACCTTCGTAGAAACTCCCACATCTTTTGAACTCCAGGATGACCGTAAAACTTGGAAATATGAGCCCACTGCAACAACCTTGATCGAAATTTAGCTGGCACAGACATTCTCCCAGGAGGAGGACCCAGAGCGGTGGGAGCCGCCGACATAGAAACTGGACTGAGAATCAAAGCCTTCTCAACGGAATTCTCCTCATCCGAAGCTGTTAAGGAACGGGATAAAGCTTCAGCCTTGGTGTTAAAAGTCCCAGCCCGGTACTTAATGACAAACGAAAACCAAGTAAAGAAGAGCGCCCATCTAGCTTGACGGGGATTCAAGCACTGGGCCGTCTTGAGGTACAGCAAATTCTTATGATCAGTGAAAATTGTAATTAGGTGTTTAGTACCTTCCAAAAGATATCTCCATTCCTCCAAGGCAGATTTTATTGCCAAAAGTTCTTTGTCTCCAATGGTGTAATTCTGTTCCGCAGGAGAGAATTTGCGAGAATGGAAACCACATGGATGTAACTTCCCATCTGGAGCGTACTGCGAAAGCACGGCACCTATGCCTACCGTGGAAGCATCAACCTCCAAAAAGAATGGTTTTGAAAAATCTGGTTGCTGAAGTACTGGAGCGGACATAAAGGCTGCCTTTAACTGAGCGAATGCTGCTATAGCTTCGGAGGACCAATGACTTGGGTCAGAACCCTTCTTGGTTAGGGCAGTAATAGGTGCCACGATGGTAGAGAATCCCTTTATGAATTTCCGGTAGTAATTTGCAAAGCCCAGAAGTCGTTGTACCGCTTTCAAAGAAAGAGGCTGAGTCCAGTCCCGGATGGCAGTGAGTTTCTCTGGATCCATACGAAGCTCCGTGCCCGAAATGATGTAACCAAGAAATAGAATAGAAGAAACCTCAAAGGTACATTTGGAAATCTTGCCATAAAGATGATTCTCTCTTAATTGAAGAAGTACCTCTTTGACCTGTATTCTGTGCTCTGTGAGATTTTTAGAAAATTTCAGAATGTCATCCAAATATACCACAACACTTAGGTATAGCATATCCCGAAAGACTTCGTTAATGAATCCCTGGAAGATGGCAGGAGCGTTGCTGAGGCCAAACGGCATTACCAGGTACTCGTAATGCCCGTCCCTGGTATTGAAGGCCGTCTTCCATTCATCTCCCTGTCGGATACATATCAAATTATAAGCTCCCCTTAAATCAAGTTTGGTGAAAACTCGGGCTCCGCGAACTCTATCAAAGAGCTCCGTAATGAGCGGCAAAGGATACTTATTCTTAATGGTGACATCATTTAGACCACGATAGTCAATACATGGTCTTAGCCCTCCGTCCTTCTTCTTCACAAAAAAGAAACCCGCCCCCGCCGGGGAGATAGAGGGGCGGATGAATCCTTTCTGCAGATCAGACTTGATATAGTCTGACATAGCTTGGGTCTCGGGTAATGATAAGGGATAAGTGCGACCCCGAGGTGGCATTTTCCCCGGAATGAGCTCAATGGGACAGTCCCAGGGTCTATGCGGTGGTAGCAGATCGTCCGCTTGCTCCGAGAACACGTCAGAAAACTCCCGATAGGCCTCCGGAATGAGCCCTTCATCTGACTTGGAAGATACACGGAGCGGATAGACAGGGGTGAGACAATTTGAATGACAAAAAGGACTCCAAGATGTTATTTGTGTCGAACTCCAGTCAACGTGAGGGTTGTGAAGTTTAAGCCAAGGAAGGCCAAGAACCAGATCGTGGGGCATCTCCCGAATCACTAGGAACTCCAGATGTTCTTGATGCAGAGCCCCCACTTGCAGTTTGATTGGTACTGTACAACTTGAAATCAGACCGTTAGAAATTTGGGTACCATTGATAGCAGTCAACGTAATAGGTTGTTCGACCGACCGTAGCTGAAAACCCAGATTCTGAGCACAGGAAAGGGAAATAAAATTTCCTGCAGCCCCAGAGTCCAGCAGAGCCTTAACGGGTTTGGCTATTGACTCAGAGAACAGAGACACGGAGAGTAAACAGTCCACTGACGGAGAAGGTTTAGAAGAAACCCCTAGCTCGACTCCTCCGGAACAAGCTAGGACTGCCCGTTTCCCGGACGAGACTTACAAAACTTGAGAAAATGATCCGCGGCTCCACAGTAGAGGCAGAGTCTACCCTCACGACGACGCTGAAGTTCCTCTGGGGACAGCCGAGATCGATTAATCTGCAAGGGTTCATCAGAACTTGGAATAACCGTTTGCTTAGACGGAAAAGATCGGACCCTTGATCGATCTGACCGATTACATTCACCACCTCGTTCCTGCATGCGAAGATCCACCTTTACACAGAGCGAGATCAACTGTTCCAAAGAATCCGGCAAATCTCTAGTGACCAACTCGTCCTTTAGACGATCGGAGAGCCCGTTCCAAAAGGCAGCCCGAAGGGCATCATTATTCCAACGCAGTTCTGAGGCTATGGTCTGAAAATTAATCACATACTGTCCCACTGAACAAGAGCCTTGTCGGACACGAAGCAAGTCTGCAGAGGCAGCGGTCGTCCTGCCTGGCTCATCAAAGATCCTTCGGAATGACGCAATGAAATTGGTGTAACTAGGAACCAATGGATCAGATCGCTCCCATAACGGAGACACCGAATCCAACGCTGAACCCTAGAGCAAAGAAATAATGTATGCCACCTTGGACCGATCAGTAGGGAAGTTATGTGAAAGAAGTTCAAAGTGTACCCCGCACTGATTGAGAAAACCACAGCAATTCTTAGGATTCCCATTATAGCGAGAAGGAGTAGGGAGCTGAAGGCGTGACCTGGTTTCAGAGGAAGATGGAACATTACTAGAAACAACCACTGGAGCAGATACTGGAGCTGGGGCCGGTACTACTGAAGCCAGGTCTGAATTTGATCCAGCCGGCCAGACAATTCCTGGAGATAATGCATCACCTGGCCCTGTGCTGCTTCCTGACTTTGTACTCGAGAAATCAAGTCCTGGATGGTGCTTGCCTCTGGGCTCCGATCCCCCGGGTCCATGGGGCCTGAGTATACTGTCACTGACCTAGGTTGGGGGTGTTGTGAACTCGGGGGTTCTCCCGATGGTAAGGGAGAGGAACCACAGTTGGGTCGGAACAGGGATGGCTTAATATAGGTCTTCCTCATACAGGACTCTGACAGTAAAGCTTGGTGGAAATATTAAAGAACTTTATTGCAGGAAGAGAGCAACACAATGTCACATAGCAGAGAAGGAACGTATGGGGAAATGTCCAGGCCTATAGGAGAACTTGTAAGCAATGCTGAGGATTCCAGGAAAAGAAGTACTTGTGAATGTTGGTACAAGATAATAATGACTGAAGAACTTGCAAGTGATGTTTTTAAAGATACTGGTGATTTGAAGAACTGGTGAACGGTGGTTAAAGACTCTGACGATTTGAAACACTTGTGAGCGGTGGTTAAAGACACTGATGATTTGTAGAACTTGAGAACGGTGGTTAAAGACACTGATGATTTGTAGAACTTGAGAACGGTGGTTAAAGACACTAATGATTTGTATGTCTTGAGAGCGGTGATTAAAGATACTGATGAGTTGTAGAACTTGAGAGCGGTGGTTAAAGACACTGGCAACTTGCAAAACTTGGGAGCGGTGGTTAAAGACACTGATGATTGTATGACTTGAGAGCGGTGATTGAAGACTCTGATGATTTGTAGAACTTGAGAGCGGTGATTAAAGACACTGCTGATTTGTATGACTTGAGAGCGGTGGTTAGCCCGCAGCACACGCTGACTCTAAGAAGCACTGGTGACTGGATTGCAGAGAAACACACCAGCCGCAGTATACGCTGAACTGTGCAGCAAATGGCACCTGGAAGTGCCGGAGACACTGGGGTACGACTGTAGAGAGATACTTCGGGAACAAGAGCACTGGCATCCACGTCAGGGGAAAAGACGATACTCAGGCGCCAAGGCTCTGCCCGGCGTCTGAGTTTGAATCTCGCGCCTCCGCTGGATTGGCGGAACAGTCTGATGACGTCACCTGCTCCCCGTCCACGTGATGCCGGGTGTCATGGCGGCGCCCCTGCCCCGGGGAACCGCCGGGAGCCGCGCCAGCCAGACGCCGAAGCCCGTGGACCACCGAAGGCGGAGGCCGCAACACAGACCAGCAGGCACGCAGGGGTAAGCGCGGTGAACGCCGCCTATGGCGTGTGACACACAGTTTCTACTAACAAGCAAAATTACGAAGCATTCGCAATTTCTGCTTGTTGAACTGGGGGATGCGGCGGTCAGCATGCTGGGCGGCCCCTAGCATGCGATCCAAAGGATATCAAATTCTGCTAATTAGCAGAATTTGCTATCCTTACTGAATTAGGCCCTCTATCCCTTAAAATACCTTCCAGTACTTTCCCCACTATAGATGTGAGACTTCTACTTCCGCTATACACCAGTCTTTGGGAACCATGCCTGATGCAAGTGAGTCAGTGAAAATCAAATAGAGGGGTCTTGCTAGTTCGGAGTGTAGCTCCATGAGAACCCTTGGGTGAATACCGTCGGGACGAGGTGACTTATTAATCTTAATTTTTTTTTAATCAGTCACAGACTACTTCCTCACTTAAATTATATGCATTATTCCCTCCATCTGGTCCTCTCTTGTGAATACAGATGAGAAAAACTAATTTAATTTTTCCACTATGTCATTGTCGTCTTTTTTTATTAGGATGCCCAACTTGCCTTTTAAAGGGCTTCTACTCTCCTCCTTTAATCTTTTGCTGTTGATGTATTTAAAAAACCTTTTGGGGTTTGATTTACTTTCCTCTGTTATTAGCTTTTCTGATTCTATTTTAGACGCTCTGATTTCTTTTTTGCAAATTTTGTTGCAATCCTTATAGTACTGGAATGACTCCGCCTTCCCGTCTGATTTATACTTTTTGAATGGTCGCCTCTTTTTGGCCATTAATTCCTTAATCTTTTTATTAAGCCACATTGGTTTAGAATTATTACTCCTTCATTTGCTGCCCATGGGAATGAAGTTACAAGTATAACTAGCGAGCAATGCTTTTAATAACTTCCATTTCTCTGTAGTATTCTTGCTTAGAAACAAAATTTACCACTCAATGTCCCTTAAAGCTTCCCCCATCATGGCAAAGTTGGCTTTGCTAAAGTTTAGAGTCCTAATTGAGCCTATATAGGGCTGCTTCTGAAAACTGATAATGAAAGTGACCAAATTGTGGTCGCTGTTTCCCATGGGATACCCTACTATAATATTTGATATTATTTCCCCATTGTTTGTTAATACCAGGTCTAAGATTGCATTGTGCCTAGTTGGTTCCTCGATTAGTTGAAGTAAGTAATGATCATTTAGTGTGTTTGAAAACCTAATATCCCTAGCAGTATCACATGAAACATTTGTCCAATTAATCTGCGGATAGTTAAAATCTCCCATCACTATTACGTCTCCTAATCCTGACACTTTTTCAATTTGCTTCAGTAACAATTCCTCATCAGACACATTAATATCAGGAGGCTTGTAGCATATCCCTAATAGATTTTTTGTTCCCTTTCCCCCGCATGCAATTTCTACCCATAAAGTCTCCACAGTATTTACAGTACCCTCGCGAATGTCTTCCCGTATATCAGGTCTTAAAAACAGTCAGGGGCTGGTTATGGATTTGGGGGGGGGGGGGGGGGGGCATGCAATTTTTTATTTTATTTTAACATTTTCTTTACTTTTTACAGTAATGAAGCCTGCACAGATCAAAGTGATCTGTGCAGTACTTCTCCCAAACTCGCCTGCATGGTCGCTGTCATTTTGCTGTCAGGTTTTGGTAGTTTAAAACTGACCATTAGTAAACCTGCATTTCTATACTTGTCTATGTAAAAGTATTGATTGTTGGTCAGTTTTATCTTTAGCAAATATGCGGTTTTGGTCGGTTTGCAAAACCGATGGATATTCGACCAAAAACACAAAACCAACGCTTAGTAAATATACTCCTTAGACTCTTTACATTTCTCCTCACCACCATTTCAGCACAGTCTGAACTTTGGAACCATTCAGCTACCCTTTAAGCATTTTCTGCCATTAGACTGTATCATATTTCCGGAGCTATATTGTGCAAGGATGCACTGGAGTAAAAAACAGATAAGCAGATAACCATTCTCTACTGTATGTATGTTTTATGTTATCTAATTTTCAGTCTTTATTGTTTAATAAATGTATCTTTTATAAATACATTACACAATGTGGACATACTTATTTTTACTTACATGAGCTATAGTGGAGTTGAATCTACAGGTTGTGTTGTTGATTAAAGAAAGATCATCAGATAAACTGTTAAGGCCATTAATCTGGTCTAAACACATACCATAGTAAGGATTCTGCCTTGTTGTCAGTGTCAGTCATTGCCTTTCCATGTGTGTGCTTTCAATCACTTGCAGGTCCGCTGCCTGCAAGTGTGAGAATGTCAGTTTCTGCTATGGTGTTACCCTGCATGTGTGCAGGGCCAGGCCTCACATGAGTAGGCCACGTCCACCAAAAAGTACCAGGGCCCGGCCAGGCTCTCTACTGCCCTGCATGTGAGTGCTTTAAGTTAAGTTGAGCTGTAGTTACCTGGTAGTACTGATTGGTGTGCCTGGTATAAAAGCTCTGTCCTGACACTCCACAAATGCCAGTGGTAGCGATTGATCCTGGTGTAGCGTCTTGATTCCTGTAATGTATGTTTCTTGTTCTTGTCTTCTGATTCAGCTTCTACGATGCCTGGTTCCTGTGCTGTATGCTCTGGTTTAGTTTTCTAATAAAGCTGCTACTTTTCCTTGTTCTGTTCCTGATTACAATTTACTACCATCTCTGATTCTGATTCCTATTGGGGGTCTAGCTTTGACTCCGGTCCAGCTCCCAGCAAGTCATCCATTTTCCTGTTTCCATTCTGGCTTCCAGGATCCTCAGCATCAATTTCTGAGTTGCAGGTGTTCTATATTTCTCTAACGTACTAGTGGATGCTGTGGACTCCGTAAGGACCATGGGGATAGACGGGCTCCGCAGGAGACATGGGCACTTTAAGAAAGAATTTAGGTTCTGGTGTGCTCTGGCTCCTCCCTCTATGCCCCTCCTCCAGACCTCAGTTTGATACTGTGCCCAGAGCGAGCTGGGTGCTTTTCAGTGAGCTCTCCTGAGTTTGCTGAGAGAAAGTATTTTGTTAGGTTTTTTATTTTCAGGGAGCTCTGCTGGCAACAGACTCCCTGCATCGAGGGACTGAGGGGAGAGAAGCAGCCCTACTCTTTGAAGCTAGTGTAAGGCGTCGGCGGGCAGCAGCACATCGATCGGGCTGGGGTACGGAGGAACTGGGATCCGAGAGGATCCAAGTTCCTTAAATCAGCGCCCCAGGATTTGAACTGGGCGCCGGACGCAAGCCAATCATGGCTCGCGGCTTGGCGCCCAATGAGGAGTCGCCGCGGCGGGCCAATCAGTGCTCGTCGCGGCGGACCAATAGCGGACCAGCGGCGGAGCTCAGTTTCGCGCCGGAGCCGGAGCAGAGAAGAGCTCCAGAAGACGGCGGCAGAAGACCAGAAGCGGCGGCGCCGGAGGAGGCCGAAGGACCGGCGGAGAAGAAAGAAGACAGCAGACGGGGAGAAGACAGAAGAGGCGGAGCCAGGAGCTCAGCAGCGGAGGTCCGGCGGAGAGTGCTGCAGAGAGAGGGAAGCAAAAGAGCTGACGAAGCTCCCCTCTGCAGCCTCTCCCGACGAGCCGGGTAAGAGGCCTTGGGCCTGCACCACCCTCTTGTAGGGTTATTCCTCCCTAGACCACCGGGTGTTCGGGCATTAGGCCCGTGGTCAAAGTCAGGCCCTTCCGGCCTGTGGGCAGTCAGTCAGGCCCTCCCAGCCCGTGGGTGCATTTGATCGGGCCCTCTGGTCCGAGGCCACGTGCAGTCGGGGTTCCCCCCGGCCCGAGGCCCAGTTCGGTAAGGGTCAACATTCCGATTAGGTGGTTTGGGCGTTAGGCCCAAGCCACCTCGGCATCGCGGTAGGCAGGCACTAGGCCCGGGGGCAAGATCAGGCACTAGGCCTGTGGGGCAGTAGTGGGCATTAGGCCCAAGTTCATTTTGGCCTAAGGTTATAAAGTGACCCAGGGCATTAGGCCCAGGTCACCCAACGGGTGGCAAGTTAGGCGGGCACAAGGCCCGAGGTACAAAGTCAGGCTTCCGGCTTGTGGACAGGGGCATTAGGCCTGGTAGATAAGTGGCCCCCCCAAAGGTGAATACAGGTGGCGCTGGGCACTAGGCCTGGGCTACCCCAAAGGGATATCGGTAGGCAGGCTCGCTGGGTCTGAGCCCCATATAAGAGAGGGTATAGGAGGTGGGCAGGTTGTGCGGCGTCCACCCCCCCTAGAGCGCAGGTAGGGCTATAAAGGAACTGCACCATTTGATGTTGTGCTCTGATGATGTTATGTGTGTTGTTACCGTGCAGGGCAAAATGTTGTGTTAAAGTTTGTGCATAGTTTTGTGTTGCACCACCCACACTTGAGCCAGTTTGAGGGCTTTGTTTATGTAGCTAGTGTAGCGGATGCACACTAGGTTAGAGTGAGGCCCTGCACGGCTGTTTCTCTCTTTGCCTCCTTACAGGGGCCTGTAAGTAGAGAAGATCGGAGTACAAGACGTACGACGGTGAGTAACATCTGTTTGTGTGTTCCTTCTGTGTTTGTCCCCATCTGTCTCCCTTCCTTCAGGGCGAACGGTGAGCCTTGCACACCGGTGCAAGGTAGAATTTCCACCTGGTGCGAGAGTGCCAATAGGTGAAATTCGGGCTCTGAGGCGTACGCCTGGGATGACCCTCACCTAGCCCGAAAGCGTTATTTTTCTCGGTTCCGGAGGGCGTTTCGGTCCACAGTCAGGAGGACGGCACTCAGCAATCTCCTCTCTCCTAGGTCATCGAGTCCGGGTCCAACTGAAGAATTCCAGGTCCGTTGAAGGTTCCGGTACCTGAAGGTGAGAGAGTGCGGCACCTGGTAAGTGGGGAACCAACACCTGCACGGCAGCAGGCACTACACGCACCGCCGTCACCCTCTTACATATTGGCGTAGCCGGCAGGATGTCGGACACGGAAAACAACGCTCCTCCGGGAACGGAGAGGAAATTCAATTTTGGACCGGCATTGACGCATACCCCTCGGTACGATGGGCAGAATATGCCATTGGCAGACTGGAAGAATAGACTGGATGGAATCATCCAGCTGTATGGAATGCCCCCTGAAATGCAGTTGCACTTGGCCTTGAATACGCTGGATGGAGAAGCCTGGCGGTCTGTGATCCTTGTTCCAGAAGAGGAGCAGGAGACGTTGGAAGAGGTACTCGCGATCCTCGAGGGTGCCTATGGTAACACTGCTTCTGCTGGAACCCTGCATCAGCAATTGTTCAACCGATTCCAGAGGGAGGACGAGTCGATACCCCAGTTTGCCAATGCACTGCAGGAAATGTTGAGCGAAATCACGCGGCGTGACCCAGAAGGTTTGGGGTCCCTGGTTAACCACAGCGTGATGCTGAGGGATCAGTTTGCGCTGGGCCTACGGAGTATCCCCATTCGACAGATCCTGTTGGATAAGATTGCCAATGACAAGAAGATGACCTTCCGTCAGGTCCAAGTGGAGGCGGTCGCTAGGGATCGCAATGCCAATTATGGACCTTATGCCATGGCCCCACAATGGTTGGCACTGGTGTCTGCTGTGGCCAGAAGAGAACCCAGCCCCATGGACGCCTGTGTCCAAGACCTTAAGGCGGCATTCGCCAAAGTCACTCTGGAAATGAAAGCAGAGATCTCCCAGTTGCGAGATGAGGTTCATAGGCAGAGAGGTCAGGGTGGGTCCGAAGATCGGGCGCCGCATCGGCTGCCCAGGGAATCACGAGCCAATGTTGGGGCCGCTCGTCCCAGGGAAGGTAGAGGTCCCCGTTGCTACCGCTGCAATAGGTTTGGACACATTGCCCGGGAATGTAGTGAGCCTAGGCAAGACCCTTGGTTAAACTAGAGTCCCACGCGGTAGCGGGACCACCCACGGGGGAGATGAGCGGAGGAGGAACCACTATAGTGGATTCGGCCGATATAGTGGGCGAGTGTCCCGTTGTGGTTGGGTGTCTTGGGGGAAAGGAGCAGAAATGCCTGTTGGATACTGGCTCGCAGGTCACCACCATGTCTGAGGCTTGTTTCCTGGAACATTATTCTCATTTGAAGGATTCTGTGTTGGAAAGCTGGGTTACTCTTATGGCTGCCAACAACCTTCCTATTCCGGTTGTCGGAGTGGTGTGGATGGAGATCTCGATCTGTGGACAGGCAGTGGGGAAGAAAGAAATACTGGTCGTGGGAAGCTTGGGTTTGAGTCACGGGCCAGTGATTGTGGGCATGAACGTCCTCCAAGATCTCAATCAGCTTTTGTTCCAGGAAAGGGGTCCGCAGTACTGGAAAGAAATGGGTGTCCAACGGCCGGTGCAACAAGCATTTCAGCAGGTGGGGAGAATATGTGAGGCTGGACATCGGCAAGAAGCCCTGGGAGCAATTCGGACTGGTCATCAGCAACAGATAGAGTTACCTCCCCGCCAGGAAATAATCCTTCCCCTCGAGGTGCGGACTCACCAATGCCTGGAGGGATTTGAAGTGATGGTGGAACCCAATGGATACCTCGGAATGGACTCTGGAATCATCCTAGCCCGAACCCTGGCGGTAGTAAGGGACGGCAAGGTGTTGGTTCGGCTGTGTAATCTTCTGGACGAGACCAGGAAAATTCCGGCAGGAGCAACCATTGCCAACGTAACAGCTGTCACCCGAGACGGAGTTTCAGGGGGGCGACAGGTCTTGCTGCATACGGACGAACAAGGACCATGGTCAATGGCGGTGAGCCTGGATAAGGATGAGGAACCCAGTACGGATTGGTGCGGCCGGGTTATCCGAGAACAGATGGATGTCTGTCTGGATGAATGTAGCCCCGTTATGGTACAGAAGTTGGAGCATATGCTGTGGGAACGACGGAAGGCGTTCTCCCGGCATGAGGAGGATTTCGGATATACGGAAGATTTGAAGCATGAGATACGTACTGGAGAGAGTCCTCCAATCCGTGAGAGATACCGTCCCATCCCACCTAAACTCTTTCAGGAGGTCAAGAAGATGTTGCGGCAGATGTTGGACAACCAGGTCATTCGTGAGAGCAAAAGTCCATGGGCTGCGCCCATCATGTTGGTACGGAAGAAGGATGGTTCCATCCGATTCTGCGTGGACTATCGGCGGTTGAATAGCAGTACCGTGAGAGATGCCTACCCGTTGCCTAGGATAGAGGAGTCTTTGGCAGCCATGGGGAATGCTCGGTATTTCTCCACGCTGGACTTGGCCAGTGGGTACTGGCAAGTGGTGGTTAACCCATCGGATCAAGAAAAGACCGCCTTCACAACTCCGATGGGGCTGTTTGAGTTCTTGCGCATGCCTTTTGGGCTCACCAATGCCCCGGCTACATTCCAGCGGATGATGGAGAGATGTTTGGGAGACTTGAATTTCGAAGCTCTGCTGATATATCTGGACGATATCATCGTGTTTGCTCCCACTCTAGAGGAACATTTGACGCGTCTAGATGTGGTGTTGCAGCGTCTGGAGAAGTATGGGCTCAAGCCCCGCAAGTGTCATCTTCTAAAGTCGAGCTTGGAGTACTTGGGGCATGTGGTGTCCAGAGAAGGAGTCTGCCCTACGCCCCGGCAAGATTTCAGCAGTCCAGGACTGGAAGACGCCCACCACTACCACTGAACTGCGAGCGTTCCTGGGGTTGGTTGGATACTATCGGCGGTTTATCAAGGACTTTGCGAAAATTGCGGAACTGTTGCATGCCCTGCTTCGAGGGGTGCCCACTACAAAAAGATCGCAGGTGATAGCCTGGGGTGAGGCACAGGAGAAGGCATTTCGGCGACTGAAGGAAATGCTCACGGAGGCTCCGGTTCTGGGATATGCTGATTTTGAGAAACCATTTCTGCTCTGCACCGATGGTAGCCTACAGGGATTGGGAGCAGTCCTTTCGCAAGTACAAGATGGCCAAGAACGAGTGATCGCATATGGTAGTCGAAGTTTGAGGGAAACAGAGCGGAACCCGGACAACTACAGCTCTTTTAAGTTGGAACTGTTGGCTGTAGTCTGGGCCGTGACTGAGAAGTTCGCCGAGTACTTGACCGCTACCCATGTGGAAATCTACACGGATAACAATCCCCTGGCCTATCTAGAAACTGCAAAGCTGGGCGCCCTGGAGCAGCGTTGGGTAGCCCGGTTGGCAAAATTCAGCTATAAAATACACTATCGGCCAGGGAAGAGTAACGGGAACGCGGATGCGCTGTCGCGGTTTCCTATGCCCCTGCTCCAGACTTCGAGGTACCTCGAGGGCGAGAGCACTGAAGTCCCGGACTTGACCAGGATCAAAGGCCCTGTTACCATGGAAGGGTCACAAGTAGTTGAATGCGCTGCTCTGCTCCAGAGCACGGAACAAGAGTGGGCTTCATTACAGCAGAATGATCCGTGACTGAGCGTCATTCGGCAATGAAAACAGAGGAGACATTGGCCTAGCCAGTGGGAGAGGAGTCGGCTGACTCCCTATTGTCGAAAGGTCCTGCAGAGTTAGGACCGATTACTCGTCTGCGCCGGAACGCTGCGTCGACAGGTGTACCTCCACCACGAACTCAGGATGGTGGAACAGATTGTGGTGCCGGAAGCAGCTCTAAGGGCTTTAGTGACGGAAGCGCACGAGGGCGGAGCCCATTTGGGGGCAGCAAAAACCTTTCAGTAGATGCAGCACCAGTTTTTTGCCCCTCAGTTATGGACGTTGGTGGAGAGAGTGTGCCGGGAGTGTCGGAGATGTGGGGTTGTCAAACCGAACGAACAGCATGCACCTGTACATACTGTTCAGATGAGTCGTCCCCTGGAGTTGCTGATGATTGATTACGTTCTGATTGGGGAGTCCGTTAGTGGCCATCAATATGCCCTGGCCATGACTGATCACTTCACCAAGTTCACGGTCATGGTCCCCACCAGAGATCAGACGGTGGAGTCCGCTACCAAAGCCATGGTCGAGCATTTCATCCGGCAGTTTGGGTGCCCCGAGAGGATCCATTCAGACCAAGGGGCTTGTTTCCTGGGGAGACTAATGGAACAACTTTGTCGTCTTTATGGGATGCGGAAGTCCCGTACCACTCCGTATCATCCTCAGGGAAATGGTGCCTGTGAGCGTTTCAATCGGACTTTGCTCCAGATGCTGCGGACCCTGGAAGACACCAAGAGACGGAGGTGGCCCGAGCATGTGGCCGAGCTGGTGTGGGCCTATAACAACCGGGATCACAGCACCACCGGTTACTCCCCCCTCTTTTTGATGTTTGGCCGCCCAGGGCGTGAAGCGCAAGACCTGCACTTGGCTGAACTTCAGGAGGAAGGGGGTTCATTGCCCGCAGACTGGGTCGCGGAACATCAGCAGCGTTTAAGGGTGGCTCACGAAGTAACTCGGAGGAGGATAGCCGACCACACTCATGTACCCCATAGAACGCGAGGGGCGGAGCCTTTGGACGTGGGACAGCGGGTGCTGGTCCGCATGACACGGCTGGGCGGAAAACTGGCGGAGAAGTGGGAGGTATGGCCCTATATTGTCCGAAAGCGCCTCACCGAAGAGGGTCCGGTTTACCAGGTGGAAGCGACAGATGGGTCTGGTCGGTTGAGGACCCTTCATCGGGATATGTTGCACCCTTGTTGGTTCCCAGAGGACGTGGAGAGCGAAGGTGCCCCCGGTCTGGATACGGCTCCAATGGCTGGGGAGGACACCGCGTTGGCATCTTTGCCCAGGGGGGCTGGCCTGGACGAAGATTGGTGGGTCCCAGTGGTTCCGCCTCACAACTGTAGCCTCCAGGATGCTGTGACCCCAAGGACTGTGGTATCTCCTTTGCCTCAGTGGTCCCAGCGTTCCAGCCGCGGTGTGCCTGGTCCTCGGTATGCCGACCCAGGTTTTATCTGGTCTCAGTCTTCCTTTGTAGGGACTACAAAGGACAAATGGGGGGAAATGTGAGGCGGCGGCGGGTGGCGGCACATCGATCGGGCCGGGGTACAGAGGAACTGGGATCCGAGAGGATCCAAGTTCCTCCAATCAGCGCCCCAGGATTTGAACTGGGCGCCGGACGCGAGCCAATCGCGGCTCGCGGCTTGGCGCCCAATGAGGAGTCGCCGCGGCGGGCCAATCAGTGCTCGTCGCGGCGGACCAATAGGAGTCCGCCGCGTCATAGCTCTGCCTCCTCCCAGCGGCTTATATCAGGCGCTGGGCAGCGGCGGAGCTCAGTTTCGCGCCGGAGCAGAGGAAGAAGACAGCAGACGGGGAGAAGACAGAAGAGGCGGAGCCAGGAGCCCAACAGCGGAGGTCCGGCGGAGAGTGCTGCAGAGAGAGGGAAGCAAAAGAGCTGACGAAGCTCCCCTCTGCAGCCTCTCCCGACGAGCCGGGTAAGAGGCCTTGGGCCTGCACCACCCTCTTGTAGGGTTATTCCTCCCTAGACCACCGGGTGTTCGGGCATTAGGCCCGTGGGCAAAGTCAGGCCCTTCCGGCCTGTGGGCAGTCAGTCGGGTCCTCCCGGCCCGTGGGTGCATTTGATCGGGCCCTCTGGTCCGAGGCCACGTGCAGTCGGGGTTCCCCCCGGCCCGTGGCCCTGTTCGGTAAGGGTCAACATTCCGATGAGGTGGTTTGGGCGTTAGGCCCAAGCCACCTCGGCATCGCGGTAGGCGGGCACTAGGCCCAGGGGTAAGATCAGGCACTAGGCCTGTGGGGCAGTAGTGGGCATTAGGTCCAAGTTCATTTTGGCCTAAGGTTATAAGGTGACCCAGGGCATTAGGCCCAGGTCACCCAATGGGTGGCAAGTTAGGCGGGCACTAGGTCCAAGGCACAAAGTCAGGCTTCTGGCCTGTGGACAGGGGCGTTAGGCCTGGTAGATAAGTGGCCCCCCCAAAGGTGAATACAGGTGGCGCTGGGCACTAGGCCTGGGCTACCCCAAAGGGATATCGGTAGGCAGGCTCGCTGGGTCTGAGCCCCATATAAGAGAGGGTATAGGAGGTGGGCAGGCTGTGCGGCGTCCACCCCCCTAGAGCGCAGGTAGGGCTATAAAGGAACTGCACCGTTTGATGTTGTGCTCTGATGATGTTATGTGTGTTGTTACCGTGCAGGGCAAAATGTTGTGTTAAAGTTTGTGCATAGTTTTGTGTTGCACCACCAACACTTGAGCCAGTTTGAGGGCTTTGTTTATGTAGCTAGTGTAGCGGATGCACACTAGGTTAGAGTGAGGCCCTGCACGGCTGTTTCTCTCTTTGCCTCCTTACAGGGACCTGTAAGTAGAGAAGATTGGAGTACAAGACGTAGGACGGTGAGTAACATCTGTTTGTGTGTTCCTTCTGTGTTTGTCCCTATCTGTCTCCCTTCCTTCAGGGCGAACGGTGAGCCTTGCACACCGGTGCAAGGTAGAATTTCCACCTGGTGCGAGAGTGCCAATAGGTGAAATTCGGGCTCTGAGGCGTACGCCTGGGATGACCCTCACCTAGCCCGAAAGCGTTATTTTTCTCGGTTCCGGAGGGCGTTTCGGTCCACAGTCAGGAGGACGGCACTCAGCAATCTCCTCTCTCCTAGGTCATCGAGTCCGGGTCCGACTGAAGAATTCCAGGTCCGTTGAAGGTTCCGGTACCTGAAGGTGAGAGAGTGCGGCGCCTGGTAAGTGGAGAACCTACACCTGCACGGCAGCAGGCACTACACGCACCGCCGTCACCCTCTTACACTAGGTCCTGCTTCTTAGGCTACTGGAAACCATTAGCTCCAGAGGGATCGTACGCAGGATCTCACCCTCGCCATCCGATCCCAGAGCCGCGCCGCCGTCCCCCTCGCAGAGCCGGAAGACAGAAGCCGGGTGAGTATGAGAAGCAAGAAGACTTCGAAATCGGCGGCAGAAGACTCCGTTCTTCACTGAGGTAATGCACAGCACTGCAGCTGTGCGCCATTGCTCCCACACACCTCACATACTCCGGTCACTGTAAGGGTGCAGGGCGCGGGGGGGGGGGGCGCCCTGGGCAGCATTTGGACCTCCTTTTGGCAAAAGTAAACATATATACAGTTGGGCACTGTATATATGTATGAGTCCCCCGCCAAGAAAATTTATATTTAAGCGGGACAGAAGCCCGCCGTCGAGGGGGCGGTGCTTCTTCCTCAGCACTCAGCAGCGCCATGTTTTTTCTCCACAGCACCACTGAGAGGAAGCTCCCCGGTCTCTCCCCTGCTTATACCACGGTAGAAGAGAGGGTTTTAAAGAAGAGGGGGGGCACATAATTCGGCGCAGATAATAACAGCGCTACTGGGTAAACATTAAATTGCTGTGTTTTTTCCTGGGTCATATAGCACTGGGGTGTGTGCTGGCATACTCTCTCTCTGTCTCTCCAAAGGGCCTTGTGGGGGAATTATCTTCAGATGAGCATTCCCTGAGTGTGTGGTGTGTCGGTACGTGTGTGTCGACATGTCTGAGGTAAAAGGCTCTCCTAAGGAGGTGATGGAGCAAGTGTGTGTGTGTGTGTGTGTGTGTGTGTGTGTGTGTGTGTGTGTGTGTGGTGTCTCCGTCGACAACGCCGACACCTGATTGGATATGTGTTATTAAGTGCTAAGGTGAATTTATTGCACAAAAGATTAGAGAACAGACAGGAAATCTACCCATGTCTGTCCCTATGTCGCAGAGACCTTCAGAGTCTCTCAATGCTCACTATTCAAAATAATAAACACTGATATCGACACGGAGGTTGACTCTAGTGTCGTCTATGATAATGCAAAGTTACAGCCAAAATGGCAGAAAAGTATTCAATATATGATTATTGTAATAAAAGATGATTTGCATATTACTGATGACTCATCTGTCCCTAACACAAGGGTACACATGTTTAAGGGGAAGAAAGCTGAGGTAAATTTCCCTCCTCTCATGATGAAAAAGAGCGGGAATCTCCAGACAAGAGACTGCAGTTTCCCACAAAGAATTCTCAGGGAGTATCCTTTCCCTACTAGGGCCAGGGTACGATGGGAATCTTCCCCTAGGGTGCACAAAGCTTGTCACGTTTACCCAAAAGGTAGCGCTGACTTAACAGCTATCCTCAGGGATCCTGCAGATAGCATGCAGTAAAAGTACTTTGAAGTCCATTTACACACATGCTGGTACACTACTCAGACCGGCGATTGACACAGGTGATGCCGACTAAAAGAGGCATATGCAAGGTTTACCTTACAAGGCTGAGGAATTGTGTGGAGAAGGGCTCTCGGACCTGGTCTCCATAGCTATAGCTAGTAATTCTGATCTTTTGCCTTATATTCCCGCACAGCCTAAGAAAGCACGACATTATCAAATGCAGTCCTTTCGATCACAAAGCAAGAAAGTACGAGGTGCGTCCTTTCTTGCCAGAGGCAGGGGCAGAGGAAAGAAGCTGCACAACACAGCTAGTTCCCAGGAACAGAAGTCCTCCCCGGCCTCTACAAAATCCACCGCAGGACGCTGGGGCTCCACAGGCGGAACTAGGCCTGGTTAGGGCACGTCTTCGAAATTTCAGCCACAAGTGAGTTCACTTCCAGGTGGATCCCTGGGCAATAAAAATTGTGTCTCAGGGATACAAGCTGGAAGTCGAAGAGATGCCCCCTCACCGATACCTCAAATCGGCCCGACCAGCTTCCCCCCACGAGAGGGAAATAGTGTTAACTGCAATTCACAAATTGTATCTTCAACAGGTGGTGGTCAAGGTTCCCCTCCTTTAACAGGGAAGGGGTTATTATTCGACCATGTTTGTAGTCCCGAAACCGGACGGTTCGGTCAGACCCATATTGAATTTAAAATCCCTGAACATATACCTGAAAAGGTTCAAGTTCAAGATGGAATCGCTGAGGGCGGTCATCGCAAGCCTGGAAGGGGGGTATTTTATGGTGTCTCTGGACATAAAGGATGCATACCTTCATGTCCCCATTTATCCACCTCTTCAGGCGTACCTCAGATTTGTGGTACAGGATTGTCATTACCAATTTCAGACGTTGCCGTTTGGTCTCTCCACGGCACCGAGAATATTTACCAAGGTGATGGCGGAAATGATGGTACTCCTGAGGAAGCAAGGGGTCACAATTATCCCATACTTGGACGATCTCCTCATAAAGGCGAGATCAAGAGAGCAGTTGCTAATCAGCGTAGCACTTTCTCTGGAAGTGTTACGGCAACACGGCTGGAATCTAAATATTCCAAAGTCGCAGTTGGTTCCTACGACTAGTCTGCCTTTCCTGGGCATGATTCTAGACACATGACACTGGTCAGGAACCTATTAAAACCAAAACAGGTGTCAGTGCATCACTGCACTCGAGTCCTGGGAAAGATGGTGGCATCATAGAGGCCATTCCCTTCGGCAGGTTCCATGCGAGGACCTTTCAATGGGACGTACTGGACAAGTGGTCCGGATCACATTTTCAGATGCATCGGTTAATCAACTAATCCCCCAGGGCCAGGGTGTCTCTTCTGTGGTGGCTGCAGAGTGCTCACCTTCTAGAGGGCCGCAGATTCGGCATTCAGGACTGGGTCCTAGTGACCACGGATGCAAGCCTCTGAGGGTGGGGAGCAGTCACACAGGGAAGATATTTCCAAGGTCTGTGGTCAAAAGGAGGTCCAAATGCTGCCTTCACATCAACATCCTGGAGCTAAGGGCCGTATACAACGCCCTGCGTCAAGCGGAGAACTTGCTTTGCGACCAACTGGTTCTGATTCAGTCAGACAACATCACCGCAGTGGCTCATGTAAACCGACAAGGCGGCACAAGGAGCAGAGTGGCGATGGCAGAAGCCACCAGAATTCTTCGCTGGGCGGAGAATCACATAAGCGCACTGTCAGCAGTGTTCATCCCGGGAGTGGACAGCTGGGAAGCAGGCTTCCTCAGCAGACACAACCTCCACCCGGGAGAGTGGGGACTTCATCAGGAAGTCTTTGCACAGATTACAAGTCGGTGGGGACTGCCACAGGTGGACATGATGGCATCTCGCTTCAACAAAAAGCTACAGAGGTACTGCGCCAGGTCAAGAGACCCTCAGGCGATAGCTGTAGACGCCCTGGTGACAGAGTGGGTGTTCCAGTCGGTCTATGTATTCCCTCCTCTTCCTCTCATACCCAAGGTGCTGAGGATAATAAGAAAAAGAGGAGTGAGAACAATATTCATTGTTCCAGATTGGCCACGAAGGACTTGGTATCCAGATCTGCAAGAAATGCTCACAGAGGACCGGTGGCCTCTTCCTCTAAGACAGGACTTGTTGCAACAGGGGCCCTGTCTGTTCCAAGACTTGCCGCGGCAGCGTTTGACAGCATGGCGGTTGAAAACCAGATCCTAGCAGAGAAAGGCATTCCGGATGGGGTAATTTCTACGCTGATAAAGGCTAGGAAGGACGTAACAGCTCAACATTATCACCGTATATGGCGAAAATATGTTGCTTGGTGTGAGGCCAGGAATGCCCCTACGGAGGAATTCCAGCTGGGCCGTTCCTTCACTTCCTGCAGTCAGGAGTGAATTTGGGCCTAAAATTGGGTTCCATTAAGGTCCAGATTTCGGCCCTATCCATTTTCTTTCAAAAGGAGTGGACTTCTCTACCTGAAGTTTAGACGGTTGTAAAGGGAGTGCTGCATATTCAGCCCTCTTTTGTGCCTCCAGTGGCACCTTGGGATCTTAACGTGGTGTTGAGTTTCCTGAAATCCCACTGGTTTGGACCACTCAAAACGGTGGAGTTGAAATATCTCACGTGAAAGGTGGTCATGCTATTAGCCTTGGCTTCGGCTAGGCGTGTGTCAGAGTTGGCGGCTTTGTCACATAAAAGCCCCTATCTGGTTTTCCATGCGGATATAGCAGAATTGCGGACCCGTCCATAATTTCTGCCGAAAGTGGTTTCATCCTTTCATATAAACCAACCTATGGTGGTGCCTGTGGCTACTACTGACTTGGAGGATTCCGAGTTGCTTGATGTGGTCAGGGCTTTGAAGGTTTATGTAGCCAGAATGGCTAGGGTCAGGGAAACAGAGTCGTTGTTTCTCCTGTATGCTTCCAACAAGCTTGGTGCTCCTGCTTCAAAGCTAACTATTGCTCGCTGGATCTGTAATACGATTCAGCAGGCTCATTCTGCGGCTGGATTGCCGCTGCCAAAATCAGTTAAGGCCCATTCCACTAGGAAGATGGGCTCTTCTTGGGCGGCTGCCCGAGGGGGCTCGGCATTACAGCTTTGCCGAGCGGCTACTTGGTCAGGTTCAAACACTTTTGCAAAGTTCTACAAGTTTGATACCCTGGCTGAGGAGGACCTTGTTTTTGCTCAATCGGTGCTGCAGAGTCATCCGCACTCTCCCGCCCGTTTGGGAGCTTTGGTATAAGCCCCATGGTCCTTACGGAGTCCCCAGCATCCACTAGGACGTTAGAGAAAATAAGATTTTACTTACCGGTAAATCTATTTCTCGTAGTCCGTAGTGGATGCTGGGCGCCCGTCCCAAGGCCCTCATTCCGAGTTGTTCGCTCGCAAGGCGATTATAGCAGAGTTACACACGCTAAGCCGCCGCCTACTGGGAGTGAATCTAAACATCTTAAATGTGCGACCGATGTATTCGCAATATTGCGATCAAAACCGAGTTAGCAGTTTCTGAGTAACTCCAGACTTACTCTGCCTGTGCGATCAATTCAGTGCTTTTCGGTCCCGGCTGACGTCATAAACACACCCAGCGTTCGCCCAAGCACTCCCACCGTTTCTCCAGACACGCCTGCGTTTTTTCCGGAAACGGTAGCGTTTCCTGCCACACGCCCCTAAAACGCCGTACATCCGCCCAGTAACACCCATTTCCTGTCAATCACAATGCGTTCTCCGGAGCGACGAAAAAGCCGTGAGTAAAATTACTTTCTTCTTAGTAAAGTTACTTGACGCATGCGCAGTGCGAACATTACGCATGCGCACTAAGAGAATTCTCACTGCGATGCGATGAAAAATACCGAGCGAACAACTCGGAATGAGGGCCCAAGTGCGGACTTCTGCTGCAATGCTTGTGTATAGTTATTGCTTCAATAAGGGTTATGTTATGGTTGCATCAGGGTTGGACCTGATGCTGTTGTTGTCATACTGTTGACTGGTTGTTATAAACTCAGGTTATACGGTGTGATTGGTGTGGCTGGTATGAATCTTGCCCTGGATTACCAAAATCCTTTCCTTGTACTGTCAGCTCTTCTGGGCACAGTTTCTCTAACTGGGGTCTGGAGGAGGGGCATAGAGGGAGGAGCCAGAGCACACCAGAACCTACATTCTTTCTTAAAGTGCCCATGTCTCCTGCGGAGCCCGTCTATCCCCATGGTTCTTACGGAGTCCCCAGCATCCACTACGGACTACGAGAAATAGATTTACCGGTAAGTAAAATCTTATTTTCTGTGTCTTCAGAACTATCTCCCTTCCTGTTTACTTACTTTGTTGGCTGGCATCTATACATCACTCCAGTATTCAACTAATCCTCTTCCAGTCCAGTCTGCATCATAATCACTGTCTGCACCCACCTCCACTATCAGCATCCACCTAAGGTAAATTTACTAAGAAACGTGTTTGTCTGAGTTTGCACTTGCGTGCGAGTTTAGCTTGTTTCTGAGATTTGCTAAAGGCAAACACAGGTGTAAAAACATGATCTGAAGAGAAACAGATGGGCAAACAGGCAAATAGAAGCCAATAGACCATCGCACCAACTCACAAGTACTTTCCATAGACAAGAATACTACTCATGGATTCACTATGAAACCTGTTTGAAAACACGGAACAAACTCGGACCAAAACAGAAAAATCCAATGGACTTGGCAGTAGCCTGTACAGATCAGTGTCAAAAATACTCATTTGGTTCAGTGCCAGATTAAGGTCTACATGGGCCTGGAGCTGAAATTCCCGAGGGGCCTATTGTGTGGCTCCACAGGGGGTGTTTTATATATAATATATTATATAATATCTTGTGTATATACCGTGTATATATATATATATATATATATCCATATTAGCAATGAAGCAGCTCTCCCAATAACGGATACCTGGTCCGGTGTGATAATGTCAATTATTATCTTAAAACACAAAGCTATACCACTAGAACCTCTATTACCGTGCAGCCGCTATGGCCGCTAGACTAATTACACACACTATGTACTAAGTACGCTATTTGCGTACTGAGTACCGTATTGATACGCTCTTAGCGTATCAGACGCCGTGCCATGGGTACAACGTACACTCGGCGCGGATGCACACAGAGTGATATACTGTAAACCTTATTAATGAAACAATGTAAGGATATGCTTATACTTTAAACCTTAGCAGCCAAGTACTGCAGCAATGTAATACCTTAAAACCTTAAGTAGCGCTGGCGGTATGAAGTACCCGCAGTGCGTACACCTTAACAATGCTTATACACCTTATACCGATTAATACGCTATGGAAGCCCTTTGCAGGAAAGTGAAAACACAACACCGGTTTGTGGTAAACCACTGGGCTCTAACACCGCAGTGGATTATACAGAGAAAAGGGGTAAACAGATACAAGTTATACACTACAGACTAACAAGGAAATCTAAACAGAATAAGTGAGAATAATGGCTACAGAGAATGTACATACGTGAGAATTTGTTCGCAAGCGCGTCCTGGACTAGTCCTCCGCTATCAGGTAGAAAGCGTTCAGAGTCTTGTGTGACCAAGCCTGCTGCAAGCTCTATTTATTCACTTCATCCAAAACAATACAATGGTCACTGTAATCCCTTTGTCTATTGGACACAGAGATGTTCATTTACATTACAGGAGAGGTCATAGGTTGATTTGAAAAGGTGGGCGATGTCATTCTCAACTGCTCTTGGGGGTGGTATCCTCTGGATTCCCGCCGCATACATAATACATAGTAAATACAGTTTTATATCTATATTCTACTTCTGCACATAACTATACGCTGCAACATGCGATCTTCCTGTAACCAACACCGGAATGTTTCCCTTAAAATACCCTACAGCTGAATACCAAACACCACCTTGTAACCTTGTTCTGTCCTCTCCTATCCTGTAAAGGTGAATCCCTTTGTTCAGTAACTATTTTAAACAGCTATTTCTTTCTGATGTGGTGCAGGTGGCTATGTGTACAATGTGCACTATTTGGGTTAAATATGAAATGTTTTGATAACCCTCTATGCGCTCACAAACACTACCGTAAATGCGCACAAGGCATATGCATTATGATATTTTTCAACTTTGACAGTCCACCCTTTGGCAGTCAACAATAACTGCCACTATCTAAACATTAAACAGAAAAATATACAATACAATACCTATAAATGATTGGGTGGTAGAAGGAGAGGAGTAGGAGGGAAATGTATGACCTAGTGGGATAGTAAAAGCATGTATGTATGAACTTCATGTCTGAGGGGCATGTATCATCGTGCCGTACATGTTCTAGATAAGCTTCGAGGTATTGCGAAGTATACATTAAATCCTTCTTATCCCGTATTAAGGGTCTGTAAGTGGGCCAACAAACACTACCGAGCTCTTTTCGGCTTCTTGTTCCAACAAATGGGGTGCACATTTAGTTGATGATACATGCAGGGGGAAAAACATGTGAATGCTAGTATGCGAATATATATATCACCTGTCGACTATGTGTGTCACTACCTGAAGGTTGTAGAGATGAAGATAAGAAACATATCACAAATACATTCACATAATAATGTGTGCAATCATCTTTAGGTGTTGGTTGAAGTCTTGTCCGGATGGCTGTATCCTTGCTGTGGGTGGTAATCAAAGTCTTTCAAGTGTCCATAAAAAGTCTTTAAAGTCTTTAAAGTGTCTATCAAAGTCTGTAGAAATGTCCATCAAAGTCTGTAGAAATGTCCATCAAAAGTCTGTAGTCTTCTTCCGAATGGATGTATTTTTGCTTTGGGGAAAAACAAAGGAGAAACTGGTGAAAGAAACGGACCGTGGAATCACGTCTTATCACAACATTGTCTCAATTGATGGGTCATAAATGAAACCAGTTGTTGTAACAATGCCCTCGCTCCTCAAACTCATCACTTTGGTACTGCGCTTGCACCGCATTAAAATCCGAACACACCTAAATATCAAACCAATCATTATGACAACTCCCAGGATACAAAGGAGAAACTTTCCTACATTCACGATAACATTTTGAGCCCATTCTCCTAAACCAGAGAACCAATTGCGTGTGTTCAACCATGAAACCCAGCCGGTCAGTTCATTACTCACAGCAGTCAGGGTAAGGTTGTGTCTCCTTCGGAACTCCCACTTCAATTGCAAGATATCGTCCATCTTTTGATCTATGACCTCGGTTGGGTCATCAGTGCTGTTTGTAATATACGTGCAGCACTTCACACCATACTGAGTTGCTAGGGTGACACAGTACCCGCCTGTCACCGCTGTGATGTAATTGAGAACCATCCTGTGCTGGATGAAACCGTTTTGTAAGCTTGCAATTCCCTCCCAGTATACCTGAAGGTGTCATCATACATCTCGTGATATTGTCTATCAGGTTCGCTAGCGCATGAATATACCTAAAATTTATAATTCCTCTGGCGGTATGGGTGATATCTAACGCGAGTAGGAATTGAATCCCGGTGGATTCGTGGATCAAATCAGAGGCTGCGTGCTATGTCCTATCTATAAGGTGTCTCTTAACGATGTGTTCATAATGAGTATGAGTGTAAGGAGCTTGAGCATTGCGGTGAACGTCTTTCATCTTGTTATGGGTTATGGTCATTACTTCTGGCAACACTCTTCCAATGTAACACAGTCCCTCTGAGTTTGGGGCAAGCCACTTATACGCCTTTCTCCCGCATATGAAATAAGCATCATCGGGGAGAACATATGGGACAGAATATGACATTACCATATTGCAAACCTTCCAAGTGAAAAATCCTATCCCTAGTTCTCTCATCTGTTCAGTACACTTATCAGGCTGTATGATATGCGCACAGTACCCCGGAGATACTTCTCCAACTCGCATGGTCTTACTTCCTAGAGTATACCTATACCGAAAATACCTTTCACTGTTGGCTATTTGGCGTATATGTTCAGGGTCTACAGGCATTCTGTCAGCTCTGTGTGATAATGCCATGGTTTGGTTATTCCATGTTACTTCCCAATTTCCCGGCTTTTGGGGATTGGAAATGTTGAAACATACTAAGGACCTATCCACATGATATTGGTGGAGCTTCAAACTAGGAGGCCTAGAAATATTACATTTCTTGTCCACCGGTCTCCCACCCCTTAATTCAAGTACCTCATCTAGTGTTAAAGGGTACGGGACTAATCCTGACTTGCTCTGACCTTGAGGTACTTGTGAGCACACCCAGCATTCTGTTTGGTTTAAAACCTTACCCACTAATGAGTGATAGTCACTCAATGGATGACGGTCCATGTTGATATTAAGGCTGGACTGACATCTCTGGATGCACCCGTCCTCAACTATGTTTTCACAATTTCTACAGATACAATTTTCATCAGCCAATAACCCTTCACAATGTCTCCTAGTGTCATGACTACCAGATCGTTTTCTGATACTCGCCTTTGCTCGGTGAATGTGTTGCTCTTGGAATTCTACTAATCCGTCCTTGTCATCAGAACCCATTCCAGATCCTTTCTCGACCTCTCTGGTACTCTCACCGAAATAGACTGCTCTGGTCAACAACAGGGTCAACAGGAAAACCCGGAACGCAGTCTCTTGGGGTAAGTCCATCTTGTTAAAGGAAGAGGAAAAGAATGAGAAGGGGGAGGAAAGGAGGGTGACGGGAGGTGGAGAAAATAATAAAAGGGAAAAAGAAAAACTGGTGCGACAGCCGCCTCTGGTCTTATTATTCTCAGTGCTCAGGTGCCGTCTCAACAGTTCTGCCTCTCAGCCTTCCCGGAACAGACACTCCAGTGATACGATTCTTTCTGAGTCAGCGACCTTTCTGTAGGGAACATAAATCCTGCATTACAATGTGTTTAACTGTTGTGTGAAGTAAACCATCCGTGGAAAATGAAAAAGAGAGAGAGACTAAAAAAGAAAATTTGTCTGATTTCCGTTCACCATCAGGCTGTCACACCAACATGTCTATCGGTATCTCTGCACAGTCTCCCTCCACCAGTATTTCCACTCTCCACCCTCTGTGCATGGCCAGGCACAATGATGCTGGTGAGATATACTGGGGTTGGGCAGACCTCTGAAAAGACCGAGTAGACATGTGACATTTGAGCTGTAGTTCTGTCGGTGAACGTCAGAGATGAAGAGGAAACTTTTAAAGATAAATCACAGAGTTTACCTGGCCGCCCCTGTATCTACAAGAAATGATCTACCAACTACATCAACTGTGACCTCAGGTTCACTTCCAAGGCTAGCAATCAACTTCACTGGCTGCAGACTACAGGTGCAGCCCAAAATTTTTCCTATGTGATCCCTGATCCCAATTACATGTATCATAACTTTGCTCATTTTCTTGTCTAGGGGGTCGGTATATCTTATGTGTGCTTTTATAATTACAGTTCCGTGCGTAATGTCCTTCCTTCTGGCAGTTATATCATTTAACTACATACGACTTACCATCAGGGGTCTGGGGTTTCGGCTGATGTGGCTTCGTTGTCAGGGCTTTTATACTTACTGTCATCAGCTTATCCCCCTGTGACTCCCTGTGTTTAATGATGTTCAGATCGTGCTCGATAGTGGACTCTCTTAATGCAGCCACCGAGATACCTCTCCAATTAGATTGAGTGGTTTGTACCCTTGTTCTCAACGTTTCTTTTAACCCGTTCATTAATACGGACACAGCTACCTCCCTATGATGTACATTTTAGTTGCCTCTACAATGTGAGGTGCTATTGTCTCTGCATAATGTACAGTACCGTACTTACCTGTGGACACGACCTCACCTGTCCCTCCACTAGGGGCCTTTGCTACTGCTCTTACTGGTTGGGCCGTGCCCACTTGAGTATCTTGTATGGTGGCTGCTAGAGAGAGTGCCGATATCGTGCTGGGCTCATCTTCTTGGTCGCAGTCCTGAGGGAAGTTTAAGATGGGATACAACTTGCATGGGTTAGCATTAGCATTAATACATTTATCTACTTTACTCTTATCATATACCAGTATGCCATTCTCTGTAGCCACTTTCTCCCCTGTAATGTATGGTGGTGGTGGTGCAGTTGCAATCAGTTTCCTGCTAGGGTTGGAACCAGCTGTTTGAGCTAATCCCCTCTGCGTATCACTCTCTTGTTGCCATAAATGTAAACAGTTTGCATGTCTGATCCTTTCTTTTCGGGATTTTAACAGACATATCCTAATCCTTAAATTCTGCAACACCTCTGGATTAAAACTGCCCACCTTAGGGAATGGTTCCCTATCTCCCTCAGTCATACGTTCCCATTCATTGCATAAAACCTCTGTGTGAGATCCATATTTCTCACACATTATGTACCTCGCTGACCCTTTAGGCCGCGGAATTTCAACCTGAACCCTGGATGATCGTCCCTTACTTGAGCAACTGGCCCCCATATTTGCAGGTATTACTCTCTTGGCTATTCCTGCAAAAACCAAAATACTCAATATAAGGCAACGGTGAAAGTTCAATGAGTGCTCTCACCCACTCTCGCCCACGTTGGCCAGTACACCTACACACTGTCCGCAGCGCTGGTCGTACCCAACCTAGGGCCCTGCGTAACCTCTATTTACTGGAAATATCTGGGAGTGACTTACCCTAACCAGTAAATATTAGTCGTTGGAGATTTCCTGAGTGACCAGCGAAACTCCCTTAAAATAAAAAAAACTGTTACACAAATCACGTCTGCGTGTACAATTAGCGTCTATGATCCCACGATTGTACGCAAATAGCGTAATGGGTATCAAGTTGAACTAACTATTGCACACACTAACGCGCGGGACAGTCGCACTGCATATAAGTAACTGTTACTTATCCGCCGTACGACCAACGGAATCGATTGTTTAGGCTGCGAAACCTCAGCCGGAGCGTATCCTCAAAACGGGCCTATATGGGTATCTCGCCAACCCCCGGGGCTGCGATATCTCTCTGCTGACCTCTCAGGCCGCAGTATTCAGAGCTTCACTGACCTGCTGGTCTGTGGTAAACTTGCTACCTTGCTCCTTTGTACTCTTATCAATGTTAACGTGAGCAAGCCAATCTCACGCCACCAAGTGTCCACTCCACTGGTGTACTCTCCTACGGGATCCCGAATTCCCTTGGGTCCAAAACCTTTATTGTTTGCACACTCACACTCGTTCAATCATATATACCTTTTGGTTTTTCTGTACAGAAAATTAACTTTCATTCAGGAAAACAGAATAACTCCAGAGGTGGTACAGTAAGTAAGGTGTTTAAACTAAATATTGGACACTGATCAATTTGTGCTATTATCGCGTGGCTACCGTATCGCCTAACCTGAAACAATGCTATTGTGGGATTTGTATTTAGTGGGCGTACCTGTACGCACGTTGCATAAAATACGCCATGTGTGTAGGCTTTTACGTAGCGTACGCAGTCCCGTGTTTTGTCCGAGACACGTGTACAAAGGCCGTACGTCCGCAGTACTACAAATCCCACACTTCTATAAATGTAAGCGATATTACCTATAATCGCTCACTTAACACCACACAGTTTCTTCTGTATAAACCTTTAAAACTAGGCCAGGCTGTGTGTGCGTCTTACACTTACTTCCTTAAATATTAACTCTATATTTTAACTAAATAGCAACAAATTTTCTCAGTACAGGTCAAAATGAATCTAGTAATCAATGCTTATGGCAATAATGCGAGCAGGTATACAGAGTACAAAATACAGGTCTAAATGAATCTAGTAATCAATAATTCCAATGGTATGATTCATATTGGATAGCTATCTTGCAGAACATACATTGATATAAACACACACATAATTATAATATTATATCTATGTACCATTCACTGGTCTCCTGAGACCCATTTACCCATTAAGTGCTTCTAATTTGCATACGAATGCTGTGTGCTTTTGACTGTCTGTGAGGGTGGTTTTTCACTGCTAGGAAAAAGCAGTTACACAGGTTAATTTGCATTTCAATGGCTATCTTACAACAAGCAGAGTTAACTGAATCCTAGAGGTAAAGAAAAAAAAACTTTGTTTATATCTGTGTGTGGTTCTTACATCAGGTATTCATCTTACTATTAACTTTTCACTAGCCCCATCTGAAACTATTTGTAATTGACTATGGCATGGGTTAAATAAATGCATTGGTAACTCATAAATGGTGATTTCTTTTTGACCAAGGACGGCTGATTTTTCCGGGCAGTGAAAATCAGCCATTTAGAAAAAAATTCCCTTCCCAACATGGCCGCTGCTCCTCCTCCTTCCACATCCATGAGAGTTACACAAAATGGTGGACAGGCCATGTGGTTAGTCCAAAATGGAGGACAGACCATGCGGCTTCCTTTGTCACAAAGAAATCACACACCATGCAAGCCCCTGTAGTTATTTTAGGCCTGAGTTAAAAATAAAACTATATCAAAGCTATGCAAACTTTTAAATATACTTTTAAACCTACTTAAACAGATAAACAATCCAATCTGAATCAAACACAATATGACCTTTGAATCTTGTTTTGTAACAATAAAAATACATTTTAGCATCTTAAATATTATGAGAAACGCCTTGTCCCTTACAATTTCCTATCAGCGTCTTACTGATACCACAATAATACATTAACGTGGATGTTTTTTTCGTCAGCATTTTGCGATGCGTCCATCATTAGCCGGTCAATTACAGCCGCATTTGTAATGTACAGTGCATAATTAAGAACGTGATATCCCTTGAGAGCCGCCAATTGATAATGTCAATTATTATCTTAAAACACAAAGCTATACCACTAGAACCTCTATTACCGTGGAGCTGCTATGGCCGCTAGACTAATTACACACACTACGTACTAAGTACGCTATTTGCGTACTGAGTACCGTATTGATATGCTCTTAGCGTATCATACGCCGTGCCGTGGGTACAACGTACACGCGGCGCGGACGCACACAGAGTGATATACTGTAAACCTTATTAAATGAAACAATGTAAGGATATGCTTATACTTTAAACCTAAGCAACCAAGTACTGCAACGATGTAATACCTTCAAACCTTAAGTAGCGCTGGCGGTATGAAGTACCCGCAGTGCGTACAGCTTAACAATGCTTATACACCTTATACCGATTAATACGCTATGGAAGCCCTTTGCAGGAAAGTGAAAACACAACACCGGTTTGTGGTAAACCACTGGGCTCTAACACCGCAGTGGATTATTCAGAGAAAAAGGGTAAACAGATACAAGTTATACACTACAGACTAACAAGGAAATCTAAACAGAATAAGTGAGAATAATGGCTACAGAGAATGTACATACGTGAGAATTCGTTCGCAAGCGCGTCCTGGACCAGTCCTCCGCTATCAGGTAGAAAGCATTCAGAGTCTTGTGTGACCAAGCCTGCTGCAAGCTCTATTTATTCACTTCATCCAAAACAATACAATGGTCACTGTAATCCCTTTGTCTATTGGACACAGAGATGTTCATTTACATTACAGGAGAGGTCATAGGTTGATTTGAAAAGGTGGGCGATGTCATTCTCAACTGCTCTTGGGGGTGGTATCCTCTGGATTCCCGCCGCATACATAATACATAGTAAATACAGTTTTATATCTATATTCTACTTCTGCACATAACTATACGCTGCAACATGCGATCTTCCTGTAACCAACACCGGAATGTTTCCCTTAAAATACCCTACAGCTGAATACCAAACACCACCTTGTAACCTTGTTCTGTCCTCTCCTATCCTGTAAAGGTGAATCCCTTTGTTCAGTAACTATTTTAAACAGCTATTTCTTTCTGATGTGGTGCAGGGGGCTATGTGTACAATGTGCACTATTTGGGTTAAATATGAAATGTTTTGATAACCCTCTATGCGCTCACAAACACTAACGTAAATGCGCACACCACCCGCAGGAACGCGGGAGCGATCATACGCAAATTGCAAGTATGTGCACGCACGGCAGAATGGGCGCGCGCACAGCGGGCATGCGCCTGGCATTAGTACAAGGCATATGCATTATGATATTTTTTGACTTTGACAGGTGCCTCTCCTTAGAAATCCATAACAGGACTCTCATCTGTAAGTAACATACAGGCGGCACCCTAAATACATGCAAAATCGCAGGTTTGGAGTTATCAACGTTTCGAAGTTTAATGATACTTCTTCATCAGGATACAAAAAGAAGAATGCACACATACCTTTTAAAAGCCACACCAGCACCACGTGAGTATACCGTGCCGCGCTTTTCCGGCATGAAGACGCCCACAGATGATGTCATCATCCAGCGGCCGGCGCCAGGACAACAATACCTAACAAAGTGTTGCTGCGGTAACCAGGAAGTCCATGATATATACACAAACAGGCTATGACAAAACAGCATAAATAAGTTAAACGGCAGCAAGGATGTCATAATGTAATAAGATTATAATACATATACATAACACAACAATATGTCTCCATAATAACCCCACGACAATTGAATAACAGAGAAAAATCATCACCATATTAGAATCATTGGAGCCGTTAATGATGAAAGCACATAGCAGTACACCTATAGAAAAGTAGGGGTTAAATGAAAAGCCACTGATCAAATCCCACCATGGCTATTACTGTTATCATTCCAATGCAGGATATGTATAATATATAGCTCTTCAAAGAATAAACAGGCATATATTACAAGAAACAATGTAGCCCTAATGTCTCATTGAAACTATTAGGGGCCAGAGTTCCCAACCTGAATATCCAGTTAGACTAACATCTTAACAACCGCAGTGCTTTATCCGCTCCACGAATATACCAAGGTATATGATCTATAATGATGTACCTTAAACAAGCTAAACTGTGCCCAGCCTGTGCGAAATGCCTCGCCACTGGCTGTTCACTGTGACCTGAAGTAATGGCAGCCTTGATTGATGAACAATGTATGGCAATACGTTCACGTACTGTCCTCTCGGTTTTGCACACATAGCACAAGCCGCATGGCAGGTAATTAAATATACAATATATTTAGTTGTACCTGTGACTCTGTGTCTGATATAATACTTTCTACCACTATGTGGATGGCAAAAAAAGGAACTAACTGTCCACTAGCCCTAGGTCAGGGTCATGCTTTTGGAATTTTAATGAATTAATAAAGATATTAGGACTTTTTTGTTGGTGAGTGCCCTCTTCTGACCAAAATAGGTAATTGTTTCTGTATAAGTGGAACAAGTTGATTGTTGCCTTTGTGGAGTACCCCACTGTTGCCCAATCTTGGATGTGAGTGCGGATCCTTACACATATATATATATATATATATATATATATATATATATATATAACCAAAGATCCCTGCACTCTCACACAGCTCAGCCAACTACTGGGGTGCCAATCAGAGTCCGACCCACACAGAGGTGGGACCCATAGTACAATACAGGATGATCCACAAAGTGGAACAGATAGCACTCACCAGATTTCAATTCAATAATTCAGCAAAAAGAATATTTAATGTAAACGGTAATCTCACAGTTCAAAGGTAATATCCATATCCATCCGACGTTTCGGTCCACACCAGGACCTTTGTCAAGGATTCACAACTTTGTCAAGACAGTCAGCATCACAGCATTTTTCTCGTGCAGGAGTTAAAGTTTTTCTCGTGTAGGCATTAACTGTTGCAATTCAGTATATTGATACTAAGAGACTACAAATAAGGTCTATGTGGCAGCATTGCGGATACATTGTTACGAATCACTTCAACTAAGTAACCTTTCAGAAACGTCTGTCAGTGTGCTTGAGCTTCCTTTTAAATGTTTTTTATTGTTTATTATTGTTTGTGTAATTAAATGTGTTTATAATTTACCAGCAAGTTCCATATGTGTTTTAATTTGATTTAAGCAGACACCTTTACATGTAAATATAAATATATACTAAATTTTATTAACTGTCATTAAGCATACATCAAGCGCAGCACTTTTGTGTATATAGCATCACAGCAAAAGTCAATATTATAGGTAACTAGAGTCTGGAGATGTTGCCTCACCGGCCCCTGTTACATAGCCAGCATATTAGGCATGTTTGGCGCCAATCCCACCCCCACTAACGCATAGGTGGAACGCAGACATCACTTGCGCCATTGCCGGAAGTGTGGTGGGTCCGCACTGTTGGAGGGAGTCATTGGGCGCCCCGTGGTGCGCAATCCGGGAGTGGGCCGTGTGTTGGAACGCAAACGTCACTTCTGTTTTTGCCGGAAGGGAGCTGCGTCCAACTAGAGTCGAGTAGAGTCCTCGGGCGCGCCGTGGAGCGCAACCCAGAAGTGGGGATAAGCATATGGTGGAACGCAAGCGTCACTCCCGTTGTTGCCGGAAGTGAGCTGCGTCCGACTACTGCACAACATAGTTACACATATACAATACTGCAGCAATGGAAATCTTCCCCACGCGGTCCAGTTAAATGTATGCAACACCCACCTTATGATTGGTTAAACAGAGGGCTTTAGACCTGATGTAAACTAGCATCACAGTTGGGGGACATATAGTTCGATTATAGCTGGGTATAACAGAGGCCAGTGAGCTCACAAATTGGGGCTATATCTTTCTCTTCAAATGAAAAAAATAAATAAAAATAAATAATAAACAATAAACAAGGTGACAAGGCAATTGTAGGCAATTCAACAAAAGACATAATCAATCCCACACCCAGTGGGATTTATAACAGGTGCACCTTATACATAATATTAACAGTTGTCATAAGGAATATCATTAAACAGTTCGTTAATTTATTTCAGAAAAATTGATAAAGGGTTATTTTCATTCATTCCTTTTGGTGCTATTGTGTCCAGTTTATGTATCCAAAGGCTTTCTCTTTTTCTAAGCAAGAGGGCACGGTCACCGCCTCGCAGTAATGGGGGTATCCAATCAATCAGTTTGGACCTAAGATCTGATACTTGATGTCGTAAAGTCATAAAGTGTCTGGCTACCGGCAAAGCGGCAGTCCCTGTAGTGATTGCTTGATGTATCGACGTTCTGTGATTCGCCATCCTATCGCGAAACCATCTGGTCGTCATTCCGACATAGTACAATCCGCACGGACATGTTAAGATATATATCAGATGGTCCATAGAGCAGTGCAGTCTATATCTGATGGCTATCGGTCGCCCTGAGTGGGGGTGCGGAAATGTTGGACCTGTCAACATACCCCTACAAGTGGTGCACCCAGTGCACTTAAAGCAACCAGGCCTTCTTTCATGCAGCCATGTAGTTGTCGTGGGTGATTCCTGCCCAGCCATAGGCCTTAATAGTAGTTGTTTTAGATTGGCCGCCCTACGGTAGGCCATAATCGGGGGAGGGCTTTTTTTCAGTTTAAGCTGGTCGTCTGTGGTTAGGATAGGCCAATTCTTCCGAATGGCTCCTCGGACCCTATTAGATAATTGGTCATATGTAGTCGTGAAAACCATCCGGTTTGGTGTGGGTGTGGCCTGTGTTGCAACTGTGGGGGGTTCAAATTTTCTCCTCGCCTTCTTGAGACAATTCAGAACATTCTTCTTATCATATGCCCGCTCAAGGAATCATGAGGTCATTTCGGATAATTGTGTTTCCATGATGTCCTTGTTTGTGTTGTTACGCGTGACCCTCAGGAATTGAGAAATAGGGAGATTGTCCTTGAGGGCAGGCGGGTGTTGACTAGTTGCAAGCAACAAGGTATTCCGGTCAGTGGGTTTTCTGAAAAGACTTGTGTTGATGCGGCCTCCTTCCAATGTAATGGAAATATCCAGAAAATTGATATTGGTGGCGTCAATCTGATGAGTGAATTTCACTGGACTGTCCAGTCCGTTCAACGTGCTAACCATTTGGTTAAATGAGTCTGATAACCCTTTCCACAGCAGGAATATATCGTCGATGAACCTTTTGTAGAACAAAATCTGTGTTCCATATCTCAGGAAAATGTACCGTTGTTCATATTCAGTCATGAAAATATTGGCGTAGGCCGGCGCAAGGTTCGAGCCCATCGCGGTCCCCTCACATTGCAGATAATAATTTCCTTGATAGAGGAAGTGGTTGTGCTTAAGGACTACCGTTGCCAGTTCCAGGAGAAAACCAGTAGACGGTCCAGTCGGTGGGTACTGTTGCCAGGCATTCGATAGAGCTTGTAGACCTTGTTCATGAGGAATGATGGTGTACAGGGAACAAACATCCATGGTGGCCACCAGTGTATCCTCGAGATCATAGGGGAAGGCCATCAGCTTCTGTAGAAAATCCGACGTGTCACGCACGTAGCTATCTCCCTGTTGTACTATGGGTTGTAGGAACGTATCCACGTAGATGGCGAGCGGCTGTAGCAAAGAGTTCCTAGCAGAGATTATAGGTCTACCCGGTGGATGTGAGAGAGTCTTGTGGATCTTGGGGAGGGTGTAAATTATGGGGCATACAGGATGTTCAACAGTAAGAAACTCCAATGTACTCTTGTCAATATGTTGAGCTTTATACCCTTTATCTAACAGGCGATCAATAGTCAATTTAATTTCGGGGATTATTATTACCAGTTATTTATATAGCGCACACATATTTCACAGCGCTTTACAGAGAATATTTGGTCATTCACATAAGTCCCTGCCCCAGTGGAGCTTACAATCTATATTTCCTATCACATGTACACGCACACACATTCACGCTAGGGTTAATTTTGTTGGGAGCCAATTAACCTACCAGTATATTTTTGGATTGTGGGAGGAAACCGGAGCACCCGGAGGAAACCCACGCAAGTACGGGGAGAATATACAAACTCCACACAGTTAGGGCCATGATGGGAATCGAACCCATGACCTCAGTGCTGTGAGGCAGTAATGCTAACCATTACACCATCCGTACTGCCCCAGTACGTTATGTTGTAGGCTAGTGTAAGTAGCCTCATCCTGGAGCTGCCTCAAGATCTCACTATTGTAGTCAACCCAATCCTGCACTACCACTGCCCCTCCCTTGTCAGCTGGCCTAACCACAAGACTGTCGTCCTGTTTAAGTAAGGCAAGGGCCTTGCGTTCTGCGATCAGTAAATTGTCAAATCGCTTAGTGGGAGACTGTACATGGACATCATGTTCCATAAGGCAGGTAAATGTTTTAATGCTAGGGTTGGAGGAGGCTGGGTCGAACGTGGAGGGTTTCCGAAACTGTGCACTTTCCATACTCAATCCTGCTGAGAAATGTTCACGTAACCTTAGCTTACGGCTGAATCTATATATATCAACTGCGGTGTCAAAACGTCGGTGGGGAGCTGTTGGTACAAATGAAAGGCCCCTCGAGAGGAGTCGTGTTGTTGCCTCATCAAGCGTCTTGCTTGATAAATTGAAAACTAAGTCCTGGGTTTGTCCCTGCATCTGCGCCAAGTGTCTGCCCTTCCTTGGGTGCGGTCTCCGTGGCCTGCCACCGGAGGTAGGTTGGGGGTAGTGGTATGGTCTGAAAAAGGCCTCTGTGTTGGGCGACTGTCAGACAAATCAGTGTCAGACGCAGAGGACCCAGTCTCATTAGTGTAAGGTTGTCTACGTCCTTGACGTCGAGCTCAATAAGGCCTTTGTGGTCTGTTCGGTCTGGAATCACCAATCAGCCATCTATAAACGGTATGGTTCTGGTAATCTGTTGTAACCGTGGTGAGTTTACTGCGTTTAAAAGCAGTAATCTCTTTCTTATAGGTGTCTAACTGTGTCTGTAGTTTTTCATCTAAATTGTTGGTTTTGTCTTTCTTGATAGTAACCAAGTGTGCACTGCTGAAAGCATCAATTTGTGTTTTTACTTTGTTTAGTTCTATACCAACCTCCTCCACAACCAAAAGCATAAGGTCAAGGGAGCACTTGTTAAGTACCCCACACCAGCGACTGCAAAAGGTAGGGTTATTCCTGCCTAGAGTCGGAATGTTATTGATCCTAAATCCCCGTGGTATCTGTTTCTTTCGATAATATCAATTTTCTGGATATTTCCATTACATTGGAAAAAGGCTGCATCAACACAAGTCTTTTCAGAAAACCCACTGACCGGAATACCTTGTTGCTTGCAACTAGTCAACACCCGCCTGCCCTCAAGGACAATCTCCCTATTTCTCAATTCCTGAGGGTCATGCGTAACAACACAAACAAGGACATCATGGAAACACAATTATCCAAAATGACCTCACGATTCCTTGAGCGGGGATATGATAAGAAGAATGTTCTGAATTGTCTCAAGAAGGCGAGGAGAAAATTTGAACCCCCCACAGTTGCAACACAAGCCACACCCCCACCAGACCAGATGGTTTTCACGACTACATATGACCATTTATCTAATAGGGTCCGAGGAGCCATTCGGAAGAATTGGCCTATCCTAACCACAGACGACCAGCTTAAACTGAAAAACAGCCCTCCCCCGATTATGGCCTACCGTAGGGCGGCCAATCTAAAACAACTACTATTAAGGCCTATGGCTGGGCAGGAATCACCCACGACAACTACATGGCTGCATGAAAGAAGGCCTGGTTGCTTTAAGTGCACTGGGTGCACCACTTGTAGGGGTATGTTGACAGGTCCAACATTTCCGCACCCCCACTCAGGGCAACCGATAGCCATCAGATATAGACTGCACTGCTCTATGGACCATCTGATATATATCTTAACGTGTCCGTGCGGATTGTACTATGTCGGAATGACAACCAGACGGTTTCGCGATAGGATGGTGAATCACAGACCGTCGATACATCAAGCAATCACTACAGGGACTGCCGCTTTGCCGGTAGCCAGACACTTTATGACTTTACGACATCAAGTATCAGATCTTAGGTCCAAACTGATTGATTGGATACCCCCATTAGCGCGAGGCGGTGACCGTGCCCTCTTGCTTAGCAAAAGAGAAAGCCTTTGGATACATAAACTGGACACAATAGCACCAAAAGGAATGAATGAAAATAACCCTTTATCAATTTTTCTGAAATAAATTAACGAAATGTTTAATGATATTCCTTATGACAACTGTTAATATTATGTATAAGGTGCACCTGTTATAAATCCCACTGGGTATGGGATTGATTATGTCTTTTGTTGAATTGCCTATTTGTCACCTTGTTTATTGTTTATTATTTATTTTTATTTATTTTTTTCATTTAAAGAGAAAGATATAGCCCCAATTTGTGAGCTCACTGGCCTCTGTTATACCCAGCTATAATTGAACTATATGTCCCCCAACTGTGATGCTAGTTTACATCAGGTCTAAAGCCCTCTGTTTAACCAATCATAAGGTGGGTGTTGCATACATTTAACTGGACCGCGTGGGGAAGATTTCCATTGCTGCAGTATTGTATATGTGTAACTATGTTGTGCAGTAGTCGGACGCAGCTCACTTCCGGCAACAACGGGAGTGACGCTTGCGTTCCACCATATGCTTATCCCCACTTCGGGTTGCGCTCCACGGCGCGCCCAAGGACTCTACTCGACTCTATTTGGACGCAGCTCACTTCCGGCAAAAATGGAAGTGACGTTTGCGTTCCAACACACGGCCCACTCCCGGATTGAGCACCACGGGGCGCCCGATGACTCCCTCCAACAGTGCGGACCCAGCACACTTCCGGCAATGGCGGAAGTGATGTCTGCGTTCCACCCCATTTCCTGCGTTAGTGGGGGTGGGATTGGCGCCAAACACGCCTAATATGCTGGCTATGTAACAGGGGCCGGTGAGGCAACATCTCCAGACTCCAGTTACCTATAATATTGACTTTTGCTGTGATGCTGACTGTCTTGACAAAGTTGTGAATCCTTGACAAAGGTCCTGGTGTGGACCGAAACGTCGGATGGATATGGATATTACCTTTGAACTGTGAGATTACCGTTAACATTAAATATTCTTTTTGCTGAATTATTGAATTGAAATCTGGTGAGTGCTATCTGTTCCACTTTGTGGATCATCCTGTATTATATATATATATATATATATATATATATGTATGTAATGTATGTATATATATACACATACATACATACATACATACATACATACAACATACAATCAGCAGCTATTGGTGTGTGTGATTTAGTTTGACTGTTCTATCTATCTATCTATATATCTATATATATATATATATATATATCTATATATATATATATATATATATATACCAGTTCCATAGAAAGGCACCCATCGGACTTTCGGACTTCCATAAAACATGACACAGACAGTTATCCTTTTTAGGAAGCTTTCGGGCTTTAATGCCCTTTGTCAGGCAACGTGTACAAACATACAATAGAAACCTCACCTTAAAACACCCCCGGAATAAGGCACCTGGCGGTGGGTGGCCGCTGGTCCCGGCGGTGACGCTGCTTGAGTTCCCAGAAGTGGTCATCAACGATGACCTCACCACGTCATGCCCCCGGTCACCACGGCAACCCGACCCTGTAGCCTGGTAACAAGAAACACAAATATGGAGTAGCAAATAGTGACACTATAGCAACACATGATCCTTCCCCCTTATTTTTACAATAAAAAGATAAGATTCCCAATCTTAAAACAATATACAATACATACATATTATAATGATACATAATCCAATTAATCATGCAGTTCTGATCCAATTGTAACAATATTCAGAGCAAAAACAAATACATTATGAAAAAATATATCTAAATGTATATACTCAATTCAGGAAAACATTCAGATTCAAATAATCATTAAATCCCCCTAGTTTAACAGTATCCAAAATATGTATCCACTTGGATTCTAACTGGAGAAGCTGTTTGTGTCTATCACCTCTCCTTTTATTTTCTGGGACATGATCAATAGTAATAATATGTCTAAAGTTAGATAAGCTGTGTTTCTGAGAGGAAAAATGTCTTGCTAGGGGCTGTTCTGAAGCTTTACCATTTAATGCAGCTCGAACAGTTGTTCAGTGCAGAGCCATTCGCTCCTTAAAGGAGCGAATGGTCTTGCCGATATAGTACAACCGCAGGGGCACTTCACCATATATACAACATAGGAGGTACTACACGTCAGCACATGTCTAATATTGAACCTTTTTCCAGTATGAGGATGGTAAAAACACCGGGTGGCAATCATGTGCTGGCATGTAGTACACCTCGTACATTTGTAACAACCTGAGATCTTTCTTAACATTCTAACATCAGTCTGCATCATGTCCGTAATATCTGAACGGACCACCCAATCACGGATATTTTTGCCTCTTTTATAACAAGGAATAATATTAGTATGTTTAAAGCATCTCAGATCTTTATCATCACGTAAAATGAGCCATAGTGCTTTAGTAGTTTTACTAATCTCCTGGTGAGCAGTACTAAAATTCTGGACCCAACACAGTCTGTCTAGCTTTTTTTTATTCATTTTAGCAGAACAAGAAAGGGCTGATTCCCTAGAAATTCTGTTAGCCCTTTCACGTGCATTTTTCATCCAAATATCCTCTTTCTTTAATTTTTTTGGACATACCATCCAAGTTAGATTCCAGCTGTTGTTCATCACTAGTAATATGTTTGACTCTCAAATATTGTGAAAATGGTAAGCTGGATTTCATAGCTGAAGGGTGATGGTTCTCTGCTCTTAGTAAAGTGTGACGATCGGTAGGCTGGTTGAAATAACATTATCAATTATGTCAATCTGTACATCTAGAAATGAAATTGATTCCTAACTCATTTGATATGTAAATTTAATTGAACAGTCTGCCTTATTAATATTAATATTTCGTAGTTTCGTGTTAGTACCAGTTTCAATAAACACAAATAGAAAGATAGTTCCGGTCCCTTCTACATACTGACCGGAACTATATTTCTATTTATGTTTATTGAAACTGGTACTAACATTTCTATTTTAACAATGATTATTATCTTCAAATAAGTGGCTGTGCTATGGGTTCTCCTGTAGCACCAGCCTATGCCAATACATTCATGTTTGGTGTAGAAACAGAGTTTTTTTTTCAACAGAGAAGTCAGAGATAGGATACTTTTCTACAAGAGATATATAGACGATGTGCTATTATTGTGGTGTGGACGTCCTGATGATTTTATATCTATTGTGGAGAATATTAATAATCCAGACTGTTCAATTAAATTTACATATCAAATGAGTTTGGAATCAATTTAGTTTCTAGATGTACAAATTGACATAATTGATAATGTTATTTCAACCAGGGTGTTTACTAATCCTTCCGATCGTAACACTTTACTAAGAGCAGAGAGCCATCATCCTCCAGCTATGAAATCAAGCTTACCATTTTCACAATATTTGAGAGTCAAATGTATTACTAGTGATGAACAGCTGGAATCCAGTTTGAATGGTATGGGCAAAAAAAATTAAGAAAGAGGATATTCAGATGCTGTTTTGAAAAACGCATCTGAAAGGGTTAATGGAATTTCTAGGGAATCAGCCCTTTTTTGTTCTGCTAAAAAGAACAAAAAAATCTAGACAGACTGTTGGGTTCAGAAAAAGCTGTTGACAGCAACGAAACGCGTCAGATGCACGGGGACCCAAGCCAGGAACTTACTGCTGAAAGACCGAACCACCCCCATCCAAATCCAGATCACTATTTGCCTACGGAGGACTCAAATAGCAAGCTGAACCGATGACATCTTTCCACCGTAATGCATGAGGAGCTCACCATTTATAACTCTGGAGCATCATAACCTCTAACGGTAATCTGCTAATACATCGGACATTGCTTATCTCCTAAATCTGCTGGTACTGGACACTATCATTGGGGGACTACTCAGGAACGGACTTTCCATTCTCTAACCCTCTTCAATTCCTGACAACTTGGGTAACCCTATTAACGCATAGTTCATCAAACTGTATGCTTTTAAATTTTATCATGTTGCATGTATATGGTGTAATCACCACACTATCTTAGATTAATACTCTTTATTAAAAATTGTTATTATTACATTTAGATCATTGTTGTTATTTTTTTAAAATCCAGCGCAGCCTCTACTTTTGTTTTTTGTTTATCTTTGTGTGGGTGACTTCCCCGTTTTTGAGGCCGCAGCTTGTTGGAGCATCACATACTTAAGGCGCCTGAGTACCCAGGGTAACCTAGTTTCTAATATTATGCCTAGTTATAAAAGAGGCAAAAATTTCCGTGATTGGGTGGTCCGTTCAGCTATTACCGACATGGGGGGTCATTCCGAGTTGATCGCTCGCTGCCGATTTTCGCAGCGCAGCGGTCAGGTGAAAAAAATGACATTTCTGCGCATGCGTATGCCCCGCAATGCGCACCCGCGACGTACGGGTACAAAGCTCTTTGTGGTTGTGCTCAGGTTCTAGCAAAGTTTTCCTTCACACTGATGGCCACAAGAAGATTGACAGGAAGTGGGCGTTACTGGATGTCAACTGACCATTTTCAGGTAGTGTTTGCAAAAATGCAGGCATGTCTGAAAAAACTCAGGCGTGGCTGGGCGTTCGCTGGGCGAGTGTATGACGTCAAATCCGGACAGGAATAGGCTGAAGTGATCGCAAGCGCTGAGTAGGTTCAGAGCTACTCTGAAACTGCACAAACTGTTTTTGCAGAGCTCGGCTGCACAAGCGTTCGCACTTCTGCTAAGCTAAATACACTCCCCAGTGGGCGGCGGCATGGCGTTTGCACGGCTGCTAAAACTAGCTAGCGAGCGATCAACTCGGAATGACCCCATGGTGCAGACTGATGTTAAAACATTAAGAAAGATCTCAGGTTGTTATAAATGTACGAGATGTACTACATGCCACATGCCAGCACATGATTGCCACCCGGTGTTTTTACCATCCTCATACTGGAAAAAGGTTCAGTATTAGACATGTGCTGACGTGTAGTACCTCCTATGTTGTATATATGGTGAAGTGCCCCTGCGGGTTGTGCTATATCGGCAAGACCATTCGCTCCTTTAAGGAGCGAATGGCTCTGCACTGAACAGCTGTTCGAGCTGCATTAAATGGTAAAGCTTCAGAACAGCCCCTAGCAAGACATTTTTCCTCTCAGAAACACAGCTTATCTAACTTTAGACATATTATTATTGATCATGTCCCAGAAAATAAAAGGAGAGGTGATAGACACAAACAGCTTCTCCAGTTAGAATCCAAGTGGATACATATTTTGGATACTGTTAAACTAGGGGGACTTAATGATCATTTGAATCTGAATGTTTTCCTGAATTGAGTATATACATTCAGTGGTGCAGAGAGAGAGGGGAGAGGGTACAAATTACCCGGGCCAAGGTCTGATGGAGGGGCCCAGTGGGGGCCCTGAGCTTCCTCCCCCTTAACTGGCAGCAGCTACAGCTCTTGTCCTAAGCCCAGCACACGCTGCTGACTGCTGGGCTGGAGTGTGGCCATGGTGGCGCTTAAAATACAATTTTTTCGGTATTTTTTCAAAGGGTGCATGACCACGCCTCCTGTGAATAGGCCACGGCCCCTGAAAAGTACCTGGGCTCAGCCAGACTCTCTGTGTGTGTGTGTGTGTGTGTGTGTGTGTGTGTGTGTGTGTGTGTGTGTGTGTGTGTGTGTGTGTGTGTGTGTGTGTGTAATATCAATCTATATACAGTATATTAATACATACAGTGCATCCGGAAAGTATTCACAGAGCTTCACTTTTTCCACATTTTGTTATATTACAGCCTTATTCACATGTATTCACAGCCTTTGCTCAATACTTTGTTGATGCACCTTTGGCAGCAATTACAGCCTCAAGTCTTTTTGAATATGATGTCACAAGCTTGGCACACCTATCTTTGGGCAGTTTTGCCCATTTCTCTTTGCAGCATTTCTCAAGCTCTATCAGGTTGGATGGGAAGCATCGGCGCACAGCAACTTTCAGATCCCTCCAGAGATGTTCAATCGGATTCAAGTCTGGGCTCTGGCTGGACCACTCAAGGACATTTACAGAGTTGTCCTGAAGCCACTCCTTTAATATCTTGGCTGTGTGCTTAGGGTCGTTGTCCTGCTGAAAGATGAACCATCGCCCCAGTCTGAGGTCAAGAGCGCCCTGGAGCAGGTTTTCATCCAGGATGTCTCTGTACATTGCTGCATTCATCTTTCCCTCTATCCTGACTAATCTCCCAGTTCCTGCCGCTGAAAAACATCCCCACAGCATGATGCTGCCACCACCATGCTTCACTATAGGGATGGTATTGGCCTGGTGATGAGCAGTGCCTGGTTTCTTCCAAACATGACTCCTGGCTTTCAGGCTACAAAGAGTTCAATCTTTGTGTTATCAGACCAGAGAATTTTGTTCTTTTTACTTTTACTTTTTACTGTTGTGCTTTTTACTAAGGAGTGGCTTCCATCTGGCCACTCTACCATAAAGGCCTGATTGGTGGATTGCTGCAGAGATGGTTGTCCTTCTGGAACGTTCTCCTCTCTCCACAGAGGAATTGTGTAGCTCTGACAGAGTGACCATCGGGATCATGGTCACCTCCCTGACTAGGGCCCTTCTTCTCCGATCGCTCAGTTTAGACGGCCGGCCAGCTCTAGGAAGCGTCCTGGTGGTTCCAAACTTCTTCCATTTATGGAGGAAGGAGGCCACTGTGCTCATTGGTACCTTCAAAGCAGCAGATATTTTTCTGTACCATTCCCCAGATTTGTGCCTCGAGACAATGCTGTCTGGAAGGTCTACAGACAATTTATTTGACTTCATGCTTGTTTTGTGCTCAGATATGCACTGTCAAGTGTGGGACTTTATGTAGACAGGTGTGTGCCTCTCCAAATCATGCCCAATCAACTGAATTTACCACTGGTTGACTCCAATTAAGCTGTAGGAACATCTCAAGGATGATCAGTGGAAACAGGATGCACCTGAGCTCAATTTTGAGCTTCATGGCAAAGGCTGTGAATACTTATGTACATGTGACTTCTTAGTTTTTTATTTTTAATAAATTTGCAAAAATCTCCAAAAACCTTTTTTCATGTTGTTGGTATGGGGTATTGTGTGTAGAATTTTGATGGGGGGAAAAATTAATTTATTCCATTTTGGAATAAGGCTGTAACATAACAAAATGTGGAAAAGGTGAGGTGCTGTGAATACTTTCCTGATGCACGTGTGTGTGTGTGTGTGTGTGTGTGTGTGTGTGTGTGTGTGTGTGTACACAGTGATTTCACTTACACGCTATAGCGCATCCATTATCCCAAAATTACAATGGAGGATCCACTTTCACCAAATGATGGTGTTCCAGGGAATGCGCTCTGCAACCATTGCAGCTTTTATGTGACAGACCCTAATAGTGAACACTTTTGTCCCAACTGCTGGGAGGTATGTCATGCTCCTGTGAGTGGGTACTTCTTGTGTGCTAGACATGCCCCCAAAGTGGTGTAGCCATGCAACTAACAGGACGTGGCCACACCCCCTGCAGGCGGGCCCCCGGGAAGTTACTGTACCGGGGCCCAGGATTTCTCTTGGCAGCCCTGTATACATTTAGATATATTTTTTCATAATGTATTTGTTTTTGCTCTGAATACTGAAATGGATCAGACGTGCATGATTAATTGGATTATGTATCATTATAATATGTTTGTATTGTATAGTGTTTTAAGATTGGGAATCTTATCTGATTATTGTAAAAAGAAGGGGGAGGATAATGTGTTGCTATATTGTCACTATTTGCTACTCCACTTTTGTGTTTTTTGTTACCAGGCTACAGCGTGGTGAGGTCATTGTTGATGACCACTTCCGGGAACTCGAGCAGCGTCACCGCCAGGACCTGCGGCTGCCCACCGCCTGGTGCCTGAATCCAGGGGTGATTTAAGGTGAGGTTTCTATTGTATGTATATTTGTACACATTGCCTGATGAAGGGCATTAAAGCCCGAAAGCTTGCTAAAAAGAATAACTCTCTGTGTCATGTTTTATGGAAGTCCGATGGGTCCCATTCTATGGAAGTCCGATGGGTGCCATTCTATGGAACTGGTAACTATGTATTTATGTGCACCGCGGGCAGTTGAATTTTCTTGAAGGAGGGTGCCAGCCTCTTGGATAAAGTATATATATATATATATATATATATATATATATTAGTGATGAGCGGGTTCGGATCCTCGGGATCCGAACCCGCCCGAACTTCACCCTTTTTTGCACGGGTCCGAGCAGACTCGGATCCTCCCGCCTTGATCGGTTAACCCGAGCGCACCTGAACGTCATCATCCCGCGGTCGGATTCTCGCAAGATTCGTATTCTATATAAGGAGCCGCGCGTCGCTGCCATTTTTCACTCGTGCATTGAAGATGATCGTGAGAGGACGTGGCTGGCGTCCTCTCAGTTTCTATGTTCAGTGGGCTGCAAATATCTATGCTCAGTGTGCTGCAAATGCAAATATCTACGTTCTCTGCCTGAAAAACGCTCCATATCTGTGCTCAGTGTGCTGCAAATATCTGTGCTCAGTGTGCTAATTGCTTTATTGTGGGGACTGGGGACCAGCAGTATTATATAGTAGGAGGACAGTGCAGAGTTTTGCTGACCAGTGATCACCAGTATTATACGTTCTCTGACTGAAAAACGCTCCATATCTGTGCTGCATTGTAGTATATAGTAGGAGGACAGTGCAGAATTTTTGCAGACCACCAGTATAACTATATATATATATAGCAGTACGGTACAGTAGTCCACTGCTCTACCTCTGTGTTGTCAAGTATACTATCCCATACATACCTGTGGTGCATTTCAGTTTTGCACAGTTTCCTGACCACCAGTATATAATATATAGCAGTACGGTACAGTAGGCCACTGCTCTACCTACCTCTGTGTCGTCAAGTATACTATCCATCCATACCTGTGGTGCATTTCAGTTTTGCACAGTTTGCTGACCACCAGTATATAATATCTAGCAGTACGGTACAGAAGGCCACTGCTCTACCTACCTCTGTGTCGTCAAGTATACTATCCATCCATACCTGTGGTGCATTTAAGTTTTACACAGTTTGCTGACCACCAGTATATAATATATAGCAGTACGATACAGTAGGCCACTGCTCTACCTACCTCTGTGTCGTCAAGTATACTATCCATCCATACCTGTGGTGCATTTCAGTTTTGCACAGTTTGCTGACCACCAGTATATAATATATAGCAGTACGGTACAGTAGGCCACTGCTCTACCTACCTCTGTGTCGTCAAGTATACTATCCATCCATACCTGTGGTGCATTTCAGTTTTGCACAGTTTGCTGACCACCAGTATATATAATATATAGCAGTACGGTACAGTAGGCCACTGCTCTACCTACCTCTGTGTCGTCAAGTATACTATCCATCCATACCTGTGGTGCATTTCAGTTTTGCACAGTTTGCTGACCACCAGTATATAATATATAGCAGTACGGACAGAAGGCCACTGCTCTACCTACCTCTGTGTCGTCAAGTATACTATCCATCCATACCTGTGGTGCATTTCAGTTTTGCACAGTTTGCTGACCACCAGTATATAATATATAGCAGTACGGTACAGAAGGCCACTGCTCTACCTACCTCTGTGTCGTCAAGTATACTATCCATCCATACCTGTGGTGCATTTCAGTTTTGCACAGTTTGCTGACCACCAGTATATAATATATAGCAGTACGGTACAGTAGGCCACTGCTCTACCTACCTCTGTGTTGTCAAGTATACTATCCATCCATACCTGTGGTGCATTTCAGTTTTGCACAGTTTGCTGACCACCAGTATATAATATATAGCAGTACGGTACAGTAGGCCACTGCTCTACCTACCTCTGTGTCGTCAAGTATACTATCCATCCATACCTGTGGTGCATTTCAGTTTTGCACAGTTTGCTGACCACCAGTATATATAATATATAGCAATACGGTACAGTAGGCCACTGCTCTACCTACCTCTGTGTTGTCAAGTATACTATCTATCCATACCTGTGGTGCATTTCAGTTTTGCACAGTTTGCTGACCACCAGTATATAATATATAGCAGTACGATACAGAAGGCCACTGCTCTACCTACCTCTGTGTCGTCAAGTATACTATCCATCCATACCTGTGGTGCATTTCAGTTTTGCACAGTTTGCTGACCACCAGTATATAATATAAAACAGTACGGTACAGTAGGCCACTGCTCTACCTACCTCTGTGTCGTCAAGTATACTATCCATCCATACCTGTGGTGCATTTCAGTTTTGCACAGTTTGCTGACCACCAGTATATATAATATATAGCAGTACGGTACAGTAGGCCACTGCTCTACCTACCTCTGTGTCGTCCAGTATACTATCCATCCATACTTGTGGTGCATTTCAGTTTTGCAGTTTGCTGACCACCAGTATATAATATATAGCAGTACGGTACAGAAGGCCACTGCTCTACCTACCTCTGTGTCGTCAAGTATACTATCCATCCATACCTGTGGTGCATTTCAGTTTTGCACAGTTTGCTGACCACCAGTATATAATATATAGCAGTACGATACAGAAGGCCACTGCTCTACCTACCTCTGTGTCGTCAAGTATACTATCCATCCATACCTGTGGTGCATTTCAGTTTTTGTGCGCAGTATATATAGTAGTAGGCCATTGCTATTGATAAATATATTACAGGCATATAATTCCACACATTAAAAAATGGAGAACAAAAATGTGGAGGGTAAAATAGGGAAAGATCAAGATCCACTTCCACCTCATGCTGAAGCTGCTGCCACTAGTCATGGCCGAGACGATGAAATGCCATCAACGTCGTCTGCCAAGACCGATGCCCAATGTCATAGTAGAGAGCATGTAAAATCCAAAAAACAAAAGTTCAGCAAAATGACCCAAAAATCAAAATTAAAATCGTCTGAGGAGAAGCGTAAACTTGCCAATATGCCATTTACGACACGGAGTGGCAAGGAACGGCTGAGGCCCTCTCCTATGTTCCTCATGACTAGTGAGTCAGCTTCACATGAGGATGGAAGCACTCATCCTCCTGCTAGAAAACTTAAAAGACTTAAGATGGCAAAAGCACAGCAAAGAACTGTGCGTTCTTCTAAATCACAAATCCCCAAGGAGAGTCCAATTGTGTCGGTTGCGATGCCTGACCTTCCCAACACTGGACGGGAAGAGGTGGCGCCTTCCACCATTTGCACGCCCCCTGCAAGTGCTGGAAGGAGCACCCGCAGTCCAGTTCCTGATAGTCAAATTGAAGATGTCACTGTTGAAGTACACCAGGATGAGGATATGGGTGTTGCTGGCGCTGGGGAGGAAAATGACAAGGAGGATTCTGATGGTGAGGTGGTTTGTTTAAGTCAGGCACCCGGGGGAGACACCTGTTGTCCGTGGGACGAATATGGCCATTGACATGCCTGGTCAAAATACAAAAAAAATCACCTCTTCGGTGTGGAATTATTTCAACAGAAATGCGGACAACTGGTGTCAAGCCGTGTGTTGCCTTTGTCAAGCTGTAATAAGTAGGGGTAAGGACGTTAACCACCTAGGAACATCTCCCTTATACGTCACCTGGAGCGCATTCATCAGAAGTCTTTGACAAGTTCAAAAACTTTGGGTGACAGCGGAAGCAGTCCACTGCCAACTAAATCCCTTCCTCTTGTAACCAAGCTCCTGCAAACCACACCACCAACTCCCTCAGCAGAGGCGTATCTAGGGTAGGGTGAGTGGGGCACGTGCCCTGGGTGCCTTGGCAGGCCCAGGAGAGGGGGGGGCGCCGCCGGCGACCAGGGCATCATGCCCCACTCGCCCCCGTCAACCCTAAATGTGAGGGGAGGAGAGGGCAGCGTCTCTCCCTCCCCTCACTGCCGCTGCCAGCAGCGCTGCTGTGTCCGGTCTCCGGCGCTAGCCAATCAGAGCTTGCGGACCGGCTCCTGATTGGCTGCCGGTCCGTGAGCTCTGATTGGCTAGCGAACCGGCGCCAGACAGCCGCCGGAGACCTGGAGCGGTGAGGGGAAGGAGAGGCGCTGCGCTGCGCTCTCCTCCCCTCACATAGAGCAAGCGGTGAGTGACGGGGGCGGGGGGGGGGGGCGGCGGGCTTGGCGGCACAGTGGGGCATGTAACTGGCACTGTGGGGCATGTAACTGGCACTGTGGGGCAATGTAACTGGCATTGTGGGGCATGTAACTGGCACTGTGGGGCATGTAACTGGCACTGTGGGGCAATGTAACTGGCACTGTGGGGCATGTATCTGGCACTGTGGGGCAATGTATCTGGCACTGTGGGGCATGTATCTGGCACTGTGGGGCATGTAACTGGCACTGTGGGGCATTGTATCCGGCACTGTGGGGCAATGTATCTGGCACTGTGGGGCATGTATCTGGCACTGTGGGGCATGTAACTGGCACTGTGGGGCATTGTATCCGGCACTGTGGGGCAATGTATCTGGCACTGTGGGGCATGTAACTGGCACTGTGGGGCATGTAACTGGCACTGTGGGGCATTGTATCTGGCACTGTGGGGCAATGTAACTGGCACTGTGGGGCAATGTAACTGGCACTGTGGGGCATGTATCTGGCACTGTGGGGCATTGCATCCGGCACTGTGGGGCAATGTAACTGGCACTGTGGGGCAATGAAACTGGCACTGTGGGGCATGTATCTGGCACTGTGGGGCATTGTATCTGGCACTGTGGGGCAATGTAACTGGCACTGTGGGGCATGTATCTGGCACTGTGGGGCATTGTATCTGGCACTGAGGGGCAATGTAACTGGCACTATGGGGCATGTATCCGGCACTGTGGGGCATTGTATCTGGCACTGGGGGGCATTGTATCTGGCACTGTGGGGCAATGTAACTGGCACTGTGGGGCAATGTAACTGGCACTGTGGGGCATTGTATCCGGCACTGTGGGGCATTGTATCTGGCACTGTGGGGCATGTATCTGGCACTGTGGGGCATTGTATCTGGCACTGTGGGGCAATGTAACTGGCACTGTGGGGCATGTATCCGGCACTGTGGGGCATTGTATCTGGCACTGGGGGGCAATGTAACTGGCACTGTGGGGCATTGTATCTGGCACTGTGGGGCAATGTAACTGGCACTGTGGGGCATTGTATCTGGCACTGTGGGGCAATGTAACTGGCACTGTGGGCAATTTTCAGTGGCCACACCCCTTCTGGAGCGTGGCCACACCCCTTCTGGAATGTGTGGCCTTGCCCATTTTTTCGCCGCGCGCGCACATACTTCTTTTGCTATGTTTTTTTTTTTTGGGGGGGGGCGCCATTTTACATCTTGCCCTGGGCTCCAAAAACCCTAGTTACGCCTATGTCCCTCAGTGTCAATTTCCTCCTTAGACAGGAAAGCCAATAGTCCTGCAGGCCATGTCACTGTCAAGTCTGACGAGTCCTCTCCTGCCTGGGATTCCTCCGATGCATCCTTCAGTGTAACGCCTACTGCTGCTGGCGCTGCTGTTGTTGCTGCTGGGAGTCGATCAGCATCCCAGAGGGGAAGTCGGAAGACCACTTGTACTACTTCCAGTAAGCAATTGACTGTCCAACAGTCCTTTGCGAGGAAGATTAAATATCACAGCAGTCATCCTGCTGCAAAGCGGATAACTCAGGCCTTGGTAGCCTGGGTGGTGAGAAACGTGTTTCCGGTATCCACCGTTAATTCACAGGGAACTAGAGAATTGATTGAGGTACTGTGTCCCCGGTACCAAATACCATCTAGGTTCCATTTCTCTGGGCAGGCGATACACAGACGTCAGAAAAAGAGTCACCAGTGTCCTAAAAAATGCAGTTGTACCCAATGTCCAATTAACCACGGACATGTGGACAAGTGGACCAAGGCAGACTCAGGACTATATGACTGTGACAGCCCACTGGGTAGATGTATTGCCTCCCGCAGCAAGAACAGCAGCGGCGGCACCAGTAGCAGCATCTCGCAAACGCCAACTCGTTCCTAGGCAGGCTACGCTTTGAATCATCGCTTTCCATAAGAGGCACACAGCTGAAAACCTCTTACGGAAACTGAGGAACATCATCGCAGAATGGCTTACCCCAATTGGACTCTCCTGGGGATTTGTGACATAGGACAACGCCACCAATATTGTGCGTGCATTACATCTGGGCAAATTCCAGCACGTCCCATGTTTTGCACATACATTGAATTTGGTGGTGCAGAATTATTTAAAAAACGACAGGGGCGTGCAAGAGATGCTGTCGGTGGCCCGAAGAATTGCGGGCCTCTTTCGGCATTCAGCCACCGCGTGCCGAAGACTGGAGCACCAGCAAAAACTCCTGAACCTGCCCTGCCATCATCTGAACGAGGTGGAATTCAACCCTCTATATGCTTCAGAGGATGGAGGAGCAGCAAAAGGCCATTCAAGCCTATACAGCTACCTACGATATAGGCAAAGGAGGGGGAATGCACCAGACTCAAGCGCAGTGGAGAATGATTTCAACGTTGTGCAAGGTTCTGCAACCCTTTGAACTTGCCACACGAGCCCTTAATTCGCTTAACCAGGATTCACGGGTGATCAATCTGTTGAAATCAGAGCACTACATTTTGGCCACCGTGCTCGATCCTAGATTTAAAACCTACGTTGTATCTCTCTTTCCAGCAGACACAAGTCTGCAGAGGTTCAAAGACCTGCTGGTGAGAAAATTGTCAAGTCAAGCGGAACGTGACCCGTCAACAGCTCCTCCTTCACATTCTCCCGCAACTGGGACTGCGAGGAAAAGGCTAAGAATTCCGAGCCCACCCGCTGGCTGTGATGCAGGGCAGTCAGGAGCGAGTGCTGACATCTGGTCCGGACTGAAGGAACTGCCAACGATTACTGACATGTTGTCTACTGTCACTGCATATGATTCTGTCACCATTGAAAGAATGGTGGAGGATTATATGAGTGAACGCATCCAAGTAGGCACGTCAGACAGTCCGTACGTATACTGGCAGGAAAAAGAGGCAATTTGGAGGCCCTTGCACAAACTGGCTTTATTTTACCTAAGTTGCCCCCCCCTCCAGTGTGTACTCCGAAAGAGTGTTTAGTGCAGCCGCTCACCTTGTCAGCAATCGGCGTACGAGGTTACTTCCAGAAAATGTGGAGAAGATGATGTTCATCAAAATGAATTATAATCAATTCCTCCGTGGAGACATTCACCAGCAATTGCCTCCAGAAAGTACACAGGGACCTGAGATGGTGGATTCCAGCGGGGACGAATTAATAATCTATGAAGAAGGGGATGTACACAGTGAAAGGGGTGAGGAATCGGACGATGAGGAGGAGGTGGACATCTTGCCTCTGTAGAGCCAGTTTGTGCAAGGAGAGATTGATTGCTTCTTTTTTGGTGGGGGCCCAAACCAACCAGTCATTTCAGTCACAGTTGTGTGGCAGACCCTGTCGCTGAAATGATGGGTTTGTTAAAGTGTGCATATCCTGTTTATACAACATAAGGGTGGGTGGGAGGGCCCAAGGACAATTCCATCTTGCACCTCTTTTTTCTTTCATTTTTCTTTGCATCATGTGCAGTTTGGGGACTATTTTTTGAAGTACCATCCTGTCTGACACTGCAGTGCCACTCCTAGATGGGCCAGGTGTTTGTGTCGGCCACTTGGGTCGCTTAGCTTAGTCACACAGCTACCTCATTGCGCCTCTTTTTTTCTTTGCATCATGTGCTGTTTGGGGACTATTTTTTTGAAGTGCCATCCTGTCTGACACTGCAGTGCCACTCCAAGATGGGCCAGGTGTTTGTGTCGGCCACTTGGGTCGCTTAGCTTAGTCACACAGCTACCTCATTGTGCCTCTTTTTTTCTTTGCATCATGTGCTGTTTGGGGACTATTTTTTTGAAGTGCCATCCTGTCTGACACTGCAGTGCCACTCCTAGATGGGACAGGTGTTTGTGTCGGCCACTTGGGTCGCTTAGCTTAGTCACACAGCTACCTCATTGCGCCTCTTTTTTTCTTTGCATCATGTGCTGTTTGGGGACTATTTTTTTGAAGTGCCATCCTGTCTGACACTGCAGTGCCACTCCTAGATGGGACAGGTGTTTGTGTCGGCCACTTGGGTCGCTTAGCTTAGTCACACAGCTACCTCATTGCGCCTCTTTTTTTCTTTGCATCATGTGCTGTTTGGGGACTATTTTTTTAATCTGCCATCCTGTCTGACACTGCAGTGCCACTCCTAGATGGGCCAGGTGTTTGTGTCGGCCACTTGGGTTGCTTAGCTTAGTCACACAGCTTTCTCATTGCGCCTCTTTTTTTCTTTGCATCATGTGCTGTTTGGGGACTATTTTTTTGAAGTGCCATCCTGTCTGACACTGCAGTGCCACTCCTAGATGGGCCAGGTGTTTGTGTCGACCACTTGGGTCGCTTAGCTTAGTCACACAGCTACCTCATTGTGCCTCTTTTTTTCTTTGCATCATGTGCTGTTTGGGAACAATTTTTTTAATCTGCCATCCTGTCTGACACTGCAGTGCCACTCCTAGATGGGCCTGGTCAGACGTGTGTGTTGTGAGCTCCTGAGTTCCACTCGAGTGTCGGATTGCACCCAAGATCCCTGGAGCCCTTCGAAGCTGGGATGGAGCCTCCCAGGGGTAAGGAGAAGCAGTTTCCCCCGGTTATGGAGCCTGACCCAGGGGAACCTATACTGTGCAAAGGCTCTGGTGCTGGGGATTCAAGTCCAGTGTCCCAGTCTGCTGTGAAATCATCCTGCATGCAGCCTGCTATGGAGGTCACTGTGGAAAGTCCCAGCAGTGTGTCTAAAGCCTGTGGTTTAATTACAATAACTGACCTATCTACAATAGCTGGTTTATCTACACCAGTGTCCCCTGATCCTGCAAAGACTACTCCTAGTTTGCCTATTAGTGGATCACCTGCTGCATCTGTGTTAATGGCCGGAGCGTGGAATCTTATGTGGAGCCGCTGCAGAGTCCCGGGGGCTATGCTCCCTCTTCAACGGGTGCTGGCGGCGGAGTCTGGTGGTCAGGAGACCCGGTGAAGACCTTAATAGGCAGACCCGAGCTCCCCCCTGCAAGCGCTGTGAGTGGCGTCGGGACCCGGCGTCTGGAAGTGAAGCCGCTGGAAGGAGTGTGTTCTGCCGCTGGAGCCCCTGCTGACGCGACGGTGAAGAGGTTAGTAAGTCCGGCCGTCGGCGGGTTCCCTGCGGGTGATCGCGGCTCTATTAAAGCTCAGGGAGCGGAGGGCTGTATGGGGCTGGCTGTGCCTTCTGAGACTGGCGGTGCTCCGGCTGCGGGTGCGGGCGGCGCTGCAGTATCGGCTTCTGTGCTTGGTCACCGCATGAAGGAGCCTGCAGTGAAGAGTGAAGTGTCCGCTGGGTCCCTACCTGATCTGGGGGCAAAAGGTCGCTCTGTAGATGCAGGGGCTGGTATAATGGCCTCTGGGTCTGCGGCACCAGTGTGCGCTGCTGCCAGCCTTAATATAAAAAATCAAAAGGAAGTGGAGGAGGCTTTGGGTGGTGATAAGGACAATCAGGGAATAAAGCCCCCTGCTAGTGATGTTCCATCCATGCCAACAGGTGTTACTAAAGTGGTTCCCCCCATATTAAGTTCGGCTGCCAATAAATCAGTGTCAATGATTAAGGAAGGTGACGTTTAAGTGGCGCCTATTTCTACATCTGCTGTGCTTAAAAAAGATTCTGTGTGCCCGACTGGTGATGAGACATCTATGATTAAGGAAAAAGTGACTGGGGGCACGATTGCTGTGAAAATTGAGGGGTGTCTAGTGAAGATGACCCCCTGTACAGTGAATTTAAGTCCCCCCATTTCCGTGCCATCTGGTTCTGCTTTGTTGGTGTGTGGGGGAAAGTCAGTGGCTGCTACCGATGCTACCGCAGGACCGGTGACCAGGTCCAGAGCTGTTAAACCTGTGGTAGCCCCTGCGAAGTTTATTGTGGGTAGCTCAGGGATCGGTGATGTCAAGAAACCAGCCACTGTGGCCTCTGTGTCAAAAACAAAGAAGCCGGGGCTGAAGTGTGATGCCTTGGTGGAGTCAGGTTCGTTGCTTGATGTGGTATCCTCTGACACTGAACAAACGCAAGCACAACTCTCATCTGCTGCAATTGGGGGTAATCTCCCTGCAACAATTAAGTTGGAGTGTATGGCGGCTGGTGCCCGGAGTGTATCCTCTGACCTGCCTGTGGAGATCCAGGACAAAGTGATAGAGCAGTCTGTCTGCCTAGAGGTTTGTGAGACGGGTTTGTCGTCTGGCGACTCCCAATCTTCTTGTGGGACTAGCACAGCAATTATCGATGAGGGTAGTAAGGAGGTGGAGATGCAGGACTTTGCTAACACTGGTGAATCGAGTATTGACATTGCTGAGTTGAAAATGTTAGTTGTTAAGAAGGAGATTTTGATTGCGGAGAAGAAGAGGAGGAGGAACACTTGTCCAAAATGGGAAAGGGAGAGGATGGAGGGAGACATACGCAGGTTGGAGCTTGAATGTATGTGTTTGGAGGCCAGGATGCTAGCAATTCAGAAAGAGCTGGAGGAAGAGGAGAAAATTGAGTGTGAGCCAAGTGGATCGACCGTGCCTGAGGAAGAGGATCCAAGGTGTGATGGTGGTGCTTCTGCTGGTGAAGATGCTGTGGATTCTGCGATGGATCAGGGCCTGGAGTGTAATGTTGCTATGGTGGAGGAGGCGTCTCCTCTTTCGATTGTGGAACAGCGGTTGGATGGTGGTCTGGGAGGTATCGCTGTTCAGGCTGGTGTTGCTTGCTCGGGGTCGACCTCCCAAGATCTGGCCTCCTCTGCTGGGAAGCAGGTTGCGTCCATGGTGGGTCCGGCGCGTGCCGGTGAGATGGCTGAGGCGAGTCTCCCCAATCTGCCTACGGGTGGTGGCGTTAGCAATCCAAGCGTGGTGGCAGGGGTGAGTGGTGCCAAAGACGCCACTGGCTCTAAAACAAAACATGTTGCCGAGACTGGTGTTAAGAGTGTGTCGGTGGGTCCAGTGTCATCGTGTGGGCTTGCCCAAGGTCTTTCGGCGTTAAGGAAAGAAGATTTATCTGCAGAGGAGCGGGCTATTGTTGATGGTCTATATGGTAGCTTGGGCGTACCTGTGAGATCCTTGCCAGCTATATCCGTTATTAGAACCTCTTTGGCCAATAAAAAATGCTAGTTCTGTATCTGTTAGGCAGGGTGCGGGGCGGAGTAATGTTTTGGGCTCTGTTGGGCGGGCCTCGCCTCAGGTAGTTCCTAAGCCAGGATTGTCCTCTTATGCGGGTACTGTCTCAAGTGGCAATAGGATTGTTGCTCCAAAGGTGTTTTCGTCTTCTGAACAGGCTGGTAAGCGTCACAACGTGGTTTCACTTAAGTGGATAGGGGTTGAGGAACCCCCTTCTAAAGGGGATTTCCTGGAAATGGTGTTCTTATTGGGTTTCCATGCCTCTGATCTTTTTGCTTGCATCCACCCTGTAAAGACCCCTGACTACGACCTTAGTTTCATATCTTACCAAGGGCTGCGGGTGTTCTGGGAACAGTGGGAGCTAAAGAAGGGGTGTGAGCCATATTGTCGCTATAAAGCAGCGGCTGTTACTCGCCAGGATAGAGTCCGTGCAACTGTATTGGTCAGGAATGAATCCCTCCCTGCTGCAGACATTGGCTATTGGTTAAGTCGATATTGCGACATCTTGTCTCCTCTGGTGAAGATTGATTTCACGAAAGGTGTGTGGGGTGGAGCCTGGTCGGCTGTGATCAGGCTTAGGCATAATGGTCAGGTGCCTTGCCATGTTCCCTCTGCTGCTTTCATCGGGAGAGATAAGATCCAATGTTTTTATCCTGGTCAACCTAGACAGTGTCACCGCTGCGGAGACTTTCGTCACCTAATCAGTGACTGTACTGTCCTGAAATGTGCCCTCTGTGGTAAAACTGGGCACGTGGCGAGGGATTGTGGCAACGTTACCTGCAACCTTTGTGGGTGCGAAGGTCATCCTTATAGTAGGTGCCCCAAGGCCTCCCATAACCTTGAGGTTATGGGGGAAGAGCTAGAGAGGGAAATGGGTCGTCTTTTTGAGGAGGAGCGACGGGAGGTTGTAGAAAAGCAAGTGGTGAGGGCGGTGGTAGAGGAGAACAGTGTGGTGAGGAAGGTGTCTGCTGAGGTGGATAAAGATGGCTTTCAGGTGGTTGAATCTAAGTCAAGGGAAAGGTTGACCAAAAGAAGGGATTCAGATCCTGGTATTTTTTGTGTTAATAGATTTCAGTTTAACTCTGAGGAAGAGTCTGAGGTGGAGGACGGTGATATCGTCTTATCTGAAGGGCAGCTTGTCCCGGTCCCAAAGGATAAACCCAAGAAACAAAGAAGGAGGTCCTCTGTTAAGAGTTCCTTTGGGGAAGTAGCGTCCGTGGTGGAGGGGAAGGGGTGTAGGAGGAGTGAAAGGAGGAGAAGAAGTTAGACCGGTGGTAGCATCAGACACTGATGGGAAACCTCAGAGTTCAGTTGGGGAAGATGTGGGGGATTTTTCCTCCATGCCTTCCTGTACCCCTCAAATCCTTTCCTCATTGCCCCAGGATCTCGTGGATCCTCCCCCTGTCCCTGTGAACCCTATGTCCTTTCCCTCTTCTCCAGGAGCGGAGCCTCCTGATCCGGGTCCTCCTCATGATGATTTGGGCCGAGATATTTCTGCTGTTTTGGGGGAGGCTCGGGGCATGGATCTCTCTGTCTCTCCCACTGCAGGTGAGAGTGATACTGAGGAGGTGTTTGTTGGGGAGGATGATCCAGTGAAAGAACAAAGGGGAGGAGTCCTGACGCGTTTCGTCACGTGACCCGTGACTTTTTCAAAGATCTTTGAAAAAGTCACGTGTCACGTGACGAAACGCGTCAGGACTCCTCCCCTTTGTTCTTTCACTGGACACCTGCATTCAGGACGTTTTCAGGCCACAGCTACTTCACCTGGCATTTACCCATGGCAGCTACGGGCGGCCCCCAATTGGCTTTACATCCAGCCGCAGGCGTTGTGCGGCCACGACTACCGTCTCCAGTACCTTCCATCTCGTCATCTACCGGCGGACGGTGCACGTCCAGGTAGATTGAAAGGAAGTCTCTTCTACAGCTGGATACCTCAGACGGCGTTTGATTCAGGAGCCACACGCCCGCCGCTCCTCATTGTCTGCACAGCACTAATAAGGTGAATACCAGCAGGTCAATACAACATATCCAGCGGCTGGTTGTTATATTTAAACACGCAACGTACCCTCCAGTTCCACCATCTATTGGGCACTTTCTGGACTTACCCGGGGACGCTCGGGTTCACCAGCCCTTATGGAGAGGTAATTTCATTTATATACAACCCATTCATGCGGATAATCTCTATTGAAGCTCACACTTCAAAACGTGTAATCATTTTCATACACTTAAGGAATTACATTTAGCAGCTGTAGCAACAGTGTTTTCAAAGGATTGTAACATTCTGTTACATTTTTGAACTCTCAAAATATCCAGTCCAGTGAAATTTTATTGATATTTATCATAGTAATCAAAGCATAGATTATTCATGTGTTTCTAAAACTTTTGTATTTTATAAATTAAACAAAAATATAAGTAATACTACCTATGAATGGTCCATTATGAAATAGTAAAATTTTTATTCTTATCAGAGTAATGTTGCTAATAAATATATATACTTGTTATTAATTTATCTGATTCCTTGGTTGTTATTGAACCTGTGAAAATCTGGTGTGTGGTTCTTCATGAGCGCCTCTATTAACTTTTGTAATTTGGTCAATCCTTCAGGAGTTTTGCACATCTCCTTATAGTGGCGAACGTGTCCCCATACCATAAGTTCCAGGTTCTTTTTATTTTCAGTTTTGTAACTTAACACAGGCGCAGCAAAAGATTTCTTCCTCTCTTCTCTAGAAGGGAGCTGGAGAGGAGCATTTTGCGATCTCATTTTTATGCCCAGCCATCGCTAAGGGACTGCCCGGGCAATGTGTACTCAGCTGGGTTGAATCTGATTAATTCTCGGAGGATCCCACTGAAGTTCAGGGACATTGCCTGGCTTCTTTTTCAAGGGAAGCTTTATGTTAGGGGGAAGATCGGGTTTCGAGGTGCCAGTGATCGTGTTTGCCCATGTGAGGAGTGTCCTGGGGTGGTGGAGACTGTGGACCACTTCTTGCTCGAGTGTCCCTTTAATGTAAAAATTTACAAAGCCGTTTCAGCCGCTTTACACCTTCCGTGCCTTTCGGGGCTTAGTTACCCTGAGTGGGCGTATGGGGCGTTCAAAAAGAGGTTTGGGAGGTTTGATTTAATCACCGTTTATTTATGTAGTTTAGCGGTCAGGTACCACACTTGGAGTGCACGGTGTCTAGTTTCCCTTAGAAGGTTAGTCCTTCCCTGTACTGAGGTGGTTGGTACCATTCTTCACGAGGTAAAGAGGATGATGGATATGGATCGAGGGAGGATGGATGCCGTCAGTTGGTCCAGGCTTTGGCGCCATCTGAGACCCCCTTGAGTGGGTGGCTGAAGTCTTTCCTTCCTTTCATCCTTCTGGCTTTCTTTCTTTCACCCCCTGTAGATTTTGTGTTATGGTTTTTTTATGCTATGGTTTTAACATACGACTAAAAGCTCACCTCACTTTCTCTATGTTTGGATTTTGTTGTGTGTTTAAGGCTTGATTTTGTACATATTGGTCTGTATATTGCTATTGATTGTCTATTTGACAAACTATTATTAATCTTGCCAGTGCTATGGACTTTTGAGTTTATTTGCCTCTTCATACACTAATCTGATATATTATGCCATCATAGTCGGACTAAAGACTTTGGACAATATTATTTAAGTATGGCTTTTGGCTGGTATCACCTTTGTTTATGTAAGTTATTTTTTTCTTTCGTGTTTGTTGATTGCTTTGTTTTGTTGTTGCAATTTTTCTAATAAAAACATAGCCACTCCTAGATGGGCCAGGTGTTTGTGTCGGCCACTTGGGTCGCTTAGCTTAGTCATCCAGCGACCTCGGTGCAAATTTTAGGACTAAAAATAATATTGTGAGGTGTTCAGAATAGACTGGAAATGAGTGTAAATTATGGTTATTGAGGTTAATAATACTATGGGATCAAAATGACCCCCAAATTCTATGAATTAAGCTGTTTTTGAGTTTTTTTTGTAAAAAAACACCCGAATCCAAAACACACCCGAATCCGACAAAAAATTTTCAGGGAGGTTTTGCCAAAACGCGTCCAAATCCAAAACACGGCCGCGGAACCGAATCCAAAACCAAAACACAAAACCCGAAAAATTTCCGGTGCACATCACTAATATATATAAACATAGAATTTGTCGGCAGATAAGAACCACTTGGCCCATCTAGTCTGCCCCTTTTTTTTTTTTTATATATTATTTTTTTTTATCACTAACCTTATTTGATCCTTATTTCTTTGTAAGGATATCCTTATGTCTATCCCATGCATGTTTAAATTGCTCTACTGTCTTAGCCTCTACCACCTCTGATGGGAGGCTATTCCACTTGTCCACTACCCTTTCTGTGAAATAATTTTTCCGCAAATTTCCCCTGAACCTCCCCCCCTCCAGTCTCAGTGCATGTCCTCGTGTCCTATTGCTTCTCTTCATTTGGAGAATGTTTCCCTCCTGGACTTTGTTAAAACCCTTCATATATTTGAAAGTTTCTATCATGTCGCCCCTTTCTCTTCTCTGCTCCAAACTATACATATTGAGATTTCTTAGTCTTTCTGGGTATGCTTTGTGATGTAGGCCATGCACCATTTTAGTTGCCCTCCTTTGTACAGTTTCTAATGTATTAATATCCTTTTGAAGATATGGCCTCCAGAACTGAATACAGTATTCTAGATGAGGCCGTACCAATGACCTATACAGTGGCATTATTACTTCTTTCTTTCTGCTGCTGATTCCTCTCCCAATGCAGCCAAGCATCTGACTAGCCTTCCTCATTGCCTTGTTACATTGCTTACCTGCCTTTAAGTCATCTGAAATAGTGACTCCTAGATCCCTTTCCTCCTCAGTAGTTTCCAGTATAGTGCCATTAATACTGTATTTAGCTTTAGGATTTTTGAGACCCAAGTGCATGATTTTGCATTTTTTGGCATTAAACTGTAATTGCCAGACTCTTGACCATTCCTCTAGTCTACCTAGATCCTCAATCATTTGTTTTACCCCACCTGGTGTGTCTACCCTGTTGCATACCTTTGTGTCATCTGCAAAAAGGCATACTTTCCCTTTAATCCCATTTGCAATGTCACCAATAAAGATATTGAAAAGCACTGGTCCAAGTACAGATCCCTGGGGTACTCCACTGGTAACATTTCCCTCCTGTGAATGCACTCCATTTACCACAACTCTCTGTTTTCTATCCTTCAACCAAGATCTTATCCATTCAATAATCCTATATAGTTCCAATATTGAAGGCAGCACTCCCCTTATGCAATATCCTATTGAAACGCAGGTGCCCTCAAAACAAAAACTCCACCATGTGTATACAAAGCAGTCAGTTTTGTCGACACTCAGTGCATAAAAAGACACGTCTATCTATCTATCTATCTATCTATCTATCTATTAGATAAATAAATAAATATATAATATATATAAAAAATTTAATTATGCTGCATTGAAAAGGACTGGCTTTATTAAGCACTTACAGTACAAGGAGGCTCAGACAGTGGGCTGTAATGAGAAGCAGCAGCAGGTGGAGGGAGATTACAGCAGCTGCCTGGACACACACCCGATGACAAGTGCACAACCCACAATTTGCGGGTCTTTTAAAGTGGGTGGAGCCAAATGCTGGTGGGGCTGGGCTTAAATTGCGGCCCATGGCAGCCTCAAAAACAAGTTTGGTCAGTCCCCCCTGCATGCATCATACCTACCGGACTTTACACAGCTTTCTATAATATCAGTTCGTTCAGCCTGGCTTCCTTCCTAGCTCTGCCCCTGGGGTGGAGCCTTTGTGATGTCATGCGGCGCAGGGAGGGCTGTGAAGGTCTTCACTGGGAGTGCAAGAGGAGAGACAGGCATTCTTCCGGGCGAGGGAGGGGAGGTGACTCTGCAGGGTTTGCATAGGGGCCTGGGAGGACGGCCGCTGGCAGCTTGTGATAGGAATTGTTGTTGTTTTTTGTCCTTTTAATGCTGCCAGACTCTGGTGGGCCTATTTTTATGGGGAGGCCTGGAGCTGCAGCTCCACCTGCCCCATTGGTTAATCCAGCTCTGGTTTAGGTTCACCCCTTATACAGTATAATTAGCACTGGGCCATTGAGCTGGTTCTGGGAAAAAAATGTGTGGGAGTCCCCCATATTTCCAGTAATCGGCACTGTGCACTACCAGTGGTGGAGGTAATGCTATAGCCTTAGGATGCACTTCACGGGGTCCACCGGCCAAAACATTAACCTACCCCAACTGGATAGCCCATGCCAGAGATTCCTCTGAAAGTGAGGATACACCCAATAAAGGTGTCACCCCTCCCAAGTAAACCCCAGGTAGTAAAGCAAGTAACTTTGTATTTGGAACGAGCCATGTTGCCATACAAGGGGAGCAAATAGATTTATATTTTTTCTGTGCATGGGAAATACTGGCTTCTTTTGCATGTAGCCCACAGATGTTAGCTAGCTTTACTTTTAAACAGCAATTTAGATTTCAGTTTGGACACACCCCACCTATATCTAAATCCCTCTGCACCTGCAGTTACATAGTTACATAGTTAGTGAGGTTGACAAAAGGCAAAATACCCATCAGGTTCAGCCTCTATTCTGTATTAAGATGTTCATATTATCATGCACCTGCTGAAGTAATGGTTTATTACCAATTGACAACTATGATTGTTACCACTCCCAGATATTAATTTCACTATGTTAAATGCTATAGCCCTGGATACTTTTTCCAGTTAAAAATGTGTCTAGTCCATTCTTAAATACATTTAGAGTCTGCCGTTATTACCTTCTCTGGCAGGGAGTTCCAAATCTTTATTGCCCTTACGGTGAAGAACCTTTTCCTACGTTGTGTACGGAATTTTCTCTCCTCTAGCCTCAGTGAGTGCCCACGTGTCCTATACAGAGTTCTTTTAATAAACAAATCCCCTGCTAACTCCTTGTAATGACACTTTACATATTTGAAGAGATTAATAATGTCTCCTCTTAGGGTGGTCTTCAGTTTGCCGGCTGTCGGGATCCCGGCGAACAGTATACCGGCGCCGGAATCCCAACAGCCGGCATACCGACACTATTTCTCCCTCTTGGGGGTCTCCTGGAGGGAGAATAAACAGCGTGGCGCGTCTAGAGCGCCACCATGCCCGCAGCGTGGCGAGAACAGCGACCCCGCAAGGGGCTCATTTGCGCTCACCACGCTGTCGATATGCCGGCGGTCGGGATCCCGGCGCCGGTATGCTGGTCACCGGGAGCCCGGCCGCTGGCATACCATACTGCACCCCTCCTCTTAGACGCCTCTTTTCTAGTGTACACATATTTAACCTAGTGAGCCTTTCCTCGTACTCCAGTGTTCTAACCCTTTAATCAATTTGGTAGCTCGCCTTTGAACTCTTTCTAGTTCCCCGATATCTTTTTTATAATATGGTGCCCAAAACTGAACACAATATTCAAGATGTGGACGTACCAATGATTTGCACAGTGGCAATGCTTGCGTGCATAAAACGGGGCATTGAGACAAGGGACGACCCTTGTCTCAATGCCCCGTTTTATGCACGCAAGCACTTTACTTGCCTTTTTTGCTGCATTTTGACATTGTGTACTGTTATTAATGTTATGCACACCAGTGCCTGCAGGAAAGTACTGGTGTCAGAACTGTTATGCACTCCAGTGTCTGCAGGAATGTACTGGTGTTTGAACTGTTATGCAAAACAAATGGACTCACAGACAAACTGGGGAATATGACATAACGTACACAGAAGGTGATAGGGTAACAAAATACACACAAAGTGAACAGAGAAGCCCAGAGGCAAAGGAACTGGGTATCTCCCTTGTATTAGAACTGCTCAGATAGAAAAAGCAAGATGTTGTGTTTTAATACGTAGAGAACCCGAAATGCTGTTGCTAAGGGCAACAGCAAAACCCTAAAGGGTTACCAACGGGTGTGGCAGTAAACTCCTTGGTCAGAGATGGAATGATAGACACAAGGAGAGTCTCCACAATCCTATTTCTCACTTGCAGTGCACAGGTTTTAGCTTACTGCCACTAAACTGACCCCTGACACCTAGCACAGTGAGACAGGATTAGACAGGCAAGTCTTAGAATACAGCCGCAAACTTGCTAAGTTCACAGAGTAGTAACAGAACCCCAGCAAGCTAAACGACTGACTCCAGTCTTACTGCTAGGTCTGGATTGGCAGAGTGTAATACCAAATCCCCAGGCCTATTTGCAGTAAGCAACAAACAAATACAAAGCTACACAGTACTGGCTAACTTTCATGAACTGACTAACCAACAAAGATTCAGCAGCATCTGCTTACTCTGAAAAGAGGCCTTATAAAGCAGGTGCTGTCCACGCCCCACTCAGACCTCACAGACTGTGAGCACAAAAACCAGCACCGGATCCCCTGCCGTGCACAGAGCCTATAACCACTGCACAGCAAAAGACCCGAACCGGAGTATCAGCTGCGCTCAGGTTACTCCACTAGCACTTGTCTCCCGGTTGCCATGACGACGTGGCAGCACAGGGCAGGAGACCCTAACAGTACCCCCCCTCTGACGAGGGTTCAAAGAACCCCTACCACCGGGTTTATCGGGGAACTGCGAGAAGAAAGAGCGTATCAGTCTGGGGGCATGAAGATCACAACTGCGCACCCACGACCGCTCCTCCGGGCCATACCCCTTCCAGTGCACCAAAAATGACAGCCGACCCCGAACCACCTTGGAGTCAAGAATCCTTTCAACAACAAACTCCCTCTGGCCACGTATCAGAAGAGGGGAAGGTCTTCCACTGGAAGAAGGATTACTAATCGCCCGTTTTAAAAGGGAACAATGAAATGTTTTATTGATACCCAAAGAACGGGGCAGATCTAACTGAAATGCCACCGGATTGATAACCCTGGTGATCTTATAAGGGCCGATGAACCGGGGGCCTAACTTATGAGATGGCTGTCTCAACTTCAAATTCTTGGTAGACAACCAGACGAAGTCTCCTAATTTGAAGCTGCAGGGTCTTTTCCGCTTATCAAAAACCCTTTTGGTCACTAATGACACAGACACAAGGGCTTTCTTCACTTTCCGCCAAATACCTCTAAGGACCGAAACCACAGAGGAACCACCAGGCGTGGAGTCCAGGGGGTCAAAAGAATTGGCCTTAGGATGATGCCCATACACACAAAGGAAGGGAGAGATCCCTGTAGCAGAGTGAGCCGCGTTGTTATAGGCAAACTCCGCCATGGACAGATGAGCAACCCAGTCAGTCTGACACTTGGAGACATAACACCTGAGGAACTGCTCCAAGGACTGGTTCACCCTTTCAGTCTGCCCATTAGACTGCGGATGGTAGCCTGATGACAAGCTGACAGAAATCTGGAGATCGGAACAAAATGCCCTCCAGAATTTGGCCACAAACTGGGATCCGCGGTCAGAGACCACATCAAGTGGCAACCCGTGGAGACGCACAACATGCAGCATAAATAATTCAGACAGGCGTCTGGCTGATGGCAGCCCAACCAGTGGAACGAAGTGCGCCATCTTCGAAAACCTGTCAACGACAACCCAGATGGCTGTCATCCCCGAGGATTTGGGCAAGTCCACCACAAAATCCATTGAAATGTGGGTCCATGGCTTAGATGGGATAGAGAGTGGATGTAATGGGCCAACAGGAACCCCTCTAGGAGTCTTATTTCGGGCACAGATGTCACATGCCCGAACCCACTGATCCACATCCTTAACCACCGAGGGCCACCACACCGCCCTAGATAGCAACTCCCGAGTTCTGGCAATACCCGGGTGACCTGCCGACTTCTTGGCATGGAATTCCAGGAACACTCGCTGTCTTAACCTAGGAGGCACAAACAAAAGACCTACCGGAAGGTCTGGAGGAGCCTGCTCCTGTGCTCTAAGGACTAATGATAAGAGGTCCTGGGTAATGCCCACTTTAATACATGATGGGGAAACAATGGGCAACGGCTCCTCGGTGGTCTCCTGGATTGGAGCAAAACTCCGCGAGAGCGCATCAGCCTTGATGTTTTTTGACCCAGGGCGATATGTTATCAAAAAATTAAAGCGAGCAAAAAACAAAGCCCATCGTGCCTGCCTGGCATTGAGACGCTTCGCTGACTCTAAATATGCCAGATTCTTATGGTCAGTGAGAATTGAGACCACAAACTTAGCCCCCTCAAGCCAGTGTCTCCACTCCTCGAGTGCATCCTTAATAGCCAACAATTCCCGGTTACCCACATCATAATTCATCTCAGCAGGCGAAAATTTACGGGAAAAGTAAGCACAGGGATGAAGGCGATTATCAGACACTCCCATCTGAGAAAGCACTGCCCCAATACCCATCTCAGAGGCATCCACCTCCACCACAAAAGGACGCTCTGGATCTGGGTGTCGCAGCACCTTGGCCGAAACAAATGCCCTTTTGAGACGGGCAAAAGCCGCTTTAGCCTCACAAGACCAGTGAGCAACATCCGCCCCTTTCTTAGTGAGTGCCACCAAGGGCGCCACTATAGACGAAAATCCAGCGATAAATCGTCTATAAAAATTTGCAAAGCCCAGGAAACGCTGAAGCGCCTTCAAACTAGTGGGCTGCACCCAATCCAGGACTGCCTGTACCTTGGAACCCTCCATTTGGAAACCTTCTGGGGAGATAATATATCCTAGAAATGCGATTTGCTGAACTTCAAATTCGCACTTCTCCAGCTTCGCCCCAAGCCGGTGGTCTCTGAGTTTCTGGAGGACTAAGCGTACATGCTTCCGATGTTCCTCCAGGGAATGGGAGAAGATTAGGATGTCATCTAAGTATACAACTAAGAATCTATCCAAATATTCCCTGAGCACATCATTCATGAAATCCTGGAAGACTGCCGGGGCATTACAGAGCCCAAAAGGCATCACCAAATATTCATAATGCCCTGAGTGGGTATTAAAGGCAGTCTTCCATTCATCCCCCTCTCTTATTCGGATTAGATTGTACGCACCGCGTAGGTCAATCTTAGAAAAAATGGTGGCAGTACGAAGCTGGTCAAACAAGACCGAAATGAGAGGCAGTGGGTATGAGTTTTTAATCGTGATACGGTTCAATTCCCTGAAGTCGATGCAGGGTCGCAACGAACCGTCCTTTTTACCCACGAAGAAGAACCCCGACCCAACTGGAGACTGTGAAGGTCTGATAAATCCCTTAGCCAAGTTCTCCTGAATGTACTCTGCCATAGCCTGAGTCTCAGGACGTGACAGGGAGTACAACCTGCTCTTGGGAAGCTTAGCATTTGGCAACAAATCAATGGCACAGTCATAGGGGCGATGGGGAGGTAGTACCTCTGCAACTTTTTTGGAGAACACGTCCGCAAAATCTGCATAACACCCTGGCAATCCTGGCAAACTTAGCTGCGAGAGCCTGACTGGAAGGCTCAAGCAACTCCTGAAACAATCAGTACCCCAACTAAGAATCTCCCCAGAGACCCAGTCAAATTGAGGATTGTGGGCCCTTAACCAGGGTAACCCCAACACCAATGGGGCAAAAGTACAGACAGTCACATAAAAGGACAATTTTTCAGAGTGTGTGGCTCCAATAAACAAAGAAATCTGGCTAGTGCAAGAGGTAATTTTACCTTGGGATAATGGTTCCCCGTTTAACCCACAAATCTCAATTTCCGATGCCAAGGGTACTAAGGGAACAGAGTGTTTCAGGGCGAATTGGCGGTCCATAAAAACCCCGTCGGCCCCACTGTCCACAAAGGCCTCAGTCTTGACAGTTTGACCGAGGATCTTCAAGGTCACCGGAATGATAAAAGTCTTCTTGGGAAATTCTGACTTCTGGCCTGACAGGATATTTCCCATCACCCTCAGGCCCTGAAGTTTTCCGGCTTTTCTGGGCATGATACTACCACATGACCTTTATTCCCACAGTACAAACACAACCCCTGCTGTCTCCTCCGCGTCTTCTCACGCGAGGAGAGGCGGGTAGCCCCAATCTGCATAGGCTCCTCAGAAAATTCCTCAGAGTCTGAGGTTCCCTTGGGAAGGAAGGAAATCTCAGTCTCCCTTTCAAGCCTACGCTCTCTCAGCCGTCTATCCACCCGGATGGATAACTGCATGAGCTGATCCAAGCTATCAGGCAAGGGATATTGTACCAGTTGGTCCTTTATCTGGTTAGAAAGACCTCTTCGGTACTGGTGTCTCAGGGCTGGGTCATTCCACTGGGTATCATGGGCCAACCTCCGAAACTCCGTACAGTAAACCTCAACTGGCCTTCGCCCTTGCTTAAGGATCGAAATCTGAGCCTCGGCTGAGGCCGTCTTGTCAGGGTCATCATACAACATGCCCAGTGCCGTAAAAAAAACATCAACACTTTTAAGCGACGGACAGTCAGGCTGCAACCCATATGCCCAGACCTGTGGGTCTCCTTGTAGCAAGGAAATCACTATGCCCACCCGCTGAATCTCCGACCCAGAAGACTGAGGCCTAAGCCGGAAGTATAGCTTGCAGCTCTCCTTGAAACAAAAGAACTGCGAGCGATCTCCAGAAAAACGATCCGGGAGATTTACTTTCGGCTCCTTAACCCCTGCAGGTGCTGCTGCTGCGGGAGCTCCGCCAGCAGCCTGGGAGGTGTGCATTTTAATGGACAAATCATTAAATTGTTGAGTCAGGACCTGCACCTGATCGACCACCTGTTGCAACGTATTTTGAGGGGTATGCTCCATATTCCCACAAAATTTCAACAGGAGTGTGACAGGACGATACCGTACGGAAGCACTCGCAGCTTCCGCGTCCCGTTGACTGCGCACAGAATGGAAGGTCAAGCCGCACGAGGCCTGACCACATAGGGGATTCCCGCTTACCGTCAGTAACCGCCTGTTACTGACTCCACCCACTGCGCTGTGGGCGGGTTCTCGCTGCCACCACCAAACTCCTAACCTGCCGTGGCGTTTGGAACCACGGTTCTGCTCTGTATGTGCCGACGCACTGCTTTACCACACCTGTGTGGTGTCGACGAATCCCCACTAGCCACTTGCTAGGCCTCTACCGGTAGCTGGCGGAAGGCGGAGCTTGGAGACGTCAGGTGCTTCCCTGGACAGCCGGAGGACGGGGCTAGGTTTGGCCTAACCCTGTTGGTCACAAGATGAAGCAGTCTTCTTGAGGCAAAGGTGTTTATTGCTCAAATAACCTTTAAAAAGGCTCCTCCCTATTGCTAGGGGCAACAGCATACAATTAAGATGTTTCAGCAGAAGAAGATGTTACAATACACACTCCTATGGGCCAACTGCCCTCCTTTTATCCCTCTCCAAGACCCCTTACCACAGGGGGTAAGCCCGCCCTGTGGTGTACAACCAATCAATGTTTACCCATGAGCTGTGCATGCTCTGGTCTCATGCACACACAACATTGTTCCCAATGGACAGTGGGGAGTGGTCGGTCTCCTTTGTCTCTCCCATCTGGGAGAGCAGGCTACTCCCACGGTGCCGTTCAGTCTGGCTGGGGGGAGGTTTTCCCTCCTAAACTGACTTCCAGAAACCTGCCCGGGACCCCTTCTCACTGCCTGCAGCCTGGATTTGGGCTCCAGAGCTGGGCAGCCTGGCTCCCCGGTCCAGGTCTCTGGTCCACTACGGCTGATCTCCATGGAGCTCCAAGAAACCACTCAGCTTGTCTTATAGCTAAGCTGCTTCTTTTTCTCCCTGTCCCCATTGGAACTGTGAGGCTGGATGGGAAAGCATTCCGTTTTTAGGGAAAAGGTCTGGGAGAATCCATCAGCCTGCACAGCTATGGATTCCCCCCTCCTGGGACACACAATCAAGTAAGTGCACTTTATCTTTAAATACATTTACATTTTAAATCACACTGTACATTTTTCCTTTTAAATATACACTGAGCCTGTGCCCTGCACAGACTCTACATACTCAGGCACTGCAGTGCCTTCCCTAGCCCTGCAGCCTGGCTGTTAGGGCTCTCTGGGTGCTGGAGGTATGGGGCTGGCTTCCCCCATCCTCCAGCCTGCTTTTCTGCCTCTGGGGTTCCAGGGAGCTGGCTCTCCCTGTCCCCCCAGGGTGGCACTAATCAGTGGCCTCGCCGCACGCAGCGGCGCACCCCCCTGTACCGAAGTCCGGCGGACCGGGACACTTGTCCCGGCCGCCGTGACCCTGGCTTGTTGTGGTGCTGGGGCGCCGGGAGTGTAGCTCCCGGACCCCAGCGCTCATCATCTTGCTTGGCCGCCTAATGTGCCCACGCCGCTAGGGAGCCGGCTAGCCCGGTCCCCCATGAGCGGCGCCTGTCTGTTAGCCTCGCTGCAGCGTCCGGCGGGGAGCCGGGCTGCAGCGCACCCCCCTCGCCGACTAGCAGCCCGGGACGTCCGTCCCGGCTGCTGCGGCTGGCCACCCGTGCTGGGCTGAGGCGCCGGGAGCAGAGCTCCCGGCCCCCAGCGGCGGCTCTCACCTAGAGCACTGCAGCGGGAACCGAGCTCCCAGCCGCAGCGCTCACCCTTCTCCCCGGCGCGCACACTCCAGTGCGCCCGGGGCTACACTGACCGCTGCCGGGAGCGGAGCTCCCGGACTCCGGCGGTCAGCGGCTGCCTCCTCTCCCTCGGCGCGCACACTCTGCTGAGCGCGCCGGGGAGCTGTCCTCCCTGCCGTGGTCTCCGGAGGGGTCCGGGACCACGGCACATATTAAAATACATTTATTTTAAACATTTTGTACACTGTTATAAACACGGCGCCTAGCGCCCACAGTATTTTCAAATCTGGCGCCAAGCGCCCTTTGTCTGTGAAAATGGCGCCGGGCACTAGGGGTTAACCCCTTCAGTGCTGCAGGCGGCCATTTCCCTCGTGGCTGGGGCTCTCCGGCCACACTCCTCCCCCCCCATTCAAGCGGGTCAACCAGGGACCCATGTCCCAACGATTTGGGTCCTGGTCCCGCAGTCCGTTGGGGTGAAGGGGACGCTACCTGGGGGGTGTAGGCTCTGGCCTAGACAGTTCATCCATAGTGTAGTGGGCCTCTCTTCGTGGGTGCACAATGTTCAAATAGTCCACCTGAAGTCCAAGTTCAAGGCTCCACCACAAAAGTCTGTCCAATTCCCCCAAGGTAGGTTGCAGCCACCTAACAGGTAGGTGGTAAGTCACCACTGTGGGGGGCCGGTTACAAACAAGTGCCACCCACGGTGTCCCAACTGTGGCATACCCCACCTCCCACAATAGCAGTTTTCTGCTCAAACAGGCCACAGGGTGCTCCTGCCCATATGGCTCTTTCTGGCTCGGTACTGCTCCCAGTCCGTGCAGTGGCGCAATAGTTCGTAACACACAGTCCTGGTCAAGAATGTGCGCCATCAGCACTGGAGCGGGTACCCGAGCCTCCTTCAATGACTGGAATGCCAACTCGCAAGCGGGTGCAAAGTCCACTGACTTGGGAATGCCCTTCCTAGCCATCTCTGTCAAGGGGTTCACTACAGGACTAAAGTCAATGACAACATGTCCGTAGGGCCTTACAGGTTCTAAGGTCAGTACCGGTCTGGGTGATGTGGGTCGGGGACAGCCTCTGGTTGCCTCCACCCCCTCTGGGTTGGGCCTACCCCTGTCTCCTCCCACATGGTGCCCCAGGCACTGCACCTCCGTCATACCTATCTGGCAATTGTCTGCCCTAACTGTCAGACCTGCCCTCCAATCCTCTTCTGTCGACCTATGACTCGGGAAACCTACCCTGTCACCTAGGCCTACTCTTTCCTCCTCGTCCGCTACCTGTGCCACAGTGATGGCGGCCAGACCACCAGCCTCTGGATCCTGTGTGGCATCCACTACAGGGAGGCTGCGTGTCTTCCCCGATCTACTGTGCACAGGCAGGGGACCTGCTATGTCCACAGCAACTTGCTGCAACGGTTCTCCTATGGGCAGAGGCCCAGAGACAACACAAACGCTGGAGTGCCCCGGCTGCCAACGCATGGCACCAGCCTTACATTTGGTCTGGGCGTCATCCGACATTCCAGACCAGGGTAAGCTCTGTGTCAGGCACTTCAGGGTACGGTCTGTCTCCGGGTTGCTGTCCAAAGGGGTTTCGCTGGCAACCGACACCGGTTGCGCAGGAACGTTCCCTGAGGGGACCAGTTGGACACATTCCCTATCTGGTCTATCCCCTCCCACTTTCCTGGCTACTCTGTACCTTAACCCTTCCCGCCAGGTCAAACTTCCTGCCCCAACCCTGTCAAGGCCGCTGCCAGAGTGGCGCCTCATGCCTTTCAGGGATGGGTCAGAGAGTTCAGCCTCCCTAAACTCCTGCCTGTGGCCCTCAATCTCTCCTAAATTGGGAAACTCTACAGGGGGATCTAGGTGGGGACTATTAGGGTCAGTCTGGTAGGGGTCAGTCATGGAAAAGTCAATGTGGTTTCTCATACTCACCGCCGGAGTTGGCAAACCACTTGGGTCAGGAACATCATTGGGCACCCCCACAGGATCAAACGAGCTGGAACCGACATCCTCTGCGTTGCTAGGGGACGTGGGCATACCAGAGGCAAAAGGCATGCGGGGTCGATGTGCTGATCTAGCCGCTGTAATCTTTTCCTCTGGGCTGGTTGATGCTGTGGTTGGCTGTGCTGGCAGTTGTCTAGCAGCTGTAGTCTTTTCCTCTGGGCTGGGCTGTGCTGGAGTAGCTGATGTCAACGGTGGTTTTGGAACTTGACTCCGGGGAATGGCGCCAACAAACGTAGTGACGATCCCACCACCCAGATCATTTCCTAGGACCACATCAGTTGGGAGACCATCCATGACGGCAACTTCTCGCAACTCTGGTCCAGCTCCCCAGTCCAGGTAGACTCTTGCCATGGGAACCGCTTTTTCTGTTCCTTCTGCCAGGGTGACCGTGGCAGTGCGACCCTGCAATACTGCAGCAGGATCTATAAGGTGGGGGCTCACCACAGTGATTGAGGCCCCAGAGTCTCTTAGGCCTTCTCCCTGCAGGGGTCCCACGTGGACTGGCTGCAGGTGCCTCCACATGTTGTGTAGGGGCTGTTTGGCCATGCAGGTGACTCTCTCCGCAGAGTGCACCTGTCTCTCGCCACACTCCATCGGACTGACTGGAGGGGGAACAGTCTCTGTAGGCTCATCTCCTCTCGTCAAACAAGCGATCCGGGCTCCAGCACTCGGATTTGGGGCACGAGTCTGGGGTGCTTGGGATGCAGGACAGTTCATCCTCAGATGTCCGATTTTCCCACAGCCGTAGCACTTCTTCTCCAGTCGTGGCACCGATGATCTCTGATCAGTTGCAGGGACGCTGCGGTGCGGTTGCTGGCTAAGAGCACCCGGGTTGGACGATGCTTGTCTTTGGGGGTGATGAGCTGAAGAGGGGGGTCCCCTTGGTGGTACAGTCTGTTGGAGCTGGCTGCTGGCGGGGCGCTTCTGCCCCCGTGGCCGAATTGCCACATATTTGTCTGCTAACTGGGCAGCCATCTTTAAGCTGGGTGGCTCCCGGTCTAGCACCCACTCCTTCACTTCTTGGGCGCACCTGCGGTAGAACTGCTCCCTGCAGATCAGGTCGATCAGTGCGTCCCATGTAGTGGCTTCCGAATCCTTCACCCACTTCACCACGTACTGCCGCAGCTGGGTGGCGAACTGCTCATGGGTGCTGCTAGGATTCTTGGGCAAGTCTCTGAACTTCTTCCTGTAAGACTCTGGAGTGATGAAGAATCGCTGGAGGAGGGCCTTCGCGACTTCGTCGTAGTTCCCACAGTCATCCGTCGCCACTCCTCGATAGGCCTCCAAGGCCTCTCCATGCAAAGTGGGCACAAGGTGTCTCACCCACTCTGACTTGGGTAGATCGTGTAGTTTACAAGTCCTTTCAAAAACTTGCAAATGTCCATCAATGTCCCCATCACTGTCTGCAAACTTGGCAAACTGAATACGTCCTGATCTGTGAACAACAGCTGACAACGGCTCCCGGGGTACCACGGCCTGTGGTGCCCGCTCATCACGCCACATCTGGATGATGATCAAGCGCTCTTGCTCCGTTGCCCTTTCCCCCAATTCCGCTAGCCGATCTGCTAGGGTATCCGGGCCGCCCCCCCTGGGACGTTGGGATCCTGGCCCTGCTAGGGATTGCTGGGAAACATTGCTGCTGTGAGAGAGGGCGGGGCTTGTGGTTCTCACCGGTTCCTTACGAAGGTCCACTGTTGGGCCGTCCTCTGCGATGCTGACGCCGTCAGTGCTTTCCACCTCCGCCCGATGAGACTCCTCCCAGCTCCTGAGCGCCGCCTTCATGACGCTTCTGGACGCGTTGGAAGGGATATCCACACCCTTCTCCTGGCACACGATCTCCAGATCGCCCTTGGACATTCCGCTGAATTCCGCCATCTTGTGCGTTCTCCTGCGCTGCAGTTACTCCTCTCCTGAGTAACTCGGCTTCTCCAATCGGGTGATGAAAAGCCGCCTGGGAATATCCCACCACTATGCAACCAATTTCTGTGACAGGACGATACCGTACGGAAGCACTCGCAGCTTCCGCGTCCCGTTGACTGCGCACAGAATGGAAGGTCAAGCCGCACGAGGCCCGACCACATAGGGGATTCCCGCTTACCGTCAGTAACCGCCTGTTACTGACTCCACCCACTGCGCTGTGGGCGGGTTCTCGCTGCCACCACCAAACTCCTAACCTGCCGTGGCGTTTGGAACCACGGTTCTGCTCTGTATGTGCCGACGCACTGCTTTACCACACCTGTGTGGTGTCGACGAATCCCCACTAGCCACTTGCTAGGCCTCTACCGGTAGCTGGCGGAAGGCGGAGCTTGGAGACGTCAGGTGCTTCCCTGGACAGCCGGAGGACGGGGCTAGGTTTGGCCTAACCCTGTTGGTCACAAGATGAAGCAGTCTTCTTGAGGCAAAGGTGTTTATTGCTCAAATAACCTTTAAAAAGGCTCCTCCCTATTGCTAGGGGCAACAGCATACAATTAAGATGTTTCAGCAGAAGAAGATGTTACAATACACACTCCTATGGGCCAACTGCCCTCCTTTTATCCCTCTCCAAGACCCCTTACCACAGGGGGTAAGCCCGCCCTGTGGTGTACAACCAATCAATGTTTACCCATGAGCTGTGCATGCTCTGGTCTCATGCACACACAACATTGTTCCCAATGGACAGTGGGGAGTGGTCGGTCTCCTTTGTCTCTCCCATCTGGGAGAGCAGGCTACTCCCACGGTGCCGTTCAGTCTGGCTGGGGGGAGGTTTTCCCTCCTAAACTGACTTCCAGAAACCTGCCCGGGACCCCTTCTCACTGCCTGCAGCCTGGATTTGGGCTCCAGAGCTGGGCAGCCTGGCTCCCCGGTCCAGGTCTCTGGTCCACTACGGCTGATCTCCATGGAGCTCCAAGAAACCACTCAGCTTGTCTTATAGCTAAGCTGCTTCTTTTTCTCCCTGTCCCCATTGGAACTGTGAGGCTGGATGGGAAAGCATTCCGTTTTTAGGGAAAAGGTCTGGGAGAATCCATCAGCCTGCACAGCTATGGATTCCCCCCTCCTGGGACACACAATCAAGTAAGTGCACTTTATCTTTAAATACATTTACATTTTAAATCACACTGTACATTTTTCCTTTTAAATATACACTGAGCCTGTGCCCTGCACAGACTCTACATACTCAGGCACTGCAGTGCCTTCCCTAGCCCTGCAGCCTGGCTGTTAGGGCTCTCTGGGTGCTGGAGGTATGGGGCTGGCTTCCCCCATCCTCCAGCCTGCTTTTCTGCCTCTGGGGTTCCAGGGAGCTGGCTCTCCCTGTCCCCCCAGGGTGGCACTAATCAGTGGCCTCGCCGCACGCAGCGGCGCACCCCCCTGTACCGAAGTCCGGCGGACTGGGACACTTGTCCCGGCCGCCGTGACCCTGGCTTGTTGTGGTGCTGGGGCGCCGGGAGCGTAGCTCCCGGACCCCAGCGCTCATCATCTTGCTTGGCCGCCTAATGTGCCCACGCCGCTAGGGAGCCGGCTAGCCCGGTCCCCCATGAGCGGCGCCTGTCTGTTAGCCTCGCTGCAGCGTCCGGCGGGGAGCCGGGCTGCAGCGCACCCCCCTCGCCGACTAGCAGCCCGGGACGTCCGTCCCGGCTGCTGCGGCTGGCCACCCGTGCTGGGCTGAGGCGCCGGGAGCAGAGCTCCCGGCCCCCAGCGGCGGCTCTCACCTAGAGCACTGCAGCGGGAGCCGAGCTCCCAGCCGCAGCGCTCACCCTTCTCCCCGGCGCGCACACTCCAGTGCGCCCGGGGCTACACTGACCGCTGCCGGGAGCGGAGCTCCCGGACTCCGGCGGTCAGCGGCTGCCTCCTCTCCCTCGGCGCGCACACTCTGCTGAGCGCGCCGGGGAGCTGTCCTCCCTGCCGTGGTCTCCGGAGGGGTCCGGGACCACGGCACATATTAAAATACATTTATTTTAAACATTTTGTACACTGTTATAAACACGGCGCCTAGCGCCCACAGTATTTTCAAATCTGGCGCCAAGCGCCCTTTGTCTGTGAAAATGGCGCCGGGCACTAGGGGTTAACCCCTTCAGTGCTGCAGGCGGCCATTTCCCTCGTGGCTGGGGCTCTCCGGCCACAAGGAGTATTTGGCTGCTGAATATGTTATGCACACCAGTGCCTGCAGGAAAGTACTGGTGTCAGAACTGTTATGCACTCCAGTGTCTGCAGGAATGTACTGGTGTTTGAACTGTTATGCAAAACAAATGGACTCACAGACAAACTGGGGAATATGACATAACGTACACAGAAGGTGATAGGGTAACAAAATACACACAAAGTGAACAGAGAAGCCCAGAGGCAAAGGAACTGGGTATCTCCCTTGTATTAGAACTGCTCAGATAGAAAAAGCAAGATGTTGTGTTTTAATACGTAGAGAACCCGAAATGCTGTTGCTAAGGGCAACAGCAAAACCCTAAAGGGTTACCAACGGGTGTGGCAGTAAACTCCTTGGTCAGAGATGGAATGATAGACACAAGGAGAGTCTCCACAATCCTATTTCTCACTTGCAGTGCACAGGTTTTAGCTTACTGCCACTAAACTGACCCCTGACACCTAGCACAGTGAGACAGGATTAGACAGGCAAGTCTTAGAATACAGCCGCAAACTTGCTAAGTTCACAGAGTAGTAACAGAACCCCAGCAAGCTAAACGACTGACTCCAGTCTTACTGCTAGGTCTGGATTGGCAGAGTGTAATACCAAATCCCCAGGCCTATTTGCAGTAAGCAACAAACAAATACAAAGCTACACAGTACTGGCTAACTTTCATGAACTGACTAACCAACAAAGATTCAGCAGCATCTGCTTACTCTGAAAAGAGGCCTTATAAAGCAGGTGCTGTCCACGCCCCACTCAGACCTCACAGACTGTGAGCACAAAAACCAGCACCGGATCCCCTGCCGTGCACAGAGCCTATAACCACTGCACAGCAAAAGACCCGAACCGGAGTATCAGCTGCGCTCAGGTTACTCCACTAGCACTTGTCTCCCGGTTGCCATGACGACGTGGCAGCACAGGGCAGGAGACCCTAACAATTAAGCCTATTATCTATGAGCACGCCCAAATCTTTTCCAACACAGTTACCCCTATATTTTCCCCATTAAGAGTATAGGATGCATGTTTGTTTTTTTGTCCCAAAATGCATAACTTTGCATTTTTCTATATTGAACCTCATTCCCCATTTAGACGCCCAGGTTTTAAGTTTAAATAAGTCATTCTGTAGAGACTTCACATCACTTTCTGACTTAATTACCTTGCACAGTTTAGTATCATCTGAAAATATTGACACTGTGCTTTCCAGGCCTATTCCTGGATCATTGATAAATATATTGAATAGTAACGGGCCAAGTACGGACCCTTGTGATATTCCGTTGACTACTGGTGCACAGCTGGAGAACATTCCATTGACCACTACTCATTGTACTCTGTTATTCAGCCAATTACCTATCCATGTACAAATAGTATATCCTAGGTCAAGTTCCCTCAATTTGATGATCAGTCTACTGTGAGGCACTGTATCGAAATCTAAATAGACCACATACACTGATTTTCCCTGGTCAAGATTCTCGCCACTTCCTCGAAGAAGCTAATTAAGTTAGTTTGACATGATCTGCCCCTTACAAGCCCATGCTGACTTTTGCTAATAATCTTATTAACCTGCAGATAATCCTCTATGCTATCCCTCAAAATACCTTCCAATATTTTACCCACTATTGAGGTTAAACTAACGGGTCTATAGTTACCAGGATTATTTTTAGTTCCCTTTTTAAATAAAGGCACTACCTCAGCTATGCGCCAATCCTTTGGTACCATGCTTGATGTAATTGAACTATGGAAAATCAAGTATAGTGGTTTTGCTAGTTGCGACCTAGCCCCATAATAACCCTTGGATGAAAACCATCTCGGCCTGGTGATTTATTAATCTTTATGTTGCTTAGTCTCTCCAGGACTACTTCACTTAAACAAGAATCAAGCCAAGAGTCATTACCTTAACTATCGTTATGCACTACACTCACCGTCTGATCCTCCTTGGTGAATACTGAGGGGAAAAAATTGTTCAGTATTTCAGTTTTTATTTTATCATCGTTTATCCAAGCTCCCAATTCATCATTTAATGGGCCTACGTTCTCCTTCTTTAACTTTTTACTGTTTATGTATTTATACAACTTTTTAGGATTGGTTTTACTTTCTATAGCGATTTGCTTTTCATTTACAATTTTATTTGCCCTTATTACTTTTTTGCAATTTTTTATTGCATTCCTTATAATACTGGAATGACTCCTCCCTATCATTAGATTTAAATATTTTGAAAACACGCCTCTTTTTAGCCATTGCTTCTTTGACCTACTCATTAAGCCACATAGGCTTATGTTTAGTACGCCTTCATTTACTGCTCATGGGAATACATTTGTGAATATAGCTATCAAGCAACCCTTTTAAAGCTACCCACATTTCCGATGTGTCTTTACCATGAAACAAAACTTCCCAGTCAATGTCGTTTAGTGCCTGTCTCAGCATATTGAAGTTAGCTTTCCTAAAGTTAAATGTTTTAGTTGTCCCCTTATAGCTATGCTTCTTGAAACTGATATCAAATGTGATCATATAGTGGTCACTGTTTCCCAAGGTCTCCCCAACTTTAGTGTTTGATATAATGTCCACATTATTGGTAATAACTAGGTCCAGAATAGTTTTACCCAGTGCTTAAAGTGGTTCTAGAGAGGTGGTGGAAGTCACTCCCCCTGGCACCCATGCAACAAAAGTATTGCGCGTGCCATAGGCACGTGCTCCCCCAAAAGGGGATGTGGTCTCAAAAAGAAAGGGGCGTGGTCACATAATAGTAATAATGCCCACAGTAGTAGCACCCCTAACACACATAATGCCCACAGTAGTAGCACCCCTTAATACACAATGTCCACAGCAGTAGCACCACTTTTATAGGTGTAGTATGGTATGCCGGCGGCCGGGCTCCCGGCGGCCAGCATACCGGCGCCGGAATCCTGGCCGCCAGCATACCGACATCTGGGCGAGCGCAAATGAGCCCCTTGCGGGCACGCTGCGCTCGCCACACTGCGGGCACCACACCACGCTATCTATTCTCCCTCCAGGGGAGCCATGGACCCCCAAGAGTGAGAAAAGGTTTCGGTATGCCAGGTGTCGGGATTCCGGCACCGGTATACTGTACGCCGGGCGCCCGACAGCCGGCAAACTGAAGACCACCCGCTTATACAATGACCACAGTAGTAGTGCTCCTTATGCAATGTCCACTGTACTGATAGTGCCCACAGTGGTAGTGCCCCTTATATAGAGCCCATAGTAGTGGTGCCCCTTATGCAATGCCCCCAGTAGTAGTGCCCCTTATGTCCCCAGGAGTGATGCCCCTTATGAAGTGCCCCCTCTACAATGCCCTCATTAGTAGTGCCCCCATTAGTAATGCCCTTAATGGTAATGCCCCTGTGCAGTATTGCCCCCAGTAGTAATGTTGCCTGTAGTAATGCCATCAGTCGTTTAGCCCCCTGTAGTTTAGCCCCAGTAGTTATGCCCCCAGTAGTTTAGCCCCCAGTAGTAATGCCCCTGCAGTTATGACCCCAGTAGTTTACCCCCACTTTAGTTTAGCCTCCCAGTAGTAATGCCCCCAGTAGTTTAGCCCCTGTAGTTTAGTCCTCGTGTAGTTTAGTCCCCAGTGGTAATGCCCCCTGTAGTTTAGCCCCTGCAGTTAAGCCCCCATTAGTTTAGCCCCCCAGTAGTAATGCCCCAGTAGTTTGCCCCATGTAGTTTGCCCCAAGTAGTAATGCCCCCAGTAGTTTAGCCCCTGTAGTTATGCCCCCTTGTAATTTAGCCCCCATGTAGTTATGCCCTCAGTAGTAATGCCCCTGTAGTTATGCCCCCAGTAGTAATGCGCCCCCGTAATTATGCCCCCAGTAGTAATGCGCCCCTGTAATTATGCCCCCAGTAGTAATGTGCCACTGTAGTTTGCCCCCAGTAGTTTGCCCCAAGTAGTAATGCCCCCAGTAGTTTAGCCCCCTTGTAGTTTAGCCCCCAGTAGTAATGCCCCTATAGTTTGCCCCCTTGTAGTTTAGCCCCCAAGTAGTAATGCCCCCAGTAGTTTAGCCCCTGTAGTTATGCCCCCAGTAGTTTTCCTGAAGTAGTAATGCCCTCCTGTAGATATGTCCCCAGTAGTAATGCGCCCCTGTAGTTTGCCCCCTTGTAATTTGTCCCCAGTAGTTAGCCCCATGTAGCTTGCCCCAAGTAGTAATGCCCGCAGTAGTTTAGCCCCCTTGTAGTAATGCCCCCTGTAGTTTGCCCCCCGTAGTTTACCCCCCAAATAATAATGCCCCCAGTAATTTAGCCCCTGTAGTTATGCCCCCAGTAGTTTGCCCCCAGTAATAATGTGCCACTGTAGTTTGCCCCCAGTAATTTACCCCTTGTAGTTTGCCCATAGTGGATAGCCCCCTGTAGTTTGCCCCCAGTAGACGCGCCGCTAACACACTTTAAAAAACAAACAAAAAAAAATAAGAATTTACTTACCGATAATTCTATTTCTCGGAGTCCGTAGTGGATGCTGGGGTTCCTGAAAGGACCATCAGGTGGTGTGCACTGGCTCCTCCCCCCATGACCCTCCTCCAGACTCCAGTTAGGTACTGTGCCCGGACGAGCGTACACAATAAGGGAGGAATTTTGAATCCCGGGTAAGACTCATACCAGCCACACCAATCACACTGTACAACCTGTGATCTGAACCCAGTTAACAGTATGATAACAGCGGAGCCTCTGAAAAGATGGCTCACAACAACAATAACCCGATTTAGTTAGCAATAACTATGTACAAGTATTGCAGATAATCCGCACTTGGGATGGGCGCCCAGCATCCACTACGGACTCCGAGAAATAGAATTATCGGTAAGAAAATTCTTATTTTCTCTATCGTCCTTGTGGATGCTGGGGTTCCTGAAAGGACCATGGGGATTATACCAAAGCTCCCAAACGGGCGGGAGAGTGCGGATGACTCTGCAGCACCGAATGAGAGAACTCCAGGTCCTCTTTTGCCAGGGTATCAAATTTGTAGAATTTTACAAACGTGTTCTCCCCCGACCACGTAGCTGCTCGGCAAAGTTGTAATGCCGAGACCCCTCGGGCAGCCGCCCAAGATGAGCCCACCTTCCTTGTGGAATGGGCCTTAACAGATTTAGACTGTGGCAGGCCTGCCACAGAATGTGCAAGTTGAATTGTGCTACCAATCCCACGAGCAATCGACTGCTTAGAAGCAGAAGCACCCAGCATTGTTGGGTGCATACAGGATAAACAGCAAGTCAGATTTCCTGACTCCAGCCAACCTGGAAACTATATTTTCAGGGCCCTGATAACATCCAGCAACTTGGAGTCCTCCAAGTCCCTAGTAGCCGCAGGTACCACAATAAGCTGGTTCAGGTGAAACGCTGACACCACCTTAAGGAGAAACTGGGGACGAGTCCGCAGCTTTGCTCTGTCCGAATGGACAATCAGATATGGCTTTGTGAGATAAAGCCGCCAATTCTGACACTCGCCTGGCCGAGGCCAGGACCAACAGCATGGTCATTTTCCATGTGAGATATATCAAATCCACAGATTTGAGTTGTTTAAACCAATGTGATTTTTTAGGAATCCCAAAACTACGTTGAGATCGCCCAGTGCCACTGGAGACATCAAAGGGGCTATATATGCAGTACTCCCTTAACAACTTCTGGACTTCAGGAACTGAAGCCAATTTCTTTCTGGAAGAAAATCAACAGGCCGAAATTTGAACCTTAATGGACCCAATTTGAGACCCATAGACACTCCTGCTTGCAGGAAATGTAGAAATTAACCTAGTTGAAATTCTTCAGTGGAGCCTTCCTGGACTCACACCCTGGCACATATTTTCACCTAAGTGGTGATAATGTTGTGCGGTCACCTCCTTCCTGGCTCTGACCAGGGTAGGGATGACCTCTTCCGGAATGCCTCTTTCCCTTAGGATCCGGCGTTCACCCGCCTTGGCGTCAACGCAGCTGCGGTAAGTCCCGGAACAGACACGGTTCTTGCCGAATCAAGACCCTTCTTAGTATCTCTTGAAGTTCCGGGAACCAAGTCCTTCTTGGCCAAACCGGAGCCACGAGTATAGTTCTTACTCCTCTCCTTCCTATCATTTTCAATACATTGGGTATGAAAAGCAGAGGATGGAACACATACACCGACTGGTACACCGACGGTGTTACCAGAGCGTCCCAGCTATTGCCTGAGTGTCTCTTGACCTGGCGCTTCAGGTGGGACGCCATCATAACCACCTTTGGTCTTTCCCAACGGTTTACAATCATGTGGAAACTTCCAGATTAAGTTTCCACTTTTCCGGGTGGAATTCATTTATGCTGAGGAAATCTTCCCAGTTGCCCACTCCCGGAATGAACACTGCTGACAGTGTTATCACATGATTTTCCGCCCAGCGAAGAATCCTTGCTGTCATTGCCCTCCTGCTTCTTGTGTCGCCCCGTCTGATAACGTGGGCGACCGCCATGATGATGTCCTACTGGATCAGCACCGGTTGACTTTGAAGCAGGAGTCTTCCTAGGCTCAGAGCATTGTAAATTGCCCTTAGCTCCAGTATATTCATGTGGAGAGAAGTCTCCAGACTTGACCACACTTCCTTGGAAATTTTTTCCCTGTGTGACTACTCCCCAGCCTCTCAGGCTGGTATCCGTGGTCCCCAGAACACAGTCCTGAATGCTGAGTGTGCTGCCCTCTGAAAGATGAGCACTCTGCAGCCCCCACAGAAGAGACACCCTTGTCCTTGGAGACAGGATTATCCGCTGATGCATCTGAAAATGCGATCCGGACCATTCGTTCAGCAAATCCCCTGAGATCTGCCGAATGGAATCGCTTCGTAAGAAGCCACCATTTTTCCCAGGACTCCTGTGCATTGATGCACTGATACTTGGCCTGGTTTTAGGAGGTTTCTGACTAGGTCGAATAACTCCTTGGCTTTTTCCTCCCGGAGGAACACCTTTTTCTGGACTATGCCCAGAATCATTCCTAGGAACAGCAGACGTATCGTCGGAAAACAGCTGCGATTCTTGGAATATTTAGAATCCAGTCGTGCTGTCGTAGAACTACTTTAGATAGTGCTCTTCCGACCTCCAACTGTTCTCTGGAACTTGCCCTTTTCAGGATATCGTCCAAGTAAGGGATAATTTAGATGCCTTTTTTCTTTGAAGAAACATCTTTTCGGCCATTACCTTGGTAAAAGGCCCGGGGTGCCGTGGATAATTCAAACGGCATCGTCTGAAACTGATATTGACAGTTCTGTACCACGAACCAGAGGTACCCTTGTTGAGAAGGGCAAATTTGGACATGGAGGTAATCCTTGATGTCCAGGGACACCATATAGTCCCCTTTTTTCCGGTTCGCTATCACTGCTCTGAGTGACTCCATCTCGATTTGAACCTTTTATGTAAGTGTTCAAAGATTTCAGTTTAGACTATGTCTCACCAAGCCGTCTGGCTTCAGTACCACAATATAGTGTGGAAAAATAATACCCTTTTCCTTGTTGTAGGAGGGGTACTTTGATTATCACCTGCTGGATATACAGCTTGTGAATTGTTTCCAATGCTGCCTCCCTGTCGGAGGGAGCCGTTGGTAAAGCAGACTTCAGAAACCTGCGAGGAGAAGATGTCTCGACTCTCCAATCTGTACCCCTGGGATAATACTTGTACTATCTAGGGGTCAATCTGCGAGTGATCCCACTGCGCGCTGAGACTCTTGAGACTACCCCCCCACCTTGAGTCCGCTTGCATGGCCCCAGCGTCATGCTGAGGACTTGGCAGACGCGGTGGAGGGCTTCTTTTCCTGGGAAGGGGCTGCCTGCTGCAGTCTACTTCCCTTACCTCTATGTCTGGGCAGATATGACTGGCCTTTTGCCTGCATGCCCTCATGGGAAAGGAAGGATTGAGGCTGAAAAGACGGTGTCTTTATCAGCTGAGATGTAACTTGGGGTAAAAAGGTTGGATTTCCCAGCTGTTGCCGTGGTCCCCAGGTCCGATGGACCGACCCCAACTAACTCCTTCCCTTTATACGGCAATACTTCCATGTGCCGTATGGGATCTGTATCACCTGACCACTGTCGTGTCCATGACATCTTCTGGGTGATATGGACAACGTACTTATCTTGATGCCAGAGAGCAAATATCCCTCTGTGCATCTCACGTACATATATATAGAATGCATCCTATTAAATGCTCTATATGAATAAAATATTTTCAGTCAGGGAATCCGACCAAGCCAACCCAGCACTGCATCTCCAGGCTGATGGCGATCGCTGGTCGCAGTATAACCACCGTATGTGTGTATATACTTTTTAGGATATCTTTCCAGCTTCCTATCAGCTGGCTCCTTGAGGGCGGCCGTATCTGGAGACGGTAACGCCACTTGATAAGCGTGTGAGCGCCTTATCACCCTAAGGGGTGTTTCCCAACGCGCCCTAATTTCTGGCGGGAAAGGGTATAACGCCAATATTTGCTATCGGGGTAACCCCACGCATCATCACACACTTCATTTTATTTTATCTGATTCAGGAAAAACTACAGGTAGTTTTTTCACTCCCACATAATACCCTTTTTTGTGGTACTTGTAGTATCAGAAATATGCAACACCTCCTTCATTGCCCTTAACGTGTGGCCCTAATGAGAAATACGTTTGTTTATTCACCGTCGACACTGGATTCAGTGTCCGTGTCTGTGTCTGTGTCGACCGACTGAGGTAAATGGGCGTTTTTAACGCCCCTGACGGTGTTTCTGAGACGCCTGGACCGGTACTAATAGTTTGTCGGCCGTCTCACGTCGTCAACCGACCTTGCAGCGTGTTGACATTCTCACGTAATTCCCTAAATAAGCCATCCATTCCGGTGTCGACTCCCTAGAGAGTGACATCACCATTACAGGCAATTTCTCCGCCTCCTCACCAACATCGTCCTCATACATGTCGACACACACGTACCGACACACAGCACACACACCGGGAATGCTCTGACAGAGGACAGGACCCACACTAGCCCTTTGGGGAGACAGAGGGAGAGTTTGCCAGCACACACCAAAACGCTATAATTATATAGGGACAACCTTATATAAGTGTTTTCCCTTATAGCATCTTTATATATATCTCAATATCGCCAAAATCAGTGCCCCCCCTCTCTGTTTTAACCCTGTTTCTGTAGTGCAGTGCAGGGGAGAGCCTGGGAGCCTTCTCTCCAGGCTTTCTGTGAGAGAAAATGGCGCTGTGTGCTGAGGAGATAGGCCCCGCCCCTTTTTCGGCGGGCTCGTCTCCCGCTATTTAGTGAATCTTGGCAGGGGTTAAATATCTCCATATAGCCTCTGGGGGCTATATGTGAGGTATTTTTCGCCAAAAAAGGTTTTCATTTGCCTCCCAGGGCGCCCCCCTCCCAGCGCCCTGCACCCTCAGTGACTGCCGTGTGAAGTGTGCTGAGAGGAAAATGGCGCACAGCTGCAGTGCTGTGCGCTACCTTTAGAAGACTGCAGGAGTCTTCAGCCGCCGATTCTGGACCTCTTCTTACTTCAGCATCTGCAAGGGGGCCGGCGGCGCGGCTCCGGTGACCATCCAGGCTGTACCTGTGATCGTCCCTCTGGAGCTGATGTCCAGTAGCCAAGAAGCCAATCCATCCTGCACGCAGGTGAGTTCACTCCTTCTCCCCTAAGTCCCTCGTTGCAGTGATCCTGTTGCCAGCAGGACTCACTGTAAAATAAAAAACCTAAGCTAAACTTTCTCTAAGCAGCTCTTTAGGAGAGCCACCTAGATTGCACCCTTCTCAGCCGGGCACAAAAATCTAACTGGGGTCTGGAGGAGGGTCATGGGGGGAGGAGCCAGTGCACACCACCTGATGGTCCTTTCAGGAACCCCAGCATCCACAAGGACGATAGAGAAACATACTTACCAAGCCTCGCTCCCGCATCCGACCGCTGTGATCCTCCTGGCGTCCGGCTCCCCAGCACTATGAGAGACACGTCATGACATCTCTCCTATAGCGTGCACTGACAGGGCCAGAAGCTGGAAGCCGGAGCTCAGTAGTGAGCTCCTGCCGCTGGCTTCTGCTGTGAAGAGAGAGCCGGGCGCTCACTGGTAACACAATCTCAGCGGGCGCCCGGCATCTCTCAGCGGGTGCCCGGCATCTCCCTGCGGCGCCGGCACACATTGGATTAGGTGAGCCTGAGGAGGCGGAACTGCGTTCCGTCTCCAAGTGGAACTGACGGAACGCAGTTCCGCCCCATTCCGGCTCACTTTAACCCCTAGTTCTACCTTTAGTTGGGGCCTCGACTAATTGAGACAAGTATTGGTTCTTTTATTGTAATTAAGAATCTTCTGCTCCTAGTTTTTACACATGAATCATTACTCCAATTTATATCCGGATAATTAAAATCCCCTAACACTAGGATGTCCCCCATTCCCGCAGCTTTTTCAATTTGCAGTAAGAGTAGTTCCTCGTCATGTACGCTAATATCCGGTTGCTTGTAGCACGTGCCAATGATTAGTTTCTTTGCTTCTGTGCTGCCACTTGTGATCTCAACCCATAGTGATTCCACATTATCTCCAGTCCCCTCGTAAATACCATCTATTAAGTTTGGTTTTTAGGGCCCCATACACTAGACTTTGTCCAATTTCAGCTCATTTCGGTCATTCGGGCCGTTATATTGTGGGAAATCGTGCATTTTTGGTGTGTATACGATCCGATCCGACGCGCGGCCCCGTGAGTGTCGGATCGGATCCTCCAGGTCGTTAATGCTGCACTCGTGATATGTCGTAATCAAATGGAATCGTATGGAATCGTACGGAAAAAAGTGTGCTTTTTGTGCTCACGATATATCACATGCGATCTATAGTAAGAAGTTTGAAGCACCCTAATCCAGCCCATCAGATGTATCTGTGAATGCATGCTATACATCGTATGCGATATGTCGGCGCTTGACATATCGTATGCGATGTATAGCATGCTCAAAAAAGTCAAATTGTACCAAATCGTTTGGAATCATATGTAAACACTCACAGGAAGCTCCCGGGAGTGTTCAAGGAAAACCGTATACGATTTCACCAACTGACACATCGTTCTAGTGTATGGGGCACTTTAGAAATGGTTTAACAAAGAGACATTCCCCTCCTCCCCTTTTGGTAGCCCTATCCCTCCTGAAAAGAGAATATCCCTTCAAATTAGCAACCCAGTCGTGAGAGTCGTCCCACCATGTGTCTGTAATGCCTATAATATCATACTGAAATTGTCACAGGCCACCGGGTGGTGAAGTGGCGGTGTTTCGTACCTTAATTTCCCCTGATGATGTCGGTCCCAGTCTTCTTGGACTTTGCTTTCTTGTCACCTCTGGATACCCAGCAGAAGGATGAGGCCCCCAAACAGACCCCAGACAAACAAGTCACCACACTTTTGGACAGTGACTGGTATTTTATTATCACCAATAAGGTGTCACTGCTATTGTGTTAAACGGTTTAGTAGGGTAGAATTGAAATTAAGCAATGTCACTATATATAGGAACAGATCAATATGCAGATCAGCAGTTCGAGATCATATAGTCAAGCATTAAACATTTTAGTTACATATAACAAATTCACGGCTTTTAGGAGAACTCACAATTGCAAGTATTTCTTCAATATACTCGTAAATGAATTTCTCACAATTTATTTATCGTATACTATTACGTCACTATTAACCATAACCTTAAATGTCTACCAATTGACTGGCAGCAAGTAACCAGGAACGGTGTCCAAATTAGTGTCCCAAGTGTCCACACGGTGGCTGTAGAATTACTATTAACCGTAGTGTTCCTTACAGTATCTCAAGTGTCCACTAGAGGGTGTAGGAGTACAATCCGGCAGTGACTAGTAACTGAGTTTTGTATATTATCTCAGATATCTTATAGGAAGGCTTTCAGTATAAATCCTGAGGTAAATACGGACTAAAATAACTGGATGCAATTCTGTCAGATAGCCACTCACTATCTAGGGTAAGGGGGAATCAATACTGTTCGCACGGGCTGGTTCTGTCGGTACTAGTGCTAACTAATATCACCTTCTTTAAGGTAACTCCTAATAGGCAGTAACCTTTTTTTCTCATTCCTTGAACACAACACTGTCGCTGTCCCCGGGTGACCTTGCGTAGATTAAAAGCATCAAATTCTCCCCCTGGGCTCTGCCTGTCGGACACGGCTGTGCTGCTGCGGTACTGGTTGGCTGACAGATGTCATATATCTCAGGGCTCTTCCCCTCTCTGTCTGTAGTAACAAATGGGAATATTGCTGCATGAGGGAAGCACCTGGCTGAGTTGGCAAGGGTTGGCTGGCTGTCAAGTTGAGCTGCTGCTGAAATGGCCTCACTGACTGACAACACCTCTAACTGTCTGTCTGACCCTGGCAGCCTCAGGTGATGGGTGACAGGGGTCTTAGGCTGTGCTGACAGACTTAAACAGGGCTGACTGGAGAATGACACACAAAGGGGTTCTGGCTGTCACTGGGGTATGGCTGGCTGTGCTGAGGCACTGTCACTGAGGTATGGCTGGCTGTGCTGAGGCACTGTCACTGAGGTACGGCTGGCTGTGCTGAGGCACTGTCACAGACACAATGTGAAGGGGCAAGGTTACTCACTGTTCCCCGCAGCTGCACTCCATCCTCTCACTGTCAGGCAGCCTCTTCAGTGCTTCCCAGCTGTGATGACAGAGACTCCATGCTGCTTCACTTGCAGCTCGCACGCTGATATGATTCCTGTCAGCACTTCTCTCTCAGCAGCTGTGACGCTTCCTTCCCTAACGTCTCACTCAGTTGTCGGGCGCAGACGACTCCACTTGCGACCGCTCTCCTTTCGCCGCTGGTCACCCCTTTTAGTGCTCTCTGGACGACAACTCTCCACACTGCAGCCTCACACACTCTCCTCAGAGCAGTAACCCCGCCTCCTCAGCTTCCCGCTCTGTAAAGGTCATGGGGTCAGCCAATCGCAGGGTACTTTTCTCCCAGCTCTCTGGCTGTGACAGTTGTGCTCCTCTGGTTCTAGACTTGACTCCCCTGGGTCCTAGTGCCCCCCATGTCAGCTCCTGCTGACATCACTAAAAGTTAGGGGATAGTTAACCTATGCAGTGCTGCGTTGCTAGGCATGGGCCTGTACTGTAGTGGGAACACCACAGGATAGTGCCACAAAATTCTGATACAAGCCATTCCAATTCCCCCATTTTACCTGATAGGCTTCTTGCGTTTGCAAGCATACATTTTAGCTTAGCATCTCCCTTGCCCATTTGTTTTAATGGTATCTTATCATTATTTACAAGTGCACTTCTAGATTTACTCTTACCGGCTGTTATTCTTCTCCCTCCCTTTGCACCTCCATCATGCTTAATACAGCCTTCCCCACTACTGTCTCTATTTGACCCATTAAGACTTTCAAACCCCCCACCCTGATGTTAGTATCTACCCTTATGCTATGAACATCATTTTCTATATACCTTATTGTTGAGCCATATTCGTCATTAGGTGATAAATTGGGCATATCTTGGGCAATACCTGCATCAGTATTTCCAGTGTTAATACCCATGCAAATACCCTTGCTGGCTGATCTTTTGCTCCCCCCTGCTCCACCCCCAAATTGATCTCTACCCCCATCCTTACTGTTCTCTCTGTTTGACCCGTAGCTTCTAGCTAAACCCTCCCCCCAGGCTCCTACTTTAAAAGCTCCTCTAACCTTATAACCATCCTGCCCCCCAGCACCGCAGCCCCCTGCTCATTCAGGTGCAATCCATCACAACAAAAAAGATGGCGCCTGACTGAGAGGTCCGCCCAGTGTTCCAAGAACACAAACCCTTCCTTCCTACACCAGTCTCTAAGCCACACATTTACCTCCCTAATCTCCCTCTGCCTCCCTGGGCTAGCGCGTGACACTGGTAATATTTCAGAGAATATTACCCTAGATGTCCTTGCCTTAAGTTTCTTGCCTAATTTGCTATAGTCTTTCTTAAGGACATCCCACCTACCACTAACTTTGTCATTGGTGCCGACATGCACCAAGACCGCTGGGTCTTTACCATCCCCTCCCAGCAATCTATCTACCCGTTTCGCGATGTACAGTACCCGAGCACCCAGAAGACAATAGACTGTACGGCGATCACGGTCCCGGGAAGCAGATTGCCCTATCTGCCTTCCTGAAAATAGAATCCCCTACCACCACAATTTGACTAGGTACCTCACTAACTTTTTTCCCATCTGTACCAGGGGGACCGCTCCTCTGGTTGCTAGAGGGAACAGTCTCCTCCGGTTCCATCATTTCCTCACTGCCATCCTCAGAATCTTCGTCCAATCGGGCGAATTTGTTGGGATTTGGCAGATCGGAGATGTCCTGTCTCCCCCTCCCCCTCTTTTTCTTCTTTCTAACCGTGACCCAGCTGTCTACCTGATAATCCTCGTCTACCAGTGATCCACCCTGCAACTCCTCCAATCTAAACTTTGCTTGAGATTGTGAATACTCAGTCGCATAACGGTCCGCTCCAGATCAGTTACCTGGGCTTCTAGAGCAGCCGTTCGCTCACATCTCATACAGACATGGCCGGATTATAGGAGAGGCGACAGTGGCAGTCGTCCTGGGGCCCCCACACATTAGAGGCCCCTACAATCTGTCCCCCAGACTCACCACTGCAACTAGCGTAACAGAATCCTCCCTCTTTGGCGGCTCAGCTGTCCTCTTAATAGCAGCGCCGCTGAGGAGCTTCCCTACAGTCAGCGGCGACGATGGGATAATGACATCAAATCCCTCGACTAACCAGAGCCGCTGCGGCACGGTCAGGAAAGAGCTGGTCGCCGCGTTTCTGGACCCCTTCCCTCACATGGTGCACATCGTCGGCGCTGACTGCAGGGAAGCTCCTCAGCGGCGGCTGCTGTTAAGAGGACAGCTGAGCCGCTGAAGAGGGAGCTGGTCGCAGCGGCTCTGGTCAGCACATCGTCGGCGCTAAGATGCCAGGTGTGCAGCTGGGCGACTCCCACACATTCACCAATGGCATAAAACTTAAAGTAATATTTCTAAATATGGTTGTCTAGGCCTATATATATATATATATATATATATATATATATATATATATATCGGAATTGAAGGAACACTCCCAATATAGCCACATGCTTTGCTGATGCCCTCTTAGGTACCTCTGCGGGGCCTCCAAATACTGTAGCTCCTTTGCGGTGGCACTCAGAAATAATGTACAGACAAGGCAGGTATAATATCAATGTTTCAAAGGTTTACTTTGTCATACTGATGACAAACTAAACCTTTGAAACGTTAATATTATACCTGCCTTGTCTGTACATTATTTCTGAGTGCCGCCGCAAAGGAGCTACGGTATATGTGTGTGTGTGTGTAATTGTATATATATATATATATATATACAAAAAAAATGTCTTCCACCCCGCGCTCAACCCACCAGCAGCAATATGGAGAAAGTCCCTGTTAGTGAACTTTCAAAGAATAACAAACAAAACAATAACCAATTGCGCTTGGTATAACTTTAAAACACTCAGATTTTAGTATTTCCAGTAGCTGTTCTTCCACGGTGTGGATTCTTATAACTGGTATCACCTGCAAGTATACCCTCACACCATAGAGCACACCCGAACAAAAAGACGGCCAGAATGGCTTAAATTAGATATGATACCAATTTGTTTTTATTTAAAAAAAAAAACATATAGAATTCCATAAATTCATATGTACATTTTTTTTTTTTTTACAAATAAAAGGTTCCATACATTCATATAAACATTCTTAAAAGAAATACATCCAGATACAGTCAATAGGTTTTCTGTTCAAGCCTTTAAAGAACACCCTCACCCTTATAGGTGTATATTCTGTAGGGTGTACTGATGAACTAGATAAGAGACCGTAACGGATTCGACCCAGTAACTGACCCAGTAACTGATTCGACCCAGTATATATATATATCTAGACAGATATATGTAGTGGCTGACTTAGTCACTATGTACATAGTATATCTAATATATATATACATGTAGATATATACAGATATCTAATAATCACTATATATATAGACCTTTATCTATATGGATGTATACAGTATATACTGCTGCATATATACACTGCTCAAAAAAATAAAGCGAACACTATAGTAACACATCCTAGATCTGAATGAATGAAATATTCTTATTAAATACTTTGTTCTTTACATACTTGAATGTGCTGACAACAAAATCACACAAAAATTATCAATGGAAATCAAATTTATTAACCCATGCAGGTCTGGATTTGGAGTCACACTCAAAATTAAAGTGGAAAAACACACTACAGGCTGATCCAACTTTGATGTAAAGTCCTTAAAACAAGTCAAAATGAGGCTCAGTAGTGTGTGTGGCCTCCACGTGCCTGTATGACCTCCCTACAGTGCCTGGGCATGCTCCTGATGAGGTGGTGGATGGTCTCCTGAGGGATCTCCTCCCAGACATGGGACTAAAGCATCCGCCAACTCCTGGACAGTCTGTGGTGCAACGTGACGTTGGTGGATGGAGCGAGACATGATGTCCCAGATGTGCTCAATTGAATTCAGGTCTGGGGAATGGGCGGGCCAGTCCATAGCATCAATGCCTTCATCTTGCAGGAACTGCTGACACACTCCAGCCACATGAGGTCTAGCATTGTCTTGCATTAGGATGAACCCAGGGCCAACCGCACCAGCATATGGTCTCACAAGGGGTCTGAGGATCTCATCTCGGTACCTAATGGCAGTCAGGCTACCTCTGGCGAGCACATGGAGGGCTGTGCAGCCCCCCAAAGAAATGCCACCCCACACCATTACTGACCCACTGCCAAACCGGTCATGCTGGAGGATGTTGCAGGCAGCAGAACGTTCTCCTTGGCGTCTCCAGACTCTTTCACTTCTGTCACATGTGCTCAGTGAGCACCTGCTTTCATCTGTAAAGAGCACAGGGCGCCAGTGGCGAATTTGCCAATCTTGGGGTTCTCTGGCAAATGCCAAACGTCCTGCACGGTGTTGGGCTGTAAGCACAACCCCAACCTGTGGACGTCGGGCCCTCATACCACCCTCATGGAGTCTGTTTTTGATTGTTTGAGTAGACACATGCACATTTGTGGCTTGCTGGAGGTCATTTTGCTGGGCTCTGGCAGTGCTCCTCCTGTTCCTCCTTGCACAAAGGCAGAGGTAGCGGTCCTGCTGCTGGGTTGTTGCCCTCCTACGGCCTCCTCCACGTCTCCTGACGTACAGGCCTGTCTCCTGGTAGCGGCTCCATGCTCTGGACACTACGCTGACAGACACAGCAAACCTTCTTGCCACAGCTCGCATTGATGTGCCATCCTGGATGAGCTGCACTACCTGAGCCACTTGTGTGGGTTGTAGACTCCGTCTCATGCTACCACTAGAGTGAAAGCACCGCCAGCTTTCAAAAGTGACCAAAACATCAGCCAGAAAGCATAGGAGCCGAGAAGTGGTCTGTGGTCACCACCCGCAGAACAATTCCTTTATTGGGGGCGTCTTGCTAATTGCCTATAATTCCCACCTGTTGTCTATTCCATTTGCACAACAGCATGTGAAATTGATTGTCAATCAGTGTTGCTTCCTAAGTGGACAGTTTGATTTCACATAAGTGTGATTGACTTGGAGTTACATTGTGTTGTTTAAGTGTTCCCTTTATTTTTTTGAGCAGTGTATATATATATATATATATATATATATATTTGATCATTTTATTGATAGGGGCCCCCACAAGTTGGTTGCCCAGGGGCCCCCACAGACCTTAATCCGGCCCTGCATACAGATGTACCCACACTCGGACTGTTGTGCCAGGTGCGCATACATCATGCACGACACGCACTGAGTGAGATTTTCGACCGCGGCCACCACCATTTTTAATTAGTGCTAACTCCCTGTTACCTTTAAAAATAAAAAAAGAGGGGGACAACTATATATAAGGACAATATATAAGGGACAATAAAGGCCAATAAATAAATAAATAAATAAATAAGAGACAAAAAGTATAAATAAAGTATAAATAAAATACAGTAAAGGTCACACTCTATACAATACAATACTATAGCCTAGCTGTGAAGAAAAACAATATTCAATAACAGAACAGTAATTGATAAAACAATACAGTCAAGGACAAGGGGAGATACAGAAGGACAGAAGAGGGAAAAAAAACAACTGTCACTTATACAGTAATGTAGTTAAGCTTATACTTATCGATCCTTGTGTGCCCCTTGATCTTTTTCTTTATTGCAGCAGTAGTCCCCGGCTCTCTGCAGCAAGCTCCTCAAGTAGTAGCAGCAGCAGCCAGTGGCGGAACTAGCGAGCGGTGGGCCCAGGTGCGACAAAATGCTTCCCCCCCCCCCCCCCCACACACATCCCATCCAAGTCCACCCCCTCACCCCTGGAGAGGATCTGGTGAGGGGCACCTGCTCAGGGCCAGAGAAATGGATACCTAGCAACAGTGCCGTAACTAGACATTTTAGCACTGTGTGCAAGAAACGGCATCGGAGCCCCACCCCTGCATGCAAAACAGGGGCAGTGCGTGCCGTAGGCGTGCGCAAAATTACATAGTGGCGTGGCTTCGTGGGGAAGGGGTGTGGCCACAAAATAATACCAATTCATAAAACGGTGCACAGTAGTCTCCATTCTTCAAATTACGCCGCACAGTAGCACCATACACCAGGTAGAGACCCTTTTACACCTTACAGCGGACAGATTCCTCTTTTTACACATTACGGCAGACAGCGTCCCCTTTTTACACATTACGGCAGACAGCGTCCCCCTTTTTACACATTACGGCAGACAGCGTCCCCCTTTTTACACATTACGGCAGACAGTGTGCCCTTGTTACACATAGCGGCAGACAGCGTACACTTTTTACACATAACGGCAGACAGCGTGCCCTTGTTAAACATAGCGGCAGACAGCGTACACTTTTTACACATAACGGCAGACAGCGTCCCCCTTTTTACACATTACGGCAGACAGCGTGCACTTTTTACACATAACGGCAGACAGCGTCCCCTTTTTACACATTACGGCAGACAGCGTGCCCTTGTTACACATAGCGGCAGACAGCGTACACTTTTTACACATAACGGCAGACAGCGTGCCCTTGTTAAACATAGCGGCAGACAGATTCCCCCTTTTTACACATTGCGGCAGGCAGTCCCCCGTTTTTACACATTGCGGCAGGCAGATTCCCCATTTTTACACATTGCGGCAGGCAGATTCCCCCTTTTTACACATTGCGGCAGGCAGTCCCCCTTTTTACACATTACGGCAGGCAGATTCCCCCTTTTTACACATAGCGGCAGGCAGATTCCCCATTTTTACAGATAGCGGCAGGCAGTCCCCCGTTTTTACACATTGCGGCAGGCAGATTCCCCCTTTTTACACATTGCGGCAGGCAGTCCCCCGTTTTTACACATTGCGGCAGGCAGTCCCCCATTTGTACACATTGCGGCAGGCAGATTCCCCCTTTTTACACATTGCGGCAGGCAGTCCCCCTTTTTACACATTACGGCAGGCAGATTCCCCCTTTTTACACATAGCGGCAGGCAGATTCCCCATTTTTACAGATAGCGGCAGGCAGTCCCCCCTTTTTACACATTGCGGCAGGCAGATTCCCCCTTTTTACACATTGCGGCAGGCAGTCCCCCATTTTTACACATTGCGGCAGGCAGATTCCCCATTTTTACACATTGCGGCAGGCAGATTCCCCCTTTTTACACATTGCGGCAGGCAGTCCCCCTTTTTACACATTACGGCAGGCAGATTCCCCCTTTTTACACATAGCGGCAGGCAGATTCCCCATTTTTACAGATAGCGGCAGGCAGTCCCCCCTTTTTACATATTGCGGCAGGCAGATTTCCCCTTTTTACACATTGCGGCAGGCAGTCCCCCGTTTTTACACATTGCGGCAGGCAGTCCCCCATTTTTACACATTGTGGCAGGCAGATTCCCCATTTTTACACATTGCGGCAGGCAAATTCCCCCTTTTTACACATTGCGGCAGGCAGTCCCCCATTTTTACACATAGCGGCAGGCAGTCCCAACAAAGAAAGAAAGAGACAGAAAGAAAGAAAGAAAGAGACAGAAAGAAAGAATTATACTTACCCTCTTCGGCGTCTCCGCTGGCTCAGGCTCCTCGGTGCAGCGTTAGACGATTCCCGGGCTGGAGAGAAGGAGGAGGGAGCCGCAGCAGCGGTGTGTCATTGGTGGAGGCGCTGCTGCTGCCCCTCTGCTTCACTATAGGCTGTTGTCGGAAGACAGCCTATAGTGAAGCAGAGGGGCAGCAGCAGCAGCGCCTCCACCAGTAGTAAAGCGCTGCTGCGGCTCCCTCCTCCTCCTTCTCCCCCGTACACTACCGCTGCTCCTCTCCTCTTTCCGGGCGGCTGTGCGCTGCGGGCAGCGGTTGCCCGCAGCGCACAGCGGCATGTAATGAGTCAGTTTGACTCATTACATGCTTTGGGCCCCTGGACAGAGGCGGGCCCCAGTGCAACGCACTGGTTGCACTGGCGGTAGTTCCGCCTCTGGCAGCAGCAACGGCAGCAGTCTACGGCCCCCTTCGTCTCGCTCCTCCAGCCCCAGCCGCAGCAGAGTCACTAGGCAGCCCCTAGTACACACTCACACACAAAAAAAAACGCAGCACCTAACTCACATACAGAATCGCAGCACTCACACAATAACCAAAATGCAGCCCCTCTCGCACACATACAATATCTCAGCCCCTCACACAATAACTCAGCCCCTTACACGCCAAAAAAATGCAGCCTCCTCACACACTCACACAATGGCCCTCATTCCGAGTTGTTCGCTCGTTGCCGATTTTCTCTATATTGCATGCGCTTAGTTATTTTACTCAAAAGTTAGGTATTAACTCACGGCTTTACGAGGATTTTTCTTCGTTCTGGTGATCGGAGTGTGATTGACAGGAAGTGGGTGTTTCTGGGCGGAAACTGGCCATTTTATGGGTGTGTGTGAAAAAACGCTGCCGTTTCTGGGAAAAACGCGGGAGTGGCTGGAGAAACGGGGGAGTGCCTGGGCGAACGCTGGGTGTGTTTGTGACGTCAAAACAGGAACGAAACTGACTGAACTGATCGCAGTGGCAGACTAAGTCTCGAGCTACTCGGAAACTGCTAAGAAATTTCTATTCGCAATTTTGCGAATCTTTCGTTCGCAATTCTGCTAAGCTAAGATACACTCCCAGAGGGCGGCGGCTTAGCGTGTGCAATTCTGCTAAAAGCAGCTAGTGAGCGAACAACTTGGAATGAGGGCCAATATCTCAGCCTCTAATACAAAAATGCTGCCACTCACACAATATCACACAATATCTCAGCCCCTCACACAAAACGCAACCCCTTCCACAACTTCCACAAAGAGGCAGCTCCTACTCTTGCTGCACGCTCCGCTTCTTTCAGCACCAGCCCCCCTATCCGGCTCAGGCACAGTACAGGCACCCGCTCGTGCTCCCCCTCCCCTCACTGGCACCACTCTCCCACACGTGCAGCCGTCAACTTCTGGTTCCAGGTCACGGCTCTCAGAGCGTCCTGGCTCTCCGCGTCATGGTGCAACATGATTTTGCCCAGGTGCTCAGTTACTTGCTTTTTTTGCTTAACTTCCAAATCAGAATTCTTCTTCTTCTTCTCCTTCTCCTTCTCCTTCTCCTTCTCCTTCTCCTTCTCCTTCTCCTTCTTCTTCTTCTTCTTCTTCTTCTCATAGGTGCACTGCTGAACTGCTCCTTGTAGAGTTTCGACATTAACCACAGGCTGAGTAGCTTGCCAGGAACCAACCAATACAGAGCAGCTGAGTTCTTATTGGTCAGTTCTTGAGAAAGTTAGAATCCCTAATAAAAGGGAGTCAGACCAATCACAGGAGTCATCAGGCTCGAGTCAGGTAAGGAGGCATTCCAAACAGGTGTGCTGCTGTACGTAGCAGCCAGCATTCTAGTTGCTAGGGGACAGCCGGATTACAGAAAGGACAGCAGCGACTCATAACTTTATTATAGATACAAGAATTATAGAATGAGGGCAAGAAACAGGAATTGCAGTAGCTGCTATGATGTCTAAAGGGATGAACCAATGTATGGATAGAAAACACATGCAGAATGCACTTTTTTTAAATGATCTATGGAAAAGAAAAGTAGAATGACAATGAATGATTTATGTTTGTATGGTAGGGACAAAGGACATATAGCTCAAATTTGCCCTAACAAATTGGAAATGCCAGAACATAAGAGATAATAGGGAGCTACAATCAGATTGTATTATTGAAAATATGACAAACTCCCTCCTGATTCAAATATTATTGACAACCATTAATGGCCAGTTTGATATCACAGCCTTTTTAACATTGGGACGGTTGGTAATTTTGATTAAAAAAATAAAAACAGCCAACGAATGTCATCTATAAATGGTGCCCATGGAAATGCTGGCATCCATAGAGGGATTGAAAATTTGTCCACTACCAGGTGGGCCCATTAAATTGTATTACTGTAGCTGTCCATTTGTTGGTAAATTGTCTTCATGTCTTTATATTTAATACTAATCATCCAGTGATCTGGGGATAATCTTTGGTTGTATCTGATCAATCACTTAATCAGTTGGTCCGACAGGCAGATAATGTTTTGGAAAGAATTGTGGGAAAGCTGATTGGTAATTGCTCATTCCTATATCGAGTAAACCTGTTAAATTTATTCTTGACAACCAGTAGCTAATGCCATCTTCAGAGGTGTTAGCCATTCGGGCACAGTTTTTGTCAATTTCTGGGTACTGTATCAGGGGTAGGGGGTCCACGGACAACTGCACATGTTCCGTTCAAGCTAACAGCTGATATATTGTGAGCCCGTAGGCAAGTGTGTACTCCTGCGAACGACGTCATTCACAGACATTATCACGTCAACTGTGCAGCACAGCCGACGGTGGATAGATCTGTAGCTCTACCATCTAGCTGTGTGCACGGGTGGTCCGCAGACCGCTCGTACAGTTGCTGTGGATGTGACATCACAGCTTGGGCGGGCACTTGCTGGGGATCATGACCAGCATGACGAGCGAGTGATCGGTAACTGTGTACACTTACCTTGATTGACTGCTTGGTCGGCCAGGTGTTTGCCCACCTTTAGAAAAATAATATTATGAAATTTGCTCCCATCAAAATTGACTCTGCACACAATAGGATTTTAATTACCTACTGGAAAATCCTTTTCTCGTAGTTTGTAGAGGATGCTGGGGTCCATTTAGTACCATGGGGTATAGACGGGTCCTTTGGGAGTCACTGGCGTTTTAAGAGTTTAATAGTTTGGGCTAGCCTCTCCCTCTATGCCCCTCCTACCAGACTCAGTCTAGAAACTGTGCCCGAGGAGACGGACATACTTTGAGAGAAGGAAATACACAGATAGTGGTGAGATTCACATCAGCTCACACATAACAAAAGGAAAGCAAAGCTAACCAACTTGAAACAGTTCAGTAACGGCTGAACCAAGTAACAATGCAGGAATACGAAGCACCGGGCGGGCACCCAGCATCCTCTACGGACTACGAGAAAAGGATTTACAGGTAGGTAATTAAAATCCTATTTTCTCTTACGTCCTAGAGGATGTTGGGGTCCATTTAGTACCATGGGGATGCACCAAAGCTCCCAGTACGGGAGGGAGAGTGCTGAGGTTCCTGTAGAACAGATTGACCAAACTTTAGGTCCTCAGAGGCCAAAGTATCTAACTTGTAGAAAGTAGCTGCTCAGCAAAGCTGTAAAGCCAAGACACCCCGGGCAGCCGCTAGGAAGAACCCACTTTACGAGTAGAGTGGGCCTTAACAGATTTTGGACACGGCAAGCCTGCCGTAGAATAAGCATGCTTTATAGTAAACCTGATCCAATGAGAAATCGTCTGCTTAGAAGCAGGACATCCAACCTTGTTGGGATCATAAAGGACAAATAAAGCATCCGACTTCCTGTGACGAGAAGTTCTCTTCACATAAATTTTCAAAGCCCTCACCACATCCAAGGACTTTGAGGTAATAGAGGAATCAGTAGCCACTGGCACCGCAATAGGTTGGTTGATATGAAAAGCTGACACAACCATTGGAAGAAACTGCTGACGCATTCGGAGCTCAGCCCTATCTTCATGGAAAACAAGTAGGGGCTCTTGCATGACAAAGCCCCTAATTCTGACACACGTCTAGCAGATGCCAATGCCAACAATGTGACCGCCTTCCAAGTAAGAAACGTGACATCCACCTCCTGCAAAGGTTCGAACCAATCCGATTGCAGGAACTGTAGCACCACATTAAGATCCCAAGGTGCCGTAGGAGGCACAAAGGGTCGTTGCGGAACCCCTTTCAAGAATGTCTGAACCTCAGGGAGGTCAGCCAATTGTTTCTGGAAGAAAATGGACAAAGCTGAAATCTGGACTTTTATGGAGCCCAAGCATTGGTCCACATCCATACCTGATTGCAGAAAGAGGAGAAAACATCCTAGTTGAAACTCCACCATTGGAAACTTCTTGGATTCACACCAAGACACATACTTTTTCCAAATCCGATGGTAATGCTAAGACGTAACTACCTTCCTAGCTTGTATTAGGGTATGAATGATCTTTTTTGGAATGCCCTTCCGAGCTAAGATCTGGCGTTCAACCTCCATGCAGTCAAATGTAGCCGCGGTAAGTCTTGATAGGCGAACGGCCCCTGTTGCAGAAGGTCCTCGCGAAGAGGAAGAGGCCTCAGATCCTCCAGGAGTAATTCCAGAAGATCCGCGTACCAAGCCCTCCTTGGCCAGTCTAGACCAATGAGGATCGCCCGAACTCTTGTTCTTTTTATTAGTTTGAGAATCCTTGGATTGAGTGGAAGTGGAGGGAACACATACACCGACTGGAACACCCACGGAGTTACCAGTGCGTCCACCGCCACTGCCTGTGGGTCTCTCGACCTGTAACAGTACCTCTGAAACTTCTTGTTGAGACGAAAGGCCATCATGTCTACTTGAGGTACACCCCAACGGCTTGTCACCTCTGCGAACACCTCCGGGTGGAGGCCCCATTCTCCTGGATGAGATCTTGTCTGCCGAGGAAGTCCGCTTCCCAGTTGTCCACTCCCGGAATGAAGATTGCTGATAGCGCCAACGCGTGCTTTTCTGCCCAGAGGATGATTCTTGTTACCTCTGACATTGCCGCTCTGCTCTTCGTTCCACCCTGACGGTTCATGTAAGACACTGCCGTGACATTGTCCGACTGTACCTGCATGGCCCGATCTTGCAGAAGATGTGCAGCTTGTAGAAGGCCGTTGTATATGGTGCTTAGTTCCAGAATGTTTATCGGACGTATGGACTCCAGACTTGACCACTTTTCCCCTTGGGTGACCGCTCCCCAACCTCTGAGACTTGCATCCGTGGTTAGAAGGATCCAATTCTGAATCCCGAACCTGTTGGTGCAGGTTTCTTGGATTTTCCCCGACCACCCCTAAAGAAGGTGGAAGGGGATTTGGATTTTTTAAATTTTGCAGTCCGAAAGGACTGCAGTGTGGACGCAGAATAAGATTTCCTAGTCGGTGGAGCTGCTGAGGGAAGAAAGGTTGACTTACCTTCAGTTGCTGTGGAAATCCATGCATCCAATGCATCCCCAAACAGAGCCTGACCTGTGAAGGGTAGGTTCTCCACATTTTTCTTAGATTCTGCATCCGCAGTCCATTGCCGTAGCCAGAGTCCTCTGCGTGCTGAGACCGCCATGGAAGTAGCCCTTGCATTCAGCATTCCAAGGTCTTTCATGGCCTCCACCATGAACCCAGCAGAATCCTGTATGTGACGCAAAAACAAATCAATGTCACTTCTATCCATAGTATCTAAGTCCTCTAGTAATGTGCCTGACCACTTTACTATGGCTTTAGAAATCCATGCACAAGCAATAATGGGCCTTAAAGCCACACCTGTAGCAGTGTATAGAGATTTGAGAATAGTTTCAATCTTGCGGTCAGCCTGCTCGTTTAGGGCGGTTGAACCAGGGACAGGTGAAACCACCTTTTTAGACAACCTAGATACAGAAGCATCTACTATAGGTGGGTTTTCCCACTTCTTTCTATCCACTTCAGGGAATGGGAAAGCAATGAGAATTCTTTTAGGGATCTGGAATTTTTTCTCTGGGTTTTCCCAGGATTTTTCAAATAAAGAGTTTAGCTCTTTAGAAGCAGGGAAGGTGATGGAGGATTTCTTATTCCCTGTAAAATAAGATTCATCTTCCGGCTCAGGTACCTTCTCAGTAATGTGCAAAACATCCCTAATGTCTTCAATCATCAGCTGCACCCCCTTAGCAAGGGATGCATCACCCCCCCCCCCCCCCCCCCCCCCCCACACACACACACACACACACACACCCGGCATATCACCATCACCGTCCCCTGGGCAAGTGTACGTTTTTTAGGGTACGTAGGTGGGGTATTTGAGGAGGTAGGAGATAAATGCTGCAAACCCTCTACAGACTTTCTCAAAAACTGTGTCTCTTTCTCATTATGTGACATCCTTGATGAAATCTGGGATATCATTCCCCTTAAAGGATCCACCCATGGGGGTTCGGATTCGAAGGTTGGGATAGCACATTGCAGTCCTGAGTACATGGGATAGACTCCTCAGGAGAAGATACACACTCTGCAGCACATGACACAGAGCCCTTAGACATGGTAATGTGGATATATACACATACACATTAGAGATGAGCGGCTTCGGTTCCTCGGAATCCGAACCCGCCCGAACTTCAGCTTTTTTTACACGGATCCGAGCGACTCGGATCTTCCCGCCTTGCTCGGTTAACCCGAGCGCGCCCGAACGTCATCATGACGCTGTCGGATTCTCGCGAGGCTCGGATTCTATCGCGAGACTCGGATTCTATATAAGGAGCCGCGCGTCGCCGCCATTTTCACACGTGCATTGAGATTGATAGGGAGAGGACGTGGCTGGCGTCCTCTCCATTTAGATTAGAAGAGAGAGAGTGAGATTGAGACAGAGACACTTGATTTACTGGAGCTTAGGAGTACTAGAGAGTGCAGAGTTTACTAGTGACTGACCACTGACCAGTGACCACCAGTGCAGTTTTATTTAATATAATCCGTTCTCTGCCTGAAAAAAACGATACACAGTGACTCAGTCACATACCATATCTGTGCTCAGCCCAGTGTGCTGCATCATCTATGTATAATATCTGACTGTGCTCACACAGCTTAATTGTGGGGGAGACTGGGGAGCAGTTATAGGTTATAGCAGGAGCCAGGAGTACATATTATTAAAATTAAACAGTGCACACTTTTGCTGCAGGAGTGCCACTGCCAGTGTGACTGACCAGTGACCTGACCACACTGACCACCAGTATAGTATACTATATTGTGATTGCCTGAAAAAGTTAAACACTCGTCGTGTGACTTGTGTGGTGTTTTTTTATTCTATAAAAAACTCATTCTGCTGACAGACAGTGTCCAGCAGGTCCGTCATTATATAATATATACCTGTCCGGCTGCAGTAGTGATATATATATTTTTTTTATATCATTATTTATCATCCAGTCGCAGCAGACACAGTACGGTAGTTCACGGCTGTAGCTACCTCTGTGTCGGCACTCGGCAGTCCATCCATAATTGTATACCACCTACCCGTGGTTTTTTTTTTCTTTCTTCTTTATACATACTACATCTCATTATCATCCAGTCTATATTAGCAGCAGACACAGTACAGTACGGTAGTCCACGGCTGTAGCTACCTCTGTGTCGGCACTCGGCAGTCCATCCATAATTGTATACCACCTACCCGTGGTTTTTTTTTCTTTCTTCTTTATACATACTACATCTCATTATCATCCAGTCTATATTAGCAGCAGACACAGTACAGTACGGTAGTCCACGGCTGTAGCTACCTCTGTGTCGGCACTCGGCAGTCCGTCCATAATTGTATACCACCTACCCGTGGTTTTTTTTTTCTTCTTTATACATACTACATCTCATTATCATCCAGTCTATATTAGCAGCAGACACAGTACAGTACGGTAGTCCACGGCTGTAGCTACCTCTGTGTCGGCACTCGGCAGTCCATCCATAATTGTATACCACCTACCCGTGGTTTTTTTCTTCTTCTTTATACATACTACATCTCATTATCATCCAGTCTATATTAGCAGCAGACACAGTACAGTACGGTAGCCCACGGCTGTAGCTACCTCTGTGTCAGCACTCGGCAATCCATCCATAATTGTATACCACCTACCCGTGTTTTTTTTTTCTTTCTTCTTTATACATACTACATCTCATTATCATCCAGTCTATATTAGCAGCAGACACAGTACAGTACGGTAGTCCACGGCTGTAGCTACCTCTGTGTCGGCACTCGGCAGTCCGTCCATAATTGTATACCACCTACCCGTGGTTTTTTTTTTCTTCTTTATACATACTACATCTCATTATCATCCAGTCTATATTAGCAGCAGACACAGTACAGTACGGTAGTCCACGGCTGTAGCTACCTCTGTGTCGGCACTCGGCAGTCCATCCATAATTGTATACCACCTACCCGTGGTTTTTTTTTTCTTCTTTATACATACTACATCTCATTATCATCCAGTCTATATTAGCAGCAGACACAGTACAGTACGGTAGTCCACGGCTGTAGCTACCTCTGTGTCGGCACTCGGCAGTCCATCCATAATTGTATACCACCTACCCGTGGTTTTTTTTTCTTTCTTCTTTATACATACTACATCTCATTATCATCCAGTCTATATTAGCAGCAGACACAGTACAGTACGGTAGTCCACGGCTGTAGCTACCTCTGTGTCGGCACTCGGCAGTCCATCCATAATTGTATACCACCTACCCGTGGTTTTTTTTTCTTTCTTCTTTATACATACTACATCTCATTATCATCCAGTCTATATTAGCAGCAGACACAGTACAGTACGGTAGTCCACGGCTGTAGCTACCTCTGTGTCGGCACTCGGCAGTCCGTCCATAATTGTATACCACCTACCTGTGGTTTTTTTTTTCTTCTTTATACATACTACATCTCATTATCATCCAGTCTATATTAGCAGCAGACACAGTACAGTACGGTAGTCCACGGCTGTAGCTACCTCTGTGTCGGCACTCGGCAGTCCATCCATAATTGTATACCACCTACCCGTGGTTTTTTTCTTCTTCTTTATACATACTACATCTCATTATCATCCAGTCTATATTAGCAGCAGACACAGTACAGTACGGTAGCCCACGGCTGTAGCTACCTCTGTGTCAGCACTCGGCAATCCATCCATAATTGTATACCACCTACCCGTGTTTTTTTTTTCTTTCTTCTTTATACATACTACATCTCATTATCATCCAGTCTATATTAGCAGCAGACACAGTACAGTACGGTAGTCCACGGCTGTAGCTACCTCTGTGTCGGCACTCGGCAGTCCGTCCATAATTGTATACCACCTACCCGTGGTTTTTTTTTTCTTCTTTATACATACTACATCTCATTATCATCCAGTCTATATTAGCAGCAGACACAGTACAGTACGGTAGTCCACGGCTGTAGCTACCTCTGTGTCGGCACTCGGCAGTCCATCCATAATTGTATACCACCTACCCGTGGTTTTTTTTTTCTTCTTTATACATACTACATCTCATTATCATCCAGTCTATATTAGCAGCAGACACAGTACAGTACGGTAGTCCACGGCTGTAGCTACCTCTGTGTCGGCACTCGGCAGTCCATCCATAATTGTATACCACCTACCCGTGGTTTTTTTTTCTTCTTTATACATACTACATCTCATTATCATCCAGTCTATATTAGCAGCAGACACAGTACAGTACGGTAGTCCACAGCTGTAGCTACCTCTGTGTCGGCACTCGGCAGTCCGTCCATAATTGTATACCACCTACCCGTGGTTTTTTTTTCTTCTTTATACATACTACATCTCATTATCATCCAGTCTATATTAGCAGCAGACACAGTACAGTACGGTAGTCCACGGCTGTAGCTACCTCTGTGTCGGCACTCGGCAGTCCATCCATAATTGTATACTAGTATCCATCCATCTCCATTGTTTACCTGAGGTGCCTTTTAGTTGTGCCTATTAAAATATGGAGAACAAAAATGTTGAGGTTCCAAAATTAGGGAAAGATCAAGATCCACTTCCACCTCGTGCTGAAGCTGCTGCCACTAGTCATGGCAAAGACGATGAAATGCCAGCAACGTCGTCTGCCAAGGCCGATGCCCAATGTCATAGTACAGAGCATGTCAAATCCAAAACACCAAATATCAGTAAAAAAAGGACTCCAAAACCTAAAATAAAATTGTCGGAGGAGAAGCGTAAACTTGCCAATATGCCATTTACCACACGGAGTGGCAAGGAACGGCTGAGGCCCTGGCCTATGTTCATGGCTAGTGGTTCAGCTTCACATGAGGATGGAAGCACTCAGCCTCTCGCTAGAAAAATGAAAAGACTCAAGCTGGAAAAAGCACAGCAAAGAACTGTGCGTTCTTCGAAATCCCAAATCCACAAGGAGAGTCCAATTGTGTCGGTTGTGATGCCTGACCTTCCCAACACTGGACGTGAAGAGCATGCGCCTTCCACCATTTGCACGCCCCCTGCAAGTGCTGGAAGGAGCACCCGCAGTCCAGTTCCTGATAGTCAGATTGAAGATGTCAGTGTTGAAGTACACCAGGATGAGGAGGATATGGGTGTTGCTGGCGCTGGGGAGGAAATTGACCAGGAGGATTCTGATGGTGAGGTGGTTTGTTTAAGTCAGGCACCCGGGGAGACACCTGTTGTCCGTGGGAGGAATATGGCCGTTGACATGCCTGGTGAAAATACCAAAAAAATCAGCTCTTCGGTGTGGAAGTATTTCACCAGAAATGCGGACAACATTTGTCAAGCCGTGTGTTCCCTTTGTCAAGCTGTAATAAGTAGGGGTAAGGACGTTAACCACCTCGGAACATCCTCCCTTATACGTCACCTGCAGCGCATTCATAATAAGTCAGTGACAAGTTCAAAAACTTTGGCCGACAGCGGAAGCAGTCCACTGACCAGTAAATCCCTTCCTCTTGTAACCAAGCTCACGCAAACCACCCCACCAACTCCCTCAGTGTCAATTTCCTCCTTCCCCAGGAATGCCAATAGTCCTGCAGGCCATGTCACTGGCAATTCTGATGATTCCTCTCCTGCCTGGGATTCCTCCGATGCATCCTTGCGTGTAACGCCTACTGCTGCTGGCGCTGCTGTTGTTGCTGCTGGGAGTCGATGGTCATCCCAGAGGGGAAGTCGTAAGCCCACTTGTACTACTTCCAGTAAGCAATTGACTGTTCAACAGTCCTTTGCGAGGAAGATGAAATATCACAGCAGTCATCCTGCTGCAAAGCGGATAACTGAGGCCTTGACAACTATGTTGGTGTTAGACGTGCGTCCGGTATCCGCCGTTAGTTCACAGGGAACTAGACAATTTATTGAGGCAGTGTGCCCCCGTTACCAAATACCATCTAGGTTCCACTTCTCTAGGCAGGCGATACCGAGAATGTACACGGATGTCAGAAAAAGACTCACCAGTGTCCTAAAAAATGCAGTTGTACCCAATGTCCACTTAACCACGGACATGTGGACAAGTGGAGCAGGGCAGGGTCAGGACTATATGACTGTGACAGCCCACTGGGTAGATGTATGGACTCCCGCCGCAAGAACAGCAGCGGCGGCACCAGTAGCAGCATCTCGCAAACGCCAACTCTTTCCTAGGCAGGCTACGCTTTGTATCACCGCTTTCCAGAATACGCACACAGCTGAAAACCTCTTACGGCAACTGAGGAAGATCATCGCGGAATGGCTTACCCCAATTGGACTCTCCTGTGGATTTGTGGCATCGGACAACGCCAGCAATATTGTGTGTGCATTAAATATGGGCAAATTCCAGCACGTCCCATGTTTTGCACATACCTTGAATTTGGTGGTGCAGAATTTTTTAAAAAACGACAGGGGCGTGCAAGAGATGCTGTCGGTGGCCAGAAGAATTGCGGGACACTTTCGGCGTACAGGCACCACGTACAGAAGACTGGAGCACCACCAAAAACTACTGAACCTGCCCTGCCATCATCTGAAGCAAGAAGTGGTAACTAGGTGGAATTCAACCCTCTATATGCTTCAGAGGTTGGAGGAGCAGCAAAAGGCCATTCAAGCCTATACAATTGAGCACGATATAGGAGGTGGAATGCACCTGTCTCAAGCGCAGTGGAGAATGATTTCAACGTTGTGCAAGGTTCTGATGCCCTTTGAACTTGCCACACGTGAAGTCAGTTCAGACACTGCCAGCCTGAGTCAGGTCATTCCCCTCATCAGGCTTTTGCAGAAGAAGCTGGAGACATTGAAGGAGGAGCTAACACGGAGCGATTCCGCTAGGCATGTGGGACTTGTGGATGGAGCCCTTAATTCGCTTAACAAGGATTCACGGGTGGTCAATCTGTTGAAATCAGAGCACTACATTTTGGCCACCATGCTCGATCCTAGATTTAAAGCCTACCTTGGATCTCTCTTTCCGGCAGACACAAGTCTGCTGGGGTTGAAAGACCTGCTGGTGAGAAAATTGTCAAGTCAAGCGGAACGCGACCTGTCAACATCTCCTCCTTCACATTCTCCCGCAACTGGGGGTGCGAGGAAAAGGCTCAGAATTCCGAGCCCACCCGCTGGCGGTGATGCAGGGCAGTCTGGAGCGACTGCTGATGCTGACATCTGGTCCGGACTGAAGGACCTGACAACGATTACGGACATGTCGTCTACTGTCACTGCATATGATTCTCTCAACATTGAAAGAATGGTGGAGGATTATATGAGTGACCGCATCCAAGTAGGCACGTCACACAGTCCGTACTTATACTGGCAGGAAAAAGAGGCAATTTGGAGGCCCTTGCACAAACTGGCTTTATTCTACCTAAGTTGCCCTCCCACAAGTGTGTACTCCGAAAGAGTGTTTAGTGCCGCCGCTCACCTTGTCAGCAATCGGCGTACGAGGTTACATCCAGAAAATGTGGAGATGATGTTCATTAAAATGAATTATAATCAATTCCTCCGCGGAGACATTGACCAGCAGCAATTGCCTCCACAAAGTACACAGGGAGCTGAGATGGTGGATTCCAGTGGGGACGAATTGATAATCTGTGAGGAGGGGGATGTACACGGTGATATATCGGAGGATGATGATGAGGTGGACATCTTGCCTCTGTAGAGCCAGTTTGTGCAAGGAGAGATTAATTGCTTCTTTTTTGGGGGGGGTCCAAACCAACCCGTCATATCAGTCACAGTCGTGTGGCAGACCCTGTCACTGAAATGATGGGTTGGTTAAAGTGTGCATGTCCTGTTTTGTTTATACAACATAAGGGTGGGTGGGAGGGCCCAAGGACAATTCCATCTTGCACCTCTTTTTTCTTTTATTTTTCTTTGCGTCATGTGCTGTTTGGGGAGGGTTTTTTGGAAGGGCCATCCTGCGTGACACTGCAGTGCCACTCCTAGATGGGCCCGGTGTTTGTGTCGGCCACTAGGGTCGCTTATCTTACTCACACAGTCAGCTACCTCATTGCGCCTCTTTTTTTCTTTGCGTCATGTGCTGTTTGGGGAGGGTTTTTTGGAAGGGACATCCTGCGTGACACTGCAGTGCCACTCCTAGATGGGCCCGGTGTTTGTGTCGGCCACTAGGGTCGCTTATCTTACTCACACAGTCAGCTACCTCATTGCGCCTCTTTTTTTCTTTGCGTCATGTGCTGTTTGGGGAGGGTTTTTTGGAAGGGACATCCTGCGTGACACTGCAGTGCCACTCCTAGATGGGCCCGGTGTTTGTGTCGGCCACTAGGGTCGCTTATCTTACTCACACAGCTACCTCATTGCGCCTCTTTTTTTCTTTGCGTCATGTGCTGTTTGGGGAGGGTTTTTTGGAAGGGACATCCTGCGTGACACTGCAGTGCCACTCCTAGATGGGCCCGGTGTTTGTGTCGGCCACTAGGGTCGCTTATCTTACTCACACAGCGACCTCGGTGCAAATTTTAGGACTAAAAATAATATTGTGAGGTGTGAGGTATTCAGAATAGACTGAAAATGAGTGGAAATTATGGTTTTTGAGGTTAATAATACTTTGGGATCAAAATGACCCCCAAATTCTATGATTTAAGCTGTTTTTTAGGGTTTTTTGAAAAAAACACCCGAATCCAAAACACACCCGAATCCGACAAAAAAAATTTGGTGAGGTTTTGCCAAAACGCGGTCGAACCCAAAACACGGCCGCGGAACCGAACCCAAAACCAAAACAAAAAACCCGAAAAATTTCCGGCGCTCATCTCTAATACACATACATACAGGAAAATGTCAGACAGTTTCCCCCAGAGTACCTTCAGAGAGTCACAGAGCATAAGAAACCAGCCACACATCGCAACCAGTGGGCAGTTATTATGATAACAGCCCGGCGCAGACTAAATAACCTTAATAGGTTAAATAGCACTAACTAAACTCTGCCCCCTGTCTATAACACCCTGGTACTCAGGGCCGGCGCTACCATTAGGCAGCTTTAGGCAGCTGCCTATGGGCGCTGGCCACTGGAGGGCGGCAGGCTCCAATTAAATATATTTTACCAAAAAAAAAATATATTTTGATAAGTAAGCCCAGACCAGGGGCAGCCGTGGCGAGGGTCTAGCCTGCCACAGCCGTCAGTCACCTCACCAGCCCAGTGTATTGCTTTCCCTGCGGGCCTGCGGCTGCTCCATGTCTAAACAGAAATAGACGGAGCCGCGCGTATGAGAGAGCAGGTCAGGAGACGGGCGCCGCCCACACTGACAGCCTAACACGCATCCTGCTAGGCGCCGTCAGCACGAACGTCAGCGCTTGTGTGGCGCCCGTCTCCTGACCTGCTCTCTCATACGCGCGTCTCCGTCTATTTCTGTTAGAGACATGGAGCAGCCGCAGGGAAATCACACTGGCGTAGGTGAGGTGACTGACGGCTGTGGCAGGCTAGACCCTCGCCGCGGCCGCCCCTGGTCTGGGCTTACTTATCAAAATATATATTTTTTTGTGTAAAATATATTTAATTGGAACATCTGAAAGACAAGAGAAGTCTCTCTATCCCCTCCCTCCCCGCCGCCCCGCGCCTCCCTATCCCCTCCCTGCCGCCCCGCGTCTCCCTATCCTCTCTCTCCCACCCAGCGTCTCACTATCCCCTAACTGCCGCCCCGCGTCTCGCTATCCCCTCCCTCCCTGCCGCCCCGCGCCTCCCTATCTCCTCCCTCCCACCCCGCATCTCCCTATCCCCTCCCTTCCACCCCGCGTCTCCCTATCCCCTCCCTCCCACCCCACGTCTCCCTATCCCCTCCCTCCCTGCCACCCCGCGTCTCCCTATCCTCTCCCTCCCACCCGCGTCTCACTATCCCCTCACTGCCGCCCCGCGTCTCGCTATCCCCTCCCTCCCACCCCACGTCTCCCTATCCCCTCCCTCCCCGTGTCTCACTATCCCCTCACTGCCGCCCCGCGTCTCGCTATCCCCTCCCTCCCTGCCGCCCCGCGCCTCCCTATCTCCTCCCTCCCACCCCGCATCTCCCTATCCCCTCCCTTCCACCCCACGTCTCCCTATCCCCTCCCTCCCACCCCACGTCTCCCTATCCCCTCCCTCCCTGCCGCCCCGCGTCTCCCTATCCTCTCCCTCCCACCTGCGTCTCACTATCCCCTCACTGCCGCCCCGCGTCTCGCTATCCCCTCCCTCCCACCCCACGTCTCCCTATCCCCTCCCTCCCACCCCACGTCTCCCTATCCCCTCCCTCCCTGCCGCCCCGCGTCTCCCTATCCTCTCCCTCCCACCCGCATCTTACTGTCCCCTCACTACCGCCCCGCGTCTCGCTATCCCCTCCCTCCCCGCGCCTCCCTCCCTGCTGCCCCGCGCCTCCCTATCCCCTCACTCCCTGCCGCCCCGCGTCTCCCTATCCCCTCCCTCGCACCCCGCGTCTCACTATCCCCTCCCTGCCGCCCCACGTCTCGCTATCCCCTCCCTCCCTGCCGCCCCGCGCCTCCCTATCTCCTCCCTCCCACCCCGCATCTCCCTATCCCCTCCCTTCCACCCCACGTCTCCCTATCCCCTCCCTCCCACCCCACGTCTCCCTGCCGCCCAGCGTCTCCCTATCCTCTCCCTCCCACCCGCGTCTCACTGTCCCCTCACTGCCGCCCGCGTCTCGCTATCCCCTCCCTCCCCGCGCCTCCCTCCCTGCTGCCCCGCGCCTCCCTATCCCCTCACTCCCTGCCGCCCCGCGTCTCCCTATCCCCTCCCTCGCACCCCGCGTCTCACTATCCCCTCCCTGCCGCCCCACGTCTCGCTATCCCCTCCCTCCCTGCCGCCCCGCGCCTCCCTATCTCCTCCCTCCCACCCCGCATCTCCCTATCCCCTCCCTTCCACCCCGCGTCTCCCTATCCCCTCCCTCCCACCCCACGTCTCCCTATCCCCTCCCTCCCTGCCGCCCTGCGTCTCCCTATCCCCTCCCTCCCACTCCACGTCTCCCTATCCCCTCCCTCCCTGCCGCCCAGCACCTCCCGATGTTGGAGTTGCCTACAGCAGCGGCAGCTCCGGAGACAACAGGCAGCGCTGTTACCTCTATTTCCGTGCCCTCAGCATCTCCGGCAGCATCTGCTTCCTCCGGGACGGAGGAACCAGGACCACTAAGGCGAGGGGTGGGGAGTTGTGCTTGGTGGCAAGTGTCTGGGCAGCTCACCCCCAGATCACTTGGACTGCAGCTCCCCGCCTTGTGATCTGGGGGTGAGCTGCAGTCCAAGTGATCTGGGGGTGAGCTGCAGGCCAAGTGATCTGGGCAAGATCACTTGGACTGCAGTACACCCCCAGATCACTTGGACGCAGGGACAGGGAAAAATAAATAAAATAAATGTAAAAAAATTATATATTTATATCACAGCTGCCCGCCTCCCACCGCTGACCAGCGCTCACTTCTGCACGCTGCACCGCCATTGAAAGCTGACCACCGCAGACCACAACTGGCGGTGGTCAGAGGGACATCAACGCCGCAGCGAAGAAGGACAGCTTAGTACCGCCGCATCCCCCGCAGACCATGGGCTCATACGCCACCAACAACCACAGTCCCTTCCGCACCTCCGCTGCACATATCAGGTAATGTTACCCAATGTCCCTGCTGTCACGCTCTCAGTCCCTGCTGTCACTCTCTCAGTCCTTGCTGTCACTCTCTCTCCCTGTCCCTGAATTGTGGGTCATACCGTTTGCTATAATGTGAATTTTGTCTCATACCATATGGTAAAATCAGAATTTTGGCTCATACAGTATGCTGTAATGTGAATTTCGGGTCATACCGTGTGCTATAATGTGAATTTCGGCTCATACAGTGTGGTAAAATCTGAAATTTTGGGTCATAGCGTGTTCTGTAACGTGAATTTCGGCTCATACCGTGTGCTGTAATGTGAATTTCGGCTCATACTGTGTAGTAAAATATGAATTTTGGCTCATACTGTGTGCTGTAATGTGAATTTCGGCTCATACCGTGTGCTGTAATGTGAATTTCGGCTCATACCGTGTGCTGTAATGTGAATTTCGGCTCATACTGTGTGGTAAAATATGAATTTCGGATCATACGGTGTGCTGTAATGTGAATTTCGGCTCATACGGTGTGCTGTAATATGAATTTCGGCTCATACGGTGTGCTGTAATGTGAATTTCGGCTCATACTGTGTGGTAAAATATGAATTTTGGCTCATACCATGTGCTGTAGTGTGAATTTTGGCTCATACCATGTGCTGTAGTGTGAATTTCAGCTCATTCCGTGTGCTGTAATGTGAATTTCTAGATAGTATAAGAATTTCTAGATAGTATAAGGGGTCCTAATACACTGAAGGACACGCCCCCATTTGAGTGGCCACACCCCCTCTCCCGGAGGCGCGCGCATAATTGCAACCTTCACTTTTCCATACCCCCACTTCAAAATGTCTACTTCGACCACTGTATATGTATGTGTGTGTGTGTATATATATATATATATATATATATATATATATAGTATTCATTCTAGCACCCTGCACCTTTCAAAATCCATGCAGTTCCCCTTTCCTGCCTGGGGTGTCACTCTCTGCTCTGGTGTTTCTCAGCACACACAGGTCTGTATCACAGCACTGAGTAACAGATCAGAGTGTGCGGAGAAGCACCACAGCAGAGAGCGACACCCCGGGCAGGAAAGAGGAACTGCACAGTATTTGAAAGGTGCAGGGTGCTAGAATGAACACTATATATATATATATATATATATATATATATAGCCAATGACCTCACCGCACGTCACTGCCACAAAGTTCTAGTTACAACCCTGATGCCTATCTATAATACTGTATAAAACTACAGACTGTGGTATTATACTATATATGGATGTGGGGCTGGATGCTTTTTAACTTGTGTGCATTTAATATAATATTTGTCAGGTTTTCCTTTGCTGTTATTTGGCTGCTTCAGGAGGATCAACATACCGTTAACACAGCCTCTAGATAACGTGATCACTCCACTGTCCAAGCAACAGGGGAAGGGGAGGGTCGGGAGGACGGGAGGACGGAGGACGGGGGGCGGGGGGGGGGGGGGGGTGTAGGCAGAAATTTTGCCTAGGGTGCCGAGAAACCTTGCACCGGCCCTGCTGGTACTGCAGTAACTGGAGTTATGTGGAGGGTCAGTGCTCCCTGTCAGCGTGTTTCAGCATTCTGCAGGGAGAAAATGGCGCTGGTGAGTGCTGGATCCGCTCTGAGGATAAGCCCCGCCCCCTGTAATGGCGCGTAGCTTCCTGCACACTATGATTAAACTGGTCTGAGGTCTTTAGTGCTAACAGCGGGATTAGCCCCTGTTAGCTGCTTTACTAGTCTTAGGGTGATCGAGCTGGCCCAGGATGCCCCTCAGCCGCGTCTACATAGATATGTTGCTGACCCATCATGGAGCACAGCCTGTCAGAGCTGCGCTCCCACCCTTGTGCCGCCATTCCCGCTGGCGACCCGCTAACCGGGCCGCCGGCGCTGAACTCACCACTCTTCTTTCTTCTGGCTCTGTTAGGGGGTGGCGGCCATGCTGCGGGAGTGAGCGGTCGCCTCGTGGGCTTGCGATCAGCACCCTCAGGAGCTCAGTGCCCTGTCAGCGGAGATAGAGAACCATTAACTTCAAGAGTTGGTTCCTTCTCCCCTCCTAAGTCTTACGAAGCAGGAAGGCTGTTGCCAGCAACCTCCCTGTACCTAACAACTCTTAGAAAAAAATTAAAACTAGAAAAACTCCTATGGAGCTTCACTAGCTGTGACCGGCTCCTCCGGGCACATTTTTTAAACTGAGTCTGGTAGGAGGGGCATAGAGGGAGGGGCCAGCCCAAACTATTAAACTCTTAAAGTTCCAGTGGCTCCCAAAGGACCCGTCTATACCCCTTTGTACTAAATGGACCCCAGCATCCTCTAGGACGTAAGAGAAAATGTAACAAAAGGAAATGGGCTTTTGACTTTACTTGTGGACCTTTGACATTATGTGTATGCACCGTGTGATGTCTGCACAAAGGGGGGTATGCAGCATGGAACGGAATTGAGATGCGATCGCATCTCCCTGTGTGTCGCCTCAGTGCACACGCGCAGGACCCTTACTGCACATGTGCAAGCCCCTCAGTGCACATGCAGAGGCCGGAGAGATGTGATCGCATCTCACGTATGCGGACGCCTCTGCCTTGACAGGCAGAGGTGTTTGCAGGGCGGTATGGGGCAGCAACGCGGCATTGCAGGCTTTTGGTTGGCGTGGTGATGAAAACGAGGGTGGGTTTGAGGCGGCTGCGTGACATAGCCGCTGCTACGCAGAAGATGTCTGGCTGCAGAGGCAGGGGGCTTCCACAAATCAGCAATGCAATCGCGATTACATTATGATCATAATTAAATTGCGATCACATCACTGCCAGGTATTTTCATACTGGGCGGACTTGCCCTGTGCTGGGTGGCGTCCAGCATGCGATCGCAGCCAGTTGCAGTTTTGCTAAAATAGCAAAACGGCAACTGAAGCTGAATTAGGCCCTATGGTGGTCATTCCGAGTTAATCGCAGCCAGCAAATTTTTGCTGCTGCTGCGATCAATAGTCCACGCCTATGGGGGAGTGTATTTTAGCTTAGCAGGGCTGCGATCGCTTGTGCAGCCCTGCAAAGCTAAAACAATTCAAGCAAAACAAGACTAGGCCTATACCTACTTACCCTGTGCGATGGATCCAGCGATGATGGGCCCGGCTTTGACGTCACTCCTCCGCCCTCCGTTCTGCTGGACACGCCTGCGTTATACTCACCACTCCCCGAAAACGTCTCCAAACTCTCCGTATCCGCCCAGCCACGCCTCCGTCCTGTCAATCTTCTTTGCGTTCCGTCCTGCTACCGCTTTCTTCTTTAGACGCGACGTAACCCGGCAACCCACTGTCGCTGGGCAACGTCGCGCACGCGCACAGCGGCCGCCACACATTCGCATTCCGCACCCATTCGCATCGCAGCGATAAACCGCTGTGTGCGAACGGGTCGGAATGACCACCTATATGCGGAAAATCGCTATATGCGTCCGAATTTGCAATAGGCCCTGTGTCTCTAATTGTGAAGAATGGGAATTCACTATTAAAAACAAGTAGTAATGTTATCAGAAAACTGTAACATTTTAGTGGACTGTAGCATGTTATGCCTTTGAAAACCTGATTCAGATTACAAATAATTTTCTTCAAAAGAAACCAGATTAAAGAAAGTTATCTTCCCAGACAAACATCTGTGAGAGAAGTACTGTAGGATATATAGAATTTTACATGTTACAAAAGATCAGGGACAATGAAAAGGGATTAATGAATTACTTTTATTAAATGTGCCTGAGCAAGTTACAGCTACATAAATTGTTTTGACTTCCAAATATAATTACATTGCTGATATTAAGCGATGACATTGTCAAAGTCGAAAAATATCATGATGCATACCCCTTGTACTAACCCCTCATGCACATGCACGCTGCTCGTGCACCTGGTCCCCCGTGCGTACACATACCCGCAAGTTGCGTAAGATTGCTCCGGCGATCGTGCGCATGAGATGTGTAATTACAGCGGAGTTTGTGAGCGTGTAGCGTGCGACTCGATCGTAGCATATTTAACCCAAATAGTGCATTTTGTAGTTAATATTCCCCTAGACCATGTCAGCGAGTATGATTAGTTTAAACTGTTCCTGGACAGAGAGATTCCTCTTTGCATGATAGGAAGGGTCAGATAAAGGTTGAAAGGTGGTGTCTAGTATCCAGCTGTAGAGTATTTTAAGAGTAACATTTCGATGTTAGTTAGGAAAGGATCGCTCGCTCCTGCGTATAGTTTTGTACAGAAGTAGATTATGAACATTAAACTGTATTTGCTGTAAATTACACATGCGGCGGGAATCCTGAGGATACCTCCCACCAGAGCAGTTGGGGAAATACACAGCCCACCTGTTCAAATCCACCTATGACCTTTGCTGTAATTTAGAGACACATCCCTGTGTCCAATGAACAATAAGATTACAGGTACCATTGTATTGTGAATGTAGGTTGTATATATAAAGACCACTGTTGCCTGGCCAGCCTGATGTCTCTGAAGGCTTTCTACCTGAACAGCTGAGGACTGGATTCCAGGTCGCGCTTGCCAAAGATTCCCCACGTATGTATATTCTCTGTAGCCATTGTTCATCTTATTCTCTGTTATTATGTTAGATTTCTGTGTTAGCTTGTAGTGTATAACTTGTATCTGTTTTCCCCTTTTTCTCTGAATAATCCACGGCAGTGTTAAAGCTGCTGTGGTTTTAACCAAATCCGGTGTTGTGTTTTCACTTTCTTGCAAAGGGCTCTCTTAGCGTCTTAATCGCTCAAACAGCATACACATTGTTAAGGTTTAAGCGTTACATCATTACAGTATTTGACTACTAAGGTTTAGAGTATAAGTATATTCTTACTGTGTTTTATTAACAAGGTTTAAGAGTTATCAACTGTGTGTGCGCCCGCTGTGTGTATTCCGTACACTCAGCGCAGCGTGTGTACGCCAAGTGCGTACCACGTGCGGGACTCTGTACGCAAATAGTGTACAAAGTGCGTAGCACGTGCACGTGGTCTAGCGGCCATAGCGGCTCCACGGAAATAGTGTATAGCTTTATGTTTGAAGATAATAATTGACATTATCAATTGGGAGCTCGTCCGGTTCTCCTCATATCCGCAGCCTAGCAGGACAAGGTAGACTTTTATCTATCAGCAAAGGGCGGGAAGGTAGTATCCCCTGTTAGCCGTTTTGTGGTCGGGGATACATTAGTGCTGATTAGATAAGCATCTGCTCCGCTTGGTTTGAAGGGATGCTGGTGGGATCCGGAAGGTAAGAACGTAAAGCTATTGTTTGTTTGGTTTTAAATCTGTTAAATTTCTGTTTGGTGCCAATTGCGCACGCAACACACGTAACACACGCACACACCTGTATTTTATTTGTGTACTCTGCATATCTATTCGCTTGTTGCCATTAGCATTGATTACTAGATACATTTTGACCCGTGCTGAGAGATTTGTTGCTATTTAGTTAAAAATATAGAGTAATATTTAAGGGAGTACATGTAAAACACACACGCAGCCTGGCCCAGTTATAAAGGTTTATACAGGAGATACTGTGTGGTGTTAGTAAGCGATTATAGTTGAATATCGTTTACATTTATAGAAGCGTGTTATTTGTGTTACTGCGGGCGTATCCAGCCTTTGTACACGTGTCTCGACCAGCGTGCGAGACTGCGTACGCAACGCAAAGGCCTACACACGTGGCGTGTTTACGCAACGTGCGTACAGATACGCCCACTAAATACAAATCACACGATAGTATTGTTTTAGTTTAGGCGATACGGTAGCCACGCGATAATAGCACAAATTGATCAGTATCCAATATTTAGTTTAAAAAATTTTTTTTCTGTATTACCTCTGGGGAAAGCTATTAGTTAACAGGAAAGGATTTTTCTGATCAGAAAACTATAGAATGACAGTGTGGGCTGAAAAAGGTATGATTGTATTGAACCCCGCTTGGTGGTCTTGGTGATCTTGGTGAAGCTTGGTGAAGCACGGTCTAGGTGAAAACGTGGTGAGCACGGTCCAGGTGTACACGTGCGACGGAGTGTGATAAAAGTTTTCGTGGTATTACGCTCCGGCTGTTGTGGAGCACAGTAGGGAGACTCCAATGATCCTACCATTTATGGATAACAAGTGTCTATAAGTGGTACGATTGGACCGCACGATTGTATGGGCAACACGTGACGCAACGTGATACGAGGTTTTGCATATTTGTGCGTAAATCTTGTCATCATACGCGTTGTAGGGAGCACATGCAAGCGTGATTTGTGTAAAGTAAAGGTTTAGGGAATTTTCGCTGGTCTCTCAGAAAAATCTCTAGAGGTAGGGCCTGCAACGGCTACACGTGTCTGCTAGAAGGCGGACCGGGGATACTCGGAGCAGAAGAAGTTCAGTGGAAGAGCTTTAAGGATTTCCACCATAGACTACTGTGTTTGGTGCATTTTAGGAAGTTTTTCTGTGTTAAAAAGGTCCACAATGGAAGCGAGGTGCACAACACAGGGACGTTTCTCAGCCAGGGTTCAGGCAGAGATTTTCAGACCCCGGGGGTCTGCTCGGTGTGGGGGAAGTATGGTCCCCACACTGAGACCTTTTGTGATGAATGGACACGAATGACTGTGGGGGATAAAGCACCATTTCCTGGGATAGGTAGTTTTGACTCAGAGGTATTGCATAATCTAAGGCTTAGGATCTGTCTGATAAAATCACAAAAACAGAGGATCAGACACACAAACTGTTTACATTTATGGCAACAAGAAAGTGATATGCAGAGGGAATTAGCTTACATAGCTGGTTTCAACCCTAGCAGGAAACTGATGGCAACTGCACAACCACCGTACATTACAGGAGAGATGATGGCTACAGAGAATGGCATACTGGTATATGATGATAATAGTGCACTTAATAAATGTATTAATGACAATAAGAATAAATGTAATAAATGTATTAATGACGATAGGAGTAAAACTGATAAATGTATAAATTCTAACCCGTGCAAGTTGCACCCCATGTTAAACTTCCCTCAGGATTACAAGCAAGAAAGTGAGCCCAGCACGATGTCGGCACTTTCTCCAGCAGCCACCATACAAAACACCCAGGTGGGCACGGCCCAATTGGTAAGGGCAGTAGTAAAGCCCCCTAACGGAGGGTCTGGTGAGGTCGTGTCCACAGGTAAGTACGGTATTGTATATTATGCACAGACAATTGCACCTCACATTGTAGAGTCAACACAAAATGGTGTAATTGAACTAAATCCTGTCAGGGTGATCGCAGTCCCCAATGGGAGGACTGACGATCAGGGAGTCACTCCCGTCAAGGACATTGCTATGCATTGTCCCTGGTCCCGGGCAGAATTGAGGACAATTATGTCAGAATTTCCCGATCCCAGGAAAGATCTAGTTGCATGCCAGAAGTTTATTAAAGAATTAGGTAATGCCGCCGAACCCACAAACAAAGATTGGCGAACAGTGCTACGAGTATGTCTACCCTCCAATATTGACCCTGCGAAATTCATCACTGATTGTAAGTTAGACGCAGAAGTACCTCTCACTGAGGAATACACTCAGGAGAATGTACGACAAATCAATCTGCAATTAGGAATATATTTCCCAACTGTTGTCAAGTGGCATAAAATTTTCTCCATTAGACAAAAAGAAGGTGAAACTGCTTCTGACTATTTCCATCGAGCACTGCAGGAAATAGCTAGATATACTGGGATCGAAGACATTAAGAATAATGTGCATCATAGAGAGGTAGCTGTGTCCGTATTAATGGAAGGTTTAAAAGAAACGTTGAGAACCAGAGTACAAACCACTCAACCTAACTGGAGAGGTATCTCGGTGGCTGCATTAAGAGAGTCCGCTATCGAGCATGACCGTAATATCCAAAGAACCAGGGAAGCACAGGGAGAGCGATTGATGGTGATGAGCATCCAAGCACTGGAAGAGGCATCAACTCGACTAAAACCCCCGGCCCCTGGCACATGGAGGAAGCCAAGGGTTTGTTATCTGTGTAAAAGGGAAGGGCATTATGCCAGCAACTGTAACAGCACACATAAAGTCAGACCCCCTAGACAAGAACACGAGCAAAGTTATGACACACGTAATTGGAATCAGGGATCATATAGGGAAAATTTTGGGCCGCACCTGTAGTCTGCAGCCAGTGAAGTATAGTTGATAGATCATATCTTGTAGATACAGGGGCGGCCAGGTAAATTCTGTGATTTATCTTTAAATGTTTCCTCTTCATCTCTGACGTTCACCAGCAGAACTACAGCTCAAACGTCACATGTCTACTTGGTCTTTTCAGAGGTCAGCCCAACCCCAGTATATCTTACCAGCATCATTGTGCCTGGCCATGCACAGAGGGTGGAGAGTGGAAATACTGGTGGGGGAGACTGTGCAGAGATACCGATAGACATGTTGGTGTGACAGCCTGATGGTGAACGGAAATCTGAAAATTTTTCTCTTTTTCTATTATTCTCTCTCTTTTTGTTTTTTCATGTTCTAAGGATGGTATGTCACACAACAGTTAAACAAATGGTAATGCAAGATTTATGCTCCTTACAGAAAGGTCGCTGATTCGGAAAGAATATCGTATCACTGGAGTGTCTGTTTTGGGAAGACTGAGAGGCAGCACTGTTGAGACGGCATCTGAGCAAGAAGAACAACAAGACTAGAGGACAATTATCGTACCAATTTTCTTTCCCTTCTAATTATTTTCTTTACCTCCCATTACTACTCTTTCTTTCTCCTCCTGCAAGATGGACTTACCCCAAGAGACTGCATTCCGGATTTTCCTGTTGACCCTGTTGTTGACCAGAACAGTCTGTTTCGGTGAGAGTACCAGAGAGGTCGAGAAAGGATCTGGAATGGGTACTGATGACAAGGACGGATTCGTAGAATTCCAGGAGCAACACAATCACAGAGCAAAGGCGAGTATCAGAAAACGATCTGGTAGTCATGACACTAGGAGACATTGTGAAGGATTGTTAGCTGAAGAGAATTGTATCTGTAGGAATTGTGAAAACATAGTTGAGGACGGGTGCATCCAGAGATGTCAGTCCAGCCTTAATATCAACATGGACCGTCATCCCATTGAGTGACTATCACTCATTAGTGGGTAAGGTTTTAAACCAAACGGAATGCTGGGTGTGCTCACAAGTACCTCAAGGTCATAGCAAGTCAGGACTAGTGCCATACTCTTTAACAATAGGTGAGGTACTTGAATTAAGGGGTGGGAGACCGGTGGACAAGAAATGTAATATTTCTAGGCCTCCTAGTTTGAAGCTCCACCAATATCATGTGGATAGGTCCTTAGTATGTTTTAACATTTCCAATCCCCGAAAGCCGGGAAATTGGGAAGTGACATGGAACAACCAAACCATGGCATTTTCACACAGAGCCGATAGAATGCCCGTAGACTCAGAACTTATACGCCAAATAGCCAATGGTGGGAGATATTTTCAGTATAGGTATACTCTAGGAAGTAGAACCATGCGGGTTGGAGAAGTATCACCAGGATACTGTGCGCATATCATACAGCCTGATACGTATACTGAACAGATGAAAAAGTTAGGGATAGGATTTTTCACCTGGAAGGTTTGCAATATGGTAATGTCATATTCTGTCCCATATGTCCTCCCCGATGATGCATATTTCATACGTGGGAGGAAGGCGTATAAGTGGGTTGCCCCAAACTCAGAGGGATTGTGTTACATTGGAAGAGTGTTGCCAGAAGTAATGACCATTACCCATGGTAAGATGAAAGACGTTCACCGCAATGCTCAAGCTCCTTACACTCACACTCACTACGAACACATTGTTAAGAAACACCTTATAGATAGGACAGAGCACGCAGCCTCTGATTTGATCCACGAATCCACCGGGATTCAATTCCTACTTGCGTTAGATATCACCCGTACCGCCAGAGGAATTATAAATTTTAGGTATATTACTGCGCTAGCGAACCTGATAGACAATATCACCGAGATGTATGATGACACCTTCAGGTATACTGGGAGGGAATTTCAAGCTTACAAACGGAACTGATCCAGCACAGGATGGTTCTCAATTACCTCACAGCGGTGACAGGCGGGTATTGTGTCACCCTAGCAACTCAGTATGGTGTGAAGTGCTGTACATATATCACAAACAGCACTGATGACCCAACCGAGGTCATAGATCAAAAGATGGACGATATCTTGCAATTGAAGTGGGAGTTCAGAAGGAGACACAACCTTACCCTTACTGCTGTGAGTAATGAACTGACCGGCTAGGTTTCATGGTTGAACCCACGCAATTGGTTCTCAGGTTTAGGAGAATGGGCTCAAAATGTTATCGTGAATGTAGGGAAATTTCTCCTTTGTATCCTGGGAGTTGTCATAATGATTGGTTTGATATTTAGATGTGTTCGGATTTTAATGCATTGCAAGAGCAGTACCAGAGTGATGAGTTTGAGGAGCGAAGGCATTGTTACAACAACTGGTTTAATTTATGACCCATCAATCGAGACAATGTTGTGATAAGACGTGATTCCACGGTCCGTTTCTTTCACCCGTTTCTCCTTTGTTTCTCTCCAAGGTAAAAAAGACATCCACTCGGAAGAAGATTTTGATGCACACTTCTACAGACCTTTGATGAACATTTCTACAGACCTTTGATGAACTTTTTCACAGACTTTGCGAGACACTTTAGAGACTTTAACTTTCTATGGACACTTGAAAAACTTTGCTTATCACCCACAGCAAAGATACACCTATCCGGACGAGACTTCAACAGACATCCAAGGACAACTACACACATTATCATATGAATGTATTTATAACACATGTTTCTTATCTTCATCTCTACGATCTTCAGGTAGTGACACACATAGTCAACAGGTGATATAGGTATATATATTAGCACTCACATATTTTTCCCCCCCATGTATCATCAACTAATGTGCACCATATTTGTTGGAACAAGAAGCCGAAAAGAGCTCGGTAGTGTTTGTTAGCCCAATTACAGACCCTTAATATGGGATAAGAAGGATTTAATGTATACTTCGCAATACCTCGAAGCTTATCTAGAACATGTACGGCACGATGATACATGACCCCTCAGACATGAATTTCATACATACATCCTTTTACTATCCCACTAGGTCATACATTTCCCACCTTCTCCTCTCCTCCCTCCACCCAATCATTTATAGGTATTTCATTGTATTATATATTTTTCTGCTTAATTGTTTAGATAGTGGCAGTTATTGTTGACTGCCAAAGGGTGGACTGTCAAAGTCGAAAAATATCATGATGCATACCCCTTGTACTAACCCCTCATGCACATGCACGCTGCTCGTGCACCTGGTCCCCCGTGCGTACACATACCCGCAAGTTGCGTAAGATCGCTCCGGCGATCGTGCGCATGAGATGTGTAATTACGGCGGAGTTTGTGAGCGTGTAGCGTGCGACTCGATCGTAGCATATTTAACCCAAATAGTGCATTTTGTAGTTAATATTCCCCTAGACCATGTCAGCGAGTATGATTAGTTTAAACTGTTCCTGGACAGAGAGATTCCTCTTTGCATGATAGGAAGGGTCAGATAAAGGTTGAAAGGTGGTGTCTAGTATCCAGCTGTAGAGTATTTTAAGAGTAACATTCCGATGTTAGTTAGGGAAGGATCGCTCGCTCCTGCGTATAGTTTTGTACAGAAGTAGATTATGAACATTAAACTGTATTTGCTGTAAATTACACATGCGGCGGGAATCCTGAGGATACCTCCCACCAGAGCAGTTGGGGAAAGACACAGCCCACCTGTTCAAATCCACCTATGACCTTTGCTGTAATTTAGAGACACATCCCTGTGTCCAATGAACAATAAGATTACAGGTACCATTGTATTGTGAATGTAGGTTGTGTATATAAAGACCACTGTTGCCTGGCCAGCCTGATGTCTCTGAAGGCTTTCTACCTGAACAGCTGAGGACTGGATTCCAGGTCGCGCTTGCGAAAGATTCCCCACGTATGTATATTCTCTGTAGCCATTGTTCATCTTATTCTCTGTTATTATGTTAGATTTCTGTGTTAGCTTGTAGTGTATAACTTGTATCTGTCTTCCCCTTTTTCTCGGAATAATCCACGGCAGTGTTAGAGCTGCTGTGGTTTTAACCAAACCCGGTGTTGTGTTTTCACTTTCCTGCAAAGGGCTCTCTTAGCGTCTTAAACGCTCAAACAGCATACACATTGTTAAGGTTTAAGCATTACATCATTACAGTATTTGACTACTAAGGTTTAGAGTATAAGTATATTCTTACTGTGTTTTATTAACAAGGTTTAAGGGTTATCAACTGTGTGTGTGCCCGCTGTGTGTATTCCGTACACTCAGCGCAGCGTGTGTACGCCAAGTGCGTACCACGTGTGGGACTCTGTACGCAAATAGCGTACAAAGTGCGTAGCACGTGCACGTGGTCTAGTGGCCATAGCGGCTCCACAGAAATAGTGTATAGCTTTATGTTTGAAGATAATAATTGACATTATCACATGATGTCAGCTGAGGTGGGGGGCACAGAATGCTCCATGCTATGCAAGTGCATTAAGCACATACGGTACTATAAATTTTACTGTAGCGGAAGAAGTACACGAAGACCCGAGGTAACTAACTACTGAAGAGGGCGAGCGACACAATATGGAATATGCAAATGTAGGTTAGGAGCACAGCAGGGACAATAGAGAGTATATGTTGCGGGGGACAATACTGAGTATATGGGGGGGGGTAAAGAGGAGGACAATACAGAGTATATGGGAGGGGAGCCCATAGAGTGACCCTAGTATCCCTTTTACCTGGGACGCTCATGGATTACACAGGTTCTGTGGCTGGCTGACTTCAAACCTACATTTCAGCTGGTTTTAGTCAGCCACAGAACCTGTGTAATGCATGAGAGTCCTAGGTAAAAGGGATAATATGGTCACTCCATTATAACAGATCATACAGGGGGTACACACAGACACAGAGAGGCACATATCAGGAGCGGAGATAGGCTATCTGTTAACCTGTGCCAAAATTGCGCTTGGTTCTATGGTGTCTTCACATTTTAATAGAACATGTAGGCTATACTGTCTCAATACTAAGTATTCCTGTCTAAATGCTCTGTGTGCCTTACCCTAGGGTACACAGAGCATTGTAGTGACTACCATATAATGCATAGACTATCAGTGACTGCCAGATATTAACAGACTGCCAGAAACACAACATATCATTAATACACAACTAGGGGCCTTATTCAATTTTGTTAGCCAACCAAAAAAGTTAGCATTTGGGCAAAACCATGTGCACTACAGGCATAATTGCCTACCTGACCCTCTCCATGAGGGAGAAAATGCTCTGTTCCTGGACTTTCCTGGTAATGTATGATTGCCATCACCTGTGGTGAGCTAGTTAATTGATAAGAAAGGTGTTTCACCACAGGTGATGGCAATCATACATTACCAGGAGAGTCCAGGAACAGAGCATTTTCTCCCTCATGGAGAGGGTCGGGTAGGCAAGTAGGACCACAGGTGGAGCAGATATAACGTGCAGAGAGAGTTAGATTTGGGTGGGATGTGTTCAAACTGAAATATAAACTGCAGTGTGTAAAACTAAAGCAGACAGTATTTACAATGCACAGAAAGCATATGACCCACCCAAATCTAAATCTCCCTGCACATGTTACATCTGCCCCACCTGCAGAGCAACATAGTTTGGCCCAATTGCTCATTTTTTTTTGTTTGCTAACAAACCTGAATCATACTTGCCTACCTGACCCTCTCCATGAGGGAGAAAATGCTCTGTTCCTGAACTTTCCTTGTAATGTATGATTGCCATCACCTGTGGTGAGCTAGTTAATGGATAACAAAGGTGTTTCACCACAGGTGATGGCAATCATACATTACCAGGAAAGTCCAGGAACAGACCATTTTCTCCCTCATGGAGAGGGTCAGGTAGGCAAGTATGACCTGAATAACCTTGTATATACGCTGGTATTCCACTAAGATTGATAAAAGGAGGAAATGGGTGTATGCAGTGCCGTAACTAGACATTTTAGCGCTGTGTGCAAGAGACGGCATCGGCGCCCCTCCCCCTTAATGTAAACCGGTGGCAGTATGCGCCGCAGGCGCGAGCAAAATATATAGGGGCTTGGCTTCTTGGGAAAGGGGTGTGGCCACAAAATAATACCAATTCATAATGGTGCACAGTAGTCTCCATTATTCAAATTACGCCGCACAGTAACGCCACTACACCAGGTAGAGCCCCTTTTTACACATTACGGCAGGCAGCGTCCCCTTTTTACACATTACGGCAGACAGCGTCCCCTTTGTGCATTGCTGTTTAGTGCCTGCCACCACTGCCGGTCCTACCGCTTACCCTGATGCCGGGTGCCCGAAGCTGCCAGCCGTAGCGCCGGAGAGATTTGTTGAGCAGCGCAGCGCTCTCTATCTATAGGAGCTGCTGGCAGCGCCGATCATCGTTGCGGGAATCAAGGAGACAGAGGCAGAGGTGTCTCCGTCTCCCTCAGGGGGTGTTTCTGACAGCACTGCAGCGGCGGCCAGTGGGAGACAGGAGGCAATGAGAGTGGGCGGCGGGCAGCGGCCGTGCGGGTGGTGCTGCCAGATGGTGCACCCACAGTGCAGTTGCGCTGTTTGCAATGCCCCTCTGGCACACACCAAGTTACGGCTCTGGTGCAGTGTCATAATCCCTGCAAATCATTTCAAAATATATTTAATGACCTGATGCCATTTTAAAAATAAATGTATTTTCATTTGGTGCAGAAATCTATCATTACAGTTTGGTGCAGCAATGTCTCATCAGTCCGTCTGAAATTTAATGTAATAAAATAGCAGCAGGCTCCAATGCAGAACAGCCTCAGTCGCCCGCCCCAGCAGTCGGTGTCACAGCCAGGACTCCCATTACCCTCTCCCATGGCTACATCATCGATCATGGCTACCTACCTAGGGTCTTAGACCATTTAGACCATCGATGGCACATCCTTGGCCGTCACTACACCCAGCTCAGTCTGTGCAGACTCTCAGCACTGGAAGCGTTAACAATGTAAGTGACTAGAGGCAAATAAGGATTTTAGGAGCGCCGTGATTGGGCAGCGTGAGGGGGCGGGCACAGCGCTCTGTATTATTGGAGTGATTCCCCAGCCAGGTCTCGTGTTCTCCCCCCCCCCCCCCCCGTGTCTGTGTGCGAGGTGCCGTGCAGCATGCTCGTATGAGCCCGGTAATAGCCTCATCGCTGCTGGTGGGGAGGGCGTGCTGTGTTGAGCAGCGCAGCGCTCTATCTATAGAGAGAGTGCAGCGCCGATCATCGTTGCGGGAATCAACGAGGCAGAGGTGTCTCCGTCTCCCTCAGGGGGTATTTCTGACAGCACCGCAGCGGCGGCCAGTGGGAGACAGGAGGCAATGAGAGTGGGTGGCGGGCAGCGGCCGTGCGGTAGTGCTGCCAGATGGTGCGCCCACAGTGCAGTTGCGCTGTGTGCAATGCCCCTCTGGCACACACCTAGTTACGGCTCTGGGTGTATGCTACTGTTTTTATGAAATTTATAGTTAATAGTCAGGCAATTGATTTTTAATTTGTGAATTTTTATATTAAATAAAGCATTCATTATCCATTCCATCTGGTGTATCTGAAAAATCATAATTTCTGCAAAATCAAAATTTCTTTTATTTTATTTTCTGAGGGTTATGGGCCTAATTCAGCAAGGATCGCAAATCAGTAAAATTAGCAAAAAAAGCGTAAAAACGCAAATTCTACAACTTAAATAGCAAAAACTGAGAAAAAAACACCAATTTCTGAGACTTCGCAAAAACTGCGTATGCATAACGAAAAGTACTAAAGGGCTGGACTCGCAATAACTATGATCAGGGGCGTGTTGCGGGGCGTGTTGTGGGCGTATGCTGATGGTCGGTGCATTCAAATTTTTACAACAGATCGCACATTTCTGATGTGCAGTTTCTGAGTGACTACAGGTCTACCTTAAAAATTGCACAAGCTGACCTCAGTTGTAGACTGCATGTATACTGCAATCATTGCTTCATTACAGCCAGCTGAAGAAGCTCACACCTCAGACCACAAATCACTTCATTCAGCTGTATTGGAACTTAGAAACATGTAAGGCAGGCATGTCCAAACTGCGGCCCTCCAGCTGTTGTGAAACTACATATACCAGCATGCCTTGACACAGTTTTGGGGTCAGAGAATGCAAAAGCTGTGTCAGGGCATGCTGGGATGTGTAGTTTCTCAACAGCTGGAGGGCCGCAGTTTGGACAGGCCTGATGTAAGGTATTGTTTAACTCTGTAACACATGTGATTGTGAAAATATATGTTACTAACCGATTTGTGTTTACACTTACTAACAATCGAGGTTTGATAGAAGCAAATGTAAAATAACCTTTACAAGCATTTTGTTTAGTAGTATCTGCTGAATGACATCTAGCGTCCTAACATTTTTTTTTAACCAACATTTTTTTGTTAAACAACACATACCCACATACATTTTTTTTCTTTTATTTGTGTGCTACACACATAAACATACGTTGAAGAACAGCAACACCATCTTTTTATTTTCAAGTTTTACAAATTCTGCTCCATTTGTATACTTTTTGAAACAAATATTTACACACTAGGCGATTCATCGCGCCCTACGGGCGCTCTTCACACCGTCGTTAGGGGCTTCGCCCCGTTAACCTCTGCACGGCTTTGCCACGGGTGGGGGAGGGGGCAGTTAGCCGGGGTGGTGCGGTTGGGGGTGGGTGGGTGTGAGGGTGCTATGGTTGCAGGGGCGGGTGGGGGAGGGGGTGGAGTGCCACGGGTGGTGGGTGGATGCGGTGGGTGCCGCGGGTGTTGGTGCTGCGGGTGGGGGAGAGGGTGGGAGTGCCGCGGGTGGGGTGCGAATGCGGTTGGTTGCCGCGGGTGTTGGTGCTACGGGTTGGGGGAGGGGGCGGGAGATCCGCGGGTGGGTGGCGCGGGTGTTTGTGCTCTGGGTGGGGGAGGGGACGGGAGTGCCGCGGGTGGTGCGCGTGTTGGTGCAGCGGGTGGGGGAGGGGGGGAGTGCCACGGGTGGTGGGTGGATGCGGTGGGTGCCGCGGGTGTTGGTGCTGCGGGTGGAGGAGGGGGTGGAGTGCCACGGGTGGTGGATGCTGCGGGTAGGTGGCGCGGGTGTTGGTGCTGCGGGTGGGGAGAGGGTGGGAGTGCAGCGGGTGGGGGGCGAATGCGGTTGGTTACCGTGGGTGTTGGTGCTACGGGTTGGGGGTGGGAGTTCCGCGGGTGGGTGGCGCGGGTGTTTGTGCTCTGGGTGGGGGAGGGGACGGGAGTGCCGCGGGTGGGGGAGGGGGGGGGTGCCACAGGTGGTGGGTGGATGCGGTGGGTGCCGCGGGTGTTGGTGCTGCGGGTGGGGGAGGGGGTGGAGTGCCACGGGTGGTGGGTGGATGCGGTGGGTGCCGCGGGTAGGTGGCGCGGGTGTTGGTGCAGCGGGTGGGGGTGCCACAGATGGTGGGTGGAAGCGGTGGGTGCCGCGGGTGTTGGTGCTGCGGGTGGGGGAGAGGGTGGAGTGCCACGGGTGGTGGGTGGATGCGGTGGGTGCCACGGGTAGGTGGCGCGGGTGTTGGTGCTGCGGGTGGGGGAGAGGGTGGGAGTGACGCGGGTGGGGGGCGAATGCAGTTGGTTACCGCGGGTGTTGGTGCTGTGGGTGGGGGAGGGGGCAGAGTGCCACGGGTGGTGCGGGTGTTGGTGCTGCGGGTGGGGGAGGGGGTGGAGTGCCACGGGTGGTGGGTGGATGCGGTGGGTGGTAGGTGGTAGGGTAGGTGGCGCGGGTGTTGGTGCAGCGGGTGGGGGGGAGGGTGGGTATGGGGGAGGGGCAGGGTTGCAGCGGGTGAGGGAGGGGTGGGGGGTGCTGCAGGTGTGGGAGCTACGGGTGGGAGTGCCGCGGTGGGAGCGGATGTGGGGGATGCGTTGGGTGCCGCTGGGGGGGGGGGGGCAGTGGGTGTTGGTGCTGTGGGTGGGGGAGGGGGCAGAGTGCCACGGGTGGTGCGGGTGTTGGTGCTGTGGGTGGGGGAGTGCCACGGGTGGTGGGTGGATGCGGTGGGTGCCGCGGGTGTTGGTGCTGCGGGTGGGGGAGAGGGTGGGAGTGCCGCGGGTGGGGGGCGAATGCAGTTGGTTGCCGCGGGTGTTGGTGCTACGGGTTGGGGGAGGGGGCGGGAGTTCCGTGGGTGGGTGGCGCGGGTGTTTGTGCTCTGGGTGGGGGAGGGGACGGGAGTGCCGCGGGTGGTGCGGGTGTTGGTGCTGCGGGTGGGGGAGTGCGACGGGTGGTGCGTGGATGCGGTGGGTGCCGCGGGTGTTGGTGCTGCGGGTGGGAGTGCCGCGGGTGGGGGGCGAATGCGGTTGGTTACCGCGGGTGTTGGTGCTACGGGTTGGGGGCGGGAGTTCCGTGGGTGGGTGGCGCGGGTGTTTGTGCTCTGGGTGGGGGAGGGGACGGGAGTGCCGCGGGTGTTGGTGCAGCGGGTGGGGGAGGGGGGGGTGCCACGGGTGGTGGGTGGATGCGGTGGGTGCCGCGGGTGTTGGTGCTGCGTGTGGGGGAGGGGGTGGAGTGCCACGGGTGGTGGGTGGATGCGGTGGGTGGCGCGGGTAGGTGGCGCGGGTGTTGGTGCTGCGGGTGGGGGAGAGGGTCTGAGTGCCGAGGGTGGGGGGCGCATGCGGCTGGTTGCCGCGGGTGTTGGTGCTACGGGTTGGGGGAGTGGGCGGGAGTTCCGCGGGTGGGTGGCGCGGGTGTTTGTGCTCTGGGTGGGGGAGGGGACGGGAGTGCCGCGGGTGGTGCGCGTGTTGGTGCAGCGGGTGGGGGAGGGGGGGGGGAGTGCCACGGGTGGTGGGTGTATGCGGTGGGTGCCGCGGGTGTTGGTGCTGCGTGTGGGGGAGGGGGTGGAGTGCCACGGGTGGTGGGTGGATGCGGTGGGTGCTGCGGGTAGGTGGCGCGGGTGTTGGTGCTGCGGGTGGGGGAGAGGGTGGGAGTGCAGCGGGTGGGGGGCGAATGCGGTTAGTTACCACGGGTGTTGGTGCTACGGGTTGGGGGAGGGGGCGGGAGTTCCACGGGTGGGTGGCGCGGGTGTTTGTGCTCTGGGTGGGGGAGGGGACGGGAGTGCCGCGGGTGGTGCGCGTGTTGGTGCAGCGGGTGGGGAAGGGGGGGGGGAGTGCCACGGGTGGTGGGTGGATGCGGTGGGTGCCGCGGGTGTTGGTGCTGCGGGTGGGGGAGAGGGTGGGAGTGCCGCGGGTGGGGTGCGAATGCGGTTGGTTGCCGCGGGTGTTGGTGCTACGGGTTGGGGGAGGGGGCGGGAGTTCCGCGGGTGGGTGGCGTGGGTGTTTGTGCTCTGGGTGGGGGAGGGGACGGGAGTGCCGCGGGTGGTGCGCGTGTTGGTGCAGCGGGTGGGGGAGGGGGGGGGGAGTGCCACGGGTGGTGGGTGGATGCGGTGGGTGCCGCGGGTGTTGGTGCTGCGGGTGGGGGAGGGGGTGGAGTGCCACAGGTGGTGGGTGGATGCGGTGGGTGCTGCGGGTAGGTGGCGCGGGTGTTGGTGCTGCGGGTGGGGGAGAGGGTGGGAGTGCAGCAGGTGGGGGGCGAATGCGGTTGGTAACCGCGGGTGTTGGTGCTACGGGTGGGGGAGGGGGCGGGAGTTCCGCGGGTGGGTTGCGTGGGTGTTTGTGCTCTGGGTGGTGGAGGGGACGGGAGTGCCGCGGGTGGTGGGTGGAGACGGTGGGTGTTTGTGCTACGGGTGGGGGAGGGGGCAGGAGCAGTGGCGAACAACGTGCCGAAAACGGGGGTCGGGACGCGAAGCCACGCCCCCTTCCGTGAAGCCACGCCCCCTTTTCGCCCGCAACCGCAGCGGGTGTTAGAAAAGTGAAGACTCTGGGCGGGAGTGCTGCGGATGTTGCTGCTGCGGGAGGGGGAGGGGACGGGAGTGCCGCGGGAGGGGGGCAGATGCGGGAGGGGGGGGGCGAGTCACTGTTCAGCATGTCTCCCTGACTCAGTGGCAGCCGCAAGACTGTGAAGCGGGTAATGTGAGTTCCGCTCACAGTCAGCGGCTGCGGTGTCACCACTCACCAGGGGCAGTACGGGGAGAAGGGAGACAGGGGAGGGGGTGGAGTGCCACGGGTGGTGGGTGGATGCGGTGGGTGGTAGGTGGTAGGGTAGGTGGCGCGGGTGTTGGTGCTGCGGGTGGGGGGGAGGGTGGGTATGGGGGAGGGGCAGGGTTGCAGCGGGTGGGGGAGGGGTGGGGGGTGCTGCAGGTGTGGGAGCTACGGGTGGGAGTGCCGCGGTGGGAGCGGATGTGGGGGATGCGTTGGGTGCCGCTGGGGGGGGGGGGGGCAGTGGGTGTTGGTGCTGTGGGTGGGGGAGGGGGCAGAGTGCCACGGGTGGTGCGGGTGTTGGTGCTGTGGGTGGGGGAGTGCCACGGGTGGTGGGTGGATGCGGTGGGTGCCGCGGGTGTTGGTGCTGCGGGTGGGGGAGAGGGTGGGAGTGCCGCGGGTGGGGGGCGAATGCAGTTGGTTGCCGCGGGTGTTGGTGCTACGGGTTGGGGGAGGGGGCGGGAGTTCCGTGGGTGGGTGGCGCGGGTGTTTGTGCTCTGGGTGGGGGAGGGGACGGGAGTGCCGCGGGCGGTGCGGGTGTTGGTGCTGCGGGTGGGGGAGTGCGACGGGTGGTGCGTGGATGCGGTGGGTGCCGCGGGTGTTGGTGCTGCGGGTGGGAGTGCCGCGGGTGGGGGGCGAATGCGGTTGGTTACCGCGGGTGTTGGTGCTACGGGTTGGGGGCGGGAGTTCCGTGGGTGGGTGGCGCGGGTGTTTGTGCTCTGGGTGGGGGAGGGGACGGGAGTGCCGCGGGTGTTGGTGCAGCGGGTGGCGCGGGTGTTGGTGCTGCGGGTGGGGGAGAGGGTCTGAGTGCCGAGGGTGGGGGGCGAATGCGGTTGGTTGCCGCGGGTGTTGGTGCTACGGGTTGGGGGAGTGGGCGGGAGTTCCGCGGGTGGGTGGCGCGGGTGTTTGTGCTCTGGGTGGGGGAGGGGACGGGAGTGCCGCGGGTGGTGCGCGTGTTGGTGCAGCGGGTGGGGGAGGGGGGGGGAGTGCCACGGGTGGTGGGTGTATGCGGTGGGTGCCGCGGGTGTTGGTGCTACGTGTGGGGGAGGGGGTGGAGTGCCACGGGTGGTGGGTGGATGCGGTGGGTGCTGCGGGTAGGTGGCGCGGGTGTTGGTGCTGCGGGTGGGGGAGAGGGTGGGAGTGCAGCGGGTGGGGGGCGAATGCGGTTAGTTACCACGGGTGTTGGTGCTACGGGTGGGGGAGGGGGCGGGAGTTCTGCGGGTGGGTGGCGCGGGTGTTTGTGCTGTGGGTGGGAGAGGGGACGGGAGTGGCGCGGGTGGTGTGGGTGTTGGTGCAGCGGGTGGGGGGAGGGGTGGAGTGCCACGGGTGGTGGGTGGATGCGGTGGGTGCCGCGGGTGTTGGTGCTGCGGGTGGGGGAGTGCCACGGGTGGTGGGTGGATGCGGTGGGTGCCGCGGGTGTTGGTGCTGCGGGTGGGGGAGAGGGTGGGAGTGCCGCGGGTGGGGTGCGAATGCGGTTGGTTGCCGCGGGTGTTGGTGCTACGGGTTGGGGGAGGGGGCGGGAGTTCCGCGGGTGGGTGGCGCGGGTGTTTGTGCTCTGGGTGGGGGAGGGGACGGGAGTGCCGCGGGTGGTGCGCGTGTTGGTGCAGCGGGTGGGGGAGGGGGGGGGAGTGCCGTGGGTGGATGCGGTGGGTGCCGCGGGTGTTGGTGCTGCGGGTGGGGGAGGGGGTGGAGTGCCACAGGTGGTGGGTGGATGCGGTGGGTGCTGCGGGTAGGTGGCGCGGGTGTTGGTGCTGCGGGTGGGGGAGAGGGTGGGAGTGCAGCAGGTGGGGGCGAATGCGGTTGGTAACCGCGGGTGTTGGTGCTACGGGTGGGGGAGGGGGCGGGAGTTCCGCGGGTGGGTTGCGTGGGTGTTTGTGCTCTGGGTGGTGGAGGGGACGGGAGTGCCGCGGGTGGTGGGTGGAGACGGTGGGTGTTTGTGCTACGGGTGGGGGAGGGGGCAGGAGCAGTGGCGCCACAACGTGGGTGCGGGTAGTGCGGCCTGCACCCGGGTGTTACCCTCTGAGGGGTGACACCAAAGTGCCGGCTCCTGTCACAGCGCAGAAGCCAGCACTGCAGATTCAGCAGTGTCCCCCGAACCACAACGTGCCGAAAACGGGGGTCGGGACGCGAAGCCATGCCCCCTTCCGTGAAGCCACGCCCCCTTTTCGCCCGCGACCGCAGCGGGTGTTAGAAAAGTGAAGACTCTGGGCGGGAGTGCTGCGGATGTTGCTGCTGCGGGAGGGGGAGGGGACGGGAGTGCCGCGGGAGGGGGGCAGATGCGGGAGGGGGGGGGGCGAGTCACTGTTCAGCATGTCTCCCTGACTCAGTGGCAGCCGCAAGACTGTGAAGCGGGTAATGTGAGTTCCGCTCACAGTCAGCGGCTGCGGTGTCACCACTCACCAGGGGCAGTACGGGGAGAAGGGAGACAGGGGACTGGGCGGAGATCGGGAGGGGACTGGGCGGAGAGAGGGAGGGGACTGTTTCTGGACAGATCTGTGCCTGTGACTCCGCCCAGCGTTACTGCCAGCACAGAGTCACAGAGTTGGGCAAATATATAGGAGATAATTCCTTAAAGTAAGGTATGTAAATAAAAGCAAAGATACAATAATATGTAATGTTTGACCACAATAAAAAAAAACAGGATAACAATGGGATATGATGAAGCGACAGCAGATTTGCACCAATCAGTCAAAGCTTTCCGGCCTCCCAGCATGCAACGGGCCCATCCATATATCCCCGCCTCTTGGCTCAGACAAATCAGTTGTATTCCAAAGCTCAAGGCCGGAGCATCATAGATAGCCATAATAATAATAATAATAATAATAATTTTATTTATATAGCGCTCTTTCTCCAACAGGACTCAAGGCGCTTTACAGATATCAAAAACAATGCACATGGGCCCTCATTCCGAGTTGTTCGCTCGGTAAAAATCTTCGCATCGCAGCGATTTTCCGCTTAATGCGCATGCGCAATGTTCGCACTGCGACTGCACCAAGTAAATTTGCTATGCACTTAGTAATTTTACTCACGGCTTTTTCATCGTTCTGGCGATCGTAATGTGATTGACAGGAAATGGGTGTTACTGGGCGGAAACAGGCCGTTTTATGGGCGTGTGGGAAAAAACGCTACCGTTTCCGGAAAAAATGCAGGAGTGGCCGGAGAAACGGAGGAGTGTCTGGGCGAACGCTGGGAGTGTTTGTGACGTCAAACCAGGAACGACAAGCACTGAACTGATCGCAGATGCCGAGTAAGTCTGAAGCTACTCAGAAACTGCTGCGAGGTGTGTAATCGTAATATTGCGAATACATCGTTCGCATTTTTAAGATGCTAAGATTCTCTCCCAGTAGGCGGCAGCTTAGCGTGAGCAACTCTGCTAAAATCGCTTTGCGAGCGAAAAACTCGGAATGACCTCCATGATACAGAGGATTTGAGTAATACAACAATAGATAAGCCACACAGACATAAAAGACAACCTTAAGCACACAGAAAGCATAATGCAGGATTGGTGTAGGCATTTTGGGTAATAACTTCCAAGGGTTGTGTATTCCACCCTCACAAGGTACCAGGTGCGGCAGCCATCTTGGGCGCTCAGCGTAGGATTACCCAGGGTGGAATAGTCCACCCCTAGAAGAGATGATACAAAATGGGGGTGATTTCAGAGTCCTACAGTTCAGAGTAGGGTTCCATCAAAACCATCAGGCCTATGTAATTTTCATCCCATCCACAAGTGTACCATATGGGGCAGCCATGTTGGGCGCACTTTGAAGGTTACACTGTGGGAGGTGAGCCATACAAGGGCCAAGTTCATATATGGGAAAACTGATGCTTATGTAGTAGTATGATGTACCCTGCATGTAGGGCACAATGGAAAGGTGTGCAATCAGTGGAGGTAAACATTACAGGAAAAACACATGGTGGGGTTGAAGCGAGCAATGGAAAAAAAAAAAAAAACACAATAGCAGGCAACTAGTGGCAGAAGTAGGATTGGGATAACATTATTTTGATCAGATCTTAGTACGGGTGGGTAGGAGAATGTGGGGGGCATACTCAGAAGCAATGAGGATGTCCCTGCTCCTGGTGCTGTGCCCCCACAGTTCCCTGTTCATTTTGATGGTTAGGCCCAAGGGCAGACTTGATGTTCTCAGCCAGAGAGGTGGTAAGCCTGGTCTTGGAGTTCTCATGTTTGAGGCGAGGAGAGGCCACATAAAGTTCCAGAGTTTTGTGGTTGTGATGCAGTCCTTCTGTTAATTTGTAAGTTTGTTTGCCTTCTGTTTTCCTTCGGTTTAACACAGGTATAACACTGCTGTTGATTTTCGCTGCCACTTGATAACTAGCCACTTCATAAAATAGCCACTGCAGCGTCCTAATAGGCCTGGCGTCCTATGCTATACTCAGGCGATAAGAACACACATGCACACCCTTCCGTACAAGAAGTAAGAGGTTAGTGAGTAAAAGGATCCTCAAATCAGGTGCGTCAGGGTGGGATCCCTGTGGATCCTGTAGACTTTGGAGAAATACCGTTATCAACGGTAAGTTCGTTCTTACCATAACGTATATTTCTCTGGCAGGGTCAACAGGTTATCCACAGGATAACAATGGGATTTCCCAAAGCAATTTAGTGGTGGGGACGCTCCTGATTACACAGGAGAGTCATTCCCCGAATTCAGCGTCATGAGAGGCAAAGGAATCCATGGCATAATGTCTAATGAATGTGTTAATAGAAGACCATGTGGCTGCCTTACATTCTGTTCTGCTGAAGCACCACGTTGTGCTGCCCATGATGGACCTACCTTACGAGTAGAGTGAGCAGAGACATTAGCCGGAACAAGGAAATCAGCTTGAGACTATGCTTCTGAAATCGTCATATGAAGCCATCTTGCCAGTGTCTGCTTATCAGCAGGCCATCCTCTCTTGTGAAATCCGTAAAGAATGAAGAGAGAATCTGTCTTTTTGATGGCAGTGGTACGATCCACGTAGATCCTTAATGCGTGGACCACGTCCAGCGATGCATCTCCCACAAAAAGGCCTGGTACCTGAAAAGCCGGGACTACAATTTCTTCATTAAGGTGGAATTTAGACACCACCTTCAGAAGATACCCAGACCTAGTTGTTAGAACTGCTTTATCTGGATAAAAAATCAGAAATGGGGAACGACATGATAATGCCCCTAAATCTGATACTCTTCTAGCTGACGCCATTGCCAGTAGAAAGAGAACTTTAGCTGTCAACCATTTAAGATCCATTTTATTAAGTGGTTCAAATGGGGCAACTTGAAGGGCTTTCAGGACTAGATTTAAGTCCCAAGGCACTGTAGGAGGAACAAAAGGAGGTTGAATGTGTAGCATTCCCAGGAAAAAAGTACACACATCCTGTAAGTTGGCAATTTTCTTTTGGAACCATACAGTCACCGACACTTGCACTCTCAAGGAAGCCACTTTCAAACCTTTATCCATTCCTGCCTGAAGGAAGGCTAAGACCCTGGAAACTCTGAAAGACCTAGGGTCCATTTTCCGTTCACTGCTCCAATTAATATAGGTTTGCCATATTCGGTGATAAATGCGAGCTGAGGAAGGTTTCATTGGTCTGAGCATAATTTTAATTACCTGTTGTGAGAATCCTCTTTACTTCAGGATAGAGGTTTCAAGAGCCACGCCGTCAAAGACAGTCGATCCATATGTCTGTGATAACAAGGACCCTGCATCAATAGATCTGGACGTTGAGGGAGCAGAAGTGGAGCATCCAACGACATTCTCTGCAGATCTGTGTACCAATACCTTCTGGGCTAAGCTAGAGCTATTAGTATCACGGCACCTTTCCCTTGCTGTATCACCACCCTGGGTAATAGGGTGATTGGAGGAAACACATAAGCCAGATGAAAGTCCCATCTCATGGACAGGGCATCCACAAAGATCGCTCTGGGATCCTTTGTTCTTGATCAATATGCGAGCACTTTGTTGTTCAGACAGGACGCCATGAGATCTATCTCTGGCAACCCCCACTTGTCTACTAGAGTCTGGAAGACCTCCGGGTGTAGAACCCATGCGCTTGCCTGAATGTCGTGTCAACTGAGAAAGTCCGCTTCCCAGTTTAGGACTCCGGGAACGAACACTGCGGACAAGGCTGGATGATGAAGTTTTGCCCACTTTAGTATGTGACTTACCTCCTTCATCGCTTTTCGGCTGCGATTTCCTCCCTGATGGTTGAGGTACGCTACTGCCGTTGCATTGTCTGAGCGGATCTGGACCGGTTTTCCCCGAAGAATGTCCTTTGCCTGAATCAGTGCCATGTATATGGCCCGAAGTCCCAATATATTTATTGGCAGGCAACCTTCTTCCTTGGTCCATTGCCCCATGAAACACAACCTTCCTCACACTGCTCCCCAGCCCTGGAGACTGGCATCGGTTGTCAGAATTTCCCAATCTTATATCCAAAAGATTCTCCCCTTCTCCAGATGGGATGCCTGTAGCCACCAGGCTAATGACCTTCTTACTTCTATCGTAAGAACCATAGTCTGTGTTTTTATCGTCTGGTGCAACCCATTCCATTTGGCAAGAATAAGACGCTGCAGAGGCCTCGAATGGAATTGTGCACACTCCACCATGTCAAATGTTGACACCATCAAACCCATCACACGCATTGCTGCGTGAATGGATACTTTTTGACTGCGTATTAAGTCCTGAATCCTTGACTGAACCTTGGATATCTTGTTCAGGGGCAACATTACTCTCTAAAGACTTGAATCCAGTACAGCCCCCATGTGAGTCATCCGCTGTGACGGAACCAGAGATTCCAATTTATGAGACACCCATTCTTCTGCAGACACGTTATTGTCTGTTGCAGATGACATAGGAGCAATTCCTGTGACTGTGCCAGGATTAAAAGATTGTCGAGGTATGGAAAAATTCTTATCCCCTGCTGGCGGAGATAAGCTGCCATTACCACCATAATCTTGCTAAATACTCTGGGGGCTATGGCTAACCCAAAGGGTAGGGCCTGGAACTGAAAATGCTGTTGGAGGATAGCGAACCTGAGATAGCACTGATGGGACAGTTCTATAGGAACATGTAGGTAAGCATCCTGTATATTCAGGGATACCATATAATCCCCTGGCTCCATGGCCAAAATGATGGAACGTAAAGTCTCCATGTGAAACCGAGGTACCCAAATGTATTTGTTCAGCACTTTAAGATTGAGAATGGAAATGACCCATTTGGCTTCTGAACTAAAAACAGGTTGGAGTAAAAACCCTGTCCTCGTTGTGCAGGAGGAACTGGAATGACTACTCCTGACAAACAATTTCTGAACTGCCTCTTGCAAAGCCCTGGCCTTTGTCTCTACCCGAGATGGGCTGGTACAAAAAAACCTTTGAAGAGGGTACTTCTTGAAGGCAAAAGCATAACCTAGAGATACCGCTTCCTGTACCCAGGCATCTGTTGTACACTGCTGCCAGATCTGTGCAAACTGAAGAAGTCAGCCCCCCACCCTGGGGTCCCCCAGGTGGAGGCCCGCACCATCAGGCTGATGGCTTATTATCTGTTTTTCCAACCGGTCCTCTGGTAGCCCAATGCTTTTTAGTCCTACCAGACGTGTTGTATTGGGACTGCCTGCTATCACTTTTACCTTTAGCTTTTCCTTGAGACCGAAAGGGCCAAAAAGCCGGAACTTTAGGTTTGAAATTGTATGTGGAAGGAAACTTGACCTTCTTGCAGTCTGCTTCTGACTCCAAAATATCTGTCAATTCTTTACCAAAAAGAATATCTCCAGAAAAGGGCAAAGATTCCAAAACCTTCTGAAGGTGCATACACACAGAGAGGTTTTAACTATAGGCCCATACACACTTTTTGGTGTGTTGAGCTGCTTTCAGCTCAAAGCCACCCAGTGTGTATGGACAAGCGATGAGCGGTGAGCATTGATGCACGCTCCCGCTTCATCGCTGGCAGCTGCCGTTCATCTACTGGTGTTACCATTAGATGAACGGCGGGGTGAGTGGCTTTCCATAGCGTCCTGCTATGGAAAGCCGCTCACCCCCACTGACATCGCTGGGCAGGGGGGAAAAGCGCTCAGTGTGTATGCACTGAGCACTTTTTAGCCCAGCAAAGTCAGCGATCATCGCTATGCATACACGCTGGGCAAAAACGTCCAGTGTGTATGCACCTTATGAGAGATTTTGACTGAGCGTTTTCCCTTGAACTGGCTGTAGGAGATTTTGACTAACTTTTACAGCGATTTTGACTAACTTTACCAGTGATTTTGGCTATGGCCGATTTTGGCAAGGGGATGCTTTTTCTTTTCCAGCGACCTAGCCAAAATTGACTTGTCTGCACAGTCTATTTTTAGCAGCGATAGAGACCTGGCGGGGACGCGCATCGCTATCGCTGGCTGTGTACACACAGAGCGATATGCACTTACTTTCTGAGCGAATTTGACTGTATAGTCAATATCTCTAAGCTATATCGCTCCATGTGTATGGACCTTTAGATTTTGAATCAGCTTTCCACGTACGTAGCCAAACTGCTCTGCGAGCAGCTATTGTTGAAGCTGATGCCCTGGAGGCAATAGTACCCATATCCAATGCTGCTTCCAAGAACATTGCAGCCTGTTTTATATTTGCTATATGGGATTTTTGCTCTCTACATGCTATTGAAAAATCCCCCTCCAATGCATGAGCCCAGGCAGCCACTGCCTTTGCCATCCAAGCTGAAGCCATGGCTGGCCTTATGACTGCCCCAGACAGGAAAAAAAAATGTTTTTTAGAAAACCATCCACTCTCCTATCTGTGACATCATTTAATGATGTTAAAGGCAAAAGTAATGTAGATTTTCGCACTAATCGAATCGGGTCTGGAACTCCAGGTCGACAACAAAAGGTCGACACACCTTAGGTCGACACCAATTGGTCGACACACCTTAGGTCGACGTGGACAAAAGGTCGACATGGAAAAAGGTCGACATGAGTTTTTTAATGTTTTTTTGGTGTCGTTTTCTTCGCAGAGTGACCGGGAACCCCAATTAGTGCACGCTTCGCTCGGCACAGATTACTGTTCCAATCGTAGTCCACGTGGATCGTTAAGTATGAAAAGGTTCCAAAAAAGTAAAAAATCGTGAAAAACTTATGTCGACCTTTTTCCATGTCGACCTTGTTCCTGTCGACCTTTTGTCTATGGCGACCTTTTGTCCATGTCGACCTAAGGTGTGTCGACCAATTGGCGGCGACCTAAGGTGTGTCAACCTTTTTGTTGTCGACCTGGAGTCCGGATACCAATCGAATCACATGCGTATCTATTTTAGGAGCCACCTCCTTTTTAAACAATCCCCAGCTGTAAGAGGATAATTGGAATTCCATTTCTTAGGAATTCTAACCTTCTTATTAGGCGTAGCCCAAGCCTCTTTCATGATTTCTATCAGCTGATCTGACCCTGGAAAAACAGGTGCCTTGGTTTTTAACACAGGCTCTGCTGAATCCTAAAGATAGAATGGTTTTCATTGCTTTAATTAACTCAGCTATATCCACTGAGCTAAGACCTTCCTCCTCCTCTTCATATGTCGAAGTAGAATTAATTGAGCTTTCTTCCTCCAATGAATCCTCATCTGAACCATGTGTATCCTGTGAGGATGAAGATTTACTTACCACCGGCATATCAGTCTGTTTCTTTTGAGAGGCTGCTGCTGGAAGTGATACACCACAGGTGGGAAGCTGCATGTAAGGGTTAATCGGGTAACCTATCCCCGGTACAGGAGTTGGAGGAATTATCCATTCAGCTATACTGGATAAAGTCTGTGCAAACATAGCCCACGGTGGATCAACCTGCACCTGAATCTGCCTTGTATTTTTCAAGAACCCCTGGTGAAAGCTAAAACAATTTGCACACAAACCATCCTGAACCAGATCCTGAGAGGATAACACAGCTTTGCAAGACAAACATGATATGAGTGTTGGTGTTGCTGTGAATGTATCTTCCTCACCTTTGCCACTCTTAGACATGATAAATAATCAACACTTCCACAGTGTACTACACAATTTATGACTGTAATCACTTTAAGCTTTTTAAAGTGACATACAATCCGACCCTGCCCATGCACCAGCATTGAGGATTGAACTAGAACAAAACTGACAGAATATAGTAAAGTCAGCAATCACACTAGCAATCAGTCACATGTTGTACATTAGTATAATAAGCAATATGAGCACATCATCAACTAAAACTACATTTCAAGTATGTAGGAGAACATATTACTGAATCATGTTTAAAACAGGTCTACCGTATTCAGATGCATTGCGAAAGAAACAACAGTAAATGTATACAGACTCGAATGCAATAGGCACTTATCTAACTATTCATACTCAAAAAGGTAGATAGAGACTTAGTACTGTATTACCCGTAATCAGTAGAGTGGGATACAGGGAGACTCACCTCGCTTCCAGGACCGATCAATACATTAGCAAACGCTGAGTGGATTCAGACTCTACTGGTGTACACTGCCACTCCATGAACACAGACGCACCAGTCACACAGCCACCTATGCTGCGACTGGGTCCCCTTCATGTACAGCGACTGAGACGGAATCGGGAAAACAGTTAATGGCAGGAGACTCGGAGGAAACTGGTTATGAAACGGGGGGAGGTGCGACCAGGAGAGCGTCTGACTCCCCACTGCTGACATCAACCCTAGGGATCGTAGCTTCATACTATTCTTGGAGCCTATGATCCCTAAGGCTTAGCACTGGTGCACCCGAGTTGGCAGCTGCGTCAGCAACTGTTTGGTAGTCTCCTCCCAAAACAGTGCAGCTGTGTCAGTATTCCCCTTCTAAGTGGAACCGATGCCTTACCTTCTCCCCATGCTCCGGCCTCAGCCTGGTAATGTCTGCTGGACTTACTAGTATATCCGACACAGATGCCCGCCGAAACAGCACTATACTCGTGGGTAAGCGTTGTTGCGACCCGGCGGAGAGTTGTTGGAGCGACTCTTTCTAAGGTACGTATAAGACGGTGTTTAGAAAGAGGGCTCAGAAAAAATAGTAAGACTATAAAAATAAGAAAGCTTAGTGCTGCTAAAACCAGCAGCCTTTTGACCATGATCCGGCTCCTGCCGCACCAAACAGAAAATTGATTTGCCTGAGCCAGGAGGCGGAGATATATGGACATGCCCATTGCATGCTGGGAGGCTGGAAAGCTTTGACCGATTGGTGCAAATCCGCTGTCGCTTCATCATATCCCATTGTTATCCTGTGGATCACCTGTGGACCCTGCCAGAGAAATACCTAAGTTGGAGGAATTGGTAACATTTTTTTTAAAGGGATGGTAATTTGTCTTGAATAAAAGAGATTGAGGGGAAAGTGTCACCTGGAGTGAGATCATTTAAGTATCTGACTCTGCCAGCCAACCATGGGATAAATGAGTGGATGGACTGAACGGGGAAAATCAGGATTATGAATGAAGTGATGTTAACTTTTTTACATCACACACTGGTACAAAATTGAAATTTTGGTACACTAACCACTTTGCCCACCATTTCCATGCTGAATAACACTAGGGTACATCCTGGCATAAACCTGTGGCATGATGGGTGCCAAGGTAATAGCTGAATGTCTAAGTTGCAGTAAATATTATGGTGGGACTATAAGCCCAAGCAAGGCCTGACACTGCTTAGGCATGTTATCATTTGTGTAACTAAAAGTGCCAGCATGCCTTCAGCTGCAAATGCATGCTTGAGTTTGTGGAACTATCAGTGCCAGCCTGGCCAGGCAGTCAGGGCTCACAGGAACATGTAGATTCACAACAGGACCTATTAGAAAAAAAAAGACATCTTAGAAAAATCTATTTTATTAAAACTGCCATGAAACCCCTTGTTTACCTTTTTATTATACTCTTAAATCCACATGTAATCTTCTTCCTTTGTTCTTGAAGTGGTCCAGTGGGATTTAAAATAAAAAAAGTATATAAATAAAGAGACATCTCCTAGTGGAGCCGCAACCAGATTTGTTAGCATGGCTGATTGTGGCAATAGTTACAGGTTCTTTATTATGTATCAGTAATCATTAAGCTATGTTCCACAAGATAATTAGGGTGATCCCAGTAATTAAATGGTGACTGTCAGATAAGTATTAATGATTGAAGTCAATAACTTCTCATGAGGATGAAACAAATATAGAAGATAGTGTTTATCTAGTGATGAATTAGTAGCCATGGCACACAGTATGCTGTTATATATGCAAAACGACAAGTGTGTCGAAAATACTGTATCAAGAAAAGGGATGATTATTTAAATCGCAGCCCTACTGTATATATTCACTTCAAGCATAAAAATGGGCAGATGTGCTGTACCTGAAATTGAGTCATTGCCTAAGCACATGCCCAGCCATTTATACAGCAAATAATTCACAGAAGAAATGCATCCACAGCAATCTCACGTCAATGGTAATACTACTAGAATTCCCCAAACTGACACCAGCGGTCTCCAAGTTCCGGAGGTGCAGGAATTTTGTGCAAGTCTGCCCGTTTCTTTAAAGCAGCAATCATTTACAAGGTTGGTTTTGCCTTGTAAATGATTGCTGCTTTAACAAAATCTGGCAGACTCCCAAAAAATCTAATCCAATCTAAAAATATCTGTTTTGATGGGAATGATGCAGACATTTTTTGATGAATGATGAAGGATGAAGGATCACACAGTTCTGTAACTTGTGGACAAAAATATCTGAATTGCCCTATCCTATAAAACCAGTGATACACTGCAATATGTAAACTTGACCAGTGGATAAAATTATCCTAATTTTTTATAGAAACTCTTTTCTGTACATGATGTCTTGGGCTCAGTGCTACAGGTGAAATTGTTACACATACTGTAAGTGCAGTTTTATATCACAAAGAAAAGGGGAAAAAACGGCATCTGAAAGTGGACTAAAGCAGCTCACATTTTTAGAAAAAGATGTCATTATGTGATTTTTCAACCATTTACAGATCGCAATGTATCAATACAGTGTATTTTACTTTAATGTCAGTCATGAATAATTGCACCTGCGATGCATAGGTACACGGCATGTAAGATGACAAGGGACACATCTGCATGACTCTGAAACAGTACACACCATCTCTTCCCCTTTTTATGATCACCATACAGTATTAAGAGCATTTTGTGACCGCCATACAATCCTGACAGTATTTTCGTGACCGCCATACACTACAGAGAGCATTTTTGTGACTGCCACACAATCCTGAGAGCATTTTTGTGACCGTCATAGACTAGGGAGTCTCCGGGAGCGGGTCCTCTGTGGTGGAAGGCAGGTGCTGCCGCTACAGTAGCATTATGGTGACAACAGGCAGGTGCCGGGCCCTAGGTGAAGGCCTGTAGCGCCTTGTCTGTAATCCAGCTCAGGGCTGAACTGTGTAGTAACAGGGCATTCACACCTAGTCTAAGTTCAGAGAGGTTGTATTGATGGAAGTGTAGGCTAAGCAGAGTCATGTGTCATGTAATTACGCCTGTTTTCAGACACATCTTTTGCACCAGGGATAAAGCTAGTGCAAGAGTACACTGATGATAGTGACAGGTAACAAACCAAGGGTCAGGCTGCGGGTAAGGAGGGTTAGGGAGGTTAGGGATTAGGTGTAACATAGTGTGACAAGAACACTGGAATAGTGTTTGAGGGCAGGTATGTTTGTCCCAGGTTCTTGTCTTACATGTATTAGGAAAATGTTTTGTTTTGTCAGAACCTTTTCAGTTTGTTGGAAAAGCCGGATAAGGGCCCTGAAAGAAAGATAGGGCAAGTTCCAGACGTTGGGCCCAGTTCGGGTCTTTGGCGTCACAGAGGGCTAATCAGGGTTTCAGCTGTGTAAGTGGGTTATAGGGCTGCTAGCCTGATTAGTGCGTGCAGACTGCCTGGGTAGACTGCAGGATCTCTGTGAGAGAAACACGCTTCCTTAGACAAGTGAGCCAAACAGTGTTGACTGGAAAACTCTGTTTTTTTTTGTTTAGAGACAGTTAGGAACGTCTTGTGCTTAGTTAGTGCCAGACAGGCAAGGTATTTTCTTTTGATGTTTGTTTTGTTTTCTGTTTAATAAAACTGGTCGTGGCCAGTTGCACCATATAAACTGGACTTGTATGACTTCTCAGCTGCTGCCGGCTACCATCTACCCCAAGAAACGGGGTCCGGTTCCCCTACAGTGTTACAACTTGGTGGAGAATGCGAGCAAGCCGTTCTGCGCATAAGTGAAAGCCGCAGCTTTATGAGGCCTGCAGAAAATGGTGGTTTATGCAGATACAGCCCAGTGTGAAGTTGCTGAGACTCACCCCTGAGTGCTTGATATATGTCCTGGGTGAAAGCAGCTACAAAGCCGCCTGAAAAATCTGTCGACATGGAGGAACTGCTCAAAGCCTTGCTGCAAGCTACAGCGGCTCAGCAGGAGGCCATCAGACAGCAGCAGGTGGCAATGGAGGAAAATTGGAGGCAACAGCGTCAGGATAGAGAGGCCTTAGCAGAAGTGGTGCAGAGCCTTGCAGCCCGGATTGGAGATGTGGCCGTCAGTGCTCCGACCAGCTCTAGTTCTATACAGGCCAGTCACATCCTGCAGAAAATGACAGAGGCTGATGATGTGGAGGCCTACCTGACCACGTTTGAAAGGACTGCCGAGCGTGAGAAGTGGCCTAAAGCACAGTGGGCCAGTCTGCTGGCACCTTTTCTGTCAGGTGAGCCCCAAAAAGCGTACTTTGATTTAAGCCCTGCTGAGGCTCGGGACTATGATAAACTAAAGACTGAGATCCTGACCCGCCTGGGAGTCACGCTGTCAGTACGAGCACAACGGGTGCACCGTTGGGTGTACGCCATGGATAGGCCTCCTCGCTCCCAGATGCACAACCTTATTCAGCTAACAAAAAAATGGTTACAGCCAGAGACATTAACTGGTCCCCAGATGGTTGAAAGAGTTGTCATGGACCGCTAATTGAGATCTTTGCCCGTGGTCCTGCGCGAGTGGGTGAGCCATGGAAACCCGGATACTGCTGACCAATTAGTGGACATGGTAGAGAGGTACTTGGCGGCAGAGGAACTACTGATGACCACCCAGCAACCCATAGATCCTCGACAGCGCCCTTCAGTAAAGACTGGTAAGACTGTTCCGTGGGAAAACGTTGCTGGGCGGATAAGAGAACGCAAGGCTGGAGAGACTGTAAACACTGGCCCTGGAGACAGGCCAATGGGGCTAGAAAGGTCTATGCTGCCCAAACGGGTTGATAATCGTGTGGTTAAATGTTTTAGGTGTGGTATGCCAGGTCATATTATTGCCAATTGCCCAGTCACACAAGAACCCATGCAATGTGATGCTGCCTTTGAATGTGGCAGAATGTCTTTCTTTGCTAGGTTAGCCTGTACTGTGGTACCTTTACCTGAGCTGGAAAAACAAATGTGTGACGTGTTCTTAGAGGGTAACTGGGTAGAGGCCTTGCTAGATTCAGGAAGTTTAGTTACCCTCGTGAAAGCTGGGTTAGTGAACCCCTTAAAGGTCCAGCAAGTACCTATTGGGGTAACTTGCATACATGGGGATACCCAACATTATGTCACTGCTGAAGTGAATATAGAAACTTGTTGTGGGTCAGCAATTGTTAAAGTAGGACTGGTCCCCACCTTGGTGCATGAGGCCATAATAGGGAGGGATTTTCCTCATTTTTGGAAACTGTGGGAATCACGTTTATCAACAGATAGGAGAAGTAAATAGCCAGTTGATAATCACGGTGATTTTATGGATGTACGTGTGTCTTCGGAGCTTTCTGACCCTTTGCCTTTTGCTAGCTTGGCTGGGGAAGTGACAGATGAGGAGTCCAGTGAAGACCCTCTTGCTGGGAACAGAGACATAGTAGTTAGAACTGAAAGCGTGCCTGACCTGGAGGTAAAGAAGGATCTGTTTGCATCTGAACAGTTAAAGGACCCTACCTTAATAAAGGCTAGAGAGAATGTTAAGATTGTTAATGGGGAACCTGTGGTACCAGGTGACAGGGTTACGTATCCCCACATGGCCATCTGTAATGAGCTCTTGTACCATATTGTCAAAAGGGGTGAGAATGTGGTGGAACAGCTGGTAGTTCCCCAGCCTTATCGGAGAACGGTACTAGATTTAGCTCATAGTCACGTTACAGCAGGACATTTAGGGGCAGAAAAAACCACTGAAAGAGTTTTACAAAGGTTCTTTTGGCCAGGGGTTTATAAAGAAGTGTCTGAATATTGTTCTTCCTGTCCTGAATGCCAGTATCATGCCCCTAGACCCCATTTCAGGAGCCCAATAGTTCCCATGCCTATTATAGAGGTCCCGTTTGACAGAATAGCCATGGATCTCGTGGGGCCCTTGTTAAAGTCCGCTCGGGGCCATCAGTATATCCTGGTAATAATGGACAATGCCACTCGATATCTTGAGGCTGTCCCTTTACGCACTATCACAACCAAGGCGATAGCTAGGGAGCTGGTGCAGGTTTTTAGTAGAGTGGGAATACCAAAAGAAATTTTGACTGACCAAGGTACTCCATTTATGTCAAGGATCATGAAAGAATTGTGCAAATTATTTAAGGTCACTCACCTCAGGACGTCCATTTACCATCCCCAAACTGATGGGTTGGTGGAAAGGTTTAATAAAACATTAAAAAGTATGCTAAAAAAGGTTGTTGATAAAGATGGGAAAAACTGGGATTGTTTGTTGCCCTACTTGTTAATGGCCATCAGAGAAGTTCCTCAGTCCTCTACAGGGTTTTCTCCATTTGATTTGTTGTATGGTAGACACCCCAGAGGGCTGTTGGACATTGCCAAAGAGACGTGGGAAGGACAGCCCACTCCTTATAGAAGCGTTGTTGAACATGTAACACAAATGCAGGGTAGGATTGCAGCCGTGGTACCTATTGTCAGAGAGCACATGGAACAGGCCCAAAGTGCTCAACAGAGGGTATATAACCGGAGTGCCAAGATACGGGAATTTGCTCCTGGAGATAGAGTTCTTGTTTTGGTACCCACTGTGGAAAGCAAGTTCTTAGCTAAATGGCAGGGTCCATTTGAGATTAGGGAAAAAGTGAATGAGGTTAATTACAAAGTATACCAACCGGGAAAGAGAAAACCCAAACAAATCTACCATGTTAACTTAATCAAACCCTGGAAAGATAGGTTGTCTCTGTCAGCGGAGCTTTTCCCTTCGGTGTCTTCACCTCGGTTGCTTCCAGCAGTAAATGTCTCAGAGACATTATCAGCAGATCAGAATAATCAGGTTAAAGAATTTCTCATCCAAAATAGGGAGATATTTTCAGAGCTGCCTGGCCGAACGACCATAATAAAACATGACATTGTCACAGAACCAGGAGTCAGGGTCCATTTAAAGCTATATAGGATTCCTGAAGCTCAGCGAGAAGCTGTTTCTAAAGAAGTTAAAACCATGTTAGAACTTAGATTCCTCTATGACTCCAACAGTGAGTGGTCTAGTCCCATAGTTCTCATCCCGAAGCCAGACGGTAGCATACGCTTCTGTAATGACTTTCGTAAGTTAAATGAGGTGTCCAAGTTTGACGCATACTCCATGCCCCGTGTAGATGAGCTTATAGAAAGGCTGGGAACAGCCAGGTTTCTCACCACGTTGGACCTGACCAAAGGTTACTGGCAAATACCTTTATCTGATAGCGCAAAAGAAAAAACAGCCTTTTCGGTTCCGGAGGGGCTGTACCAGTATAAGATGTTACTCTTTGGGTTGCATGGGGCTCCAGCAACCTTTCAACGGGCGATGGATAAAATTTTGAGGCCCCATAGAAAATATGCAGCTGCCTATTTGGATGATGTGGTAATTCACGGTACAGACTGGTGGTCCCATTTGGTTAAAGTACAAGCAGTATTGGACTCAATCAGAGAGGCAGGGTTAACTGCTAACCCAAAGAAGTGCTGCCTCACAATGGAGGAGGTCAAATACTTGGGCTTCACCATAGGCAGAGGTCTGATTAGGCCCCAATTGAATAAAATTGATGCTATTCAAAACTGGCCTCGTCCAGTGAATAAAAAACAGGTAAGGGCTTTTTTGGGAATAACTGGGTACTATAGACGGTTTATTCCCAATTTTGCGACCACAGCAGTGCCGTTGTCAGACCTTACCAAAGGGAAGCAGTCAAATATGGTGAAATGGAACCCTGATGCAGAAAAAGCGTTCCAAGCATTAAAAGTGGCTTTGTGTTCCCAACCTGTATTGATAACACCAGATTTTTCCAAAGAATTTGTGGTACAGACAGATGCCTCAGAGGTAGGGATAGGGGCTGTGCTGTCACAAACCAGAGATGGGGACGAACACCCTATAATTTATTTGAGTAGGAAACTCAATGAGCATGAAAAAAGGTATGCCATTGTGGAAAAGGAGGCTTTGGCCATTAAGTGGGCACTAGATACCTTGAGATATTACCTCTTGGGTAGACAATTCAGACTAGTGACAGATCATGCCCCTTTAAATTGGATGTATGTAAATAGAGGTAAGAATGCTCGTGTAACTAGATGGTTTCTAGCATTGCAGGATGTTAAGTTTACTGTCGAACATAGACCGGGTACACAATTGGCCAACGCAGATGCATTGTCCCGCATCTTCTGTTTGGGGGCTACAAGTGTTCCGGCCCCTAGGTTGAAACAGGGGAGGGGGATATGTGACAAGAACACTGGAATAGTGTTTGAGGGCAGGTATGTTTGTCCCAGGTTCTTGTCTTACATGTATTAGGAAAATGTTTTGTTTTGTCAGAACCTTTTCAGTTTGTTGGAAAAGCTGGATAAGGGCCCTGAAAGAAAGATAGGGCAAGTTCCAGATGTTGGGCCCAGTTTGGGTCTTTGGCCTCACAGAGGGCTAATCAGGGTTTCAGCTGTGTAAGTGGGTTATAGGGCTGCTAGCCTTATTAGTGTGTGCAGACTGCCTGGGAAGACTGCAGGATCTCTGTGAGAGAAACACGCTTCCTTAGACAAGTGAGCCAAACAGTGTTGACTGGAAAACTCTGTTTTTTTTTTGTTTAGAGACAGTTAGGAACGTCTTGTGTTTAGTTAGTGCCGGACAGGCAAGGTATTTTCTTTTGATGTTTGTTTTGTTTTCTGTTTAATAAAACTGGTCGTGGCCAGTTGCACCATATAAACTGGACTTGTATGACTTTTCAGCTGCTGCCGGCTGCCATCTACCCCAAGAAACGGGGTCCGGTTCCCCTACAGTGTTACAATAGTTACCTAGTAGATGTCGGGATCCTGAGCGTCGGGATGCCGCTGTCGGTTATCTGACTGCCGGCATCCCAAGCGTCTGGATCCCGATACCATCCATTTATAGCCATAAGCATTGGTCCCAGTGTCTTTTATTTACCAACTTTTCTAACACCAACTTTTTATTTACCCACTTGTGTCTCTTCTGCTTGTATTTGTCTGTCCTCCTAACACCTGGTGTGCCCTCTTGTTGCTTATCTAGCCCCCTTGTGCATTGTTTGCTAACATTTGTCCAAAGATTATTGTCTGTTTCGTTTCTATATCTTCTTTATTGTCTCCCTTGTTCTATCTGTCCCTAAAATCTGCTTCCCTCACTGTTCTCCCTCCCTGGCTTTTAAAACTCGTGGTTAGTAGGATGGCAGTAACAGTCACGTAGTGGGGTCAAGTCTTCCATTGGCAGCTAAAGCAAGCTATTACACTGCACAGTGATATTTCATCTTATGAATGCTTACCATCATTGTTGAGTGTAGAACTGACTACACAAATTAAGCATTTTGGACATCTCAGATGTGATCCACACACAGCAAATGTAACCAGGCTCATTACCAGTAGGGAATATAAATAGGCAGTTGCAGCTACCTTTATGCAGTAGGTTCACCACTGCATTTAGTTATAAGAAACTCTGTAATAAAAGTCTTTGTCTTTCAATATGGCCAGGAGCTGCCATACTGCCTTCGCTGGTTCAATATTAGTTGTGGACCAAAACAGAACAGTGCCACCAAGTGATCATATTATGCTGCCGACTCAGTACTGCTAATCAATAGCTTTTGAAGAACATACCTGTGAAGGCAGTAAATAATAATAATAATAATAATAATAATTAATTATTATTAAATACACATGTAATGATTTAGTGTATGTCTCTTTAACCTTACAAAGACCTGGTTCACACCTGCTCCTAATAAATAATGAAGTCAATGCAGGTTCGGTCGATTATATTTAATTATGAACACCTTTTTGTTGGAAGAAGTTTTCCTTTTTTTGTGCAATGAAATATATTTATTCCTTCACTCATTTTATAGGTCTTATTTAGTACCATATGCAGCCGACACACATCAGTCATGAATCTGTATTTCAAATAAAAGATAAGTCAGGAAATGTCCTTGAGAGATGTGGGCAGAACAATGGGCAACAGCTACTTCTGGATTCTATTTGCATCCTTTGTCTCCAGTAGACATGTATTAACCATTATTTATCTTGACCTAGTTGACATTATTCACTGCAAGCTCGGCTCTCCACACTAATTCCCTGTGGCTTCCCACACTACCTCCCATATTACAAGTGCACAGCAGTTTCTATTGGCAATAAAAGTGGTGTATGATTTCCCAATAAAATACATAGACAAATATATTATTTTAACTGCGCTGGCACATGGAGCTACAAGCTTCATTCTTGAGTGAAGAAATACTGAAATTCTAAAGCCGTCTATAGATACTTATATATAGGCTGTCGAGAATTGTACCAGAAGAGTGGATACATGTAGATTTACATGATTCTGGCATTAAAGCTTGAACTTATAGACGAGGGGTGGGGAAGGGAAGTGGCGGACATACGTAGGGGCAGGAAGGGTTTGCGCAATTATGAAGACAAGCAGACAGCAGAGAGAGGCGCGCATTTGTCTGCGAAAGCTGTAATATGTGTGGGTGGTCATGGGCAGATGCAGAAATGCAAAGATAATGATAATGATGATGATGATGATGATGATGGACTCCAGCAGAAGCAAACCTCTTCTGGTCAGAGTCAGGGTGACTGCCCAGGGGCCCCACACCTAGCTACATCATGAGCATAGGAAGCACCGTGGCATAATGAGAACTAGGGTTTCGCTTTGGTATAATGTGAACTGGAGGCACAGTTGTTTTTTTCAACACATTTCCGTTGCTGGGTGTATTACACATATGTTTTAATAACATTATCAGTGGATCATTTTGGCAATTTTATTGATAGGAGCCTCCCCATTAGTTGCCCTGGAGCCCCCATAAACCTTAAGCCAGGGTAATTTCTTTGATGCATATATTGGACTTTATTCTGTGTCACGTGAAAGTTTGTCGGCGACTGTGATTCTGTCTGCAATACAACATGCCCTCTGCTAATTAGATTGCTAAGCGTACAGGTGAACACCCCTCTCCCTGTGCCAGCTGATATAGGGCCTAATTCAGACTTGATCGTAGATGTGCTAAATTTAGCACATCTACGATCATTTTCTCAGACATGCGGGGGGACGCCCAGCACAGGGCTAGTCTGCCCCGCATGCCTGGCTCTGCCCCCCACCCCGGTGCAAAAGCACCGCACGGCGGCAATGCTTTTGCACCCGGCAAGTAGCTCCCTGTCTTGCGCTCTGGCAGGGAGCTACCCGCCGCATCCCGGGTTGCAGGAGCTGCGTGTGATGTCACTCCGCCGCTGCCCTCTCCAACGGTCCAGACACGCCTCCGTTGTCTAGACCACGCCCCACCAACAGCGTTCTAATGCCACTGGCACGCACCCTCCCGCCCCCGCAATCGCCTCTGCCTGTCAATCAGGCAGAGGCGATCGCAGCCCAGAGATGCTTTTAGCATCTTACTGGACCCCCGGGGTGCGCACGCGCAGTGCAGACGCTGCGCACGCGCACTCCACAAAAAAAATTCTGTGATCACTGCAGCTGTAGTCTGAATTACCCCCATAGTGTGTCGGATTAAGCGCATTATTGACAAGGATTGCAGCCAGGGACTTGGCCTGCATTTGTTAAGAATGCATTTGAAGGATGTAATGTCAAGGATGCATTTAGAACTGGAGTTTTAAACTATATTTGGACTTTGGACTACTCTAGATTCTAAAATTAAACTATTTTACAAACACTGCAGCTCAGGAGCATTATGTGGCCTCTCTTCACTTCTGCCATGAGAGCACGAGGATCAAAACTACCACCCCTCCAGCTGAGAACATCAGGACTGCCCCCGGGCAGTACTTCCATCCCGCTGTGTGCTATTCCTGTAATGTGAACCTCCTCTGATTGCACACTCTGCCAGAAGCAAGCTATGCATTGCACCACAGATAGTTGCCTCAAATTGTTCCTCCACAGGGAGGATGTACTTCAAGTGGATTTTTCCATACAGGGTATATCATACTACGCACAAGTGTCAGTTTTCCCATATATGCATTGTATCCTTTGTAGTATGCCCTACTGTGGATGGGATCAAAAATACATGGACCTGACTGTCTTGTTGGTACACTCCTCTAAGTGTTAGGACACTGCAGTCACCCTATTTTGTGTCATCTCTTCTAGGGGTAACCTATTCCACCCTGGGTAATCATGTGCAGTGTGCCCAAGATGGCTGCCTCTCCTGGTAACTTGTGAGGGTGGAATACACAACCCGTGGAAGTTATTACCCAGAATGCCTATATCAGTCCTGCATTATGCTTACTTAGTGCTCAAGGTTTACATTTTTATGTCTGTGTAGTTTGTCTGTTGCTGTATTACTTAAATCTTTTGTATCACGTGCATTGTTTTTGTTGTCTATAAAGCGCCTTGAGTCCTCTTAGAGAAAGAGCGCTATATAAATAAAATTATTATTATTATTAGTACCAGCCCTTCCCCAGGTGTACAAGCCTGCGTCTGACTGTGCAGGGACACACCCACGTTGAGAATCTACAGATGCTGAGGTACCGTTTGGTGCATTTTTAGACACCCCCATCTATAGCACCACCAAAATTTGCACCGGCCTTATGCTAAGTGCAGAATTCTGTCTGAGTGGGGCGTCCAATGGGAGTGATTAAAGCTAGGTACACACCTGGTCAATGGGTGGGTCCGATCCACCGACCTATCTGACAAATGCTAAGTGCATACACACTTACCAATCGTACTCCCGATGTGTCATGCCTGACATTACAACTGGGACAGCATTTAAATGTGCCCGCCCAGTTGAGATGTCAGTCACCAGAGGTCCCGGCAGCAAGTGTACATACATACAGCCAGATGTGCAGTGGAAAAGTTGGGCGGTATGGCTACAAACAAAAGACTGCTCCAAAATAGGCTGTAAGCACACTAAACGACGTGTGCCCAGCGTGATATCGGCGGCGACACTTGCCGGTACAGGGAGCGACGGAGGGGCTTTGCATAGTGCATACGTGCTGGACAATTTTAAACAATGTTGTTCCGATGCGTCTGATCATCCAAATTGCTTAAAATATCGTCTAGTGTGTACAAAGCTTTAGAGGCTCCACCACAAGGAGCGATACTGTTTACTAAATATTGCATCTTATTCACATCATAGCCTCATACAAAGTAGCTCATGGTGTACCAGGAACACTAGGTTACTACTCTTATTGCAAAGGAATTACATAAAGTGTGAATAGAGCTGCAGATTAAGCATAGCAATATATGGTGGGTGGCATGGCACGGCCGCTTATAGCGTAACATTGCCTTTTTGCCTTCTATTTTGATTTAGTCGTACACAGAAGTACATGTAAGGCCAGCACCAGTAGTCAGTGTACTGTACCCGTGCAATGCTCTTTTATCGCATTAGTGATCACTTAAGGTGGGTACACACTGATAGATATATCTATCAACTGATCTGCAGATATATCTATGGATGCATCAGGCAGTGTGCTGTGCATACACACTGGGCGATCCGTCGGGGACTGACATCATGAACTGGTCAGTTCAGCTGTCAAACACCGCCGGCAGCCACAGCATGTGTACGGGCAGCCGGCTGGTCGCCCGTACACACAGAGCGATGCGCCAATATATCGGTAGATATATAGGCCGTCGGCTGTGCTGCAGGGCTGACGCGATATTTCTGTGAACAACGGAGTTCACAGACATATCGCCCGTACACACTGGCCGACGGACCCGCGATATATCGGCTGTTCAATAGAAGGGCCGAGTGTGTACCCACCTTTAGACACATATTTAAAGAAAAAAGTTGCTTGGTGTGCCAAATGGGGCTTTTTGGTGTGATTTGATCAAATGTGTATGAGGGCACATCTGTAGACATTTTTGTAAATAAAAACAAAATAACTTACACGTACACATCCTGCCATGTACCATTCTGATCTGAGAACGAAATATATTTAAGTCCAGAGCTGGATTTGTGGTAGCATTGGGCATTACTTACTGCTGTTTTAATGGCCACAATGGCTGTCACATCATGATCAGATCACCTGTACATGTTCCATATGTGCCAGCGTTCAGTCTCTTCATTGGTCAGTGGTCCTGCACGTTTTCTTAATTTCCTCCTCCTTCTTTCGTTCTTTGGGAGCTCCAAGGCATGACAAGAATAGCTGCCAGAAAATCATTTGCTAGATTTTTTTTCTTCAAGAATAATGTTTTTATTTATTTTAGATGACACAGTTATTAAACTGATCAAATGGATAATGTAAAGATTTACTATTTACAGATAGACATGCGGATTATAAACTAATGGAGCACTGTGGATAACATACACCAGTCTGATTTGACATGGTAGTGATGGGCCCTAATGGGTCGTGGGGTTCGGTATGAAATACCATTGGTCTGGATGCCGGCGGTCACATGACTGACAGTGGCATCCCGACAATGAATATCCCGATGTTGGAGGGGTAAGTATTTTTACCCTCCCCTAACCCCCTCCGGAGGTGGTGGCTAGGGCTACCCCCTTGTGCCTAACCCTAACACCACGTACTGCCTAACCCTAATCCCCCTTCCCCTGGGCCCTAACCCTAACTAGAACCCCGATACTTATCTTCGGTATGTCGGCTGGCGGTATTCCGGCGCCGGTCTCCTGAGTGGATTACGTTACCGGTCACCGCCAGCATCCTGACTGCAGGGATGCTAAACGCATCTCAGGTCATGGTGGGGAGGAGTCACAGATGAAAGCTGCAGGGATGCAAGCAGCATAGTTGTCTACTCTCCCAATGTATGGGGAACTCTTGAATCTTCCTTCAGCTCCTCTCCCAGACTCCCAAGGGAGTAGATCAGTTGCCTAAATACACCCATTCCCGCAGAGCAGTGGGTGGTCCTGGAGCTTGATGAAATAATTTGCTATCAATCACATCATCATGGCCCTTCCCCCAGAGTACCATGGGGAGTGCGGAGCTATGATGGTGTGATTCACAGCGCCGCCGCCACCATCACCACCTGGCCTTCCCATTCACCTGCCAGGGGGAGGGGGGATTGCGACTGGTAAAAAGCCTGCAAGTATGGCAAACAATATAAATCCTGCTCTATAAAAAGCAACAAGTCATTGCACCAGAGTAGACAAGAAGATACTCCTCTGATATTGGCTGCTTTATAATTTTAATAGACAATCCAATGTTTAAATATACTTGTCTATTTGGGATCTAGGGATATATTTCCTAAATGTAAAATTTCATTCAATTTGAATCAATGTTGTGGTCCTGGGCTAAAATTCATATTTACTAACAGATGATTTTTAAAATATTTTTTAAATGGAGAGTTATGGTAGACTCACCATGGTTAAGTTTCTGTGAGGTACACTGGGTTCCTCAGGGGAAACATCGGGGTGTAGAGCGGGATCTTGATCCAGAGGCACCATCAGGCAAAGCTTTGACTGTCCCAGGATGCATTGGGGCCTCCTCTATAACCCCGCCTCCAGGCACTGAGAGCTCAGTTTCGTTAACCAGTCCAATGCAGGAGCAGGTAAAAGAGAAGGCAGATGTTAGTCACATAGAACCACAATCTCACGACAGGAGAGGGTACCAGCGGCTAATGCCATACAACCCCAAGAAGTTAGGTGCATCAGGGTGGGTGCCCTGTGGAACCCAGTGTACCTCGCAGAAAGAGAGTTAACCATGGTAAGTCTACCATAACTCTCCTTTTCTGCAGCGGGGGTACACTGTGTTCCACAGGGAAAACATTGGGGATGTCCTAAAGCAGTTCTTCAAGGGAGGGAACGCGCCCTAGTGGGTAAGAGAACCCGCCGTCCAAAGGAAGCATCTTGGGAGGCGGAAGTATCAAAGCATAGAACCTAATGAATGTGTTCACTGAGGGCCACGTAGCCGCCTTGCACAATTGTTCTGGGGACGCGCCACGGCGGGCCGCCCAAGAAGATCCAACAGACCAAATAGAATGGGCTTTAACTGCAGCAGGCCTGCGCATAGGTTTGTGCAATCACCATTCTAATCCATCTGGCCAAGGTTTGTTTATTCGCAGGCCAGCCACGTTTGTGAAAACCAAACAGTACAAAAAGGGAATCTCACCTCCTGATGGAGGCAGTCCTCTCCACATAGACACGGAGAGCCCTAACCACATTTAAAGAACGTTCTTTGGGAGACAAATCCGAAGAGACAAAGACCCGGAACCACAATCTTTTGGTTAAGGTGAAAAGATAACACTACCTTTGGCAAAAAATCGGGGCGAGTTCATAAAACTGCCTGGTCCCGGTGGAACATGAGAAAGGGTGGACGACAGGACAAAGCGCCTAAGTCCGACACCCGTCTTGCAGAGCCAATAGCCAGCAAGAACAGGACCTTGGCTGTGAGCCATTTAAGGTCCACCGACTCAAGAGGTTTAAATGGAGACTCTTGCAGAGCATTCAGCACAACAGACAAATCCCATGGAGCCACAGGAGGAACATAGGGAGGCTGAATCCGAATAATGCCCTGAATCAACGTCTGAACATCAGGTATAGAGGCAATTTTTCTCTGAAACCAAACCGACAAGGTAGATATATGAACCTTGGGTGAGGCCAGATGAAGACCTAAGTCCAGGCCTCTTTGCAGAACAGCCAGTATTCTGGAAGTTCTGAATCTACGCCCATCACAATTCTTCTCAGCGCACCAGGTGAAGTATGAATTCCAAACCCTGTAATAAATCTGTGCAGATGCCGGTTTGCGGGCTTTCAACATAGTTTGAATAACCGCCTCTGAAAATCTTTTGGCTCTCAGGAGTGATGCTTCAAGAGCACCGCCGTCAAAGCCAGTCTGGCCAGGTCTGGGTAAAGACAAGAGCCCTGTATGAGGAGGTCTGGTTGTTGAGGAAGTAGAAGAGGATGCCCTGTCGATAGACCCTGCAGGTCTGAGAACCAATGCCTTCTGGGCCACGATGGAGTTACTAGAAGCATTATTCCCCCTTCCTGTTTGAACTTCCGTAGAACCCTGGGCAGGAGTGACACTGGAGGGAACACGTAAGGCAGCCGAAAGTTCCATGGTACCGCCAGTGCATCCACGAACGCTGCTTGAGGATCCCTGGTCCGAGATCCGAAGACTGGAACCTTGTGATTTTGTCGAGATGCCATGAGATCCACGTCCGGTAGATCCCACCTGTCCACTAGGAGTTGAAAGACTTGCGGATTAAGACTCCACTCTACAGCGTGTACGTCCTGACGACTGAGGTAGTCCACTTCCCAGTTCAGGACATCCGGAATGAACACTGCCGATATACTTGACAGATGGCGTTCTGCCCAACAAAGGATTTTTGACACTTCCTTCATAGCCATGCAGCTTAAAATGCCGCCTTAATGGTTTATGTAAGCCACTGTCATGGCGTTGTCTGACCGTACTTGAACCGGTCTGTTCCGTACCAGAGGCAAGGCAAGTGACAATGCATTGAACACCGCCCTCAGCTCTAGGATGTTTATTGGAAGCAGTTATTCTTCCTTGGTCCACTGACCCTGAAAAGAGTGTTGCTCCAACACCGCTCCCCATTCCCTGATGACTGGCATCTGTCATCAGGAGGACCCAGTTGGGGATCCAGAAGAGACAGCCCCTGCTCAATTGCTGGTCCTGGAGCCACCAGGTCAGCGACAAACGAACCTCCGGAGTCAACAAGATCATTTGGGATCTAATCCGATGAGAAAGGCCATCCCACTTGGCACGAATTAATCATAGCAGAGGTCAGGAATGAAATTGAGCGTACTCCACCATGTCGAATGTCGACACCATCAGGCCAAGTACTTGCATCGCCGAGTGAATCGACACTCTGGGGTGATGGATGAAGTGTCTTATCCTGTCCTGGATTTTCAGGACCTTGTCTGGAGACAGGAACAGTCTCTGACTGTGTGTCCAGAAGCACCCCTAGGTGCACCATGCTCTGAGCTGGAACCAGCGAGGACTTCTTCCACGTAATCAGCCATCCGTGGGCTTGTAAGCAACTCACTGTCAATTGCAGATGACTGAGGAGGACATCGTGGGAACTCGCCAGAATCAGCAGGTCATCCAAGTACGGCAGGATTCTGACTCCCTGGTGACGGAGGTGTGCCGTCATCACGGACATAACCTTGGTGAAGATCCGAGGAGCCGTGGCCAGTCCGAACAGCAGAGCCTGGAATTGGTAGTGACTGTTGCCAAAAGCAAACTGCAGGAACTGCTGATGCGATATGGCAATAGTGTTATGCACACCAGTGCCTGCAGGAAAGTACTGGTGTCAGAACTGTTATGCACTCCAGTGCCTGCAGGAATGTACTGGTGTTTGAACTGTTATGCAAAACAAATGGACTCACAGACAGACTGGGGAATATGACATAACGTACACAGAAGGTGATAGGGTAACAAAATACACACATGGTGAACAGAGAAGCCCAGAGGCTAAGGAACTGGGTATCTCCCTTGTATTAGAACTGCTCAGATGGGAAAAGCAAGATGTTGTGTTTTAATACGTAGAGAACGCGAAATGCTGTTGCTAAGGGCAACAGCAAAACCCTAAAGGGTTACCAACGGGTGTGGCAGTAAACTCCTTGGTCAGAGATGGAATGATAGACACAAGGAGAGTCTCCACAATCCTAATTCTCACTTGCAGTGCACAGGTTCAGCTTACTGCCACTAAACTGACCCCTGACACCTAGCACAGTGAGACAGGATTAGACAGGCAAGTCTTAGAATACAGCCGCAAACTTGCTAAGTTCACAGAGTAGTAACAGAACCCCAGCAAGCTAAACGACTGACTCCAGTCTTACTGCTAGGTCTGGATTGGCAGAGTGTAATACCAAATCCCCAGGCCTATTTGCAGTAAGCAACAAACAAATATAAAGCTACACAGTACTGGTTAACTTTTAGGAACTGACTAACCAACAAAGATTCAGCAGCATCTGCTTACCCTGAGAAGAGGCCTTATAAAGCAGGTGCTGTCCACGCCCCACTCAGACCTCACAGACTGTGAGCACAAAAACCAGCACCGGATCCCCTGCCGTGCACAGAGCCTATAACCACTGCACAGCAAAAGACCCGAACCGGAGTATCAGCTGCGCTCAGGTTACTCCGCTAGCACTTGTCTCCCGGTTGCCATGACGACGTGGCAGCACAGGGCAGGAGACCCTAACAAATAGGAATATGCAGATAAGCATCCTGTATATCCAGGGATACCATGTGATCTCCGGGTCCCATCGCCAGCACGATAGAGCGCAATGTTTACATACGAAACTTGGCTACCCTCACAAATTTGTTCAGTGACTTGAGGTTGAGTATAGGCCAAAAAGACCCATTGGGTTTCTGCACTAGAAACAGGGTCGAATAATAGCCTCTGACATGCTGGGACTGAGGTACTGGCACAACCACTCCTGTACTCAGGAGGAAACCTACCACCGTTTGTAGAGCCTGCGCCTTCAATGTATCTGAAGGGAGTACCGTAGTGCAGAACTGGTGAGGGAGACATCTCTTGAAGGAGACAGCTTACCTGTGAGAGATAACTTCCAGTACCCAACTACCTGAAGTGGTCTTAACCAGACTTAGGCGAACTGTAGAAGTCAGCCTCCCGCCCTGGGGTCCCCCAGGGAGAGGCCCGCCCCATCATGCAGCAGGCTTGTCTTGTTTTGAAGCAGGCTGACGGGCTGCCCAGGGCTGTTTAGTCTTGGGCTTGGTGGTCTTGGGAGCACAAGATTGTCTTGGGTAAGTCTCATCATTGGCCTTCCATTGAGGTTGAAAGGAACAAAAAGTGGTAGTCTTCGCCTTCTGTGTAGAAGGATTATTAGGAGGAAGAAAAGCAGTCTTAGCAGCTGCTAATTCAGACACTATTTTATTCAGTCTTCTCCAAATAAAATGTCCCCGGTGAAGGGGAGTACCTCCAAGGTCTTCTTGGAGTCTAAATCCACTTTCTACGACCTTAACCACAGTATGCGGCGAGCCAGGACCGGCGTGGATGACGCTTTGGCTGCCAGTACCCCCGCCTCAGAGGACACCTCCTGAATGTAATAGATGGCGGTGCATATGTGAGACAGGTATTGTCTAGCATTGTCAGAAATATCCTCGGGCAGCTCATTCTCTAATGCCTGAACCCACGCCTCAATACCTTTTGCGGCCCAAGAGGCAGCTATCTTGGGTCTATCAATGGCCCCTGCACGGGAATATATAAATTTCAGGCATCCCACCACACGCTTATCTGTCGGTTCCTTCAGGGAGGTGACAGTGGTGACAGGCAGAGTAGACGACACCACGAGACGGGTGACGTCAGAATCCACCGGCGGCGGATGAGAGGATATCGAGCCAAAGCTCGTTTAGGGAGCGGGAATTTCTTACATGGGGTAGACCAGGGTTCCCTCCTGATGTCCACAAGATGATCAGAATGGGTAATACAGTTTTAACCACTTTCTGTTGTTTAAACATATCAGTTTTCTTGGCCACTGTAGTGGAATCCTCATCCTCAGTGATTTGCAGGATCTGCTTAACAGCAGCCACTATGGCAGGGACATCAACCTGTGAGGGAGAGTCCTCGTCAGTAACACAGGATTCAGAGTCTGACAGGACCGTATGCTCCCCTCCTCATCAGATGAAACATCAGAGAGGTTAGTGGATTGTGAGGAAACAGCCCGCTTAGAGGACCCAGGGACATGGGACTGACCTGGAGTAGATCTCTGTCTAACCAAAGACTGATTTAACTGCTGTAGCTGGGTAGACAAATTTTGCGTCCAAGGCTGATTTACTATAGGGACAATTTGTGGCGGCAGTCCCACAGGGGGGGGGGGGGGGCTAAATGGTCCACCAGAGTCCCCAGGAGGGTAGTGAACATAGCCCAGGGTGGCTCCATTGTAGTCACAGGAGCTGCAGGCTGACTGGGAGGTGTATGACATTTAGAATACAGACCATCACACAATATTTCCCCCTCAGGTAAATCTCTGGAGCATACCTTGCAACTTACAGGAGCCTCCAGAGTTTTACTGCCCTTATTGTTAGACATTGTAATAAAGCAACAATCAGGCTATTAGTACGATGAAGCCAGACAAAGTACACAACCTGTGGACAAAATACACAACCAGCGTAAGAGTACACAAACTTGTGAACTAAATCCCCTTGTACGGGACTGTAACACAGTAAAATATCCGTATCGCGATAAGTACTGTGTACACTATATTAGAGGACCCTGACGCACCTAGTCCCTTTGGGTACAGAATATAGTGATAGCTACCTTAGATGGGATACACATGAGAGTGAAACCATACAGCAGATACAGGCACACACAGTCACAGGCAATGCAGAAATTATTCTAAGCACAATAAAACTGCACTGGACTAATATATATATATATATATATATATATATATAAAACACAGCGCAGTCCTAGACCGTAGGTATATATCAGAATACTCGTACAATATATTCTGTAATAGGTACACTCTTTCTTAACTACTGTCTGTAATAAGACATGTAGAATACTCAAGTGTCTGTAAAGTCTCAGCGCTATGTACAGGCGGCTTTACAGGGGAGACCTTGCCCTGCAATCCCATAGACCGGCAGCAGCTATGCTCAGAAGATGGCACCCACATCTCTGTCAGGAACTGAGGGAGAGTGTGAGGCAGCTCCAGGGTGGGAAATCTACGAGGAGATGGCGCCCTGGGCCGGGGGAGGGGCTACAGGTCAAGCTCCGGCTCCCCTATGCTGGACCTCACCGCCGGTACTATGGAGCCTTACCAATAGGGGTGCTAGTACACCCGACCTGTACTCCTATTCCCTGGCGGATATAGGCCCTCATTCAGAGTTGTTCGCTCGCTAGCTGCTTTTAGCAGCATTGAACACGCTAAGCCGCCGCCTACTGGGAGTGAATCTTAGCTTTGCAGAATTGCGAACGAAAGATTCGCATAATTGCCGATATAAATTTCTTTGCAGTTTCTGAGTAGCTCGGGACTTCCTGGTTTGACGTCACAAACACACCCAGCGTTCGCCCAGACACTCCCCCGTTTCTCCAGCCACTCCCGCATTTTTCCCAGAAACGGCAGCGTTTTTCCGCACACACCCATAAAACGGCCAGTTTCCGCCCAGAAACACCCACTTCCTGTCAATCACACTCCGATCACCAGAACGATGAAAAAATAAGAATTTACTTACCGATAATTCTATTTCTCATAGTCCGTAGTGGATGCTGGGGACTCCGAAAGGACCATGGGGGGGATAGCGGCTCCACAGGAGACTGGGCACAAAAGTAAAAGCTTTAGGACTACCTGGTGTGCACTGGCTCCTCCCCCTATGACCCTCCTCCAAGCCTCAGTTAGGATACTGTGCCCGGACGAGCGTACACAATAAGGAAGGATTTTGAATCCCGGGTAAGACTCATACCAGCCACACCAATCACACCGTACAACTTGTGATTTGAACCCAGTTAACAGCATGATAACAGAGGAGCCTCTGAAAAGATGGCTCACAACAATAATAACCCGATTTTTGTAACAATAACTATGTACAAGTATTGCAGACAATCCGCACTTGGGATAGGCGCCCAGCATCCACTACGGACTATGAGAAATAGAATTATCGGTAAGTAAATTCTTATTTTCTCTAACGTCCTAGTGGATGCTGGGACTCCGAAAGGACCATGGGGATTATACCAAAGCTCCCAAACGGGCGGGAGAGTGCGGATGACTCTGCAGCACCGAATGAGAGAACTCCAGGTCCTCCTCAGCCAGGGTATCAAATTTGTAGAATTTTGAAAACGTATTTGCCCCTGACCAAGTAGCTGCTCGGCAAAGTTGTAAAGCCGAGACCCCTCGGGCAGCCGCCCAAGATGAGCCCACTTTCCGTGTGGAATGGGCTTTTACAGATTTTGGCTGTGGCAGGCCTGCCACAGAATGTGCAAGCTGAATTGTACTACAAATCCAACGAGCAATCGTCTGCTTAGAAGCAGGAGCACCCAGCTTGTTGGGTGCATACAGGATAAACAGCGAGTCAGATTTTCTGACTCCAGCCGTCCTGGAAACATATACAGGTTGAGTATCCCTTATCCAAAATGCTTGGGACCAGAGGTATTTTGGATATGGGATTTTTCCGTATTTTGGAATAATTGCATACCATAATGAGATATCATGGTGATGGGACCTAAATCTAAGCACAGAATGCATTTATGTCTCATATACACCTTATACACACAGCCTAAAGGTCATTTTAGCCAATATTTTTTTATAACTTTGTGCATTAAACAAAGTGTGTGTACATTCACACAATTCATTTATGTTTCTTATACACCTTATACACACAGCCTGAAGGTCATTTAATACAATATTTTTAATAACTTTGTGTATTAAATAAAGTTTGTGTACACTGAGCCATCAAAAAACAAAAGTTTCACTATCTCACTCTCACTCAAAAATGTCCGTATTTCGGAATATTCCGTATTTCGGATATTTGGATATGGGATACTCAACCTGTATTTTCAGGGCCCTGACTACGTCCAGCAACTTGGAATCCTCCAAGTCCCTAGTAGCCGCAGGCACCACAATAGGCTGGTTTAAGTGAAATGCTGAAACCACCTTCGGGAGAAATTGAGGACGAGTCCTCAATTCTGCCCTGTCCGTATGAAAAATTAGGTAAGGGCTTTTATAGGATAAAGCCGCCAATTTTGATACACGCCTGGCTGAAGCCAGGGCTAACAGCATTACCACTTTCCATGTGAGATATTTTAAGTCCACAGTGGTGAGTGGTTCAAACCAATGTGATTTTAGGAATCCCAAAACTACATTGAGATCCCAAGTTGCCACTGGAGGCACAAAAGGAGGCTGTATATGCAGTACCCCCTTGACAAACGTCTGAACTTCAGGAACTGAAGCTAGTTCTTTTTGGAAGAATATTGACAGGGCCGAAATTTGAACCTTAATGGACCCTAATTTGAGGCCCATAGACAGTCCTGTTTGCAGGAAATGCAGGAATCGACCCAGTTGAAATTCCTCTGTAGGGGCCTTCCTGGCCTCACACCACGCAACATATTTACGCCAAATACGGTGATAATGTTGCACAGTTACATCCTTCCTGGCTTTGATCAGGGTAGGGATGACTTCATCTGGAATGCCTTTTTCCTTCAGAATCCGGCGTTCAACCGCCATGCCGTCAAACGCAGCCGCGGTAAGTCTTGGAACAGACATGGTCCCTGCTGGAGCAGGTCCTTTCTTAGAGGTAGAGGCCACGGGTCTTCCGTGAGCATCTCTTGAATTTCCGGGTACCAAGTCCTTCTTGGCCAATCCGGAGCCACGAGTATAGTCTTTACACCTCTCCTTCTTATGATTCTCAGTACCTTGGGTATGAGAGGCAGAGGAGGGAACACATATACTGACTGGTACACCCACTGTGTTACCAGAGCGTCCACAGCTATTGCCTGAGGGTCCCTTGACCTGGCGCAATATCTGTCCAGTTTTTTGTTGAGGCGGGACGCCATCATGTCCACCTTTGGTTTTTCCCAACGGTTCACAATCATGTGGAAGACTTCTGGGTGAAGTCCCCACTCCCCCGGGTGAAGATCGTGTCTGCTGAGGAAGTCTGCTTCCCAGTTGTCCACTCCCGGAATGAACACTGCTGACAGTGCTATCACATGATTTTCCGCCCAGCGAAGAATCCTTGCAACTTCCGTCATTGCCCTCCTGCTTCTTGTGCCGCCCTGTCTGTTTACGTGGGCGACTGCCGTGATGTTGTCCGACTGGATCAACACCGGCTGACCCTGAAGCAGAGGCCTTGCCTGACTTAGGGCATTGTAAATGGCCCTTAGTTCCAGGATATTTATGTGAAGTGACGTTTCCATGCTTGACCACAAGCCCTGGAAATTTTTTCCCTGTGTGACTGCTCCCCAGCCTCTCAGGCTGGCATCCGTGGTCACCAGGACCCAATCCTGAATGCCGAATCTGCGGCCCTCTAGGAGATGAGCACTCTGTAACCACCACAGGAGAGACACCCTTGTCCTTGGAGACAGGGTTATCCGCTGATGCATTTGAAGATGCGATCCGGACCATTTGTCCAGCAGATCCCACTGAAAAGTTCTTGCGTGGAATCTGCCGAATGGAATCGCTTCGTAAGAAGCCACCATCTTTCCCAGGACCCTTGTGCATTGATGCACTGACACTTGGCCTGGTCTTAGGAGGTTCCTGACTAGGTCGGATAACTCCCTGGCTTTCTCCTCCGGGAGAAACACCTTTTTCTGTACTGTGTCCAGAATCATCCCTAGGAACAGTAGACGTGTCGTCGGAATCAGCTGCGATTTTGGAATATTTAGAATCCATCCGTGCTGTCGTAGTACTACTTGAGATAGTGCTACTCCGACCTCTAACTGTTCTCTGGACCTTGCCCTTATCAGGAGATCGTCCAAGTAAGGGATAATTAAGACGCCTTTTCTTCGAAGAAGAATCATCATTTCGGCCATTACCTTGGTAAAGACCCGGGGTGCCGTGGACAATCCAAACGGCAGCGTCTGAAACTGATAGTGACAGTTCTGTACCACAAACCTGAGGTACCCTTGGTGAGAAGGGCAAATTGGCACATGGAGGTAAGCATCCTTGATGTCCAGAGACACCATATAGTCCCCTTCTTCCAGGTTCGCTATCACTGCTCTGAGTGACTCCATCTTGAACTTGAACCTTTTTATGTAAGTGTTCAAGGATTTCAGATTTAAAATGGGTCTCACCGAGCCGTCCGGGTTCGGTACCACAAACAGCGTGGAATAATACCCCATTCCCTGTTGTAGGAGGGGTACCTTGATTATCACCTGCTGGGAATACAGCTTGTGAATGGCTTCCAATACCGCCTCACTGTCGGGGGGAGACGTTGGTAAAGCAGACTTCAGGAACCGGCGAGGGGGAGACGTCTCGAATTCCAATTTGTACCCCTGAGATACTACCTGCAGGATCCAGGGGTCCACTTGCGAGTGAGCCCACTGCGCGCTGAAATTCTTGAGACGGGCCCCCACCGTGCCTGAGTCCGCTTGTAAGGCCCCAGCGTCATGCTGAGGACTTGGCAGAAGCGGGGGAGGGCTTCTGTTCGTGGGAAGAGGCTGTCTGCTGCAGTCTTTTTCCCCTTCCTCTGCCCCGGGGCAGATATGAGTGGCCTTTTGCCCGCTTGCCCTTATGGGGACGAAAGGACTGAGCCTGAAAAAACGGTATCTTTTTCTGCTGAGAGGTGACCTGGGGTAAAAAGGTGGATTTCCCAGCCGTTGCCGTGGCCACCAGGTCCGATAGACCGACCCCAAATAACTCCTCCCCTTTATACGGCAATACTTCCATATGCCGTTTGGAATCCGCATCACCTGACCACTGTCGCGTCCATAACCCTCTTCTGGCAGAAATGGACATCGCACTAACTCTTGATGCCAGAGTGCAAATATCCCTCTGTGCATCACGCATATATAGAAATGCATCCTTTAAATGCTCTATAGTCAATAATATATTGTCCCTGTCCAGGGTATCAATATTTTCAGTCAGGGAATCCGACCAAGCCACCCCAGCACTGCACATCCAGGCTGAGGCGTTTGCTGGTCGCAGTATAATACCAGTATGTGTGTATATACTTTTTAGGATATTTTCCAGCTTCCTATCAGCTGGTTCCTTGAGGGCGGCCGTATCAGGAGACGGTAACGCCACTTGTTTTGATAAGCGTGTGAGCGCCTTATCTACCCTAGGGGGTGTTTCCCAACGTGCCCTAACCTCTGGCGGGAAAGGGTATAATGCCAATAATTTTTTAGAAATTAGCAGTTTTTTATCGGGGGAAACCCACGCTTCATCACACACCTCATTTAATTCATCTGATTCAGGAAAAACTACGGGTAGTTTTTTTTACACCCCACATAATACCCTTTTTTGTGGTACTTGTAGTATCAGGAATGTTCAAAACCTCCTTCATTGCCGTGATCATGTAACGTGTGGCCCTACTGGAAAATACGTTTGTTTCCTCACCGTCGACACTGGAGTCAGTGTCCGTGTCAGTGTCTGTATCGACCTGAGGTAACAGGCGTTTTATAGCCCCTGACAGTGTTTGAGACGCCTGTACAGGTATTAACTGATTTGCCGGCTGTCTCATGTCGTCAACAGTCTTTTGTAAAGTGCTGACACTATCACGTAATTCTTTCCATAAGACCATCCAGTCAGGTGTCGACTCCCTAGGGGGTGACATCACTAACACAGGCAATTGCTCCGCCTCCACACCATTTTCCTCCTCATACATGTCGACACAACGTACCGACACACAGCACACACACAGGGAATGCTCTGATAGAGGACAGGACCCCACTAGCCCTTTGGGGAGACAGAGGGAGAGTTTGCCAGCACACACCAGAGCGCTATATATATATAGGGATAACCTTATATAAGTGTTTTTCCCTGATATAGCTGCTGTATATATTTATCTGCCAAATTAGTGCCCCCCCTCTCTTGTTTTACCCTGTTTCTGTAGTGCAGGACTGCAGGGGAGAGTCAGGGAGCCTTCCTCCAACGGAGCTGTGAGGAAAAAATGGCGCCAGTGTGCTGAGGAGATAGGCTCCGCCCCCTTCTCGGCGGCCTTTCTCCCGCTTTTTTATGGAAAAATTGGCAGGGGTTAAATGCATCCATATAGCCCAGGAGCTATATGTGATGTATTTTTTGCCAAAAAAGGTATTTTTATTGCGTCTCAGGGCGCCCCCCCCAGCGCCCTGCACCCTCAGTGACCGGAGTGTGAAGTGTGCTGAGAGCAATGGCGCACAGCTGCGGTGCTGTGCGCTACCTTATTGAAGACAGGACGTCTTCTGCCGCCGATTTTCCGGACCTCTTCAGTCTTCTGGCTCTGTAAGGGGGCCGGCGGCGCGGCTCCGGGACCCATCCATGGCTGGGCCTGTGATCGTCCCTCTGGAGCTAATGTCCAGTAGCCTAAGAAGCCCAATCCACTCTGCACACAGGTGAGTTCGCTTCTTCTCCCCTTAGTCCCTCGGTGCAGTGAGCCTGTTGCCAGCAGGTCTCACTGAAAATAAAAAACCTACTTTAAACTTTTACTCTAAGCAGCTCAGGAGAGCCCCTTAGTATGCACCCTTCTCTTTCGGGCACAAAAATCTAACTGAGGCTTGGAGGAGGGTCATAGGGGGAGGAGCCAGTGCACACCAGGTAGTCCTAAAGCTTTTACTTTTGTGCCCAGTCTCCTGCGGAGCCGCTATCCCCCCCATGGTCCTTTCGGAGTCCCCAGCATCCACTAGGACGTTAGAGAAATCCTCGTTATGCCGTGAGTAAAATATCTAACTTTTGTGTAAAATAACTAAGCGCATGCGCTCTGCGAACCTTGCGCATGCGCAGTAAGCGACTAATCGTAATATAGCGAAACTCAGCAACGAGCGAACAACTCGGAATGAGGGCCATAGTGGGGTGGTTGTGTCTATGTTGCCTTCGTGCAAAGGACCTGGACGTGACAAAACGAGAGGGCAGGAGACAACTTCCGCCCTTACAGCTAAATGTTCTCTTCGTTCTCCGTTCGTTTGGGGTATTTTTTTTTTCTATGCATCATTGGACCCTCGTGGGCTTGCTTCGCTCGCCATGCATCGGGCTCGGTGTCTCGCTCCACTCGCCACACTTTTCTATTCCAAATAGATTGTGACATGGACCCAGGGGGTTATGGGAAAGGTCCTCTGCACGAAGAGAATCAAGACGCTACCATAGTGGGGTCCCTGCTCGGAGACAGTGTCCCGCCAGCTTCGCAATTCATCTCCCTAGACTGCGATCAGGAACGCGATTTAATCTGACCTACTCCCTTCATAGCAGCCACGCGATCCAGGAGAGCGTCTGCGACCATGTGCCTAAGCCGGAGCGTCTCCGCCACAAGTACCGGGAACTGAGCCGTGGGAGTATGCGATGCCGCTTGGGAGGTGATGGAGACGCAGCACTGAATGTCACCCTGACATATCAGTGCTGCGGACCTTGAAGTCTTCTTAACTTTTTCAGGGCTGCCCAGTGCAGCCCGTCTGTTAGGTGACCTGCTGCCTACAGGCACCACTCGAAACTGAGCTCTCAGTGCCTGGAGGCGGGGTTAGAGAGGAGACCCCAATGCATCCTGGGACAGTCAAAGCTTTGCCTGATGGTGCCTCTGGATCAAGATCCCGCTCTACACCCCGATGTTTTCACTGTGGAACACAGTGTACCCCGCTGCAGAAATGTGTGTTTTAGCCTCTGAAGCACAATATCGATTTAGAGCGATTAAACATCAACCGTTAATAAATACACCCCTTAGAGTTTTGTTACCACTTTAGAGCTGTGCTAGGGTTCGGGACCTAGCACAGCTAGGCTTCCAACTTTAGGCATAATGGTAGCATTGAAACATGGAAGGCGTTACGTAATAACATTGGAGATGGGCGATATTACATATTTCTACGCTGTCCTGCAATATGAATACCACAAAGTTGTGAGAAAGCCTAAATTCACGGATACAGAAATTTTCACAGCTTTTGAATTATTTCCCCTAGATACATAGTAAAACAACGTCTAGCTTTCTTCCTGGAAAATGCTGGAGAAAAGCCTTTCTTTTAACGGGATACGGTCATTAGGTCGACACAGCTTAGATTGGCAGTCATTAGGTCGACCACTGAATGTCGACATGCATTAGGTCGACATGGTCACTAGGTCAACATGAGTTTTTCATATTTTTTTTCCATTTATTGGATTTTTACTTAACGATCCACATGGACTACGATTGGAACGGTAACCTGTGCCGAGCGTAGCACTAATTGGGGTTCCCCGTCACTTTACAAAAAAACGAAGACAAAAACAGGCAAAAAACCCATGTCGACCTTTTGACCTGTCGACCTACTACGTGTTGACCTATTGTCCCTGTCGACCTTCCATGGTCGACCTAATGACTGTCGACCTAAACTGTGTCAATCCAACGACCCATACCCCTTTTAACTTTTAGAAGTAGCCCATGAACTGCAGGCTGCCGGGTACCATATGAATTGTAGAACACACTTTAGGCAAGACAACCCTATGTAAATTCTGCTCTCTGATGAACAAGACTGCCACGTGAACCACTTAAAAGCAGGCTACGATACTATACTGTAATGGTAGCGTCTAAGATGCCTTCGCCGGAAGGACCTAGTGCACGTCAGTCAGTGGGCGGTGCTGGGGGCGGAGTCGATAGAAGCGTCGCGCGCGCGTACGCGGGAACTTTGAATAGCAGTGCAGTAGTGGCACAGGACAAAAGGATCGGGACAGTGCGGCCGCGGTATGGAAGCGCTCCGGCGCTGGTGTATGTGAGCTGTATCCCAGGACAGGACTTGATTAGCACCTTGGTGCCGTCAGGCTGCTGGAGAGTGAGATGAATGTAATGCTTTTTTTGTTCGACTGGCGGGTGGCAATCGGACCTATCCCAGGGTTATCTTATCGTGGCCGGGTGTTATGGATGGGAGCTGCTCGGTGTGCCCTGTGAGTGTGTTTAAGCCTCCCCCAATGCCTGAACTGAATGGGTTAATGACACCCCCCCCCCCCCCCAATCATGCCTGCACTGCGTGTGTTAATGACCCCCCCTCATGCCCTCACCGAGTGTGTTAATGGATCCCCTTCCCCCCTCACTGAGTGGGTTAATGGACCCCCTTCCCCCCTCACTGAGTGGGTTAATGGCCCCCCTTCCCCCCTCACTGAGTGGGTTAATGGGCCCCCTTCCCCCCTCACTGAGTGGGTTAATGGACCCCCTTCCCCCCTCACTGAGTGGGTTAATGGACCCCCTTCCCCCCTCACTGAGTGGGTTAATGGACCCCCTTCCCCCCTCACTGAGTGGGTTAATGGACCCCCTTCCCCCCTCACTGAGTGGGTTAATGGACCCCCTTCCCCCCTCACTGAGTGGGTTAATGGACCCCCTTCCCCCCTCACTGAGTGGGTTAATGGACCCCCTTCCCCCCTCACTGTGTGGGTTAATGGACCCCCTTCCCCCCTCACTGAGTGGGTTAATGGACCCCCTTCCCCCCTCATGCTGTCACTAAGTGGGTTAATGGACCCCCCCCTCATGCTGTCACTAAGTGGGTTAATGGACCCCCCGTCATGCCGTCACTGAGTGGGTTAATGGACCCCCCGTCATGCCGTCACTGAGTGGGTTAATGGACCCCCCCCCCCCCCTCATGCTGTCACTAAGTGGGTTAATGGACCCCCCCCCCCTCATGCTGTCACTGAGTGGGTTAATGGACCCCCCCCCCCCCTCATGCTGTCACTGAGTGGGTTAATGGACCCCCCGTCATGCCGTCACTGAGTGGGTTAATGGACCCCCCGTCATGCCGTCACTGAGTGGGTTAATGGACCCCCCGTCATGCCGTCACTGAGTGGGATAATGGACCCACCCCCCTCATGCTTCACTGAGTGGGTTAATGGACGACCCCCCCCCTCATGCCCTCACTGAGTGGGTTAATGGACCCCCCCCCCCCATATGCCCTCACTGAGTGGGTTAATGGACCCCCCCCCCCTCATGCCCTCACTGAGTGGGTTAATGGACCCCCCCCCCCTCATGCCCTCACTGAGTGGGTTAATGGACACCCCCCCTCATGCCGTCACTGAGTGGGTTAATGGACCCCCCCCTCATGCTGTCACTGAGTGGGTTAATGGACCCCCCCCTCATGCTGTCACTGAGTGGGTTAATGGACCCCCCCCTCATGCTGTCACTGAGTGGGTTAATGGACCCCCCCCCCCCTCATGCTGTCACTGAGTGGGTTAATGGACCCCCCGTCATGCCGTCACTGAGTGGGTTAATGGACCCCCCGTCATGCCGTCACTGAGTGGGTTAATGGACCCCCCCCCCCCTTCATGCCGTCACTGAGTGGGTTAATGGACCCTCCCCCCCTCATGCTGTCACTGAGTGGGTAAATGGACCCCCCCCTCATGCTGTCACTGAGTGGGTTAATGGACCCCCCCTCATGCTGTCACTGAGTGGGTTAATGGACCCCCCCTCATGCTGTCACTGAGTGGGTTAATGGACCCCCCCTCATGCTGTCACTGAGTGGGTTAATGGACCCCCCCTCATGCTGTCACTGAGTGGGTTAATGGACCCCCCCCCCCCTTCATGCTGTCACTGAGTGGGTTAATGGACCCCCCCCCCCTTCATGCTGTCACTGAGTGGGTTAATGGACCCCCCCTCATGCTGTCACTGAGTGGGTTAATGGACACCCCCCCCCCCCCCTCATGCTGTCACTGAGTGGGTTAATGGACCCCCCCCCCCCTCATGCCGTCACTGAGTGGGTTAATGGACCCCCCTCATGCCGTCACTGAGTGGGATAATGGACCCCCCGTCATGCCGTCACTGAGTGGGATAATGGACCCCCCGTCATGCCGTCACTGAGTGGGATAATGGACCCACCCCGCTCATGCCGTCACTGAGTGGGTTAATGGACCCCCTCATGCCGTCACTGAGTGGGTTAATGGACCCCCCCCCTCATGCCGTCACTGAGTGGGTTAATGGACCCCCCCCTTCATGCTGTCACTGAGTGGGTTAATGGACCCCCCCCCCCCTTCATGCTGTCACTGAGTGGGTTAATGGACCCCCCTCATGCTGTCACTGAGTGGGTTAATGGACCCCCCCCCCCCTCATGCTGTCACTGAGTGGGTTAATGGACCCCCCCTCATGCTGTCACTGAGTGGGTTAATGGACCCCCCCTCATGCTGTCACTGAGTGGGTTAATGGACCCCCCCCCCTTCATGCTGTCACTGAGTGGGTTAATGGACCCCCCCCCCCCTTCATGCTGTCACTGAGTGGGTTAATGGACCCCCCCTCATGCTGTCACTGAGTGGGTTAATGGACCCCCCCCCCCCCCCTCATGCTGTCACTGAGTGGGTTAATGGACCCCCCCCCCCCCTCATGCCGTCACTGAGTGGGTTAATGGACCCCCCTCATGCCGTCACTGAGTGGGATAATGGACCCCCCGTCATGCCGTCACTGAGTGGGATAATGGACCCCCCGTCATGCCGTCACTGAGTGGGATAATGGACCCACCCCGCTCATGCCGTCACTGAGTGGGTTAATGGACCCCCTCATGCCGTCACTGAGTGGGTTAATGGACCCCCTCATGCCCTCACTGAGTGGGTTAATGGACCCCCCCCCCCTCATGCCCTCACTGAGTGGGTTAATGGACCCCCTCATGCCGTCACTGAGTGGGTTAATGGACCCCCTCATGCCGTCACTAAGTGGGTTAATGGAACCCCCCCACCCATATGGCGTCACTGAGTGGGTTAATGGACCCCCCGTCATGCCGTCACTGAGTGGGTTAATGGATCCCCCCCCCCCCTCATGCCGTCACTGAGTGGGATAATGGACCCCCCCCCCCCTCATGCCGTCACTGAGTGGGTTAATGGACCCCCCTCATGCCGTCACTGAGTGGGTTAATGGACCCCCCTCATGCCGTCACTGAGTGGGTTAATGGACCCCCCTCATGCCGTCACTGAGTGGGTTAATGGACCCCCCGTCATGCCGTCACTGAGTGGGATAATGGACCCACCCCCCTCATGCTTCACTGAGTGGGTTAATGGACCCCCCCCCCCCTCATGCCCTCACTGAGTGGGTTAATGGACCCCCCCCTCATGCCCTCACTGAGTGGGTTAATGGACCCCCCCCCCCTCATGCCCTCACTGAGTGGGTTAATGGACCCCCCCCCCCCCCATGCCCTCAGAGTGGGTTAATGGACCCCCCCCCCCCCTCATGCCCTCACTGAGTGGGTTAATGGACCCCCCCCCCCCTCATGCCCTCACTGAGTGGGTTAATGGACCCCCCCCCCCTCATGCCCTCACTGAGTGGGTTAATGGACCCCCCCCCCCCCCCCCTCATGCCCTCACTGAGTGGGTTAATGGACACCCCCCGTCATGCCCTCACTGAGTGGGTTAATGGACACCCCCCGTCATGCCCTCACTGAGTGGGTTAATGGACACCCCCCTCCCCCCCTCATGCCGTCACTGAGTGGGTTAATGGACACCCCCCCCCCCCCCTCCCTCATGCCGTCACTGAGTGGGTTAATGGACCCCCCCCTCATGCCGTCACTGAGTGGGTTAATGGACCCCCCCCCCCCTCATGCCGTCACTGAGTGGGTTAATGGACCCCCCCCCCCCCCCTTCATGCTGTCACTGAGTGGGTTAATGGACCCCCCTCATGCTGTCACTGAGTGGGTTAATGGACCCCCCCCCCCCCCTCATGCTGTCACTGAGTGGGTTAATGGACCCCCCCCCCTCATGCTGTCACTGAGTGGGTTAATGGACCCCCCCCCCCCTCATGCCGTCACTGAGTGGGTTAATGGACCCCCCCCCCCCCTCATGCCGTCACTGAGTGGGATAATGGACCCCCCTCATGCCGTCACTGAGTGGGATAATGGACCCCCCGTCATGCAGTCACTGAGTGGGATAATGGACCCCCCGTCATGCCGTCACTGAGTGGGATAATGGACCCACCCCACTCACGCTGTCACTGAGTGGGTTAATGGACCCCCTCATGCCGTCACTGAGTGGGTTAATGGACCCCCTCATGCCCTCACTGAGTGGGTTAATGGACACCCCCCCCCCCCCCCCCCCTCATGCCCTCACTGAGTGGGTTAATGGAACACCCCCCCCCCCCCATATGGCGTCACTGAGTGGGTTAATGGACCCCCCCGTCATGCCGTCACTGAGTGGGTTAATGGACACCCCCCCCCCCTCATGCCGTCACTGAGTGGGTTAATGGACCCCCCCCCCCTCATGCCGTCACTGAGTGGGTTAATGGACCCCCCCCCCCTCATGCCGTCACTGAGTGGGATAATGGACCCCCCCCCCCCTCATGCTGTCACTGAGTGGGTTAATGGACCCCCCTCATGCCGTCACTGAGTGGGTTAATGGACCCCCCTCATGCCGTCACTGAGTGGGTTAATGGACCCCCCTCATGCCGTCACTGAGTGGGTTAATGGACCCCCCTCATGCCGTCACTGAGTGGGTTAATGGACACCCCGTCATCCGGTCACTGAGTGGGATAATGGACCCACCCCCCTCATGTTTCACTGAGTGGGTTAATGGACCCCCCCCTCATGCCCTCACTGAGTGGGTTAATGGACCCCCCCCCCTCATGCCCTCACTGAGTGGGTTAATGGACCCCCCCCTCATGCCCTCACTGAGTGGGTTAATGGACCCCCCCCTCATGCCCTCACTGAGTGGGTTAATGGACCCCCCCCCCCTCATGCCCTCACCGAGTGTGTTAATGGACCCCCCCCCCCCCCTCATGCCCTCACTGAGTGGGTTAATGGACACCCCCCGTCATGCCCTCACTGAGTGGGTTAATGGACACCACCCCCCCCTCATGCCCTCACTGAGTGGGTTAATGGAACACCCCCCCCCCCCCCCATATGGCGTCACTGAGTGGGTTAATGGACCCCCCGTCATGCCGTCACTGAGTGGGTTAATGGACACCCCCCCCCCCCCCTCATGCCGTCACTGAGTGGGTTAATGGACCCCCCCCCCCCTCATGCCGTCACTGAGTGGGTTAATGGACCCCCCCCCCCCTCATGCCGTCACTGAGTGGGTTAATGGACCCCCCCCCCCTCATGCCGTCACTGAGTGGGATAATGGACCCCCCCCCCCCTCATGCTGTCACTGAGTGGGTTAATGGACCCCCCTCATGCCGTCACTGAGTGGGTTAATGGACCCCCCTCATGCCGTCACTGAGTGGGTTAATGGACCCCCCTCATGCCGTCACTGAGTGGGTTAATGGACCCCCCTCATGCCGTCACTGAGTGGGTTAATGGACACCCCGTCATGCCGTCACTGAGTGGGATAATGGACCCACCCCCCTCATGTTTCACTGAGTGGGTTAATGGACCCCCCCCCCTCATGCCCTCACTGAGTGGGTTAATGGACCCCCCCCTCATGCCCTCACTGAGTGGGTTAATGGACCCCCCCCCCTCATGCCCTCACTGAGTGGGTTAATGGACCCCCCCCCTCATGCCCTCACCGAGTGGGTTAATGGACCCCCCCCCCCCCCCTCATGCCCTCACTGAGTGGGTTAATGGACACCCCCCGTCATGCCCTCACTGAGTGGGTTAATGGACACCACCCCCCCCCCTCATGCCGTCACTGAGTGGGTTAATGGACACCACCCCCCCCCCCTCATGCCGTCACTGAGTGGGTTAATGGACACCCCCCCCCCCCCCCCTCATGCCGTCACTGAGTGGGTTAATGGACCCCCCTCATGCCGTCACTGAGTGGGTTAATGGACCCCCCTCATGCCGTCACTGAGTGGGTTAATGGACCCCCCTCATGCCGTCACTGAGTGGGTTAATGGACCCCCCTCATGCCGTCACTGAGTGGGTTAATGGACCCCCGTCATGCCGTCACTGAGTGGGTTAATGGACCCCCCGTCATGCCGTCACTGAGTGGGTTAATGGACCCCCCGTCATGCCGTCACTGAGTGGGATAATGGACCCACCCCCCTCATGCCCTCACTGAGTGGGTTAATGGACCCCCTTCCCCCCTCATGCTGTCACTGAGTGGGTTAATGGACCCCCCCCCCTCATGCTGTCACTGAGTGGGTTAATGGACCCCCCCCCTCATGCTGTCACTGAGTGGGTTAATGGACCCCCCCCTCATGCCGTCACTGAGTGGGTTAATGGACCCCCCCCTCATGCCGTCACTGAGTGGGTTAATGGACCCCCCTCATGCCGTCACTGAGTGGGTTAATGGACCCCCCTCATGCCGTCACTGAGTGGGATAATGGACCCCCCGTCATGCCGTCACTGAGTGGGATAATGGACCCACCCCGCTCATGCCGTCACTGAGTGGGTTAATGGACCCCCTCATGCCGTCACTGAGTGGGTTAATGGACCCCCTCATGCCCTCACTGAGTGGGTTAATGGACCCCCCCCCCCATCATGCCCTCACTGAGTGGGTTAATGGACCCCCCCCCCCCTCATGCCCTCACTGAGTGGGTTAATGGACCCCCCCCCCCCCTCATGCCCTCACTGAGTGGGTTAATGGACCCCCCCCCCCCTCATGCCCTCACTGAGTGGGTTAATGGACCCCCCCCCCCCCCCTCATGCCCTCAGAGTGGGTTAATGGACCCCCCCCCCTCATGCCCTCACTGAGTGGGTTAATGGACCCCCCCCCTCATGCCCTCACTGAGTGGGTTAATGGACCCCCCCCCCTCATGCCCTCACTGAGTGGGTTAATGGACCCCCCCCCCCCCCTCATGCCCTCACTGAGTGGGTTAATGGACACCCCCCGTCATGCCCTCACTGAGTGGGTTAATGGACACCCCCTCCCCCCCTCATGCCGTCACTGAGTGGGTTAATGGACACCCCCCCCCCCCCCCTCCCTCATGCCGTCACTGAGTGGGTTAATGGACCCCCCCCCTCATGCCGTCACTGAGTGGGTTAATGGACCCCCCCCCCTCATGCCGTCACTGAGTGGGTTAATGGACCCCCCCTTCATGCTGTCACTGAGTGGGTTAATGGACCCCCCCCCCCCCCTTCATGCTGTCACTGAGTGGGTTAATGGACCCCCCTCATGCTGTCACTGAGTGGGTTAATGGACCCCCCCCCCCCCTCATGCTGTCACTGAGTGGGTTAATGGACCCCCCCTCATGCTGTCACTGAGTGGGTTAATGGACCCCCCCTCATGCTGTCACTGAGTGGGTTAATGGACCCCCCCCTTCATGCTGTCACTGAGTGGGTTAATGGACCCCCCCCCCCTTCATGCTGTCACTGAGTGGGTTAATGGACCCCCCCCTCATGCTGTCACTGAGTGGGTTAATGGACCCCCCCCCCCCCCTCATGCTGTCACTGAGTGGGTTAATGGACCCCCCCCCCCCTCATGCCGTCACTGAGTGGGTTAATGGACCCCCCCTCATGCCGTCACTGAGTGGGATAATGGACCCCCCGTCATGCCGTCACTGAGTGGGATAATGGACCCCCCGTCATGCCGTCACTGAGTGGGATAATGGACCCACCCCGCTCATGCCGTCACTGAGTGGGTTAATGGACCCCCTCATGCCGTCACTGAGTGGGTTAATGGACCCCCTCATGCCCTCACTGAGTGGGTTAATGGACCCCCCCCCCCCCTCATGCCCTCACTGAGTGGGTTAATGGACCCCCTCATGCCGTCACTGAGTGGGTTAATGGACCCCCTCATGCCGTCACTAAGTGGGTTAATGGAACCCCCCCCCCCCCCCATATGGCGTCACTGAGTGGGTTAATGGACCACCCGTCATGCCGTCACTGAGTGGGTTAATGGATCCCCCCCCCCTCATGCCGTCACTGAGTGGGATAATGGACCCCCCCCCCCTCATGCCGTCACTGAGTGGGTTAATGGACCCCCCTCATGCCGTCACTGAGTGGGTTAATGGACCCCCCTCATGCCGTCACTGAGTGGGTTAATGGACCCCCCTCATGCCGTCACTGAGTGGGTTAATGGACCCCCCGTCATGCCGTCACTGAGTGGGATAATGGACCCACCCCCCTCATGCTTCACTGAGTGGGTTAATGGACCCCCCCCCCCCTCATGCCCTCACTGAGTGGGTTAATGGACCCCCCCCCCCCTCATGCCCTCACTGAGTGGGTTAATGGACCCCCCCCCCCCCCTCATGCCCTCACTGAGTGGGTTAATGGACCCCCCCCCCCATGCCCTCAGAGTGGGTTAATGGACCCCCCCCCCCCCTCATGCCCTCACTGAGTGGGTTAATGGACCCCCCCCCTCATGCCCTCACTGAGTGGGTTAATGGACCCCCCCCCCCTCATGCCCTCACTGAGTGGGTTAATGGACCCCCCCCCCCCCCCTCATGCCCTCACTGAGTGGGTTAATGGACACCCCCCGTCATGCCCTCACTGAGTGGGTTAATGGACACCCCCCGTCATGCCCTCACTGAGTGGGTTAATGGACACCCCCTCCCCCCCTCATGCCGTCACTGAGTGGGTTAATGGACACCCCCCCCCCCCCCCTCCCTCATGCCGTCACTGAGTGGGTTAATGGACCCCCCCCTCATGCCGTCACTGAGTGGGTTAATGGACCCCCCCCCCCCTCATGCCGTCACTGAGTGGGATAATGGACCCCCCTCATGCCGTCACTGAGTGGGATAATGGACCCCCCGTCATGCAGTCACTGAGTGGGATAATGGACCCCCCGTCATGCCGTCACTGAGTGGGATAATGGACCCACCCCACTCACGCTGTCACTGAGTGGGTTAATGGACCCCCTCATGCCGTCACTGAGTGGGTTAATGGACCCCCTCATGCCCTCACTGAGTGGGTTAATGGACCCCCCCCCCCCCCCTCATGCCCTCACTGAGTGGGTTAATGGAACACCCCCCCTCATGCCCTCACTGAGTGGGTTAATGGACCCCCCCCTCATGCCCTCACTGAGTGGGTTAATGGACCCCCCCCTCATGCCCTCACTGAGTGGGTTAATGGACCCCCCCCCCCATGCCCTCACCGAGTGGGTTAATGGACCCCCCCCCCCCCCCCTCATGCCCTCACTGAGTGGGTTAATGGACACCCCCCGTCATGCCCTCACTGAGTGGGTTAATGGACACCACCCCCCCCCTCATGCCGTCACTGAGTGGGTTAATGGACACCACCCCCCCCCTCATGCCGTCACTGAGTGGGTTAATGGACACCCCCCCCCCCCCCCCCTCATGCCGTCACTGAGTGGGTTAATGGACCCCCCTCATGCCGTCACTGAGTGGGTTAATGGACCCCCCTCATGCCGTCACTGAGTGGGTTAATGGACCCCCCTCATGCCGTCACTGAGTGGGTTAATGGACCCCCCTCATGCCGTCACTGAGTGGGTTAATGGACCCCCCGTCATGCCGTCACTGAGTGGGATAATGGACCCACCCCCCTCATGCTTCACTGAGTGGGTTAATGGACCCCCCCCCCCTCATGCCCTCACTGAGTGGGTTAATGGACCCCCCCCCCCTCATGCCCTCACTGAGTGGGTTAATGGACCCCCCCCCCCCCCTCATGCCCTCACTGAGTGGGTTAATGGACCCCCCCCCCATGCCCTCAGAGTGGGTTAATGGACCCCCCCCCCCTCATGCCCTCACTGAGTGGGTTAATGGACCCCCCCCCCCTCATGCCCTCACTGAGTGGGTTAATGGACCCCCCCCCCCTCATGCCCTCACTGAGTGGGTTAATGGACCCCCCCCCCCCCCCTCATGCCCTCACTGAGTGGGTTAATGGACACCCCCCGTCATGCCCTCACTGAGTGGGTTAATGGACACCCCCCGTCATGCCCTCACTGAGTGGGTTAATGGACACCCCCTCCCCCCCTCATGCCGTCACTGAGTGGGTTAATGGACACCCCCCCCCCCCCCCCCCTCCCTCATGCCGTCACTGAGTGGGTTAATGGACCCCCCCCTCATGCCGTCACTGAGTGGGTTAATGGACCCCCCCCCCCCTCATGCCGTCACTGAGTGGGATAATGGACCCCCCTCATGCCGTCACTGAGTGGGATAATGGACCCCCCTCATGCCGTCACTGAGTGGGATAATGGACCCCCCGTCATGCAGTCACTGAGTGGGATAATGGACCCCCCGTCATGCCGTCACTGAGTGGGATAATGGACCCACCCCACTCACGCTGTCACTGAGTGGGTTAATGGACCCCCTCATGCCGTCACTGAGTGGGTTAATGGACCCCCTCATGCCCTCACTGAGTGGGTTAATGGACCCCCCCCCCCCCCCTCATGCCCTCACTGAGTGGGTTAATGGAACACCCCCCCCCCCCCCCCCCATATGGCGTCACTGAGTGGGTTAATGGACCCCCCGTCATGCCGTCACTGAGTGGGTTAATGGACACCCCCCCCCTCATGCCGTCACTGAGTGGGTTAATGGACCCCCCCCCCTCATGCCGTCACTGAGTGGGTTAATGGACCCCCCCCCCTCATGCCGTCACTGAGTGGGTTAATGGACCCCCCCCCCTCATGCCGTCACTGAGTGGGTTAATGGACCCCCCCCCCCTCATGCCGTCACTGAGTGGGTTAATGGACCCCCCCCCCTCATGCCGTCACTGAGTGGGATAATGGACCCCCCCCCCCTCATGCTGTCACTGAGTGGGTTAATGGACCCCCCTCATGCCGTCACTGAGTGGGTTAATGGACCCCCCTCATGCCGTCACTGAGTGGGTTAATGGACCCCCCTCATGCCGTCACTGAGTGGGTTAATGGACCCCCCTCATGCCGTCACTGAGTGGGTTAATGGACACCCCGTCATGCCGTCACTGAGTGGGATAATGGACCCACCCCCCTCATGTTTCACTGAGTGGGTTAATGGACCCCCCCCCCCCTCATGCCCTCACTGAGTGGGTTAATGGACCCCCCCCCCTCATGCCCTCACTGAGTGGGTTAATGGACCCCCCCCTCATGCCCTCACTGAGTGGGTTAATGGACCCCCCCCTCATGCCCTCACTGAGTGGGTTAATGGACCCCCCCCTCATGCCCTCACTGAGTGGGTTAATGGACCCCCCCCCCTCATGCCCTCACCGAGTGGGTTAATGGACCCCCCCCCCCCCTCATGCCCTCACTGAGTGGGTTAATGGACACCCCCCGTCATGCCCTCACTGAGTGGGTTAATGGACACCACCCCCCCCTCATGCCCTCACTGAGTGGGTTAATGGAACACCCCCCCCCCCCCATATGGCGTCACTGAGTGGGTTAATGGACCCCCCGTCATGCCGTCACTGAGTGGGTTAATGGACACCCCCCCCCCCCCTCATGCCGTCACTGAGTGGGTTAATGGACCCCCCCCCCCCCTCATGCCGTCACTGAGTGGGTTAATGGACCCCCCCCCCCTCATGCCGTCACTGAGTGGGTTAATGGACCCCCCCCCCCTCATGCCGTCACTGAGTGGGATAATGGACCCCCCCCCCCCTCATGCTGTCACTGAGTGGGTTAATGGACCCCCCTCATGCCGTCACTGAGTGGGTTAATGGACCCCCCTCATGCCGTCACTGAGTGGGTTAATGGACCCCCCTCATGCCGTCACTGAGTGGGTTAATGGACCCCCCTCATGCCGTCACTGAGTGGGTTAATGGACACCCCGTCATGCCGTCACTGAGTGGGATAATGGACCCACCCCCCTCATGTTTCACTGAGTGGGTTAATGGACCCCCCCCCCTCATGCCCTCACTGAGTGGGTTAATGGACCCCCCCCTCATGCCCTCACTGAGTGGGTTAATGGACCCCCCCCTCATGCCCTCACTGAGTGGGTTAATGGACCCCCCCCCCCCATGCCCTCACCGAGTGGGTTAATGGACCCCCCCCCCCCCCCCCTCATGCCCTCACTGAGTGGGTTAATGGACACCCCCCGTCATGCCCTCACTGAGTGGGTTAATGGACACCACCCCCCCCCTCATGCCGTCACTGAGTGGGTTAATGGACACCACCCCCCCCCCTCATGCCGTCACTGAGTGGGTTAATGGACACCCCCCCCCCCCCCCTCCCTCATGCCGTCACTGAGTGGGTTAATGGACCCCCCCCTCATGCCGTCACTGAGTGGGTTAATGGACCCCCCCCCCCCCTCATGCCGTCACTGAGTGGGATAATGGACCCCCCTCATGCCGTCACTGAGTGGGATAATGGACCCCCCGTCATGCAGTCAACTGAGTGGGATAATGGACCCCCCGTCATGCCGTCACTGAGTGGGATAATGGACCCACCCCACTCACGCTGTCACTGAGTGGGTTAATGGACCCCCTCATGCCGTCACTGAGTGGGTTAATGGACCCCCCTCATGCCCTCACTGAGTGGGTTAATGGACCCCCCCCCCCCCCCTCATGCCTCACTGAGTGGGTTAATGGAACACCCCCCCCCCCCCCCCCCCATATGGCGTCACTGAGTGGGTTAATGGACCCCCCGTCATGCCGTCACTGAGTGGGTTAATGGACACCCCCCCCCTCATGCCGTCACTGAGTGGGTCTAATGGACCCCCCCCTCCTCATGCCGTCACTGAGTGGGTTAATGGACCCCCCCCCCTCATGCCGTCACTGAGTGGGTTAATGGACCCACCCCCCCTCATGCCGTCACTGAGTGGGTTAATGGACCCCCCCCCCCTCATGCCGTCACTGAGTGGGTTAATGGACCCCCCCCCCCTCATGCCGTCACTGAGTGGGATAATGGACCCCCCCCCCCTCATGCTGTCACTGAGTGGGTTAATGGACCCCCCTCATGCCGTCACTGAGTGGGTTAATGGACCCCCCTCATGCCGTCACTGAGTGGGTTAATGGACCCCCCTCATGCCGTCACTGAGTGGGTTAATGGACCCCCCTCATGCCGTCACTGAGTGGGTTAATGGACACCACCGTCATGCCGTCACTGAGTGGGATAATGGACCCACCCCCCTCATGTTTCACTGAGTGGGTTAATGGACCCCCCCCCCCTCATGCCCTCACTGAGTGGGTTAATGGACCCCCCCTCCCTCATGCCCTCACTGAGTGGGTTAATGGACCCCCCCCTCATGCCCTCACTGAGTGGGTTAATGGACCCCCCCCCTCATGCCCTCACTGAGTGGGTTAATGGACCCCCCCCTCATGCCCTCACTGAGTGGGTTAATGGACCCCCCCCCCCCTCATGCCCTCACCGAGTGGGTTAATGGACCCCCCCCCCCCTCATGCCCTCACTGAGTGGGTTAATGGACACCCCCCGTCATGCCCTCACTGAGTGGGTTAATGGACACCACCCCCCCCCTCATGCCCTCACTGAGTGGGTTAATGGAACACCCCCCCCCCCCATATGGCGTCACTGAGTGGGTTAATGGACCCCCCGTCATGCCGTCACTGAGTGGGTTAATGGACACCCCCCCCCCCTCATGCCGTCACTGAGTGGGTTAATGGACCCCCCCCCCCTCATGCGCGTCACTGAGTGGGTTAATGGACCCCCCCCCCCCTCATGCCGTCACTGAGTGGGTTAATGGACCCCCCCCCCTCATGCCGTCACTGAGTGGGATAATGGACCCCCCCCCCCCTCATGCTGTCACTGAGTGGGTTAATGGACCCCCCCTCATGCCGTCACTGAGTGGGTTAATGGACCCCCCTCATGCCGTCACTGAGTGGGTTAATGGACCCCCCTCATGCCGTCACTGAGTGGGTTAATGGACCCCCCTCATGCCGTCACTGAGTGGGTTAATGGACACCCCGTCATGCCGTCACTGAGTGGGATAATGGACCCACCCCCCTCATGTTTCACTGAGTGGGTTAATGGACCCCCCCCCCTCATGCCCTCACTGAGTGGGTTAATGGACCCCCCCCTCATGCCCTCACTGAGTGGGTTAATGGACCCCCCCCTCATGCCCTCACTGAGTGGGTTAATGGACCCCCCCCCCCATGCCCTCACCGAGTGGGTTAATGGACCCCCCCCCCCCCCCCTCATGCCCTCACTGAGTGGGTTAATGGACACCCCCCGTCATGCCCTCACTGAGTGGGTTAATGGACACCACCCCCCCCTCATGCCGTCACTGAGTGGGTTAATGGACACCACCCCCCCCCTCATGCCGTCACTGAGTGGGTTAATGGACACCCCCCCCCCCCCCCCTCATGCCGTCACTGAGTGGGTTAATGGACCCCCCTCATGCCGTCACTGAGTGGGTTAATGGACCCCCCTCATGCCGTCACTGAGTGGGTTAATGGACCCCCCTCATGCCGTCACTGAGTGGGTTAATGGACCCCCCTCATGCCGTCACTGAGTGGGTTAATGGACCCCCCGTCATGCCGTCACTGAGTGGGATAATGGACCCACCCCCCTCATGCTTCACTGAGTGGGTTAATGGACCCCCCCCCCCCTCATGCCCTCACTGAGTGGGTTAATGGACCCCCCCCCCCCTCATGCCCTCACTGAGTGGGTTAATGGACCCCCCCCCCCCCCTCATGCCCTCACTGAGTGGGTTAATGGACCCCCCCCCCATGCCCTCAGAGTGGGTTAATGGACCCCCCCCCCCCTCATGCCCTCACTGAGTGGGTTAATGGACCCCCCCCCCCTCATGCCCTCACTGAGTGGGTTAATGGACCCCCCCCCCCTCATGCCCTCACTGAGTGGGTTAATGGACCCCCCCCCCCCCCCTCATGCCCTCACTGAGTGGGTTAATGGACACCCGCCCGTCATGCCCTCACTGAGTGGGTTAATGGACACCCCCCGTCATGCCCTCACTGAGTGGGTTAATGGACACCCCCCTCCCCCCCCTCATGCCGTCACTGAGTGGGTTAATGGACACCCCCCCCCCCCCCCCCTCCCTCATGCCGTCACTGAGTGGGTTAATGGACCCCCCCCTCATGCCGTCACTGAGTGGGTTAATGGACCCCCCCCCCCCTCATGCCGTCACTGAGTGGGATAATGGACCCCCCTCATGCCGTCACTGAGTGGGATAATGGACCCCCCTCATGCCGTCACTGAGTGGGATAATGGACCCCCCGTCATGCAGTCACTGAGTGGGATAATGGACCCCCCGTCATGCCGTCACTGAGTGGGATAATGGACCCACCCCACTCACGCTGTCACTGAGTGGGTTAATGGACCCCCTCATGCCGTCACTGAGTGGGTTAATGGACCCCCTCATGCCCTCACTGAGTGGGTTAATGGACCCCCCCCCCCCCCCTCATGCCCTCACTGAGTGGGTTAATGGAACACCCCCCCCCCCCCCCCCCATATGGCGTCACTGAGTGGGTTAATGGACCCCCCGTCATGCCGTCACTGAGTGGGTTAATGGACACCCCCCCCCTCATGCCGTCACTGAGTGGGTTAATGGACCCCCCCCCTCATGCCGTCACTGAGTGGGTTAATGGACCCCCCCCCCTCATGCCGTCACTGAGTGGGTTAATGGACCCCCCCCCCTCATGCCGTCACTGAGTGGGTTAATGGACCCCCCCCCCATCATGCCGTCACTGAGTGGGTTAATGGACCCCCCCCCCTCATGCCGTCACTGAGTGGGATAATGGACCCCCCCCCCCCTCATGCTGTCACTGAGTGGGTTAATGGACCCCCCTCATGCCGTCACTGAGTGGGTTAATGGACCCCCCTCATGCCGTCACTGAGTGGGTTAATGGACCCCCCTCATGCCGTCACTGAGTGGGTTAATGGACCCCCCTCATGCCGTCACTGAGTGGGTTAATGGACACCCCGTCATGCCGTCACTGAGTGGGATAATGGACCCACCCCCCTCATGTTTCACTGAGTGGGTTAATGGACCCCCCCCCCCTCATGCCCTCACTGAGTGGGTTAATGGACCCCCCCCCCTCATGCCCTCACTGAGTGGGTTAATGGACCCCCCCCTCATGCCCTCACTGAGTGGGTTAATGGACCCCCCCCTCATGCCCTCACTGAGTGGGTTAATGGACCCCCCCCTCATGCCCTCACTGAGTGGGTTAATGGACCCCCCCCCCTCATGCCCTCACCGAGTGGGTTAATGGACCCCCCCCCCCCCTCATGCCCTCACTGAGTGGGTTAATGGACACCCCCCGTCATGCCCTCACTGAGTGGGTTAATGGACACCACCCCCCCCTCATGCCCTCACTGAGTGGGTTAATGGAACACCCCCCCCCCCCATATGGCGTCACTGAGTGGGTTAATGGACCCCCCGTCATGCCGTCACTGAGTGGGTTAATGGACACCCCCCCCCCCCTCATGCCGTCACTGAGTGGGTTAATGGACCCCCCCCCCCCCTCATGCCGTCACTGAGTGGGTTAATGGACCCCCCCCCCCTCATGCCGTCACTGAGTGGGTTAATGGACCCCCCCCCCTCATGCCGTCACTGAGTGGGATAATGGACCCCCCCCCCCCTCATGCTGTCACTGAGTGGGTTAATGGACCCCCCTCATGCCGTCACTGAGTGGGTTAATGGACCCCCCTCATGCCGTCACTGAGTGGGTTAATGGACCCCCCTCATGCCGTCACTGAGTGGGTTAATGGACCCCCCTCATGCCGTCACTGAGTGGGTTAATGGACACCCCGTCATGCCGTCACTGAGTGGGATAATGGACCCACCCCCCTCATGTTTCACTGAGTGGGTTAATGGACCCCCCCCCCTCATGCCCTCACTGAGTGGGTTAATGGACCCCCCCCTCATGCCCTCACTGAGTGGGTTAATGGACCCCCCCCTCATGCCCTCACTGAGTGGGTTAATGGACCCCCCCCCCCATGCCCTCACCGAGTGGGTTAATGGACCCCCCCCCCCCCCCCTCATGCCCTCACTGAGTGGGTTAATGGACACCCCCCGTCATGCCCTCACTGAGTGGGTTAATGGACACCACCCCCCCCTCATGCCGTCACTGAGTGGGTTAATGGACACCACCCCCCCCCCTCATGCCGTCACTGAGTGGGTTAATGGACACCCCCCCCCCCCCCCCCCTCATGCCGTCACTGAGTGGGTTAATGGACCCCCCTCATGCCGTCACTGAGTGGGTTAATGGACCCCCCTCATGCTGTCACTGAGTGGGTTAATGGACCCCCCTCATGCCGTCACTGAGTGGGTTAATGGACCCCCGTCATGCCGTCACTGAGTGGGTTAATGGACCCCCGTCATGCCGTCACTGAGTGGGTTAATGGACCCCCCGTCATGCCGTCACTGAGTGGGTTAATGGACCCCCCGTCATGCCGTCACTGAGTGGGATAATGGACCCACCCCCCTCATGCCCTCACTGAGTGGGTTAATGGACCCCCTTCCCCCCTCATGCTGTCACTGAGTGGGTTAATGGACCCCCCCCCTCATGCTGTCACTGAGTGGGTTAATGGACCCCCCCCCCTCATGCTGTCACTGAGTGGGTTAATGGACCCCCCCCTCATGCTGTCACTGAGTGGGTTAATGGACCCCCCTCATGCCGTCACTGAGTGGGTTAATGGACCCCCCTCATGCCGTCACTGAGTGGGATAATGGACCCCCCCCCCCTCATGCCGTCACTGAGTGGGATAATGGACCCACCCCCCTCCTCATGCCGTCACTGAGTGGGTTAATGCCCCCCCTCATGTCCTCACTGAGTGGGTTAATGCCCCCCCCCCCCGCACCCCACCTCATGCCCGCACTGAGTGGGTTGATGACACCCCCTCTTGCCCTCACTGAGTGGGTTAATGCCCCCCCCCCCCCCCTCCCCGCCCCATCATGTCTGCACTGACTGGGTTAATGTGCTCCCTGCCCCCTCATGTCTGCGCTGAGTGTGTTAATGACACCCTATGCTGACACGGAGTGGGTTAGTATCACCCTTTATCAGCACAGGGAGAAAGAAGATGCCTAGCATGAGTTGTGTATACACTTCAACTCCTGTTACTAGTATCGCCGGGGCCTATCATATTAGCCATAATGCCGGCAATTATTGTGGGTCACTCTTCTGGTGCCTCAGGAACCGGAATCATAATCACAATAACTCTCTGCCGGAGCCGCGATAACAAAAATATTGGGAGCTTATACCGTATACCTACTTCTACTTAGTTAAGGGCTCTGCTTCTTAGGCTACTGGACACCATTAGCTCCAGAGGGTTCGATCACCTGGTTCGCCTAGCTGCTTGTTCCCGGAGCCGCACCGTCACCCCCTCACAGAAGCCAGAAGAAAGAAGCAGAGTGAGTATGTGAAGATCCAAAGGCATCAGACGGCAGAAGACTTCAGTAACGAGGTAGCAGCACAGCGGTAGCGCTGCGCTCCATGCTCCCACACACTTCACCAACGGCACTTGCGGGTGCTGGGGGAGAGGGAGCGCCCTGGGCAGCATGTTACTGGGTCTTCTAAGGGCTGGCAGAAGGCATTTTCAGTGCCCGGGCACCGTTTTCCATACACCCGCCAGCATTTCAAGTTTAAATTTTAGCACGGCTGAAGAGCGCCGGGAAGGGGCGGGGCTTAGCCACACAGCTCACCAGCACCATTTTCTCTCATCTACAGCTGCTGCATGAGACGCTGGCCCGGGACCTCCAAGCTCCAATTCAAGTAAAAGGGAGCAAATCGAGGGGGGGGGGGGGGGGGGGGGCACAGATATTTGGTGCATATATATTCTAATTAACAGCAGCGCTTTCCACATATATCGTTTGGTGGGTGCTGGGGTGTGAGATGGCATACTCACTCTGTGTTTTCTCTATCCGGGCTTCCTTGTGAGTCTGTCCCCTAGCTGAGGCAGTGTGGGTGTGTCTGTACTAAGTGTCGGCTACGTGCCCCCCCTCATGAAATAAATACTCTTTGTAAAAAGGCTTGGGAGTCGCCATTCAAGAGGTGGCAGATTCCCAAGAGAATTTTCATGGCGTATCCTTTCCCCTGTGATGACAGGGAAAAAATGGGAGTAGTCTCCGAATGTCAACAAGGCTCTATCCTGTTTGTCTAAGAAGGTGGCTCTTCCGTCCCCTGACACGGCAGCTCTCAAAGATCCGGCGGATCGCAAGCTGGAGATGTCTCTGATGGCCATTTTTGCTAATTCGGGTGCATTGCTCAGACCTGCTGTGGCGTCGGTATGGGTGAGTAGTGCTATTGCTAAATGGGCTGATAATTTACCTTCTGATATGGATGCCCTTGATAAAGATAATGTTCTTTTGACTCTTGGTTATATCAAGGATGCTGCAGATTACCTGAAGGATGCGGTGAGGGATGTTGGTCTCTTGGGATCAAGAGCCAATGCCATGGCGGTCTCGGTCAGGAGGGCGCTGTGGATCCATCAATGGAATGCTTATGCTGACTCCAAGAAAGCTATGGAAGCTCTCCCCCTTCAAAAGGTAGTGTCTTGTTTGGTGACTGCTTGACTGACCTGGTGTCTACCGCGACTGTGGGTAAGTCATCTTTTCTTCCTTATGTTCCCACACAACAGAAAAAGGCACCCCATCAGCAGATGCAGTCCTTTCGTCCAAATAAATACAAGCGAGGGAAAGGCTTGTCTTTTCTCGCTTCAAAGGGTAGAGGACGGGGAAGAAAGTCTCCTGCAGTATCGGGTGCTCGGGACCAAAAGTCCTCCCCCGCCTTTACCAAGTCCACCGCATGACGCTGGGGCTCCCCTGGGGGAGGCCGGAACGGTGGGGGGCTGTCTGCGGATCTTCAGTCAGGTCTGGGTTCACTCAGGCCTGGATCCTTGGGTCCTAGAAATAGTGTCTCAGGGATATAGGCTGGAGTTTCAGGAGATGCCCCCTCGCCGCTTTTTCATTTTGGCCTTGTCAATGTCTCTTCCGGACAGGGAGGTCGTGAAGGCAGCAATACAAAAGTTGTCAACAGAGGGTCATTGTTTCTCGTTCCCCCGTCCCAATTGGGGGGAGGGGTTCTACTTGAGCCTCTTTGTTGTACCGAAGCCGGACTGTTCGGTCAGACCTATTCTGAACCTAAAATCCCTCAATCCTTACTTAAAAGTTTTCAAGTTCAAGATGGAATCACTTCGAGCTGTGATCTCCAGCCTAGAAGGGGGGAATTTTATGGCGTCAGTCGATATAAAGTATGCCTATTTACACGTCCCGATATAATCCTCCGCATCAAGCTTTCCTCAGGTTTGCGATACAAAATTGTCATTACCAATTTCAGACGTTTCCGTTTGGGCTTTCCACAGCTCCGAGGATTTTCACCAAAAGTCATGGCGGAAATTATAGTTCTCCTTCGCAAACAAGGGGTTACAATTATCCCGTACTTGGACGATCTCCTGATAAAGGTGAGGTCCAAGGAAAAATTGTTAAGAAATGTGGAATTGTCTGTCGGTTCTGGGACAACACGGTTGGGTTCTAAATTTACCAAAGTCTCAGTTGATTCCGACCACTCGGCTGCCCTTTCTGGGCATAATTCTAGATACGGAGGTACAGAGTGTTTCTTCCGGAAGAGACAGCTCTGGAACTACAGACAATTGTCAGGGAGCTTCTGAGGCCGACAAGTGTGTCGATTAATCGGTGTACTCGGGTTCTGGGGAAAATGGTTGCGACGTACGAAGCCATTCAGGTTTCATGCCCGGGTGTTTCAGTTGGATCTGCTGAGCAAATGGTCTGGGTCTCATCTGCACATGCACCGGAAAATAAGTCTATCTTCCAGGGCCAGGATTTCTCTCCTGTGGTGGCTACAAAGCTCTCACCTTCTAGGAGGACGCAGATTCGGAATCCAGGACTGGGTCCTACTGACAACGGAAGCAAGTCTCCGAGGCTGGTGCGCAGTCACCCAAAGAAGAAATTTCCAGGCGAAATGGTCAAACCAGGAATCTTGTCTCCACATAAATGTCCTCGAGTTAAGAGCCATTTACAATGGCCTGCTACAAGCAAAGAGCCTTCTTCAGGGTCGACCTGTCCTGATCCAGTTGGACAACATAACGGTTGGTGCATGTAAACCGTCAAGGCAGAACAAGAAGCAGGGTGGCTATGGTGGAGGCCACAAGAATCCTTTGCTGGGCGGAACAGCACGTGAGCGCTCTGTCAGCAGTCTTCCTCCTGGGAGTGGACAACTGGGAAGCAGATTTCCTCAGCAGACACAATCTCCATCCGGGAGAGTGGGCTCTTCACCAAGAGGTATTTGCAGAAGTGACGAAGCGTTGGGGAATACCTCTGATAGACATGATGGCGTCTCGCCTCAAGAAGCTGCTTCGGAGGTATTGTTTCAGGTCAAGGGACCCTCGAGCCAGTGCAGTGGACGCCCTGGTGACTCCGTGGGTGTTTCAGTCTGTATATGTGTTCCTTCCACTTCCTCTCATTCCAAAGGTGCTGGGAATCATACGACGAAAAAGGGTTTGGGTGATTCTCGTAGTTCCAGATTGGCTGCGCAGGGCCTGGTATCTGGATCTTCAGGAATTATTGGTGGAAGATCCTTGGCCGCTCCCTCTGAGAGGACCTGTTACTGCAGGGTCCATGCGTATTTACGGACTTACCGCGGCTGCGTTTGACGGCATGGAAGTTGAACGTAAAATTTTAGTTCGAAAGGGTATTCCTGGGGAGGTCATCCAAACTCTCCTTAAGGCGCGGAAGGAGGTTACGGCGAAACATTATCACCGTATTTGGAATAAGTATGTTTCGTGGTGTGAGACCAAAACTGCTCCTGCGGAGGAATTTCACTTGAGTCGGTTTCTCCATTTTTTGCAGGCAGGTGTCCATGCAGGCCTGACATTTGGGTTCCATCAAAGTGCAGATTTCGGCTTTATCTATTTTCTTTCAAAGGGAATTGGCCGCCCTTCCAGAGGTTCAGACTTTCGTTAAGGGAGTGCTGCATATCCATCCTCCATTTGTACCGCCTGTGGCGCCGTGGAATCTTGAAGTGGTCTTGCAGTTTCTTATGTCTCCCTGGTTTGAACCTTTACGTAAGGTTGAGTTAGTTTCTCACGTGGAAGGTAGTCATGTTTTTGGCTCTGTCGTCTGCCAGGCGAGTGTCAGAGTTGGCGGCCTTATCTCACGAGTCCATATTTGATCTTCCATTCGGATAGAGCAGAATTGAGGACTCGTCAACAATTTCTGCTGAAGGTGGTTTGTTCGTTTTACATAAACCAACCTATTGTGGTGCCTGTGGCTACGGATGCTGCGGCAGTTCCAGAGTCTCTTGATGTTGTAAGAGCTTTGAAGATTTAAATCGCCAGAACGGCTCTTGCCAGGAAAACTGAGGCTCTCTGTCCTGTATGCTTCCAACAAGATTGAAAATCCTGCTTCCAAGCAGACCATTGCACGCTGGATTTGTAGTACAATTCAGCAAGCTCATTCTTCGGCTGGGCTACCGTTGCCAAAGTCAGTAAAGGCCCATTCTACCAGGAAGGTGGGCTCATCTTGGGCGGCTGCCCGAGGGGTCTCTGCATTACAGCTTTGCCAAGCTGCTGCTTGGTTGGGTTCAAACACCTTTGCTAAGTTCTACAAGTTTGATACCCTGGCTGATGAGGACCTCATGTTTGCTTAATCGGTACTGCAGAGTCGTCCGCACTCTCCCGCCCGTTCTGGAGCTTTGGTATAGACCCCATGGTCCTTTAGGAGTCCCCAGCATCCTCTAGGACGTAAGAGAAAATAGGATTTTAGTACCTACAGGTAAATCCTTTTCTCCTGGTCCGTAGAGGATGCTGGGCACCCGTCCCAGTGCGTACTGTTACTTGAAGTGTATTACTGGTTACATTTGTTTACACGCGGGGTTGTGTATTAGTTGTATTCAGCTTTTTGCTGTTAGTTCATACTGTTATCTGGTTTCCTGATACTCCGGTTGTACGGTATGTTGTGGTGTGGACTGGTAGGTTTTCTCGCCCCTTGGTTTAAACAAAAATCCTTTCCTTAAAATGTCAGTCTCTCCTTGACACAGTTCCTATAACTGACGTCTGGAGGAGGGGCATAGAGGGAGGAGCCAGTTCACACCCAGTCAAAGGCTTTTCAGTGTGCCCAAGCTCCTGTGGATCCCGTCGATACCCCATGGTACTTTGGGAGTCCCCAGCATCCTCTAGGAGAAAAGGATTTACCGGTAGGAACTAAAATTATATATATGTGTGTGTGTGTGTGTGTATATATGTGTGTGTGTGTGTGTGTGTGTGTATGTATGTATGTGTGTGTATATATATATATATATATATATATAATAATAATAATAATAATAATAATAATAATAATAATAATAATAATAATAATAATAATAATAATAATAATAATAATAATAATAATAATAATAATAATAATAATAATAATAATAATAATAATAATAATAATAATAATAATAATAATAATAATAATAATAATAATAATAATAATAATAATAATAATAATAATAATAATAATAATAATAATAATAATAATAATAATAATAATAATAATAATAATAATAATAATAATAATAATAATAATAATAATAATAATAATAATAATAATAATAATAATAATAATAATAATAATAATAATAATAATAATAATAATAATAATAATAATAATAATAATAATAATAATAATAATAATAATAATAATAATAATAATAATAATAATAATAATAATAATAATAATAATAATAATAATAATAATAATAATAATAATAATAATAATAATAATAATAATAATAATAATAATAATAATAATAATAATAATAATAATAATAATAATAATAATAATAATAATAATAATAATAATAATAATAATAATAATAATAATAATAATAATAATAATAATAATAATAATAATAATAATAATAATAATAATAATAATAATAATAATAATAATAATAATAATAATAATAATAATAATAACCAGTAATATTTAATAACTAATGTGCCCCTTTTGCTTCATCTAGGTATACCCTGGAAAAACATGATGTTTCTAAATATTATTTCCATGTAACTACTACACTACCTGCTGTACGGTGTATTGTGTCCTGTCTGACACCCAGCACATCATATGGGAAGATGCGATGAATGTGTGTAAACCAGAGATTGTTCACACACTACACAATGGGGGTGCAGTTACAATCCCGACAAGATACCGGCTGCAAAATCCTGAAAGGTGACGGGACACTGATGCTGTAATTTCAACTGTTGGGATCTCTATCATTTACACATTGAGGTGGGTAAGTACTACACCAGGGATGTGAGGTTTAGGTTCAGGCACACCAGCATTTCAGACCCAAACCACACAATGGGCCTAGTTCATATCTGATCACTTCCGTGCATTTTTTTTTTTTTTTAAATTCAATACTTTTTATTATTTGCTTTTCTTACAAACGTGTAAACCAAAACGATAAACAAAAGACAAAATACAGAGAAAAAAAAAAAGAAAAACAAGAGCACGTATTGTGAGTTGACCTACTTAGTACAATAATCATTGGAAGATATTAACATATCATCGTATATATGAGGTTGCAGACAACTACAAGATGCACATTGAACAACTTATTTGCATATCGTTTGTACATGTAGTGGTACTATCTAGATTTGTCGGAGATTAATAGTGGGAAGGAGCATGAGTATATCGGCACAATGGTGACGTTAGCCACCTATCCCATATCTTGTAATATTTGTCCGGGGCTTTCCTTGAAATATAGACAAACTTTTCATGAGATACAACCGAATTTACTAGCGGTATCCATTTATTAATGTCAGGGCCAGTAGTCGCCATCCATGAGCGCGCTATCAGTACCTTGGCCAGAGCACACAGGTTGAGAATATATCTCCTGGAGTGGGCCTCCAATATCTCCTCATCAATAACCCCGAGGATACATACGAGGGGAGTAAACACATCCAGGGGGATTCCTGTAGTGTTTATAATCCGTATCACCTCCCGCCACAATAGATGCCAGAAGGTACCATCAAGAGAGGCACATTTCGGGCACCTAGGGTCACTCCGCCCCCCTATATTAACAAGACGTCTGGGAGTGATGTAGACTCTGTGTAATATAAATAAGTGTATTTGTTGAAAACGAGCTGATGTGGTAGCTGCACGTGCAGCCCCCAAGGCCTCCTCCCATATTTCTAGGGAGATCGGTCCTAAATCCACCTCCCACTTAGCTTTAAGGTGTGAGAGGCTGTCAGAGTGATGGGCACCGAGCAGAGCGGAGTAAAGAGCGGATACAGACCCCACTCCTATGTTATCAGTCAGGAGCAGGTGGGCCGGAGACTTCCGAAGGAGAGGCGGAGCAGCCCCAAACTGAGACGCGCACGCATGGCGAAGCTGAATGTATCTATAGTAATATGACGCGGGTATATTGAACTCAGTTTGCATGTGTCCAAAGGAAATGAGTGTACCGGAGGAATATAAGTGATTGATGGACTCAACCCCCCAGCGTCCCCACACCGAACCCATATGTAAGGATGAGAAGTGTGTAAGAGCCCGAGTGTGCATCAATGGGGTGTCGGGATCCCATCCCCCCCCCCCCCCTCCCCAACATGGAATGTATCTGTCTCCAAACCATGATTGCTTGTATGACCAACGGCATCTTTAGGAGTGCAACATTGTCACTAAGCAGGAGTTGGAGGGGTGATAAATTAATTTTAAGTGCTAGTAGTACATTGGCGATTAATAAGTCCCCAGACGAGTCGGATACCCAGGGAATTAGATGGAACAGCTGAGCTGCTAAGTAATAAAATCTAAGTTTCGGGAGGGCAAGACCACCCAAGTCCCGGGGCCTAGTTAAGGTATCCAGTCCAATCCGAGCTCTACGATTGGACCAAACCAGTGAGGACAAGATACCATCCATGATGCCAAATAGTTTCTGGGGGAGGTAGACGGGGGAGTGTTGAAGGACATATAGCATTTTAGGCAGTACACCCATTTTAATTAGATTTATCCTACCCGTGACAGTAAGTGGGAGTTTACTCCACACCCTGACACGAGACCGTAGATAGTCCAATTGTGGACGTATATTCAAATCTATAAATTGCGAGGAACGGTTAGTAACCCACACCCCCAGATATTTAAAAGAATCCACCCAGCGAAGCGGCAGGTCCCCGGGAGGGCAGGCAGAGCATAGGCCTCTCAACGGAAGGACACAGGACTTGTCCCAATTAATGGACAAACCGGAGAAACCCCCAAAAGTGACAATCATATCCAGAATATAAGGCATAGTGGCAGAGTAATCTGGTACAAAAAACAAAATATCGTCTGCATAAAGAGCAATTTTGTCCTCCCTGCCACCCAACCGGAGGCCCGCCGCCCGCGGGGAAGATCTAACAATACCGGCCAAAGGCTCTATTGCCAGGGCAAATAAAATTGGGGACAGGGGACAGCCCTGCCTCGTTCCTCTCTGTAGGGAGAAAGTGGAGGATATGTGGCCGATAACTGACACCCTAGCCCGGGGAGCAGAATAAAGCAGCTGGACCCACTTTTTAAAAATAGGTCCAAACCCAAATCTGTCCAGCGTCCCCCACAAGAAGCCCCACTCCACAGAATCAAATGCCTTAGCTGCATCCAGGGATACTATAGCAGAGGAGCAGGACCCCTCGCGAGGGGCCTGGAGGTGAGTATATAGTCTGCGTAGATTAGGTAAAGTGGACCGGCCCGGCATGAACCCTGATTGATCCTCGTGTATTAATTGTAGAATCACCTCGCTGAGCCTTGTTGCTAGTATTTTAGCTAAAATCTTAACATCAGTTGTTAACAGAGAGATCGGGCGGTAGGATTCGACCCGTGTTGGGTCCTTATCTGGCTTAAGGAGGACTATAATCAGGGCCTCTGCCATAGAGTCAGGCAGCCCACCCTGCACAAACAGGGTATTGTACATTGCAAGAAGTTTAGGGCCATAAAAGGGTAAGTGTTTTTTATAAAGTTCCAGGGGGATTCCATCAAGACCCGGGGTCTTCCCTCCAGGAAATGAATTAATCGCGGATTCCACCTCAGTCAGCGTCAAGGGGGAGTCCAGGAAAGTTACAGCATCCTGGGTCAGTGTGGGTAGCGGAATATTAGCTAGATACGCCTCTATTTCCGTCTCAGAGTGGGTAAGCCTAGAGCTATACAGTCGTCTATAATAATCTACAAAGTCCCCCACAATATCAGGTGTGTGAAAATGCGTAATATTGTCATTGGTGCAGATTGCAGGCACCGTATTGGAGGCCCTGTCCGCGCTCGCCAGCACCACCATGAAGCTGCCAGGCCTATCCCCCGTCGCATAATGTGTGTGTTGAGCATAGAGTAGGCGGTATTTAGCCTTCTCGGCCAAACACTCACGCCAGTCAGCCTGCGCCAGCAGCCACCTCTCCCTCGTAGTGTCCAAACCATCAGCCATATATTGCAGCTCCAGCCTCCTACATCCCGCCTCAAGGTCACGCTCGCCCCTGGTATAGCCAGACTTCAAAACAGCCACTCTCTTAATCAGGGTGCCACGGACATGCGCCTTGAAGGCATCCCACAGAATTGAGTCAGACACCGAACCTTGATTCTCCCGCAAAAAGGCCTCCCACATCTCCTCCAGCTCCGCTCCGGTGCCCATCTGAGTCAGCCAAAAGGGATTGAACCTCCAAAACCGTGCCCCCCTAACATCTCCCATATCTAGACTAAGGATTACCGGGGAGTGATCTGATATGCCCCTAGTAGCGTAATGAATATCAACCACCCGCGGCAGCAGGCCTTTAGAGGTGAGGGCCAGATCTATCCTAGAAAAGGATGAGTAGGTAGGAGAAAAGCATGTATACTGTCGTGTATCAGGATGGCGAACCCTCCATGCATCGACCAGTCCCAGACTGTCCACCAGTATCGCAAATTCCCTCCCCCGCACCACAGGAGCATTAGGGGACCGTCTAGCCCGATCTAGAGCATGGTCGAGGACATTGTTAAAGTCCCCAAGGCAAACTATAGCAACATTTGGATACATAGTGATAAACTCAGCTGCCTTTCTGAGAACCTCCGGAGAATAGGGGGGCGGTATATAAACAGCCATGATAAGTACAGACATAGCATAGACTTGACATTTTAAAAAGACATATCTGCCCCACTGGTCCAGTTGGACCCGGTCAAGGACAAACGGGACCGACCTTCGAACCAAAATGGACACACCCCGGGAATGTGACGTATGGGTGGAGTGGTATGCCCATCCCACCCACTGTTTCTTGAGAGCTAGGATCTTTGCCCCCACTAGGTGGGTCTCCATGAGACAAATAATATCTGGGGCATACTGTTTAACATGCCGAAGCACTAGTGAACGTTTGACCTTATCGTTCAGCCCCCGGACATTCCAGGATAGAAGTTTAAGTTGATTAGAGGCCATAAGTCAAGACATGGTAAACGATATGGTCGGTCCCGCGTATCCCCGCCAGGCCCTCAACATCCAAACCCACTGTAGCAGTAGTAGTCAATGAACTCAGTGTCTGCATCACATACAAGTAAAGAAAAAAAGAAAACAAACAACAAAATACAATTCCCCCCCATTCTGTCCCCCCACCCTGTATACCCTCCCAAACTGAGGCATACCTTCCCCCCGATAACCCGTTCCCCTTCAAAGAGGAGAAAAGAAAACAAAAACAAACTAACCTAATATTAAAGGGCAATGAGTAAAATGACCCAAAGACAAAAAGCGTAGGTCCCCCTCCCTTAGCTAGGAAAGGTGAGGAGATCCCACCCCGAGCCTTAACCAGAAACATCAACGAAAGCAGAAAACAAACATTGGCAGGAGCGATGCAGTATCAACTGATTAACGTACTGCAGCATGAATATCAGTAGAAAATACCAGCTTAAGCATATCAATATACATCAGACATTAGGGATCAGGAGCGAGCGCCCGTCTGGCCGGCTCCCGATGGTTCTGCAGCTGCCCGGAGCCTTCCCCTATCAGCCAGGGTAATTTTGGGCTCGGGGGGTCCACTCAGGATATGTCTTCGGATGTTCAGGAGTGGAGAGCACTCACGCCGAGCTGCTACTCCATGTCCCGCTAGGCCACGCCCCCCACTTCCGTGCATTTTAATACAGCAAATGATCAAATCCGAACTGCTTATGCACCACAGTGGACGGATACAATGGGCATCGTCTATCAGCGACAGGATGTTTGCGAAGAATCCAGTTGCACAGGCGTTTGCAAGGAAGAAGCAATTTGTGGGTGGCAACTGAAAGTTTTCAAGTAATGTACGGAAAAACTCAGATGTGTCCAAGCGTTTTTTTAGGGAGGGTGTCTGACGTCTACTCTGGTCCCGATCAGCAGGATTCAATAGCACTGGCTAAGTAATGGTGCCCATACACCTTTGAGATATGGCATACAATCCTTTTGATTTCTCATACGTCCTAGAGGATGCTGGGCCCCACTTCAGTACCATGGGGTATAGACTTCCGCAGGAGCCATGGGCACGTTAAGACTTTTCAAGGGTGTGAATTGGCTTCTCCAGACCTGAGTTTAGAAAATGTGCCCTGGCAGACTGGATGCACTCCAGAGGAGCTATACTGAGTTTTTCTGAAATACTTTGTTTTTTATTTTCAGGGAGGCCTGCTTCTACCAAATCTGCAGCATGACGTTGGGGCTCCCTTGTGGGAGTCCGCTCGGGTGGGAGCACGCCTGAAACTTTTCAGACAGATCTGGGTTCAGTCTGGCCTGGACCTATGGATACAAACTGGAGTTTCAAGACATGCGTGCCCCCCCACGCCGCATTATTATTATTTTCATATCAACATTGCCAGCTTATCTCCCGGACAGAGAAGTAGTAACAGCTGCAATTCAAAAATTATGTCGGGATCAAGTCGTTGTCCTGGTGCCCTTGTCACAGCAGGGAGAAGGTTTTTATTCAAGCCTCTTCGTAGTTCCGAAGCCAGACGGCTCGGTCAGACCAATTTTAAATCTGAAACCTCTGAATCTCTACCTGAAAAGGTTCAAGTTCAAGATGCAATCTCTGAGGGCAGTGATTTCCAGCCTGGACGAAGGTGACTTCATGGTGTCGGTGAACATAAAAGATGCCTACTTACATGTTCCCATTTATCCTCCTCATCAAGCTTATCGGAGATTCGCAGTACAGGATTGCCATTACAAGTTCCAGACGTTGCCATTCGGACTCTCCAAGGCACCGAGGGTATTCACCAAGGTGATGGCAGAGATGATGGTCCTCCTTCGACAGCAAGTAGTCAATATAATCCCTTACCTGGACGATCTCCTTATAAAAGTGAGATCCAGGGAACGGTTGGTGCAGAACATTTCACTCTCCCTGTCCATACTCCAACAACACGGTTGGATCATGAATTTTACGAAGTCGCAGTTGGAACCGATGACAAGATTGTCCTTTCTGGGGATGGACACAGAAGTACAGGGGGTATTTCTTCCAGTAGAAAAGGCTCTGGAAATCCAGAGAATGGTCAAACCAATTTTGAAACAAACAAGAGTGCCGATACATCAATGCATTCGGTTGTTGGGAAAGATGGTAGCAGCCTACAAGTCCATACAGTTTGGTCGATTCCATGCCAGAGTTTTCCAGTGGAACCTGTTGGACAAGTGGTCCGGGTCCCACCTACACATGCACCAGAAGATAATCCTGTCCTCCAAAACCAGGCTTTCACTCCTGTGGTGGCTGCACAGTTCTGACCTGTTAGAGGGACGCAGGTTCGGGATTCAGGACTGGGTCCTAGTAACCACGGATGCAAGTCTCCTAGGCTGGGGAGCAGTCACACAGAGAAGAAGCTTCCAAGGAAAATGGTCGGGTCAGGAAACCTATCTTCACATAAACGTTCTGTAATTGAGAGCCATTTACAACGGCCTTCTACAAGCGGTGCATCTTTAAGATCAACCCATGCAGATCAAGTCGGACAATGTAACAGCAGTTGCATACATAAACCGCCATGGCGGAATGAAAAGCAGAGCAGCGATGGCAGAGGTGACAAAGATCCTCCTCTGGGCAGAAAGACATGCAAGAGCTCTGTCTGCAATTTTCATTCTGGGAGTGGACAACTGGGAAGCAGACTTCCTCAGCAGACACTATCTCCATCCAGGAGAGGTGACAAGTCTTTTGTGAGTTCCTCAAATAGACATGATGGCATCTCATCTCAACAAGAAGCTTCAGAGATATTGTCCTAGGTCGAGAGACCCTCAAGCAATAGCGGTGGATGCGCTAGTGACCCAATGGGTATTCCGGGCAGTGTATGTCTTCCCTCCACTTCCGCTGATTCCAAAAGTTCTCTGAATCATAAGAACAAGGATTCAAGCAATCTTCATTGCCCCAGACTGGCCAAGGAGGGCTTGGTACCCAGATCTTCAGCAGTTGCTCATAGAAGATCCTCTTCCTCTTTGCGAGGACCTGCTGCAGCAGGGGCCGTGCGTGTATCAGAACTTACCGCGGCTATGTTTGACGACATTGCTGAGTGCCGGTTCCTAGCCCGAAAGGGTATGCCGAATATAGTGATTCCCACTCTTATTCAGGCCATGAAAGGAGTAACCTCAAAACATTACCACCATATTTGGAGTAAATGTGACTTGGTGTGAATCTGAAGAGTTTCACTTGGGACATTTTTCTCCATTTTCTGCAGACTGGTGTGGAGGCGGGCCTCCGATTGGAAGAACACTGACAAGGCCGAAATCTGGACCTTGATTGACCCCAAAGACAATTGGCTTCTCTTCCAGAGGTTCAGACCTTTGTGAAAGAGGTTCACATCCAGCCTCCAGTGGCACCATGGGACCTTAATGTGGTGTTGCAGTTCCTTCAAT